>NC_139222.1:61821465-63021465 GCF_055691185.1 Crinia signifera
ATGGTCTAGTGGCCCCTGCAACCTCCAAAAATATCAGGATTTACTTCCCCAATAACCTGCTAACTCACCCCTGAAATACATACTTATTCACCCTATTTTGTTAATTGGACTCATTTCTCATTTGAAATGCCCATTTTTTGGGGGCCAGAAATTTGTGTCTTTAAAAGGTGATTTCTACGAGACCCCACTTTTGTGCGTCGGACCTCAACTTTTCCCGTAAACGCAGAAAAACCGCAATTTTCAGGAGAAACGAGACAGACATCCCCTCCCTCTGCCACCCACCCGCCCAACTGACAGCCAGCCATTAGACATGCACAGATAGTTCTGAGGGTCTGTCTGTGATGTCATAAAGGGCCTACTGATCAATGGGCAGCTTTCTGATTGGCTGCTGTATTTGATTGACAGATGGAAGCTGGCAGCTGATTGGCTGTCTAGCCTAAAGTGCTTTACACACCTCCCTGATGGTACCACTGGCTAAGACTCCACCTCAGCTCATTGGGTAATGAAAAATTTAGAACAATTGATGGATGAAAGCAGGCAGGCCGGCCATTTTGGGACGCTCAGTGGACTTGTTTAATGCAATGCACCTTTGTATATTCACATGCATTCGTTTCATGCTGTAACCACTGTGCATAAAAATTTGGAAACATGGCATACAGTGTATTATTTGGTGTCTAAGTCATGTTTCCCATATTTTCCCTTTCCAGATACAAGCCCGTTTGAATGTTTGGGGCACTTTTTAGCTAAAATCATCCTACAGGGCCTAACTGCATATGCTAAAGCCTGCCTATTTTGAATGGTGTAGTGGCCCCTGCAACCTCCAAAAATATCAGGACTTACTTCCCCAATAACCTGCTAACTCACCCCTGAAATACATACTTATTCACCCTATTTTGTTCATTGGACTCATTTCTCATTTGAAATGCCCATTTTTGGGGAGCCAGAAATGTGCGTCTTTAAAAGGTGATTTCTACGATACCCGACTTTTGCGCGTCAGACCTCAACTTTTCCCGTAAACGCAGAAAAACCGCAATTTTCAGGAGAAACGAGACAGACATCCCCTCCCTCTGCCACCCACCCGCCCAACTGAAAGCCATCCATTAGACATGCACAGATAGTTCTGAGGGTCTGTCTGTGATGTCATAAAGGGCCTGCTGATCAATGGGCAGCTTTCTGATTGGCTGCTGTATTTGATTGACAGATGGAAGCTGGGAGCTGATTGGCTGTCTAGCCTAAAGTGCTTTACACACCTCCCTGATGGTACCACTGGCTAAGACTCCACCTCAGCTCATTGGGTAATGAAAAATTTAGAACAATTGATGGATGAAAGCAGGCAGGCCGGCCATTTTGGGACGCTCAGTGGACTTGTTTAATGCAATGCACCTTTGTATATTCACATGCATTCGCTTCATGCTGTAACCACTGTGCATAAAAATTTGGAAACAAGGCATACAGTGTATCATTTGGTGTCTAAGTCATGTTTCCCATATTTTCCCTTCCCAGATATAAGCACTTTTGAGTGTTTGGGGCACTTTTTAGCTAAAATTATCCTACAGGGCCTAACTGCATATGCTAAAGCCTGCCTATTTTGAATGGTGTAGTGGCCCCTGCAACCTCCAAAAATATCAGGACTTACTTTCCCAATAACCTGCTAACTCACCCCTGAAATACATACTTATTCACCCTATTTTGTTCATTGGACTCATTTTTCATTTGAAATGCCCATTTTTGGGGAGCCAGAAATGTGCGTCTTTAAAAGGTGATTTCTACGATACCCCACTTTTGCGCGTCGGACCTTAACTTTTCCCGTAAACGCAGAAAAACCACAATTTTCAGGAGAATTGAGACAGACATCCCCTCCCTCTGCCACCCACCCGCCCAACTGAAAGCCAGCCATTAGACATGCACAGATAGTTCTGAGGGTCTGTCTGTGATGTCATAAAGGGCCTGCTGATCAATGGGCAGCTTTCTGATTGGCTGCTGTATTTAATTGACAGATGGAAGCTGGCAGCTGATTGGCTGTCTAGCCTAAAGTGCTTTACACACCTCCCTGATGGTACCACTGGCTAAGACTCCACCTCAGCTCATTGGGTAATGAAAAATTTAGAACAATTGATGGATAAAAGCAGGGAGGCCGGCCATTTTGGGACGCTCAGTGGACTTGTTTAATGCAATGCACCTTTGTATATTCACATGCATTCGCTTCATGCTGTAACCACTGTGCATAAAATTTTGGAAACATGGCATACAGTGTATCATTTGGTGTCTAAGTCATGTTTCCCATATTTTCCCTTCCCAGATACAAGCACTTTTGAGTGTTTGGGGCACTTTTTAGATAAAATCATCCTACAGGGCCTAACTGCATATGCTAAAGCCTGCCTATTTTGAATGGTGTAGTGGCCCCTGCAACCTCCAAAAATATCAGGACTTACTTCCCCAATAACCTGCTAACTCACCCCTGAAATACATACTTATTCACACTATTTTGTTAATTGGACTCATTTCTCATTTGAAATGCCCATTTTTGGGGGGCCAGAAATGTGCTTCTTTAAAAGGTGATTTCTACGATACCCCTCTTTTGCGCGTCCGACCTCAACTTTTCCCGTAAAAGTAGAAAAACCGCAATTTTCAGGAGAAACGAGACAGACATCCCCTCCCTCTGCCACCCACCCGCCCAACTGAAAGCCAGCCATTAGACATGCACAGATAGTTCTGAGGGTCTGTCTGTGATGTCATAAAGGGCCTGCTGATCAATGGGCAGCTTTCTGATTGGCTGCTGTATTTGATTGACAGATGGAAGCTGGGAGCTGATTGGCTGTCTAGCCTAAAGTGCTTTACACACCTCCCTGATGGTACCACTGGCTAAGACTCCACCTCAGCTCATTGGGTAATGAAAAATTTAGAACAATTGATGGATGAAAGCAGGCAGGCCGGCCATTTTGGGACGCTCATTGGACTTGTTTAATGCAATGCACCTTTGTATATTCACATGCATTCGCTTCATGCTGTAACCACTGTGCATAAAAATTTGGAAACATGGCATACAGTGTATCATTTGGTGTCTAAGTCATGTTTCCCATATTTTCCCTTCCCAGATACAAGCCCGTTTGAGTGTTTGGGGCACTTTTTAGCTAAAATCATCCTACAGGGCCTAACTGCATATGCTAAAGCCTGCCTATTTTGAATGGTGTAGTGGCCCCTGCAACCTCCAAAAATATCAGGATTTACTTCCCCAATAACCTGCTAACTCACCCCTGAAATACATACTTATTCACCCTATTTTTTTAATTGGACTCATTTCTCATTTGAAATGCCCATTTTTTGGGGGCCAGAAATGTGCGTCTTTAAAAGGTGATTTCTACGAGACCCCACTTTTGCGCATCGGACCTCAACTTTTCCCGTAAACCCAGAAAAAACGCAATTTTCAGGAGAAACGAGACAGACGTCCCCGCCCTCTGCCACCCACCCGCCCAACTGACAGCCAGCCATTAGACATGCACAGATAGTTCTGAGGGTCTGTCTGTGATGTCATAAAGGGCCTGCTGATCAATGGGCAGCTTTCTGATTGGCTGCTGTATTTGATTGACAGATGGAAGCTGGCAGCTGATTGGCTGTCTAGCTTAAAGTGCTTTACACACCTCCCTGATGGTACCACTGGCTAAGACTCCACCTCAGCTCATTGGGTAATGAAAAATTTAGAACAATTGATGGATGAAAGCAGGGAGGCCGGCCATTTTGGGACGCTCAGTGGACTTGTTTAATGCAATGCACCTTTGTATATTCACATGCATTCGCTTCATGCTGTAACCACTGTGCATAAAATTTTGGAAACATGGCATACAGTGTATCATTTGGTGTCTAAGTCATGTTTCTAATATTTTCCCTTTCCAGATACAAGCCCGTTTGAATGTTTGGGGCACTTTTTAGCTAAAATCATCCTACAGGGCCTAACTGCATATGCTAAAGCCTGCCTATTTTGAATGGTGTAGTGGCCCCTGCAACCTCCAAAAATATCAGGACTTACTTCCCCAATAACCTGCTAACTCACCCCTGAAATACATACTTATTCACCCTATTTTGTTCATTGGACTCATTTCTCATTTGAAATGCCCATTTTTGGGGAGCCAGAAATGTGCGTCTTTAAAAGGTGATTTCTACGATACCCGACTTTTGCGCGTCAGACCTCAACTTTTCCCGTAAACGCAGAAAAACCGCAATTTTCAGGAGAAACGAGACAGACATCCCCTCCCTCTGCCACCCACCCGCCCAACTGAAAGCCATCCATTAGACATGCACAGATAGTTCTGAGGGTCTGTCTGTGATGTCATAAAGGGCCTGCTGATCAATGGGCAGCTTTCTGATTGGCTGCTGTATTTGATTGACAGATGGAAGCTGGGAGCTGATTGGCTGTCTAGCCTAAAGTGCTTTACACACCTCCCTGATGGTACCACTGGCTAAGACTCCACCTCAGCTCATTGGGTAATGAAAAATTTAGAACAATTGATGGATGAAAGCAGGCAGGCCGGCCATTTTGGGACGCTCATTGGACTTGTTTAATGCAATGCACCTTTGTATATTCACATGCATTCGCTTCATGCTGTAACCACTGTGCATAAAAATTTGGAAACAAGGCATACAGTGTATCATTTGGTGTCTAAGTCATGTTTCCCATATTTTCCCTTCCCAGATATAAGCACTTTTGAGTGTTTGGGGCACTTTTTAGCTAAAATCATCCTACAGGGCCTAACTGCATATGCTAAAGCCTGCCTATTTTGAATGGTGTAGTGGCCCCTGCAACCTCCAAAAATATCAGGACTTACTTTCCCAATAACCTGCTAACTCACCCCTGAAATACATACTTATTCACCCTATTTTGTTCATTGGACTCATTTTTCATTTGAAATGCCCATTTTTGGGGAGCCAGAAATGTGCGTCTTTAAAAGGTGATTTCTACGATACCCCACTTTTGCGCGTCGGACCTTAACTTTTCCCGTAAACGCAGAAAAACCACAATTTTCAGGAGCATTGAGACAGACATCCCCTCCCTCTGCCACCCACCCGCCCAACTGAAAGCCAGCCATTAGACATGCACAGATAGTTCTGAGGGTCTGTCTGTGATGTCATAAAGGGCCTGCTGATCAATGGGCAGCTTTCTGATTGGCTGCTGTATTTGATTGACAGATGGAAGCTGGCAGCTGATTGGCTGTCTAGCCTAAAGTGCTTTACACACCTCCCTGATGGTACCACTGGCTAAGACTCCACCTCAGCTCATTGGGTAATGAAAAATTTAGAACAATTGATGGATGAAAGCAGGGAGGCCGGCCATTTTGGGACGCTCAGTGGACTTGTTTAATGCAATGCACCTTTGTATATTCACATGCATTCGCTTCATGCTGTAACCACTGTGCATAAAATTTTGGAAACATGGCATACAGTGTATCATTTGGTGTCTAAGTCATGTTTCCCATATTTTCCCTTCCCAGATACAAGCACTTTTGAGTGTTTGGGGCACTTTTTAGATAAAATCATCCTACAGGGCCTAACTGCATATGCTAAAGCCTGCCTATTTTGAATGGTGTAGTGGCCCCTGCAACCTCCAAAAATATCAGGACTTACTTCCCCAATAACCTGCTAACTCACCCCTGAAATACATACTTATTCACACTATTTTGTTAATTGGACTCATTTCTCATTTGAAATGCCCATTTTTGGGGGGCCAGAAATGTGCTTCTTTAAAAGGTGATTTCTACGATACCCCTCTTTTGCGCGTCCGACCTCAACTTTTCCCGTAAACGTAGAAAAACCGCAATTTTCAGGAGAAACGAGACAGACATCCCCTCCCTCTGCCACCCACCCGCCCAACTGAAAGCCAGCCATTAGACATGCACAGATAGTTCTGAGGGTCTGTCTGTGATGTCATAAAGGGCCTGCTGATCAATGGGCAGCTTTCTGATTGGCTGCTGTATTTGATTGACAGATGAAAGCTGGCAGCTGATTGACTGTCTAGCCTAAAGTGCTTTACACACCTCCCTGATGGTACCACTGGATAAGACTCCACCTCAGCTCATTGGGTAATGAAAAATTTAGAACAATTGATGGATGAAAGAAGGCAGGCCGGCCATTTTGGGACGCTCAGTGGACTTGTTTAATGCTATGCACCTTTGTATATTTACATGCATTCGCTTCATGCTGTAACCACTGTGCATAAAAATTTGGAAACATGGCATACAGTGTATCATTTGGTGTCTAAGTCATGTTTCCCATATTTTCCCTTCCCAGATACAAGCCCGTTTGAGTGTTTGGGGCACTTTTTAGCTAAAATCATCCTACAGGGCCTAACTGCATATGCTAAAGCCTGCCTATTTTGAATGGTGTAGTGGCCCCTGCAACCTCCAAAAATATCAGGATTTACTTCCCCAATAACCTGCTAACTCACCCCTGAAATACATACTTATTCACCCTATTTTTTTAATTGGACTCATTTCTCATTTGAAATGCCCATTTTTTGGGGGCAAGAAATGTGCGTCTTTAAAAGGTGATTTCTACGAGACCCCACTTTTGCGCGTCGGACCTCAACTTTTCCCGTAAACCCAGAAAAAACGCAATTTTCAGGAGAAACGAGACAGACGTCCCCGCCCTCTGCCACCCACCCGCCCAACTGACAGCCAGCCATTAGACATGCACAGATAGTTCTGAGGGTCTGTCTGTGATGTCATAAAGGGCCTGCTGATCAATGGGCAGCTTTCTGATTGGCTGCTGTATTTGATTGACAGATGGAAGCTGGCAGCTGATTGGCTGTCTAGCCTAAAGTGCTTTACACACCTCCCTGATGGTACCACTGGATAAGACTCCACCTCAGCTCATTGGGTAATGAAAAATTTAGAACAATTGATGGATGAAAGAAGGCAGGCCGGCCATTTTGGGATGCTCAGTGGACTTGTTTAATGCAATGCACCTTTGTATATTCACATGCATTCGCTTCATGCTGTAACCACTGTGCATAAAAATTTGGAAACATGGCATACAGTGTATCATTTGGTGTCTAAGTCATGTTTCCCATATTTTCCCTTCCCAGATACAAGCCCGTTTGAGTGTTTGGGGCACTTTTTAGCTAAAATCATCCTACAGGGCCTAACTGCATATGCTAAAGCCTGCCTATTTTGAATGGTGTAGTGGCCCCTGCAACCTCCAAAAATATCAGGATTAACTTCCCCAATAACCTGCTAACTCACCCCTGAAATACATACTTATTCACCCTATTTTTTTAATTGGACTCATTTCTCATTTGAAATGCCCATTTTTTGGGGGCCAGAAATGTGCGTCTTTAAAAGGTGATTTCTACGAGACCCCACTTTTGCGCGTCGGACCTCAACTTTTCCCATAAACGCAGAAAAACCACAATTTTCAGGAGAAACGAGACAGACGTCCCCGCCCTCTGCCACCCACCCGCCCAACTGACAGCCAGCCATTAGACATGCACAGATAGTTCTGAGGGTCTGTCTGTGATGTCATAAAGGGCCTGCTGATCAATGGGCAGCTTTCTGATTGGCTGCTGTATTTGATTGACAGATGGAAGCTGGCAGCTGATTGGCTGTCTAGCCTAAAGTGCTTTACACACCTCCCTGATGGTACCACTGGCTAAGACTCCACCTCAGCTCATTGGGTAATGAAAAATTTAGAACAATTGATGGATGAAAGCACGCAGGCCGGCCATTTTGGGACGCTCAGTGGAATTGTTTAATGCAATGCACCTTTGTATATTCACATGCATTCGCTTCATGCTGTAACCACTGTGCATAAAAATTTGGAAACATGGCATACAGTGTATTATTTGGTGTCTAAGTCATGTTTACCATATTTTCCCTTCCCAGATACAAGCCCTTTTGAATGTTTGGGGCACTTTTTAGCTAAAATCATCCTACAGGGCCTAACTGCATATGCTAAAGCCTGCCTATTTTGAATGGTGTAGTGGCCCCTGCAACCTCCAAAAATATCAGGACTTACTTCCCCAATAACCTGCTAACTCACCCCTGAAATACATACTTATTCACCCTATTTTGTTCATTGGACTCATTTCTCATTTGAAATGCCCATTTTTGGGGGGCCAGAAATGTGCGTCTTTAAAAGGTGATTTCTACGAGACCCCACTTTTGCGCGTCGGACCTCAACTTTTCCCGTAAACGCAGAAAAACCGCAATTTTCAGGAGAAACGAGACAGACATCCCCTCCCTCTGCCACCCACCCGCCCAACTGACAGCCAGCCATTAGACATGCACAGATAGTTCTGAGGGTCTGTCTGTGATGTCATAAAGGGCCTGCTGATCAATGGGCAGCTTTCTGATTGGCTGCTGTATTTGATTGACAGATGGAAGCTGGCAGCTGATTGGCTGTCTAGCCTAAAGTGCTTTACATACCTCCCTGATGGTACCACTGGCTAAGACTCCACCTCAGCTCATTGGGTAATGAAAAATTTAGAACAATTGATGGATGAAAGCAGGCAGGCCGGCCATTTTGGGACGCTCAGTGGACTTGTTTAATGCAATGCACCTTTGTATATTCACATGCATTCGCTTCATGCTGTAACCACTGTGCATAAAAATTTGGAAACATGGCATACAGTGTATCATTTGGTGTCTAAGTCATGTTTCCCATGTTTTTCCTTCCCAGATACTAGCCCGTTTGAGTGTTTGGGGCACTTTTTAGCTAAAATCATCCTACGGGGCCTAACTGCATATGCTAAAGCCTGCCTATTTTGAATGGTGTAGTGGCCCCTGCAACCTCCAAAAATATCAGGACTTACTTCCCCAATAACCTGCTAACTCACCCCTGAAATACATACTTATTCACTCTATTTTGTTAAATGGACTCATTTCTCATTTGAAATGCACATTTTTTGGGGGCCAGAAATGTGCGTCTTTAAAAGGTGATTTCTACGAGACCCCACTTTTGCGCGTCGGACCTCAACTTTTCCCGTAAACGCAGAAAAACCGCAATTTTCAGGAGAAACGAGACAGACATCCCCTCCCTCTGCCACCCACCCGCCCAACTTAAAGCCATCCATTAGACATGCACAGATAGTTCTGAGGGTCTGTCTGTGATGTCATAAAGGGCCTGCTGATCAATGGGCAGCTTTCTGATTGGCTGCTGTATTTGATTGACAGATGGAAGCTGGCAGCTGATTGGCTGTCTAGCCTAAAGTGCTTTACACACCTCCCTGATGGTACCACTGGATAAGACTCCACCTCAGCTCATTGGGTAATGAAAAATTTAGAACAATTGATGGATGAAAGAAGGCAGGCCGGCCATTTTGGGATGCTCAGTGGACTTGTTTAATGCAATGCACCTTTGTATATTCACATGCATTCGCTTCATGCTGTAACCACTGTGCATAAAAATTTGGAAACATGGCATACAGTGTATCATTTGGTGTCTAAGTCATGTTTCCCATATTTTCCCTTCCCAGATACAAGCCCGTTTGAGTGTTTGGGGCACTTTTTAGCTAAAATCATCCTACAGGGCCTAACTGCATATGCTAAAGCCTGCCTATTTTGAATGGTGTAGTGGCCCCTGCAACCTCCAAAAATATCAGGATTAACTTCCCCAATAACCTGCTAACTCACCCCTGAAATACATACTTATTCACCCTATTTTTTTAATTGGACTCATTTCTCATTTGAAATGCCCATTTTTTGGGGGCCAGAAATGTGCGTCTTTAAAAGGTGATTTCTACGAGACCCCACTTTTGCGCGTCGGACCTCAACTTTTCCCATAAACCCAGAAAAACCGCAATTTTCAGGAGAAACGAGACAGACGTCCCCGCCCTCTGCCACCCACCCGCCCAACTGACAGCCAGCCATTAGACATGCACAGATAGTTCTGAGGGTCTGTCTGTGATGTCATAAAGGGCCTGCTGATCAATGGGCAGCTTTCTGATTGGCTGCTGTATTTGATTGACAGATGGAAGCTGGCAGCTGATTGGCTGTCTAGCCTAAAGTGCTTTACACACCTCCCTGATGGTACCACTGGCTAAGACTCCACCTCAGCTCATTGGGTAATGAAAAATTTAGAACAATTGATGGATGAAAGCACGCAGGCCGGCCATTTTGGGACGCTCAGTGGAATTGTTTAATGCAATGCACCTTTGTATATTCACATGCATTCGCTTCATGCTGTAACCACTGTGCATAAAAATTTGGAAACATGGCATACAGTGTATTATTTGGTGTCTAAGTCATGTTTACCATATTTTCCCTTCCCAGATACAAGCCCTTTTGAATGTTTGGGGCACTTTTTAGCTAAAATCATCCTACAGGGCCTAACTGCATATGCTAAAGCCTGCCTATTTTGAATGGTGTAGTGGCCCCTGCAACCTCCAAAAATATCAGGACTTACTTCCCCAATAACCTGCTAACTCACCCCTGAAATACATACTTATTCACCCTATTTTGTTCATTGGACTCATTTCTCATTTGAAATGCCCATTTTTGGGGGGCCAGAAATGTGCGTCTTTAAAAGGTGATTTCTACGAGACCCCACTTTTGCGCGTCGGACCTCAACTTTTCCCGTAAACGCAGAAAAACCGCAATTTTCAGGAGAAACGAGACAGACATCCCCTCCCTCTGCCACCCACCCGCCCAACTGACAGCCAGCCATTAGACATGCACAGATAGTTCTGAGGGTCTGTCTGTGATGTCATAAAGGGCCTGCTGATCAATGGGCAGCTTTCTGATTGGCTGCTGTATTTGATTGACAGATGGAAGCTGGCAGCTGATTGGCTGTCTAGCCTAAAGTGCTTTACATACCTCCCTGATGGTACCACTGGCTAAGACTCCACCTCAGCTCATTGGGTAATGAAAAATTTAGAACAATTGATGGATGAAAGCAGGCAGGCCGGCCATTTTGGGACGCTCAGTGGACTTGTTTAATGCAATGCACCTTTGTATATTCACATGCATTCGCTTCATGCTGTAACCACTGTGCATAAAAATTTGGAAACATGGCATACAGTGTATCATTTGGTGTCTAAGTCATGTTTCCCATGTTTTTCCTTCCCAGATACTAGCCCGTTTGAGTGTTTGGGGCACTTTTTAGCTAAAATCATCCTACGGGGCCTAACTGCATATGCTAAAGCCTGCCTATTTTGAATGGTGTAGTGGCCCCTGCAACCTCCAAAAATATCAGGACTTACTTCCCCAATAACCTGCTAACTCACCCCTGAAATACATACTTATTCACTCTATTTTGTTAATTGGACTCATTTCTCATTTGAAATGCACATTTTTTGGGGGCCAGAAATGTGCGTCTTTAAAAGGTGATTTCTACGAGACCCCACTTTTGCGCGTCGGACCTCAACTTTTCCCGTAAACGCAGAAAAACCGCAATTTTCAGGAGAAACGAGACAGACATCCCCTCCCTCTGCCACCCACCCGCCCAACTTAAAGCCATCCATTAGACATGCACAGATAGTTCTGAGGGTCTGTCTGTGATGTCATAAAGGGCCTGCTGATCAATGGGCAGCTTTCTGATTGGCTGCTGTATTTGATTGACAGATGGAAGCTGGCAGCTGATTGGCTGTCTAGCCTAAAGTGCTTTACACACCTCCCTGATGGTGCCACTGGCTAAGACTCCACCTCAGCTCATTGGGTAATGAAAAATTTAGAACAATTAATGGAAGAAAGCAGGCAGGCCGGCCATTTTGGGACGCTCAGTGGACTTGTTTAATGCAATGCACCTTTGTATATTCACATGCATTCGTTTCATGCTGTAACCACTGTGCATAAAAATTTGGAAACATGGCATACAGTGTATCATTTGGTGTCTAAATCATGTTTCCCATATTTTCCCTTCCCAGATACAAGCCCGTTTGAGTGTTTGGGGCACTTTTTAGCTAAAATCATCCTACAGGGCCTACTGCATATGCTAAAGCCTGCCTATTTTGAATGGTGTAGTGGCCCCTGCAACCTCCAAAAATATCAGGACTTACTTCCCCTATAACCTGCTAGCTCACCCCTGAAATACATACTTATTCACACTATTTTGTTAATTGGACTCTTTTCTCATTTGAAATGCCCATTTTTGGGGAGCCAGAAATGTGCGTCTTTAAAAGGTGATTTCTACGATACCCCACTTTTGCGCTTCGGACCTCAACTTTTCCCGTAAACGCAGAAAAACCGCAATTTTCAGGAGAAACGAGACAGACATCCCCTCCCTCTGCCACCCACCCGCCCAACTTAAAGCCATCCATTAGACATGCACAGATAGTTCTGAGGGTCTGTCTGTGATGTCATAAAGGGCCTGCTGATCAATGGGCAGCTTTCTGATTGGCTGCTGTATTTGATTGACAGATGGAAGCTGGCAGCTGATTGGCTGTCTAGCCTAAAGTGCTTTACACACCTCCCTGATGGTGCCACTGGCTAAGACTCCACCTCAGCTCATTGGGTAATGAAAAATTTAGAACAATTGATGGATGAAAGCAGGCAGGCCGGCCATTTTGTGACGCTCATTGGACTTGTTTAATGCAATGCACCTTTGTATTTTCACATGCATTCGCTTCATGCTGTAACCACTGTGCATACAAATTTGGAAACATGGCATACAGTGTATCATTTGGTGTCTAAGTCATGTTTCCCATATTTTCCCTTCCCAGATACAAGCCCGTTTGAGTGTTTGGGGCACTTTTTAGCTAATATCATCCTACAGGGCCTAACTGCATATGCTAAAGCCTGCCTATTTTGAATGGTCTAGTGGCCCCTGCAACCTCCAAAAATATCAGGATTTACTTCCCCAATAACCTGCTAACTCACCCCTGAAATACATACTTATTCACCCTATTTTGTTAATTGGACTCATTTCTCATTTGAAATGCCCATTTTTTGGGGGCCAGAAATTTGTGTCTTTAAAAGGTGATTTCTACGAGACCCCACTTTTGTGCGTCGGACCTCAACTTTTCCCGTAAACGCAGAAAAACCGCAATTTTCAGGAGAAACGAGACAGACATCCCCTCCCTCTGCCACCCACCCGCCCAACTGACAACCAGCCATTAGACATGCACAGATAGTTCTGAGGGTCTGTCTGTGATGTCATAAAGGGCCTACTGATCAATGGGCAGCTTTCTGATTGGCTGCTGTATTTGATTGACAGATGGAAGCTGGCAGCTGATTGGCTGTCTAGCCTAAAGTGCTTTACACACCTCCCTGATGGTACCACTGGCTAAGACTCCACCTCAGCTCATTGGGTAATGAAAAATTTAGAACAATTGATGGATGAAAGCAGGAAGGCCGGCCATTTTGGGACGCTCAGTGGACTTGTTTAATGCAATGCACCTTTGTATATTCACATGCATTCGCTTCATGCTGTAACCACTGTGCATAAAATTTTGGAAACATGGCATACAGTGTATCATTTGGTGTCTAAGTCATGTTTCCCATATTTTCCCTTCCCAGATACAAGCACTTTTGAGTGTTTGGGGCACTTTTTAGATAAAATCATCCTACAGGGCCTAACTGCATATGCTAAAGCCTGCCTATTTTGAATGGTGTAGTGGCCCCTGCAACCTCCAAAAATATCAGGACTTACTTCCCCAATAACCTGCTAACTCACCCCTGAAATACATACTTATTCACACTATTTTGTTAATTGGACTCATTTCTCATTTGAAATGCCCATTTTTGGGGGGCCAGAAATGTGCTTCTTTAAATGGTGATTTCTACGATACCCCTCTTTTGCGCGTCCGACCTCAACTTTTTCCGTAAACGTAGAAAAACCGCAATTTTCAGGAGAAACGAGACAGACATCCCCTCCCTCTGCCACCCACCCGCCCAACTGAAAGCCAGCCATTAGACATGCACAGATAGTTCTGAGGGTCTGTCTGTGATGTCATAAAGGGCCTGCTGATCAATGGGCAGCTTTCTGATTGGCTGCTGTATTTGATTGACAGATGGAAGCTGGCAGCTGATTGGCTGTCTAGCCTAAAGTGCTTTACACACCTCCCTGATGGTACCACTGGATAAGACTCCACCTCAGCTCATTGGGTAATGAAAAATTTAGAACAATTGATGGATGAAAGAAGGCAGGCCGGCCATTTTGGGATGCTCAGTGGACTTGTTTAATGCAATGCACTTTTGTATATTCACATGCATTCGCTTCATGCTGTAACCACTGTGCATAAAAATTTGGAAACATGGCATACAGTGTATCATTTGGTGTCTAAGTCATGTTTCCCATATTTTCCCTTCCCAGATACAAGCCCGTTTGAGTGTTTGGGGCACTTTTTAGCTAAAATCATCCTACAGGGCCTAACTGCATATGCTAAAGCCTGCCTATTTTGAATGGTGTAGTGGCCCCTGCAACCTCCAAAAATATCAGGATTTACTTCCCCAATAACCTGCTAACTCACCCCTGAAATACATACTTATTCACCCTATTTTTTTAATTGGACTCATTTCTCATTTGAAATGCCCATTTTTTGGGGGCCAGAAATGTGCGTCTTTAAAAGGTGATTTCTACGAGACCCCACTTTTGCGCGTCGGACCTCAACTTTTCCCGTAAACCCAGAAAAACCGCAATTTTCAGGAGAAACGAGACAGACGTCCCCGCCCTCTGCCACCCACCCGCCCAACTGACAGCCAGCCATTAGACATGCACAGATAGTTCTGAGGGTCTGTCTGTGATGTCATAAAGGGCCTGCTGATCAATGGGCAGCTTTCTGATTGGCTGCTGTATTTGATTGACAGATGGAAGCTGGCAGCTGATTGGCTGTCTAGCCTAAAGTGCTTTACACACCTCCCTGATGGTACCACTGGCTAAGACTCCACCTCAGCTCATTGGGTAATGAAAAATTTAGAACAATTGATGGATGAAAGCACGCAGGCCGGCCATTTTGGGACGCTCAGTGGAATTGTTTAATGCAATGCACCTTTGTATAATCACATGCATTCGCTTCATGCTGTAACCACTGTGCATAAAAATTTGGAAACATGGCATACAGTGTATTATTTGGTGTCTAAGTCATGTTTACCATATTTTCCCTTCCCAGATACAAGCCCTTTTGAATGTTTGGGGCACTTTTTAGCTAAAATCATCCTACAGGGCCTAACTGCATATGCTAAAGCCTGCCTATTTTGAATGGTGTAGTGGCCCCTGCAACCTCCAAAAATATCAGGACTTACTTCCCCAATAACCTGCTAACTCACCCCTGAAATACATACTTATTCACCCTATTTTGTTCATTGGACTCATTTCTCATTTGAAATGCCCATTTTTGGGGGGCCAGAAATGTGCGTCTTTAAAAGGTGATTTCTACGAGACCCCACTTTTGCGCGTCGGACCTCAACTTTTCCCGTAAACGCAAAAAAACCGCAATTTTCAGGAGAAACGAGACAGACATCCCCTCCCTCTGCCACCCACCCGCCCAACTGACAGCCAGCCATTAGACATGCACAGATAGTTCTGAGGGTCTGTCTGTGATGTCATAAAGGGCCTGCTGATCAATGGGCAGCTTTCTGATTGGCTGCTGTATTTGATTGACAGATGGAAGCTGGCAGCTGATTGGCTGTCTAGCCTAAAGTGCTTTACATACCTCCCTGATGGTACCACTGGCTAAGACTCCACCTCAGCTCATTGGGTAATGAAAAATTTAGAACAATTGATGGATGAAAGCAGGCAGGCCGGCCATTTTGGGACGCTCAGTGGACTTGTTTAATGCAATGCACCTTTGTATATTCACATGCATTCGCTTCATGCTGTAACCACTGTGCATAAAAATTTGGAAACATGGCATACAGTGTATCATTTGGTGTCTAAGTCATGTTTCCCATGTTTTTCCTTCCCAGATACTAGCCCGTTTGAGTGTTTGGGGCACTTTTTAGCTAAAATCATCCTACGGGGCCTAACTGCATATGCTAAAGCCTGCCTATTTTGAATGGTGTAGTGGCCCCTGCAACCTCCAAAAATATCAGGACTTACTTCCCCAATAACCTGCTAACTCACCCCTGAAATACATACTTATTCACTCTATTTTGTTAATTGGACTCATTTCTCATTTGAAATGCACATTTTTTGGGGGCCAGAAATGTGCGTCTTTAAAAGGTGATTTCTACGAGACCCCACTTTTGCGCGTCGGACCTCAACTTTTCCCGTAAACGCAGAAAAACCGCAATTTTCAGGAGAAACGAGACAGACATCCCCTCCCTCTGCCACCCACCCGCCCAACTTAAAGCCATCCATTAGACATGCACAGATAGTTCTGAGGGTCTGTCTGTGATGTCATAAAGGGCCTGCTGATCAATGGGCAGCTTTCTGATTGGCTGCTGTATTTGATTGACAGATGGAAGCTGGCAGCTGATTGGCTGTCTAGCCTAAAGTGCTTTACACACCTCCCTGATGGTGCCACTGGCTAAGACTCCACCTCAGCTCATTGGGTAATGAAAAATTTAGAACAATTAATGGAAGAAAGCAGGCAGGCCGGCCATTTTGGGACGCTCAGTGGACTTGTTTAATGCAATGCACCTTTGTATATTCACATGCATTCGTTTCATGCTGTAACCACTGTGCATAAAAATTTGGAAACATGGCATACAGTGTATCATTTGGTGTCTAAGTCATGTTTCCCATATTTTCCCTTCCCAGATACAAGCCCGTTTGAGTGTTTGGGGCACTTTTTAGCTAAAATCATCCTACAGGGCCTACTGCATATGCTAAAGCCTGCCTATTTTGAATGGTGTAGTGGCCCCTGCAACCTCCAAAAATATCAGGACTTACTTCCCCTATAACCTGCTAGCTCACCCCTGAAATACATACTTATTCACACTATTTTGTTAATTGGACTCATTTCTCATTTGAAATGCCCATTTTTGGGGAGCCAGAAATGTGCGTCTTTAAAAGGTGATTTCTACGATACCCCACTTTTGCGCTTCGGACCTCAACTTTTCCCGTAAACGCAGAAAAACCGCAATTTTCAGGAGAAACGAGACAGACATCCCCTCCCTCTGCCACCCACCCGCCCAACTTAAAGCCATCCATTAGACATGCACAGATAGTTCTGAGGGTCTGTCTGTGATGTCATAAAGGGCCTGCTGATCAATGGGCAGCTTTCTGATTGGCTGCTGTATTTGATTGACAGATGGAAGCTGGCAGCTGATTGGCTGTCTAGCCTAAAGTGCTTTACACACCTCCCTGATGGTGCCACTGGCTAAGACTCCACCTCAGCTCATTGGGTAATGAAAAATTTAGAACAATTGATGGATGAAAGCAGGCAGGCCGGCCATTTTGTGACGCTCATTGGACTTGTTTAATGCAATGCACCTTTGTATTTTCACATGCATTCGCTTCATGCTGTAACCACTGTGCATACAAATTTGGAAACATGGCATACAGTGTATCATTTGGTGTCTAAGTCATGTTTCCCATATTTTCCCTTCCCAGATACAAGCCCGTTTGAGTGTTTGGGGCACTTTTTAGCTAATATCATCCTACAGGGCCTAACTGCATATGCTAAAGCCTGCCTATTTTGAATGGTCTAGTGGCCCCTGCAACCTCCAAAAATATCAGGATTTACTTCCCCAATAACCTGCTAACTCACCCCTGAAATACATACTTATTCACCCTATTTTGTTAATTGGACTCATTTCTCATTTGAAATGCCCATTTTTTGGGGGCCAGAAATTTGTGTCTTTAAAAGGTGATTTCTACGAGACCCCACTTTTGCGCGTCGGACCTCAACTTTTCCCGTAAACGCAAAAAAACCGCAATTTTCAGGAGAAACGAGACAGACATCCCCTCCCTCTGCCACCCACCCGCCCAACTGACAGCCAGCCATTAGACATGCACAGATAGTTCTGAGGGTCTGTCTGTGATGTCATAAAGGGCCTGCTGATCAATGGGCAGCTTTCTGATTGGCTGCTGTATTTGATTGACAGATGGAAGCTGGCAGCTGATTGGCTGTCTAGCCTAAAGTGCTTTACATACCTCCCTGATGGTACCACTGGCTAAGACTCCACCTCAGCTCATTGGGTAATGAAAAATTTAGAACAATTGATGGATGAAAGCAGGCAGGCCGGCCATTTTGGGACGCTCAGTGGACTTGTTTAATGCAATGCACCTTTGTATATTCACATGCATTCGCTTCATGCTGTAACCACTGTGCATAAAAATTTGGAAACATGGCATACAGTGTATCATTTGGTGTCTAAGTCATGTTTCCCATGTTTTTCCTTCCCAGATACTAGCCCGTTTGAGTGTTTGGGGCACTTTTTAGCTAAAATCATCCTACGGGGCCTAACTGCATATGCTAAAGCCTGCCTATTTTGAATGGTGTAGTGGCCCCTGCAACCTCCAAAAATATCAGGACTTACTTCCCCAATAACCTGCTAACTCACCCCTGAAATACATACTTATTCACTCTATTTTGTTAATTGGACTCATTTCTCATTTGAAATGCACATTTTTTGGGGGCCAGAAATGTGCGTCTTTAAAAGGTGATTTCTACGAGACCCCACTTTTGCGCGTCGGACCTCAACTTTTCCCGTAAACGCAGAAAAACCGCAATTTTCAGGAGAAACGAGACAGACATCCCCTCCCTCTGCCACCCACCCGCCCAACTTAAAGCCATCCATTAGACATGCACAGATAGTTCTGAGGGTCTGTCTGTGATGTCATAAAGGGCCTGCTGATCAATGGGCAGCTTTCTGATTGGCTGCTGTATTTGATTGACAGATGGAAGCTGGCAGCTGATTGGCTGTCTAGCCTAAAGTGCTTTACACACCTCCCTGATGGTGCCACTGGCTAAGACTCCACCTCAGCTCATTGGGTAATGAAAAATTTAGAACAATTAATGGAAGAAAGCAGGCAGGCCGGCCATTTTGGGACGCTCAGTGGACTTGTTTAATGCAATGCACCTTTGTATATTCACATGCATTCGTTTCATGCTGTAACCACTGTGCATAAAAATTTGGAAACATGGCATACAGTGTATCATTTGGTGTCTAAGTCATGTTTCCCATATTTTCCCTTCCCAGATACAAGCCCGTTTGAGTGTTTGGGGCACTTTTTAGCTAAAATCATCCTACAGGGCCTACTGCATATGCTAAAGCCTGCCTATTTTGAATGGTGTAGTGGCCCCTGCAACCTCCAAAAATATCAGGACTTACTTCCCCTATAACCTGCTAGCTCACCCCTGAAATACATACTTATTCACACTATTTTGTTAATTGGACTCATTTCTCATTTGAAATGCCCATTTTTGGGGAGCCAGAAATGTGCGTCTTTAAAAGGTGATTTCTACGATACCCCACTTTTGCGCTTCGGACCTCAACTTTTCCCGTAAACGCAGAAAAACCGCAATTTTCAGGAGAAACGAGACAGACATCCCCTCCCTCTGCCACCCACCCGCCCAACTTAAAGCCATCCATTAGACATGCACAGATAGTTCTGAGGGTCTGTCTGTGATGTCATAAAGGGCCTGCTGATCAATGGGCAGCTTTCTGATTGGCTGCTGTATTTGATTGACAGATGGAAGCTGGCAGCTGATTGGCTGTCTAGCCTAAAGTGCTTTACACACCTCCCTGATGGTGCCACTGGCTAAGACTCCACCTCAGCTCATTGGGTAATGAAAAATTTAGAACAATTGATGGATGAAAGCAGGCAGGCCGGCCATTTTGTGACGCTCATTGGACTTGTTTAATGCAATGCACCTTTGTATTTTCACATGCATTCGCTTCATGCTGTAACCACTGTGCATACAAATTTGGAAACATGGCATACAGTGTATCATTTGGTGTCTAAGTCATGTTTCCCATATTTTCCCTTCCCAGATACAAGCCCGTTTGAGTGTTTGGGGCACTTTTTAGCTAATATCATCCTACAGGGCCTAACTGCATATGCTAAAGCCTGCCTATTTTGAATGGTCTAGTGGCCCCTGCAACCTCCAAAAATATCAGGATTTACTTCCCCAATAACCTGCTAACTCACCCCTGAAATACATACTTATTCACCCTATTTTGTTAATTGGACTCATTTCTCATTTGAAATGCCCATTTTTTGGGGGCCAGAAATTTGTGTCTTTAAAAGGTGATTTCTACGAGACCCCACTTTTGTGCGTCGGACCTCAACTTTTCCCGTAAACGCAGAAAAACCGCAATTTTCAGGAGAAACGAGACAGACATCCCCTCCCTCTGCCACCCACCCGCCCAACTGACAGCCAGCCATTAGACATGCACAGATAGTTCTGAGGGTCTGTCTGTGATGTCATAAAGGGCCTACTGATCAATGGGCAGCTTTCTGATTGGCTGCTGTATTTGATTGACAGATGGAAGCTGGCAGCTGATTGGCTGTCTAGCCTAAAGTGCTTTACACACCTCCCTGATGGTACCACTGGCTAAGACTCCACCTCAGCTCATTGGGTAATGAAAAATTTAGAACAATTGATGGATGAAAGCAGGCAGGCCGGCCATTTTGGGACGCTCAGTGGACTTGTTTAATGCAATGCACCTTTGTATATTCACATGCATTCGCTTCATGCTGTAACCACTGTGCATAAAAATTTGGAAACATGGCATACAGTGTATTATTTGGTGTCTAAGTCATGTTTCCCATATTTTCCCTTTCCAGATACAAGCCCGTTTGAATGTTTGGGGCACTTTTTAGCTAAAATCATCCTACAGGGCCTAACTGCATATGCTAAAGCCTGCCTATTTTGAATGGTGTAGTGGCCCCTGCAACCTCCAAAAATATCAGGACTTACTTCCCCAATAACCTGCTAACTCACCCCTGAAATACATACTTATTCACCCTATTTTGTTCATTGGACTCATTTCTCATTTGAAATGCCCATTTTTGGGGAGCCAGAAATGTGCGTCTTTAAAAGGTGATTTCTACGATACCGGACTTTTGCGCGTCAGACCTCAACTTTTCCCGTAAACGCAGAAAAACCGCAATTTTCAGGAGAAACGAGACAGACATCCCCTCCCTCTGTCACCCACCCGCCCAACTGAAAGCCATCCATTAGACATGCACAGATAGTTCTGAGGGTCTGTCTGTGATGTCATAAAGGGCCTGCTGATCAATGGGCAGCTTTCTGATTGGCTGCTGTATTTGATTGACAGATGGAAGCTGGCAGCTGATTGGCTGTCTAGCCTAAAGTGCTTTACACACCTCCCTGATGGTACCACTGGCTAAGACTCCACCTCAGCTCATTGGGTAATGAAAAATTTAGAACAATTGATGGATAAAAGCAGGCAGGCCGGCCATTTTGGGATGCTCATTGGACTTGTTTAATGCAATGCACCTTTGTATTTTCACATGCATTCGCTTCATGCTGTAACCACTATGCATAAAAATTTGGAAACATGGCATACAGTGTATCATTTGGTGTCTAAGTCATGTTTCCCATATTTTCCCTTCCCAGATACAAGCCCGTTTGAGTGTTTGGGGCACTTTTTAGCTAAAATCATCCTACAGGGCCTAACTGCATATGCTAAAGCCTGCCTATTTTGAATGGTCTAGTGGCCCCTGCAACCTCCAAAAATATCAGGATTTACTTCCCCAATAACCTGCTAACTCACCCCTGAAATACATACTTATTCACCCTATTTTGTTAATTGGACTCATTTCTCATTTGAAATGCACATTTTTTGGGGGCCAGAAATGTGCGTCTTTAAAAGGTGATTTCTACGAGACCCCACTTTTGCACGTCGGACCTTAACTTTTCCCGTAAACGCAGAAAAACCGCAAGTTTCAGGAGAAACGAGACAGACATCCCCTCCCTCTGCCACCCACCCGCCCAACTGACAGCCAGCCATTAGACATGCACAGATAGTTCTGAGGGTCTGTCTGTGATGTCATAAAGGGCCTGCTGATCAATGGGCAGCTTTCTGATTGGCTGCTGTATTTGATTGACAGATGGAAGCTGGGAGCTGATTGGCTGTCTAGCCTAAAGTGCTTTACACACCTCCCTGATGGTACCACTGGCTAAGACTCCACCTCAGCTCATTGGGTAATGAAAAATTTAGAACAATTGATGGATGAAAGCAGGCAGGCCGGCCATTTTGGGACGCTCATTGGACTTGTTTAATGCAATGCACCTTTGTATATTCACATGCATTCGCTTCATGCTGTAACCACTGTGCATAAAAATTTGGAAACATGGCATACAGTGTATCATTTGGTGTCTAAGTCATGTTTCCCATATTTTCCCTTCCCAGATATAAGCACTTTTGAGTGTTTGGGGCACTTTTTAGCTAAAATCATCCTACAGGGCCTAACTGCATATGCTAAAGCCTGCCTATTTTGAATGGTGTAGTGGCCCCTGCAACCTCCAAAAATATCAGGACTTACTTTCCCAATAACCTGCTAACTCACCCCTGAAATACATACTTATTCACCCTATTTTGTTCATTGGACTCATTTTTCATTTGAAATGCCCATTTTTGGGGAGCCAGAAATGTGCGTCTTTAAAAGGTGATTTCTACGATACCCCACTTTTGCGCGTCGGACCTTAACTTTTCCCGTAAACGCAGAAATACCACAATTTTCAGGAGAATTGAGACAGACATCCCCTCCCTCTGCCACCCACCCGCCCAACTGAAAGCCAGCCATTAGACATGCACAGATAGTTCTGAGGGTCTGTCTGTGATGTCATAAAGGGCCTGCTGATCAATGGGCAGCTTTCTGATTGGCTGCTGTATTTGATTGACAGATGGAAGCTGGCAGCTGATTGGCTGTCTAGCCTAAAGTGCTTTACACACCTCCCTGATGGTACCACTGGCTAAGACTCCACCTCAGCTCATTGGGTAATGAAAAATTTAGAACAATTGATGGATGAAAGCAGGGAGGCCGGCCATTTTGGGACGCTCAGTGGACTTGTTTAATGCAATGCACCTTTGTATATTCACATGCATTCGCTTCATGCTGTAACCACTGTGCATAAAATTTTGGAAACATGGCATACAGTGTATCATTTGGTGTCTAAGTCATGTTTCCCATATTTTCCCTTCCCAGATACAAGCACTTTTGAGTGTTTGGGGCACTTTTTAGATAAAATCATCCTACAGGGTCTAACTGCATATGCTAAAGCCTGCCTATTTTGAATGGTGTAGTGGCCCCTGCAACCTCCAAAAATATCAGGACTTACTTCCCCAATAACCTGCTAACTCACCCCTGAAATACATACCTATTCACACTATTTTGTTAATTGGACTCATTTCTCATTTGAAATGCCCATTTTTGGGGGGCCAGAAATGTGCGTCTTTAAAAGGTGATTTCTACGATACCCCACTTTTGCGCGTCGGACCTCAACTTTTCCCGTAAACGCAGAAAAACCTCAATTTTCAGGAGAAACGAGACAGACATCCCCTCCCTCTGCCACCCACCCGCCCAACTGAAAGCCAGCCATTAGACATGCACAGATAGTTCTGAGGGTCTGTCTGTGATGTCATAAAGGGCCTGCTGATCAATGGGCAGCTTTCTGATTGGCTGCTGTATTTGATTGACAGATGAAAGCTGGCAGCTGATTGGCTGTCTAGCCTAAAGTGCTTTACACACCTCCCTGATGGTACCACTGGATAAGACTCCACCTCAGCTCATTGGGTAATGAAAAATTTAGAACAATTGATGGATGAAAGAAGGCAGGCCGGCCATTTTGGGACGCTCAGTGGACTTGTTTAATGCAATGCACCTTTGTATATTCACATGCATTCGCTTCATGCTGTAACCACTGTGCATAAAAATTTGGAAACATGGCATACAGTGTATCATTTGGTGTCTAAGTCATGTTTCCCATATTTTCCCTTCCCAGATACAAGCCCGTTTGAGTGTTTGGGGCACTTTTTAGCTAAAATCATCCTACAGGGCCTAACTGCATATGCTAAAGCCTGCCTATTTTGAATGGTGTAGTGGCCCCTGCAACCTCCAAAAATATCAGGATTTACTTCCCCAATAACCTGCTAACTCACCCCTGAAATACATACTTATTCACCCTATTTTTTTAATTGGACTCATTTCTCATTTAAAATGCCCATTTTTTGGGGGCCAGAAATGTGCGTCTTTAAAAGGTGATTTCTACGAGACCCCACTTTTGCGCGTCGGACCTCAACTTTTCCCGTAAACCCAGAAAAAACGCAATTTTCAGGAGAAACGAGACAGACGTCCCCGCCCTCTGCCACCCACCCGCCCAACTGACAGCCAGCCATTAGACATGCACAGATAGTTCTGAGGGTCTGTCTGTGATGTCATAAAGGGCCTGCTGATCAATGGGCAGCTTTCTGATTGGCTGCTGTATTTGATTGACAGATGGAAGCTGGCAGCTGATTGGCTGTCTAGCCTAAAGTGCTTTACACACCTCCCTGATGGTACCACTGGCTAAGACTCCACCTCAGCTCATTGGGTAATGAAAAACTTAGAACAATTGATGGATGAAAGCAGGGAGGCCGGCCATTTTGGGACGCTCAGTGGACTTGTTTAATGCAATGCACCTTTGTATATTCACATGCATTCGCTTCATGCTGTAACCACTGTGCATAAAATTTTGGAAACATGGCATACAGTGTATCATTTGGTGTCTAAGTCATGTTTCCCATATTTTCCCTTCCCAGATACAAGCACTTTTGAGTGTTTGGGGCACTTTTTAGATAAAATCATCCTACAGGGCCTAACTGCATATGCTAAAGCCTGCCTATTTTGAATGGTGTAGTGGCCCCTGCAACCTCCAAAAATATCAGGACTTACTTCCCCAATAACCTGCTAACTCACCCCTGAAATACATACTTATTCACACTATTTTGTTAATTGGACTCATTTCTCATTTGAAATGCCCATTTTTGGGGGGCCAGAAATGTGCTTCTTTAAATGGTGATTTCTACGATACCCCTCTTTTGCGCGTCCGACCTCAACTTTTCCCGTAAACGTAGAAAAACCGCAATTTTCAGGAGAAACGAGACAGACATCCCCTCCCTCTGCCACCCACCCGCCCAACTGAAAGCCAGCCATTAGACATGCACAGATAGTTCTGAGGGTCTGTCTGTGATGTCATAAAGGGCCTGCTGATCAATGGGCAGCTTTCTGATTGGCTGCTGTATTTGATTGACAGATGGAAGCTGGCAGCTGATTGGCTGTCTAGCCTAAAGTGCTTTACACACCTCCCTGATGGTACCACTGGATAAGACTCCACCTCAGCTCATTGGGTAATGAAAAATTTAGAACAATTGATGGATGAAAGAAGGCAGGCCGGCCATTTTGGGATGCTCAGTGGACTTGTTTAATGCAATGCACCTTTGTATATTCACATGCATTCGCTTCATGCTGTAACCACTGTGCATAAAAATTTGGAAACATGGCATACAGTGTATCATTTGGTGTCTAAGTCATGTTTCCCATATTTTCCCTTCCCAGATACAAGCCCGTTTGAGTGTTTGGGTCACTTTTTAGCTAAAATCATCCTACAGGGCCTAACTGCATATGCTAAAGCCTGCCTATTTTGAATGGTGTAGTGGCCCCTGCAACCTCCAAAAATATCAGGATTTACTTCACCAATAACCTGCTAACTCACCCCTGAAATACATACTTATTCACCCTATTTTTTTAATTGGACTCATTTCTCATTTGAAATGCCCATTTTTTGGGGGCCAGAAATGTGCGTCTTTAAAAGGTGATTTCTACGAGACCCCACTTTTGCGCGTCGGACCTCAACTTTTCCCGTAAACCCAGAAAAAACGCAATTTTCAGGAGAAACGAGACAGACGTCCCCGCCCTCTGCCACCCACCCGCCCAACTGACAGCCAGCCATTAGACATGCACAGATACAGATGGAGCTGGCCTTATTATTGCTGGCGGAGCGCCAGGACCGTGTCCCTGGCGATCCGCCAGCAATCTGGCGCTCTGGCTGAATGAGACGCTCGTGCGTCTCCCACGCACGAGCGTCTCAATAGCCGGGCGGCGAGGCGGCGCGGCGGGTGCAGTCCTGCCCGTCTCCAGCTTCAGGGAGACGGGCAGGGCTGCGGGGGGCTGCGGGGGGGCGGTGTGGACCGGCGGGGACCCGGGGAAGCCGGCGGGGACCCGGGGAAAGGCACCGTCGGAACGGGACGCGCGTGCACCTCGTGCACGCGCGTCCCCTTCCGACATACAGATGGCGAGGGGCGGGGGATGGCGGGTGGCGAGTCCTCCGCCATCCCCAGCAACGACAAGCCCTGCGCTATCTGTAGTTCTGAGGGTCTGTCTGTGATGTCATAAAGGGCCTGCTGATCAATGGGCAGCTTTCTGATTGGCTGCTGTATTTGATTGACAGATGGAAGCTGGCAGCTGATTGGCTGTCTAGCCTAAAGTGCTTTACACACCTCCCTGATGGTACCACTGGCTAAGACTCCACCTCAGCTCATTGGGTAATGAAAAATTTAGAACAATTGATGGATGAAAGCAGGGAGGCCGGCCATTTTGGGACGCTCAGTGGACTTGTTTAATGCAATGCACCTTTGTATATTCACATGCATTCGCTTCATGCTGTAACCACTGTGCATAAAATTTTGGAAACATGGCATACAGTGTATCATTTGGTGTCTAAGTCATGTTTCCCATATTTTCCCTTCCCAGATACAAGCACTTTTGAGTGTTTGGGGCACTTTTTAGATAAAATCATCCTACAGGGCCTAACTGCATATGCTAAAGCCTGCCTATTTTGAATGGTGTAGTGGCCCCTGCAACCTCCAAAAATATCAGGACTTACTTCCCCAATAACCTGCTAACTCACCCCTGAAATACATACTTATTCACACTATTTTGTTAATTGGACTCATTTCTCATTTGAAATGCCCATTTTTGGGGGGCCAGAAATGTGCTTCTTTAAATGGTGATTTCTACGATACCCCTCTTTTGCGCGTCCGACCTCAACTTTTCCCGTAAACGTAGAAAAACCGCAATTTTCAGGAGAAACGAGACAGACATCCCCTCCCTCTGCCACCCACCCGCCCAACTGAAAGCCAGCCATTAGACATGCACAGATAGTTCTGAGGGTCTGTCTGTGATGTCATAAAGGGCCTGCTGATCAATGGGCAGCTTTCTGATTGGCTGCTGTATTTGATTGACAGATGGAAGCTGGCAGCTGATTGGCTGTCTAGCCTAAAGTGCTTTACACACCTCCCTGATGGTACCACTGGATAAGACTCCACCTCAGCTCATTGGGTAATGAAAAATTTAGAACAATTGATGGATGAAAGAAGGCAGGCCGGCCATTTTGGGATGCTCAGTGGACTTGTTTAATGCAATGCACCTTTGTATATTCACATGCATTCGCTTCATGCTGTAACCACTGTGCATAAAAATTTGGAAACATGGCATACAGTGTATCATTTGGTGTCTAAGTCATGTTTCCCATATTTTCCCTTCCCAGATACAAGCCCGTTTGAGTGTTTGGGTCACTTTTTAGCTAAAATCATCCTACAGGGCCTAACTGCATATGCTAAAGCCTGCCTATTTTGAATGGTGTAGTGGCCCCTGCAACCTCCAAAAATATCAGGATTTACTTCCCCAATAACCTGCTAACTCACCCCTGAAATACATACTTATTCACCCTATTTTTTTAATTGGACTCATTTCTCATTTGAAATGCCCATTTTTTGGGGGCCAGAAATGTGCGTCTTTAAAAGGTGATTTCTACGAGACCCCACTTTTGCGCGTCGGACCTCAACTTTTCCCGTAAACCCAGAAAAAACGCAATTTTCAGGAGAAACGAGACAGACGTCCCCGCCCTCTGCCACCCACCCGCCCAACTGACAGCCAGCCATTAGACATGCACAGATAGTTCTGAGGGTCTGTCTGTGATGTCATAAAGGGCCTGCTGATCAATGGGCAGCTTTCTGATTGGCTGCTGTATTTGATTGACAGATGGAAGCTGGCAGCTGATTGGCTGTCTAGCCTAAAGTGCTTTACACACCTCCCTGATGGTACCACTGGCTAAGACTCCACCTCAGCTCATTGGGTAATGAAAAATTTAGAACAATTGATGGATAAAAGCACGCAGGCCGGCCATTTTGGGACGCTCAGTGGAATTGTTTAATGCAATGCACCTTTGTATATTCACATGCATTCGCTTCATGCTGTAACCACTGTGCATAAAAATTTGGAAACATGGCATACAGTGTATTATTTGGTGTCTAAGTCATGTTTACCATATTTTCCCTTCCCAGATACAAGCCCGTTTGAATGTTTGGGGCACTTTTTAGCTAAAATCATCCTACAGGGCCTAACTGCATATGCTAAAGCCTGCCTATTTTGAATGGTGTAGTGGCCCCTGCAACCTCCAAAAATATCAGGACTTACTTCCCCAATAACCTGCTAACTCACCCCTGAAATACATACTTATTCACCCTATTTTGTTAATTGGACTCATTTTTCATTTGAAATGCCCATTTTTTGGGGGCCAGAAATGTGCGTCTTTAAAAGGTGATTTCTACGAGACCCCACTTTTGCACGTCGGACCTCAACTTTTCCCGTAAACGCAGAAAAACCGCAATTTTCAGGAGAAACGAGACAGACATCCCCTCCCTCTGCCACCCACCCGCCCAACTGACAGCAAGCCATTAGACATGCACAGATAGTTCTGAGGGTCTGTCTGTGATGTCATAAAGGGCCTGCTGATCAATGGGCAGCTTTCTGATTGGCTGCTGTATTTGATTGACAGATGGAAGCTGGCAGCTGATTGGCTGTCTAGCCTAAAGTGCTTTACACACCTCCCTGATGGTACCACTGGCTAAGACTCCACCTCAGCTCATTGGGTAATGAAAAATTTAGAACAATTGATGGATGAAAGCAGGCAGGCCGGCCATTTTGGGACGCTCAGTGGACTTGTTTAATGCAATGCACCTTTGTATATTCACATGCATTCGCTTCATGCTGTAACCACTGTGCATAAAAATTTGGAAACATGGCATACAGTGTATCATTTGGTGTCTAAGTCATGTTTCCCATGTTTTTCCTTCCCAGATACTAGCCCGTTTGAGTGTTTGGGGCACTTTTTAGCTAAAATCATCCTACGGGGCCTAACTGCATATGCTAAAGCCTGCCTATTTTGAATGGTGTAGTGGCCCCTGCAACCTCCAAAAATATCAGGACTTACTTCCCCAATAACCTGCTAACTCACCCCTGAAATACATACTTATTCACTCTATTTTGTTAATTGGACTAATTTCTCATTTGAAATGCACATTTTTGGGGGGCCAGAAATGTGCGTCTTTAAAAGGTGATTTCTACGAGACCCCACTTTTGCGCGTCAGACCTCAACTTTTTCCGTAAACGCAGAAAAACCGCAATTTTCAGGAGAAACGAGACAGACATCCCCTCCCTCTGCCACCCACCCGCCCAACTTAAAGCCATCCATTAGACATGCACAGATAGTTCTGAGGGTCTGTCTGTGATGTCATAAAGGGCCTGCTGATCAATGGGCAGCTTTGTAATTGGCTGCTGTATTTGATTGACAGATGGAAGCTGGCAGCTGATTGGCTGTCTAGCCTAAAGTGCTTTACACACCTCCCTGATGGTGCCACTGGCTAAGACACCACCTCAGCTCATTGGGTAATGAAACATTTAGAACAATTGATGGATGAAAGCAGGCAGGCCGGCCATTTTGTGACGCTCATTGGACTTGTTTAATGCAATGCACCTTTGTATTTTCACATGCATTCGCTTCATGCTGTAACAACTGTGCATAAAAATTTGGAAACATGGCATACAGTGTATCATTTGGTGTCTAAGTCATGTTTCCCATATTTTCCCTTCCCAGATACAAGCCCGTTTGAGTGTTTGGGGCACTTTTTAGCTAAAATCATCCTACAGGGCCTTACTGCATATGCTAAAGCCTGCCTATTTTGAATGGTCTAGTGGCCCCTGCAACCTCCAAAAATATCAGGATTTACTTCCCCAATAACCTGCTAACTCACCCCTGAAATACATACTTATTCACCCTATTTTGTTAATTGGACTCATTTCTCATTAGAAATGCCCATTTTTTGGGGGCCAGAAATTTGTGTCTTTAAAAGGTGATTTCTACGAGACCCCACTTTTGTGCATCGGACCTCAACTTTTCCCGTAAACGCAGAAAAACCGCAATTTTCAGGAGAAACGAGACAGACATCCCCTCCCTCTGCCACCCACCCGCCCAACTGACAGCCAGCCATTAGACATGCACAGATAGTTCTGAGGGTCTGTCTGTGATGTCATAAAGGGCCTACTGATCAATGGGCAGCTTTCTGATTGGCTGCTGTATTTGATTGACAGATGGAAGCTGGCAGCTGATTGGCTGTCTAGCCTAAAGTGCTTTACACACCTCCCTGATGGTACCACTGGCTAAGACTCCACCTCAGCTCATTGGGTAATGAAAAATTTAGAACAATTGATGGATGAAAGCAGGCAGGCCGGCCATTTTGGGACGCTCAGTGGACTTGTTTAATGCAATGCACCTTTGTATATTCACATGCATTCGCTTCATGCTGTAACCACTGTGCATAAAAATTTGGAAACATGGCATACAGTGTATTATTTGGTGTCTAAGTCATGTTTCCCATATTTTCCCTTTCCAGATACAAGCCCGTTTGAATGTTTTGGGCACTTTTTAGCTAAAATCATTCTACAGGGCCTAACTGCATATGCTAAAGCCTGCCTATTTTGAATGGTGTAGTGGCCCCTGCAACCTCCAAAAATATCAGGACTTACTTCCCTAATAACCTGCTAACTCACCCCTGAAATACATACTTATTCACCCTATTTTGTTCATTGGACTCATTTCTCATTTGAAATGCCCATTTTTGGGGAGCCAGAAATGTGCGTCTTTAAAAGGTGATTTCTACGATACCCGACTTTTGCGCGTCAGACCTCAACTTTTCCCGCAAACGCAGAAAAAACGCAATTTTCAAGAGAAACGAGACAGACATCCCCTCCCTCTGCCACCCACCCGCCCAACTGAAAGCCATCCATTAGACATGCACAGATAGTTCTGAGGGTCTGTCTGTGATGTCATAAAGGGCCTGCTGATCAATGGGCAGCTTTCTGATTGGCTGCTGTATTTGATTGACAGTTGGAAGCTGGCAGCTGATTGGCTGTCTAGCCTAAAGTGCTTTACACACCTCCCTGATGGTACCACTGGCTAAGACTCCACCTCAGCTCATTGGGTAATGAAAAATTTAGAACAATTGATGGATAAAAGCAGGCAGGCCGGCCATTTTGGGATGCTCATTGGACTTGTTTAATGCAATGCACCTTTGTATTTTCACATGCATTCGCTTCATGCTGTAACCACTGTGCATAAAAATTTGGAAACATGGCATACAGTGTATCATTTGGTGTCTAAGTCCTGTTTCCCATATTTTCCCTTCCCAGATACAAACCCGTTTGAGTGTTTGGGGCATTTTTTAGCTAAAATCATCCTACAGGGCCTAACTGCATATGCTAAAGCCTGCCTATTTTGAATGGTCTAGTGGCCCCTGCAACCTCCAAAAATATCAGGATTTACTTCCCCAATAACCTGCTAACTCACCCCTGAAATACATACTTATTCACCCTATTTTGTTAATTGGACTCATTTCTCATTTGAAATGCACATTTTTTGGGGGCCAGAAATGTGCGTCTTTAACCCCTTCACGACATTTGACGTATATATACGTCATGGCCGGGAAGTACTTCCCGACCGTTGACGTATATATACGTCATGGCTTAAAACTGTCACTGCGTCTAGAGACGCAGTGACAGAGGGACGATGTCTGCTGTCCCTGACAGCAGACATGTCCGTGCATGCCCAGGGGGGCGGCGATGCCGCCCCCCCGTCGGCGATCGCTGTGATTGGCTGTTCATTGTGAACAGCCATTCACAGCGTTTTCTGTGTCACCGGCGAATAACGTTCGCCGGTGACACGGGATCGGAGGTGATTGGTGCTGTAAAGTACAGCACCAATCACCGCGGGGTGTAAGGGTGACACTGGTGTCACCCCACCTCACCCCTCCCGCCCCCAAAGGCCGTGATTGGTTCGTCGGACCGACGGACCAATCACAGCCATGGAGGGGGGTTTAAACTAACGGTGACTGCACTGCAGACGCCATTCCGGTCTGGAATAGCGTGCAGTGCGGTCACCGTGCCCAGCTGCCGCCTATACTGACCAGAACCCATCCAAAATACTTACCTGATCATTGAGATTGCTTATGCTTGTGACATCTTGTGACATCCCGTGACATCTTGTGCTGCTGCGATTTATTAGATAGAGAGAGAGTTAGAGAGAGAGAGATAGAGAGAGATAGAGAGAGATAGAGAGGCCTAGTGCTATATTTTGTGCTGCTGCAGTGTGATAGAGCTATAGATAGAGAGATAGAGAGAGATAGAGAGAGATAGAGAGAGAGAGATAGAGAGAGAGATAGTGACAGATTGTGCTATATATTTTTTATATAACTGAAAGAGATAGAGAGAGATAGAGAGAGATAGAGAGGCCTAGTGCTATATTTTGTGCTGCTGCAGTGTGATAGAGCTATAGATAGATAGAGAGAGATAGAGAGAGATAGAGAGAGAGAGATAGAGAGATAGTGACAGATTGTGCTATATATTTTTTTTATAACTGACTGCTGCCCCCCCTTTTGTGCTGATCAGTATAAATTAACTGATCAGCAACTTTTTGGGGGCGCAGGTTTTTTTTTATATATAGATATACCTGTCAGTGCTGCTGCTGCAGTGTCATAGAGTGATAGATAGTGAGAGATAGAGAGATAGAGAGAGATAGTGACAGAGAGTGATAGAGAGTGCTAAATTTTGTGTCTGCTGCCCCCGCCTTTTGTGCTGATCACTATATCTGAGGTGATCAGCAACTTTTTAGGGGTGCAGAGGTTTTTTTTTTTATATATACCTGTCAGTACCACCAAAGGTTGTGCACCTGCTGCCCCTCACTGGTAATCAGTGTCGCATCACTGATCACCTTTTTTTATTTTTTGTGAGTGCTGTGGGGTCTTTTTTACATTTTTTTTTTTACACACACTGTGATTTTGTGTGTGTCCTGTGGCCACTGTGCGCTGATCAGTGACGTACATCACTGATCAGCTTTTTCGGCACAGGGTTGATCTATTTTTTTTTTTTTTTTAATCAAATTCCTGTTGCCTTTGAGCGCTGTTCAGTGACGGACGTTACTGACCAACATCTGTGCTCAATTTTTGGCGCAGGACCTTTTTTTTTTTTAACCCCTTCCATTTTTTTTTTTAACCCCTTCCATTTTTTTTTTAACCCCTTCCATTTTTTTTTTTAACCCCTTCCATTTTTTTTTTTTTGAACCCTTCAATTTTTTTATTTTTGTATTTTTTTTTTTTGCACTACATACATACACACTACATACCCCCCGGGTTGAAATAAAGTTTGTACCCCCCCCTACACTATACACGTGTTGAAACATTTCACTACCAGTAACACAAAAATATAAATGGCATCCCAAATGTCATCCCAAATGTCGTCCCAGTCATCCAGGAGAATGTATTCGGTGGAGGAGGCATATGCCATGCTTGCCTCTGACTCTGACACAGCCAGTGAGGCAAGCGGGGAATTTGAAGGATTTGTCTTAAGCTCCTCTTCCTCCTCTGATGATGAGGGACCCCCTCAAAGACGCCCCCGTAGAGCAGCTGAGACCCCCCCCCCAATAATTGATCTCGTATGGACCCCACCACCAGACAATTTTGAGCCCCAGGTTCCTGAGTTTTTGGCCATCCCAGGAATCCAATTTGATTCAACAGGTCTCAGAGAAATTGACATTTTTAAATTATTTTTCTCTGATGATTTTATAAATTTAATGGTGGACCAAACTAATTTATATGCCCAGCAGTTTATTGCTCAAAACCCCACGTCATCATTTGCTAGGTGGACCCCTGTAGATGCAGTAGAGATGATGACGTTTTGGGGTCTGGTGTTACATATGGGCATAGTAAAAAAGCCACAAATTAGGCAATATTGGAGTACAGATGTTCTGTACAGCACCCCATTTCACCGTATGGCCATGCCCCGGGCTCGTTTTGAGGCAATCCATAAATTTATACATTACACCGATAATGCACAGTGCCCACCCAGAGATGATCCCACCTTTGACAGGCTATTCAAAGTCAGGCCGGTCATTGATCATTTCAGTGCCAAATTTGCAGAGCTATACATCCCTGATAAATGTATTAGTATCGACGAGTCCCTTATACATTTTAAAGGAAGGGTTAAATTCCGCCAGTACCTTCCCAGTAAGAGGGCAAGGTATGGGATAAAAATGTATAAGCTGTGTGAAAGCACCACAGGGTACACCCACAAGTTTAGGGTATATGAAGGGAAGGATTCAAGAATTGAACCACCAGAATGCCCCCCCTCCCTCGTAGGTGTTAGTGGAAAAATTGTCTGGGATTTAATGCACCCCTTCCTGGATAAGGGTTATCACCTCTATGTGGATAACTTTTACACCAGCATCCCCCTGTTTAAGGCCCTTGGTTCAAGAGGTACAGCAGCTTGCGGTACTGTGCGCAAGAACCAAAGAGGCCTCCCCAAAACGCACATTGCCCAAGTAATGAGAAGGGGTGAAAGCAGGGGAATATGCACCGAAAATATGTTGTTGGTCAAATATAAGGACAAGAGGGATGTCCTTATACTGACAACAATTCATGGAGACAGTACCACCTCCATCCCTGTACGAGGTACCAGTACCCACACCTCAAAACCAAATTGTATCCTAGATTACAATAAGTACATGGGTGGAGTGGATCTTTCAGATCAGGTACTGAAGCCGTACAGTGCCCTGCGGAAAACAAATATCTGGTACAAGAAGCTGGCCGTGTATATCATCCAGATGGCACTGTATAACGCTTACGTGCTATTCCGTTCTACCGGCCAGAGGGGGACATTTATGCACTTTCAAGAGGAAGTCATAAAGAGCCTAACATTTGGGAATCAGCAGGCAGAGGGCCCCAGTACTTCTAGTACTGGCCCCCGTATTGTACCAGGGCAGCATTTTCCCAACGAAATCCCCTCCACTGCAAGAAAGGGCAGGACACAAAAAAGGTGCAAAGTTTGCTATAAAAAGGGAATAAGAAAGGAAACTATTTTCCACTGTGAAACTTGCCCCGACAAACCCGGCCTATGTATAAAGGAGTGTTTCAAAATATACCACACATCTATGGATTATTAGGTTCATCATTTCACCGTGCTTCGGGGGTCTTGCTAATGCCACATAGCACCCACCATTCATTCCACCAGAATCTGAGCTGCAAAAACCAAAAATCACTCCTTCCCTTCTGAGTCCTGCCATGCACCCAACTGGTATTTTTTGGTCACATGTGAGGCATTGCCGTACTCTGGAGAAATGGGGGCACAGATTTTGGGGTGCTTTGTCTCCTTCATTCCTTGTGAAAATGAAAAATTTTGAGCCAGAAGTACATTTTTGTGTAAAAAAATGTATTTTTTTCATTTTCACTGCCCAGTTGTACCAAAATTGATGAAACCCCTGGGGGTTTGAAATGTACACTATACCCCTAGATGAATTCCCTGAGGGGTGTAGTTTGCAAAATGGCGTCACTTGTGGGGGGGTTCCACTGTATTGGTAATGCAACATAGCACCCACCATTCATTCCACCAAAATCTGTGCTGCAAAATCCAAAAATCACTCCTTCCCTTCTGAGTCCTGCCATGCACCCAACTGGTATTTTTTGGTCACATGTGAGGCATTGCCGTACTCTGGAGAAATGGGGGCACAGATTTTGGGGTGCTTTGTCTCCTTCATTCCTTGTGAAAATGAAAAATTTTGAGCCAGAAGTACATTTTTGTGTAAAAAAATGTATTTTTTTCATTTTCACTGCCCAGTTGTACCAAAATTGATGAAACCCCTGGGGGTTTGAAATGTACACTATACCCCTAGATGAATTCCCTGAGGGGTGTAGTTTGCAAAATTGGGTCACTTGTGGGGGGGTTCCACTGTATTGGTAATGCAACATAGCACCCACCATTCATTCCACCAAAATCTGTGCTGCAAAATCCAAAAATCACTCCTTCCCTTCTGAGTCCTGCCATGCACCCAACTGGTATTTTTGGTCACATGTGAGGCATTGCCGTACTCTGGAGAAATGGGGGCACAGATTTTGGGGTGCTTTGTCTCCTTCATTCCTTGTGAAAATGAAAAATTTTGAGCCAGAAGTACATTTTTGTGTAAAAAAATGTATTTTTTTCATTTTCACTGCCCAGTTGTACCAAAATTGATGAAACCCCTGGGGGTTTGAAATGTACACTATACCCCTAGATGAATTCCCTGAGGGGTGTAGTTTGCAAAATGGGGTCACTTGTGGGGGGGTTCCACTGTATTGGTAATGCAACATAGCACCCACCATTCATTCCACCAAAGTCTGTGCTGCAAAATCCAAAAATCACTCCTTCCCTTCTGAGTCCTGCCATGCACCCAACTGGTATTTTTTGGTCACATGTGAGGCATTGCCGTACTCTGGAGAAATGGGGGCACAGATTTTGGGGTGCTTTGTCTCCTTCATTCCTTGTGAAAATGAAAAATTTTGAGCCAGAAGTACATTTTTGTGTAAAAAAATGTATTTTTTTCATTTTCACTGCCCAGTTGTACCAAAATTGATGAAACCCCTGGGGGTTTGAAATGTACACTATACCCCTAGATGAATTCCCTGAGGGGTGTAGTTTGCAAAATGGGGTCACTTGTGGGGGGGTTCCACTGTATTGGTGCTGTGGGAGTCTTGCTAATGCAACATAGCACCCACCATTCATTCCACCAAAATCTTTGCTGCAAAATCCAAAAATCACTCCTTCCCTTCTAAGTCCTGCCATGCACCCAACTGGTATTTTTTGGTCACATGTGAGGCATTGCCGTACTCGGGAGAAATTGGGGCACAGATTTTGGGGTGCTTTGTCTCCTTCATTCCTTGTGAAAATGAAAAATTTTGAGTCAGAACTGCATGTTTGTGTAAAAAAATGTAATTTTCTATTTTCACATCCCAGTTGTACCAAAATTGGTGAAACCCCTGGGGGTTTGAAATGTACACTATACCCCTAGATGAATTCCCTGAGGGGTGTACTTTGCAAAATGGGGTGACTTGTGGGGGGTTCCACTGTATTGGTGCTTTGGGAGTCTTGCTAATGCAACATAGCACCCACCATTCATTCCACCAAAATCTTTGCTGCAAAATCCAAAAATCACTCCTTCCCTTCTGAGTCCTGCCATGCACCCAACTGGTATTTTTTGGTCACATGTGAGGCATTGCCGTACTCGGGAGAAATTGGGGCACAGATTTTGGGGTGCTTTGTCTCCTTCATTCCTTGTGAAAATGAAAAATGTTGAGCCAGAACTGCATGTTTGTGTAAAAAAATGTAATTTTCCATTTTCACATCCCAGTTGTACCAAAATTGGTGAAACCCCTGGGGGTTTGAAATGTACACTATACCCCTAGATGAATTCCCTGAGGGGTGTACTTTGCAAAATGGGGTGACTTGTGGGGGGGTTCCACTGTATTGGTGCTTTGGGAGTCTTGCTAATGCAACATAGCACCCACCATTCATTCCACCAAAATCTTTGCTGCAAAATCCAAAAATCACTCCTTCCCTTCTAAGTCCTGCCATGCACCCAACTGGTATTTTTTGGTCACATGTGAGGCATTGCCGTACTCGGGAGAAATTGGGGCACAGATTTTGGGGTGCTTTGTCTCCTTCATTCCTTGTGAAAATGAAAAATTTTGAGCCAGAACTGCATGTTTGTGTAAAAAAATGTAATTTTCCATTTTCACATCCCAGTTGTACCAAAATTGGTGAAACCCCTGGGGGTTTGAAATGTACACTATACCCCTAGATGAATTCCCTGAGGGGTGTACTTTGCAAAATGGGGTGACTTGTGGGGGGGTTCCACTGTATTGGTGCTTTGGGAGTCTTGCTAATGCAACATAGCACCCACCATTCATTCCACCAAAATCTTTGCTGCAAAATCCAAAAATCACTCCTTCCCTTCTAAGTCCTGCCATGCACCCAACTGGTATTTTTTGGTCACATGTGAGGCATTGCCGTACTCGGGAGAAATTGGGGCACAGATTTTGGGGTGCTTTGTCTCCTTCATTCCTTGTGAAAATGAAAAATTTTGAGCCAGAACTGCATGTTTGTGTAAAAAAATGTAATTTTCCATTTTCACATACCAGTTGTACCAAAATTGGTGAAACCCCTGGGGGTTTGAAATGTACACTATACCCCTAGATGAATTCCCTGAGGGGTGTACTTTGCAAAATGGGGTGACTTGTGGGGTTGTTCCACTGTATTGGTGCTTTGGGAGTCTTGCTAATGCAACATAGCACCCACCATTCATTCCACCAAAATCTTTGCTGCAAAATCCAAAAATCACTCCTTCCCTTCTAAGTCCTGCCATGCACCCAACTGGTATTTTTTGGTCACATGTGAGGCATTGCCGTACTCGGGAGAAATTGGGGCACAGATTTTGGGGTGCTTTGTCTCCTTCATTCCTTGTGAAAATGAAAAATTTTGAGCCAGAACTGCATGTTTGTGTAAAAAAATGTAATTTTCCATTTTCACATCCCAGTTGTACCAAAATTGGTGAAACCCCTGGGGGTTTGAAATGTACACTATACCCCTAGATGAATTCCCTGAGGGGTGTAGATTGCAAAATGGGGTGACTTGTGGGGGAGGTTCCTAACTTTTAGCACTTATGGTGCCTAGAAACCTACATGGTGCCTAAAAAAAAATCTCATAAAAAGGAGGCTCCAAAATCAAGTAGGTGCTCCTTCTATTATGAAGCCTGTGGTTTGGTCAACGTGCACACTAGGGCCACATATAGGATATTTTTGAAAACAAAAGAATTGGGGGAATCAATTTTTAGTCACATTTCTCTAGTAAAATCTACTGTATTCGTTAGAAAAATGTATTAAAATTGAAACTCTGCAAAAAAAAAGAAATTTTGAAATTTCACCTACACTTTGTTTTAATTCCTGTGAAACACCTAAAGGGTTAACAAACTTCCAAAATGCTGTTTTGAATACTGTGAGGGGTGCAGTTTTTGAAATGGCATCATTTATGGGGGTGTCTCACATACAAGTCCCTCAAAGTCACATCAGAACTGAACTGGTCCCTAAAAAAATCAGTGTTTGAAATTTTCATGAAAATTTGAGAATTTGCTATTCATATTGTAAGCCTCCTAGTGTCCAAAAAAATTAAAAGGAAGTTGAAATAATGATGTCAACATAAAGTAGACATATGGTCTATGTTAGTTATTCACTATTTTGAGTGGTAAGATTATTTGTCTCACAAGCAGAAAATTTAACATTTTGCAAATCGCTAAATTTTCCATTTTTTCACGATATTTTGGTATTTTTCACAAAAAAACACAGACTGTATCGACCCAAATTTACCACTAATTTGAAGTACAATGTGTCACGAAAAAACAATCTCAAAATCACTGGGATAAGTAAAAGCAAAAAAAAGTTATCCCCACTTAAGTGAGACATGTCAGATTTGAAAAAAAGGGCTCTGTCATGAAGGCACAAACTGGCTCTGTCATGAAGGGGTTAAAAGGTGATTTCTACGAGACCCCACTTTTGCGCGTCGGACCTCAACTTTTCCCGTAAACGCAGAAAAACTGCAAGTTTCAGGAGAAACGAGACAGACATCCCCTCCCTCTGCCACCCACCCGCCCAACTGACAGCCAGCCATTAGACATGCACAGATAGTTCTGAGGGTCTGTCTGTGATGTCATAAATGGCCTGCTGATCAATGGGCAGCTTTCTGATTGGCTGCTGTATTTGATTGACAGATGGAAGCTGGCAGCTGATTGGCTGTCTAGCCTAAAGTGCTTTACACACCTCCCTGATGGTACCACTGGCTAAGACTCCACCTCAGCTCATTGGGTAATGAAAAATTTAGAACAATTGATGGATGAAAGCAGGCAGGCCGGCCATTTTGGGACGCTCAGTGGACTTGTTTAATGCAATGCACCTTTGTATATTCACATGCATTCGCTTCATGCTGTAACCACTGTGCATAAAAATTTGGAAACATGGCATACAGTGTATTATTTGGTGTCTAAGTCATGTTTCCCATATTTTCCCTTTCCAGATACAAGCCCGTTTGAATGTTTGGGGCACTTTTTAGCTAAAATCATCCTACAGGGCCTAACTGCATATGCTAAAGCCTGCCTATTTTGAATGGTGTAGTGGCCCCTGCAACCTCCAAAAATATCAGGACTTACTTCCCCAATAACCTGCTAACTCACCCCTGAAATACATACTTATTCACCCTATTTTGTTCATTGGACTCATTTCTCATTTGAAATGCCCATTTTTGGGGAGCCAGAAATGTGCGTCTTTAAAAGGTGATTTCTACGATACCCGACTTTTGCGCGTCAGACCTCAACTTTTCCCGCAAACGCAGAAAAACCGCAATTTTCAAGAGAAACGAGACAGACATCCCCTCCCTCTGCCACCCACCCGCCCAACTGAAAGCCATCCATTAGACATGCACAGATAGTTCTGAGGGTCTGTCTGTGATGTCATAAAGGGCCTGCTGATCAATGGGCAGCTTTCTGATTGGCGGCTGTATTTGATTGACAGATGGAAGCTGGCAGCTGATTGGCTGTCTAGCCTAAAGTGCTTTACACACCTCCCTGATGGTACCACTGGCTAAGACTCCACCTCAGCTCATTGGGTAATGAAAAATTTAGAACAATTGATGGATAAAAGCAGGCAGGCCGGCCATTTTGGGATGCTCATTGGACTTGTTTAATGCAATGCACCTTTGTATTTTCACATGCATTCGCTTCATGCTGTAACCACTGTGCATAAAAATTTGGAAACATGGCATACAGTGTATCATTTGGTGTCTAAGTCATGTTTCCCATATTTTCCCTTCCCAGATACAAGCCCATTTGAGTGTTTGGGGCATTTTTTAGCTAAAATCATTCTACAGGGCCTAACTGCATATGCTAAAGCCTGCCTATTTTGAATGGTCTAGTGGCCCCTGCAACCTCCAAAAATATCAGGATTTACTTCCCCAATAACCTGCTAACTCACCCCTGAAATACATACTTATTCACCCTATTTTGTTAATTGGACTCATTTCTCATTTGAAATGCACATTTTTTGGGGGCCAGAAATGTGCGTCTTTAAAAGGTGATTTCTACGAGACCCCACTTTTGCGCGTCGGACCTCAACTTTTCCCGTAAACGCAGAAAAACTGCAAGTTTCAGGAGAAACGAGACAGACATCCCCTCCCTCTGCCACCCACCCGCCCAACTGACAGCCAGCCATTAGACATGCACAGAAAGTTCTGAGGGTCTGTCTGTGATGTCATAAAGGGCCTGCTGATCAATGGGCAGCTTTCTGATTGGCTGCTGTATTTGATTGACAGATGGAAGCTGGGAGCTGATTGGCTGTCTAGCCTAAAGTGCTTTACACACCTCCCTGATGGTACCACTGGCTAAGACTACACCTCAGCTCATTGGGTAATGAAAAATTTAGAACAATTGATGGATGAAAGCAGGCAGGCCGGCCATTTTGGGACGCTCATTGGACTTGTTTAATGCAATGCACCTTTGTATATTCACATGCATTCGCTTCATGCTGTAACCACTGTGCATAAAAATTTGGAAACATGGCATACAGTGTATTATTTGGTGTCTAAGTCATGTTTCCCATATTTTCTCTTCCCAGATACAAGCCCGTTTGAGTGTTTGGGGCACTTTTTAGCTAAAATCATCCTACAGGGCCTAACTGCATATGCTAAAGCCTGCCTATTTTGAATGGTCTAGTGGCCCCTGCAACCTCCAAAAATATCAGGATTTACTTCCCCAATAACCTGCTAACTCACCCCTGAAATACATACTTATTCACCCTATTTTGTTAATTGGACTCATTTCTCATTTGAAATGCACATTTTTTGGGGGCCAGAAATGTGCGTCTTTAAAAGGTGATTTCTACGAGACCCCACTTTTGCGCGTCGGACCTCAACTTTTCCCGTAAACGCAGAAAAACCGCAAGTTTCAGGAGAAACGAGACAGACATCCCCTCCCTCTGCCACCCACCCGCCCAACTGACAGCCAGCCATTAGACATGCACAGATAGTTCTGAGGGTCTGTCTGTGATGTCATAAAGGGCCTGCTGATCAATGGGCAGCTTTCTGATTGGCTGCTGTATTTGATTGACAGATGGAAGCTGGGAGCTGATTGGCTGTCTAGCCTAAAGTGCTTTACACACCTCCCTGATGGTACCACTGGCTAAGACTACACCTCAGCTCATTGGGTAATGAAAAATTTAGAACAATTGATGGATGAAAGCAGGCAGGCCGGCCATTTTGGGACGCTCATTGGACTTGTTTAATGCAATGCACCTTTGTATATTCACATGCATTCGCTTCATGCTGTAACCACTGTGCATACAATTTTGGAAACATGGCATACAGTGTATCATTTGGTGTCTAAGTCATGTTTCCCATATTTTCCCTTCCCAGCTACAAGCACTTTTGAGTGTTTGGGGCACTTTTTAGCTAAAATCATCCTACAGGGCCTAACTGCATATGCTAAAGCCTGCCTATTTTGAATGGTGTAGTGGCCCCTGCAACCTCCAAAAATATCAGGACTTACTTCCCCAATAACCTGCTAACTCACCCCTGAAATACATACTTATTCACACTATTTTGTTAATTGGACTCATTTCTCATTTGAAATGCCCATTTTTGGGGGGCCAGAAATGTGCTTCTTTAAAAGGTGATTTCTACGATACCCCTCTTTTGCGCGTCCGACCTTAACTTTTCCCGTAAACGTAGAAAAACCGCAATTTTCAGGAGAAACGAGACAGACATCCCCTCCCTCTGCCACCCACCCGCCCAACTGAAAGCCAGCCATTAGACATGCACAGATAGTTCTGAGGGTCTGTCTGTGATGTCATAAAGGGCCTGCTGATCAATGGGCAGCTTTCTGATTGGCTGCTGTATTTGATTGACAGATGGAAGCTGGCAGCTGATTGGCTGTCTAGCCTAAAGTGCTTTACACACCTCCCTGATGGTACCACTGGATAAGACTCCACCTCAGCTCATTGGGTAATGAAAAATTTAGAACAATTGATGGATGAAAGAAGGCAGGCCGGCCATTTTGGGATGCTCAGTGGACTTGTTTAATGCAATGCACCTTTGTATATTCACATGCATTCGCTTCATGCTGTAACCACTGTGCATAAAAATTTGGAAACATGGCATACAGTGTATCATTTGGTGTCTAAGTCATGTTTCCCATATTTTCCCTTCCCAGATACAAGCCCGTTTGAGTGTTTGGGGCACTTTTTAGCTAAAATCATCCTACAGGGCCTAACTGCATATGCTAAAGCCTGCCTATTTTGAATGGTGTAGTGGCCCCTGCAACCTCCAAAAATATCAGGATTTACTTCCCCAATAACCTGCTAACTCACCCCTGAAATACATACTTATTCACCCTATTTTTTTAATTGGACTCATTTCTCATTTGAAATGCCCATTTTTTGGGGGCCAGAAATGTGCGTCTTTAAAAGGTGATTTCTACGAGACCCCACTTTTGCGCGTCGGACCTCAACTTTTCCCGTAAACCCAGAAAAAACGCAATTTTCAGGAGAAACGAGACAGACGTCCCCGCCCTCTGCCACCCACCCGCCCAACTGACAGCCAGCCATTAGACATGCACAGATGGTTCTGAGGGTCTGTCTGTGATGTCATAAAGGGCCTGCTGATCAATGGGCAGCTTTCTGATTGGCTGCTGTATTTGATTGACAGATGGAAGCTGGCAGCTGATTGGCTGTCTAGCCTAAAGTGCTTTACACACCTCCCTGATGGTACCACTGGCTAAGACTCCACCTCAGCTCATTGGGTAATGAAAAATTTAGAACAATTGATGGATAAAAGCACGCAGGCTGGCCATTTTGGGACACTCAGTGGACTTGTTTAATGCAATGCACCTTTGTATATTCACATGCATTCGCTTCATGCTGTAACCACTGTGCATAAAAATTTGGAAACATGGCATACAGTGTATCATTTGGTGTCTAAGTCATGTTTCCCATATTTTCCCTTCCCAGATACAAGCCCGTTTGAGTGTTTGGGGCACTTTTTAGCTAAAATCATCCTACAGGGCCTAACTGCATATGCTAAAGCCTGCCTATTTTGAATGGTGTAGTGGCCCCTGCAACCTCCAAAAATATCAGGATTTACTTCCCCAATAACCTGCTAACTCACCCCTGAAATACATACTTATTCACCCTATTTTGTTCATTGGACTCATTTCTCATTTGAAATGCCCATTTTTGGGGGGCCAGAAATGTGCGTCTTTAAAAGGTGATTTCTACGAGACCCCACTTTTGCGCGTCGGACCTCAACTTTTCCCGTAAACGCAGAAAAACCGCAATTTTCAGGAGAAACGAGACAGACATCCCCTCCCTCTGCCACCCACCCGCCCAACTGACAGCCAGCCATTAGACATGCACAGATAGTTCTGAGGGTCTGTCTGTGATGTCATAAAGGGCCTGCTGATCAATGGGCAGCTTTCTGATTGGCTGCTGTATTTGATTGACAGATGGAAGCTGGCAGCTGATTGGCTGTCTAGCCTAAAGTGCTTTACACACCTCCCTGATGGTACCACTGGCTAAGACTCCACCTCAGCTCATTGGGTAATGAAAAATTTAGAACAATTGATGGATGAAAGCAGGCAGGCCGGCCATTTTGGGACGCTCAGTGGACTTGTTTAATGCAATGCACCTTTGTATATTCACATGCATTCGCTTCATGCTGTAACCACTGTGCATAAAAATTTGGAAACATGGCATACAGTGTATCATTTGGTGTCTAAGTCATGTTTCCCATGTTTTTCCTTCCCAGATACTAGCCCGTTTGAGTGTTTGGGGCACTTTTTAGCTAAATTCATCCTACGGGGCCTAACTGCATATGCTAAAGCCTGCCTATTTTGAATGGTGTAGTGGCCCCTGCAACCTCCAAAAATATCAGGACTTACTTCCCCAATAACCTGCTAACTCACCCCTGAAATACATACTTATTCAATCTATTTTGTTAATTGGACTCATTTCTCATTTGAAATGCACATTTTTTGGGGGCCAGAAATGTGCGTCTTTAAAAGGTGATTTCTACGAGACCCCACTTTTGCGCGTCGGACCTCAACTTTTCCCGTAAACGCAGAAAAACCGCAATTTTCAGGAGAAACGAGACAGACATCCCCTCCCTCTGCCACCCACCCGCCCAACTTAAAGCCATCCATTAGACATGCACAGATAGTTCTGAGGGTCTGTCTGTGATGTCATAAAGGGCCTGCTGATCAATGGGCAGCTTTCTGATTGGCTGCTGTATTTGATTGACAGATGGAAGCTGGCAGCTGATTGGCTGTCTAGCCTAAAGTGCTTTACACACCTCCCTGATGGTGCCACTGGCTAAGACTCCACCTCAGCTCATTGGGTAATGAAAAATTTAGAACAATTGATGGATAAAAGCAGGCAGGCCGGCCATTTTGTTACGCTCATTGGACTTGTTTAATGCAATGCACCTTTGTATTTTCACATGCATTCGCTTCATGCTGTAACCACTGTGCATAACAATTTGGAAACATGGCATACAGTGTATCATTTGGTGTCTAAGTCATTTTTTTCCATATTTTCCCTTCTCAGATACAAGCCCGTTTGAGTGTTTGGGGCACTTTTTAGCTAAAATCATCCTACAGGGCCTAACTGCATATGCTAAAGCCTGCCTATTTTGAATGGTCTAGTGGCCCCTGCAACCTCCAAAAATATCAGGACTTACTTCCCCAATAACCTGCTAACTCACCCCTGAAATACATACTTATTCAATCTATTTTGTTAATTGGACTCATTTCTCATTTGAAATGCACATTTTTTGGGGGCCAGAAATGTGCTTCTTTAAAAGGTGATTTCTACGATACCCCTCTTTTGCGCGTCCGACCTTAACTTTTCCCGTAAACGTAGAAAAACCGCAATTTTCAGGAGAAACGAGACAGACATCCCCTCCCTCTGCCACCCACCCGCCCAACTGAAAGCCAGCCATTAGACATGCACAGATAGTTCTGAGGGTCTGTCTGTGATGTCATAAAGGGCCTGCTGATCAATGGGCAGCTTTCTGATTGGCTGCTGTATTTGATTGACAGATGGAAGCTGGCAGCTGATTGGCTGTCTAGCCTAAAGTGCTTTACACACCTCCCTGATGGTACCACTGGATAAGACTCCACCTCAGCTCATTGGGTAATGAAAAATTTAGAACAATTGATGGATGAAAGAAGGCAGGCCGGCCATTTTGGGATGCTCAGTGGACTTGTTTAATGCAATGCACCTTTGTATATTCACATGCATTCGCTTCATGCTGTAACCACTGTGCATAAAAATTTGGAAACATGGCATACAGTGTATCATTTGGTGTCTAAGTCATGTTTCCCATATTTTCCCTTCCCAGATACAAGCCCGTTTGAGTGTTTGGGGCACTTTTTAGCTAAAATCATCCTACAGGGCCTAACTGCATATGCTAAAGCCTGCCTATTTTGAATGGTGTAGTGGCCCCTGCAACCTCCAAAAATATCAGGATTTACTTCCCCAATAACCTGCTAACTCACCCCTGAAATACATACTTATTCACCCTATTTTTTTAATTGGACTCATTTCTCATTTGAAATGCCCATTTTTTGGGGGCCAGAAATGTGCGTCTTTAAAAGGTGATTTCTACGAGACCCCACTTTTGCGCGTCGGACCTCAACTTTTCCCGTAAACCCAGAAAAAACGCAATTTTCAGGAGAAACGAGACAGACGTCCCCGCCCTCTGCCACCCACCCGCCCAACTGACAGCCAGCCATTAGACATGCACAGATGGTTCTGAGGGTCTGTCTGTGATGTCATAAAGGGCCTGCTGATCAATGGGCAGCTTTCTGATTGGCTGCTGTATTTGATTGACAGATGGAAGCTGGCAGCTGATTGGCTGTCTAGCCTAAAGTGCTTTACACACCTCCCTGATGGTACCACTGGCTAAGACTCCACCTCAGCTCATTGGGTAATGAAAAATTTAGAACAATTGATGGATAAAAGCACGCAGGCTGGCCATTTTGGGACACTCAGTGGACTTGTTTAATGCAATGCACCTTTGTATATTCACATGCATTCGCTTCATGCTGTAACCACTGTGCATAAAAATTTGGAAACATGGCATACAGTGTATCATTTGGTGTCTAAGTCATGTTTCCCATATTTTCCCTTCCCAGATACAAGCCCGTTTGAGTGTTTGGGGCACTTTTTAGCTAAAATCATCCTACAGGGCCTAACTGCATATGCTAAAGCCTGCCTATTTTGAATGGTGTAGTGGCCCCTGCAACCTCCAAAAATATCAGGATTTACTTCCCCAATAACCTGCTAACTCACCCCTGAAATACATACTTATTCACCCTATTTTGTTCATTGGACTCATTTCTCATTTGAAATGCCCATTTTTGGGGGGCCAGAAATGTGCGTCTTTAAAAGGTGATTTCTACGAGACCCCACTTTTGCGCGTCGGACCTCAACTTTTCCCGTAAACGCAGAAAAACCGCAATTTTCAGGAGAAACGAGACAGACATCCCCTCCCTCTGCCACCCACCCGCCCAACTGACAGCCAGCCATTAGACATGCACAGATAGTTCTGAGGGTCTGTCTGTGATGTCATAAAGGGCCTGCTGATCAATGGGCAGCTTTCTGATTGGCTGCTGTATTTGATTGACAGATGGAAGCTGGCAGCTGATTGGCTGTCTAGCCTAAAGTGCTTTACACACCTCCCTGATGGTACCACTGGCTAAGACTCCACCTCAGCTCATTGGGTAATGAAAAATTTAGAACAATTGATGGATGAAAGCAGGCAGGCCGGCCATTTTGGGACGCTCAGTGGACTTGTTTAATGCAATGCACCTTTGTATATTCACATGCATTCGCTTCATGCTGTAACCACTGTGCATAAAAATTTGGAAACATGGCATACAGTGTATCATTTGGTGTCTAAGTCATGTTTCCCATGTTTTTCCTTCCCAGATACTAGCCCGTTTGAGTGTTTGGGGCACTTTTTAGCTAAATTCATCCTACGGGGCCTAACTGCATATGCTAAAGCCTGCCTATTTTGAATGGTGTAGTGGCCCCTGCAACCTCCAAAAATATCAGGACTTACTTCCCCAATAACCTGCTAACTCACCCCTGAAATACATACTTATTCAATCTATTTTGTTAATTGGACTCATTTCTCATTTGAAATGCACATTTTTTGGGGGCCAGAAATGTGCGTCTTTAAAAGGTGATTTCTACGAGACCCCACTTTTGCGCGTCGGACCTCAACTTTTCCCGTAAACGCAGAAAAACCGCAATTTTCAGGAGAAACGAGACAGACATCCCCTCCCTCTGCCACCCACCCGCCCAACTTAAAGCCATCCATTAGACATGCACAGATAGTTCTGAGGGTCTGTCTGTGATGTCATAAAGGGCCTGCTGATCAATGGGCAGCTTTCTGATTGGCTGCTGTATTTGATTGACAGATGGAAGCTGGCAGCTGATTGGCTGTCTAGCCTAAAGTGCTTTACACACCTCCCTGATGGTGCCACTGGCTAAGACTCCACCTCAGCTCATTGGGTAATGAAAAATTTAGAACAATTGATGGATAAAAGCAGGCAGGCCGGCCATTTTGTTACGCTCATTGGACTTGTTTAATGCAATGCACCTTTGTATTTTCACATGCATTCGCTTCATGCTGTAACCACTGTGCATAACAATTTGGAAACATGGCATACAGTGTATCATTTGGTGTCTAAGTCATTTTTTTCCATATTTTCCCTTCTCAGATACAAGCCCGTTTGAGTGTTTGGGGCACTTTTTAGCTAAAATCATCCTACAGGGCCTAACTGCATATGCTAAAGCCTGCCTATTTTGAATGGTCTAGTGGCCCCTGCAACCTCCAAAAATATCAGGATTTACTTCCCCAATAACCTGCTAACTCACCCCTGAAATACATACTTATTCACCCTATTTTGTTAATTGGACTCATTTCTCATTTGAAATGCACATTTTTTGGGGGCCAGAAATGTGCGTCTTTAAAAGGTGATTTCTACGAGACCCCACTTTTGCGCGTCGGACTTCAACTTTTCCCATAAACGCAGAAAAACCGCAAGTTTCAGGAGAAACGAGACAGACATCCCCTCCCTCTGCCACCCACCCGCCCAACTGACAGCCAGCCATTAGACATGCACAGATAGTTCTGAGGGTCTGTCTGTGATGTCATAAAGGGCCTGCTGATCAATGGGCAGCTTTCTGATTGGCTGCTGTATTTGATTGACAGATGGAAGCTGGGAGCTGATTGGCTGTCTAGCCTAAAGTGCTTTACACACCTCCCTGATGGTACCACTGGCTAAGACTCCACCTCAGCTCATTGGGTAATGAAAAATTTAGAACAATTGATGGATGAAAGCAGGCAGGCCGGCCATTTTGGGACGCTCAGTGGACTTGTTTAATGCAATGCACCTTTGTATATTCACATGCATTCGCTTCATGCTGTAAACACTGTGCATAAAAATTTGGAAACATGGCATACAGTGTATCATTTGGTGTCTAAGTCATGTTTCCCATGTTTTTCCTTCCCAGATACTAGCCCGTTTGAGTGTTTGGGGCACTTTTTAGCTAAAATCATCCTACGGGGCCTAACTGCATATGCTAAAGCCTGCCTATTTTGAATGGTGTAGTGGCCCCTGCAACCTCCAAAAATATCAGGACTTACTTCCCCAATAACCTGCTAACTCACCCCTGAAATACATACTTATTCACTCTATTTTGTTAATTGGACTCATTTCTCATTTGAAATGCACATTTTTTGGGGGCCAGAAATGTGCGTCTTTAAAAGGTGATTTCTACGAGACCCCACTTTTGCGCGTCGGACCTCAACTTTTCCCGTAAACGCAGAAAAACCGCAATTTTCAGGAGAAACGAGACAGACATCCCCTCCCTCTGCCACCCACCCGCCCAACTTAAAGCCATCCATTAGACATGCACAGATAGTTCTGAGGGTCTGTCTGTGATGTCATAAAGGGCCTGCTGATCAATGGGCAGCTTTCTGATTGGCTGCTGTATTTGATTGACAGATGGAAGCTGGCAGCTGATTGGCTGTCTAGCCTAAAGTGCTTTACACACCTCCCTGATGGTGCCACTGGCTAAGACTCCACCTCAGCTCATTGGGTAATGAAAAATTTAGAACAATTGATGGATGAAAGCAGGCAGGCCGGCCATTTTGTTACGCTCATTGTTCTTGTTTAATGCAATGCACCTTTGTATTTTCACATGCATTCGCTTCATGCTGTAACCACTGTGCATAAAAATTTGGAAACATGGCATACAGTGTATCATTTGGTGTCTAAGTCATTTTTTTCCATATTTTCCCTTCCCAGATACAAGCCCGTTTGAGTGTTTGGGGCACTTTTTAGCTAAAATCATCCTACAGGGCCTAACTGCATGTGCTAAAGCCTGCCTATTTTGAATGGTCTAGTGGCCCCTGCAACCTCCAAAAATATCAGGATTTACTTCCCCAATAACCTGCTAACTCACCCCTGAAATACATACTTATTCACCCTATTTTGTTAATTGGACTCATTTCTCATTTGAAATGCACATTTTTTGGGGGCCAGAAATGTGCGTCTTTAAAAGGTGATTTCTACGAGACCCCACTTTTGCGCGTCGGACCTCAACTTTTCCCGTAAACGCAGAAAAACCGCAAGTTTCAGGAGAAACGAGACAGACATCCCCTCCCTCTGCCACCCACCCGCCCAACTGACAGCCAGCCATTAGACATGCACAGATAGTTCTGAGGGTCTGTCTGTGATGTCATAAAGGGCCTGCTGATCAATGGGCAGCTTTCTGATTGGCTGCTGTATTTGATTGACAGATGGAAGCTGGGAGCTGATTGGCTGTCTAGCCTAAAGTGCTTTACACACCTCCCTGATGGTACCACTGGTTAAGACTCCACCTCAGCTCATTTGGTAATGAAAAATTTAGAACAATTGATGGATGAAAGCAGGCAGGCCGGCCATTTTGGGACGCTCATTGGACTTGTTTAATGCAATGCACCTTTGTATATTCACATGCATTTGCTTCATGCTGTAAACACTGTGCATAAAAATTTGGAAACATGGCATACAGTGTATCATTTGGTGTCTAAGTCATGTTTCACATGTTTTCCCTTCCCAGATACAAGCACTTTTGAGTGTTTGGGGCACTTTTTAGCTAAAATCATCCTACAGGGCCTAACTGCATATGCTAAAGCCTGCCTATTTTGAATGGTGTAGTGGCCCCTGCAACCTCCAAAAATATCAGGACTTACTTCCCCAATAACCTGCTAACTCACCCCTGAAATACATACTTATTCACCCTATTTTGTTCATTGGACTCATTTCTCATTTGAAATGCCCATTTTTGGGGAACCAGAAATGTGCGTCTTTAAAAGGTGATTTCTACGAGACCCCACTTTTGCGCGTCGGACCTCAACTTTTCCCGTAAACGCAGAAAAACAACAATTTTCAGGAGAAACGAGACAGACATCCCCTCCCTCTGCCACCCACCCGCCCAACTGAAAGCCAGCCATTAGACATGCACATATAGTTCTGAGGGTCTGTCTGTGATGTCATAAAGGGCCTGCTGATCAATGGGCAGCTTTCTGATTGGCTGCTGTATTTGATTGACAGATGGAAGCTGGCAGCTGATTGGCTGTCTAGCCTAAAGTGCTTTACACACCTATCTGATGGTACCACTGGCTAAGACTCCACCTCAGCTCATTGGGTAATGAAAAATTTAGAACAATTGATGGATGAAAGCAGGCAGGCCGGCCATTTTGGGACGCTCAGTGGACTTGTTTAATGCAATGCACTTTTGTATATTCACATGCATTCGCTTCATGCTGTAACCACTGTGCATAAAAATTTGGAAACATGGCATACAGTGTATCATTTGGTGTCTAAGTCATGTTTCCCATATTTTCCCTTCCCAGATACAAGCCCGTTTGAGTGTTTGGGGCACTTTTTAGCTAAAATCATCCTACAGGGTCTAACTGCATATGCTAAAGCCTGCCTATTTTGAATGGTGTAGTGGCCCCTGCAACCTCCAAAAATATCAGGACTTACTTCCCCAATAACCTGCTAACTCACCCCTGAAATACATACTTATTCACCCTATTTTGTTCATTGGACTCATTTCTCATTTGAAATGCCCTTTTTTTGGGAGCTAGAAATGTGCGTCTTTAAAAGGTGATTTCTACGATACCCCACTTTTGCGCGTCAGACCTCAACTTTTCCCGTAGACGCAGAAAAACCGCAATTTTCAGGAGAAACGAGACAGACATCCCCTCCCTCTGCCACCCACCCGCCCAACTGAAAGCCAGCCATTAGACATGCACAGATAGTTCTGAGGGTCTGTCTTTGATGTCATAAAGGGCCTGCTGATCAATGGGCAGCTTTCTGATTGGCTGCTGTATTTGATTGACAGATGGAAGCTGGCAGCTGATTAGCTGTCTAGCCTAAAGTGCTTTACACACCTCCCTGATGGTACCACTGGCTAAGACTCCACCTCAGCTCATTGGGTAATGAAAAATTTAGAACAATTGATGGATGAAAGCAGGCAGGCCGGCCATTTTGGGACGCTCAGTGGACTTGTTTAATGCAATGCACCTTTATATATTCACATGCATTCGATTCATTCTGTAACCACTGTGCATACAAATTTGGAAACATGGCATACAGTGTATCATTTGGTGTCTAAGTCATGTTTCCCATAATTTCCCTTCCCAGATACAAGCACTTTTGAGTGTTTGGGGCACTTTTTAGCTAAAATCATCCTACAGGGTCTAACTGCATATGCTAAAGCCTGCCTATTTTGAATGGTGTAGTGGCCCCTGCAACCTCCAAAAATATCAGGACTTACTTCCCCATTAACCTGCTAACTCACCCTTGAAATACATACTTATTCACCCTATTTTGTTCATTGGACTCATTTCTCATTTGAAATGCCCATTTTTGGGGGGCCAGAAATGTGCGTCTTTAAAAGGTGATTTCTACCATACCCCACTTTTGCGCGTCGGACCTCAACTTTTCCCGTAAACGCAGAAAAACCACAATTTTCAGGAGAAACGAGACAGACATCCCCTCCCTCTGCCACCCACCCGCCCAACTGAAAGCAAGCCATTAGACATGCACAGATAGTTCTGAGGGTCTGTCTGTGATGTCATAAAGGGCCTGCTGATCAATGGGCAGCTTTCTGATTGGCTGCTGTATTTGATTGACAGATGGAAGCTGGCAGCTGATTGGCTGTCTAGCCTAAAGTGCTTTACACACCTCCCTGATGGTACCACTGGCTAAGACTCCACCTCAGCTCATTGGGTAATGAAAAATTTAGAACAATTGATGGATGAAAGCAGGAAGGGCCGGCCATTTTGGGACGCTCATTGGACTTGTTTAATGCAATGCACCTTTGTATTTTCACATGCATTCGCTTCATGCTGTAACCACTGTGCATAAAAATTTGGAAACATGGCATACAGTGTATCATTTGGTGTCTAAGTCATGTTTCCCATATTTTCCCTTCCCAGATACAAGCCCGTTTGAGTGTTTGGGGCACTTTTTAGCTAAAATCATCCTACAGGGCCTAACTGCATATGCTAAAGCCTGCCTATTTTGAATGGTCTAGTGGCCCCTGCAACCTCCAAAAATATCAGGATTTACTTCCCCAATAACCTGCTAACTCATCCCTGAAATACATACTTATTCACCCTATTTTGTTAATTGGACTCATTTCTCATTTCAAATGCCCATTTTTTGGGGGCCAGAAATGTGCGTCTTTAAAAGGTGATTTCTACGAGACCCCACTTTTGCGCGTCGGACCTCAACTTTTCCCGTAAACGCAGAAAAACCGCAATTTTCAGGAAAAACGAGACAGACATCCCCTCCCTCTGCCACCCACCCACCCAACTGACAGCCAGCCATTAGACATGCACAGATAGTTCTGAGGGTCTGTCTGTGATGTCATAAAGGGCCTGCTGATCAATGGGCAGCTTTCTGATTGGCTGCTGTATTTGATTGACAGATTGAAGCTGGCAGCTGATTGGCTGTCTAGCCTAAAGTGCTTTACACACCTCCCTGACGGTACCACTGGCTAAGACTCCACCTCAGCTCATTGGGTAATGAAAAATTTAGAACAATTGATGGATGAAAGCAGGAAGGGCCGGCCATTTTGGGACGCTCATTGGACTTGTTTAATGCAATGCCCCTTTGTATATTCACATGCATTCGCTTCATGCTGTAACCACTGTGCATAAAAATTTGGAAACATGGCATACAGTGTATCATTTGGTGTCTAAGTCATGTTTCCCATATTTTCCCTTCCCAGATACAAGCACTTTTGAGTGTTTGGGGCACTTTTTAGCTAAAATCATCCTACAGGGTCTAACTGCATATGCTAAAGCCTGCCTATTTTGAATGGTGTAGTGGCCCCTGCAACCTCCAAAAATATCAGGACTTACTTCCCCAATAACCTGCTAACTCACCCCTGAAATACATACTTATTCATCCTATTTTGTTCATTGGACTCATTTCTCATTTGAAATGCCCATTTTTGGGGAGCCAGAAATGTGCGTCTTTAAAAAGTGATTTCTACGATACCCCACTTTTGCGCGTCGGACCTCAACTTTTCCCGTAAACGCAGAAAAACCACAATTTTCAGGAGAAACGAGACAGACATCCCCTCCCTCTGCCACCCACCCGCCCAACTGAAAACCAGCCATTAGACATGCACAGATAGTTCTGAGGGTCTGTCTGTGATGTCATAAAGGGCCTGCTGATCAATGGGCAGCTTTCTGATTGGCTGCTGTATTTGATTGACAGATGGAAGCTGGCAGCTGATTGGCTGTCTAGCCTAAAGTTCTCTACACACCTCCCTGATGGTACCACTGGCTAAGACTCCACCTCAGCTCATTGGGTAATGAAAAATTTAGAACAATTGATGGATGAAAGCAGGCAGGCCGGCCATTTTGGGACGCTCATTGGACTTGTTTAATGCAATGCACCTTTGTATTTTCACATGCATTCGCTTCATGCTATAACCACTGTGCATAAAAATTTGGAAACATGGCATACAGTGTATCATTTGGTGTCTAAGTCATGTTCCCCATATTTTCCCTTCCCAGATACAAGCCCGTTTGAGTGTTTGGTAACTTTTTAGCTAAAATCATCCTACAGGGCCTAACTGCATATGCTAAAGCCTGCCTATTTTGAATGGTCTAGTGGCCCCTGCAACCTCCAAAAATATCAGGATTTACTTCCCCAATAACCTGCTAACTCACCCCTGAAATACATACTTATTCACCCTATTTTGTTAATTGGACTCATTTCTCATTTGAAATGCCCATTTTTTGGGGGCCAGAAATGTGTGTCTTTAAAAGGTGATTTCTACGAGACCCCACTTTTGCGCGTCGGACCTCAACTTTTCCTGTAAACGCAGAAAAACCGCAATTTTCAGGAGAAACGAGACAGACATCCCCTCCCTCTGCCACCCACCCGCCCAACTGACAGCCAGCCATTAGACATGCACAGATAGTTCTGAGGGTCTGTCTGTGATGTCATAAAGGGCCTGCTGATCAATGGGCAGCTTTCTGATTGGCTGCTGTATTTGATTGACAGATGGAAGCTGGCAGCTGATTGGCTGTCTAGCCTAAAGTGCTTTACACACCTCCCTGATGGTACCACTGGCTAAGACTCCACCTCAGCTCATTGGGTAATGAAAAATTTAGAACAATTGATGGATGAAAGCAGGCAGGCCGGCCATTTTGGGACGCTCAGTGGACTTGTTTAATGCAATGCACCTTTGTATATTCACATGCATTCGCTTCATGCTGTAACCACTGTGCATAAAAATTTGGAAACATGGCATACAGTGTATCATTTGGTGTCTAAGTCATGTTTCCCATAATTTCCCTTCCCAGATACAAGCACTTTTGAGTGTTTGGGGCACTTTTTAGCTAAAATCATCCTACAGGGTCTAACTGCATATGCTAAAGCCTGCCTATTTTGAATGGTGTAGTGGCCCCTGCAACCTCCAAAAATATCAGGACTTACTTCCCCAATAACCTGCTAACTAACCCCTGAAATACATACTTATTCACCCTATTTTGTTCATTGGACTCATTTCTCATTTGAAATGCCCATTTTTGGGGGGCCAGAAATGTGCGTCTTTAAAAGGTGATTTCTACCATACCCCACTTTTGCGCGTCGGACCTCAACTTTTCCCGTAAACGCAGAAAAACCACAATTTTCAGGAGAAACGAGACAGACATCCCCTCCCTCTGCCACCCACCCGCCCAACTGAAAGCAAGCCATTAGACATGCACAGATAGTTCTGAGGGTCTGTCTGTGATGTCATAAAGGGCCTGCTGATCAATGGGCAGCTTTCTGATTGGCTGCTGTATTTGATTGACAGATGGAAGCTGGCAGCTGATTGGCTGTCTAGCCTAAAGTGCTTTACACACCTCCCTGATGGTACCACTGGCTAAGACTCCACCTCAGCTCATTGGGTAATGAAAAATTTAGAACAATTGATGGATGAAAGCAGGAAGGGCCGGCCATTTTGGGACGCTCATTGGACTTGTTTAATGCAATGCACCTTTGTATTTTCACATGCATTCGCTTCATGCTGTAACCACTGTGCATAAAAATTTGGAAACATGGCATACAGTGTATCATTTGGTGTCTAAGTCATGTTTCCCATATTTTCCCTTCCCAGATACAAGCCCGTTTGAGTGTTTGGGGCACTTTTTAGCTAAAATCATCCTACAGGGCCTAACTGCATATGCTAAAGCCTGCCTATTTTGAATGGTCTAGTGGCCCCTGCAACCTCCAAAAATATCAGGATTTACTTCCCCAATAACCTGCTAACTCATCCCTGAAATACATACTTATTCACCCTATTTTGTTAATTGGACTCATTTCTCATTTCAAATGCCCATTTTTTGGGGGCCAGAAATGTGCGTCTTTAAAAGGTGATTTCTACGAGACCCCACTTTTGCGCGTCGGACCTCAACTTTTCCCGTAAACGCAGAAAAACCGCAATTTTCAGGAAAAACGAGACAGACATCCCCTCCCTCTGCCACCAACCCGCCCAACTGACAGCCAGCCATTAGACATGCACAGATAGTTCTGAGGGTCTGTCTGTGATGTCATAAAGGGCCTGCTGATCAATGGGCAGCTTTCTGATTGGCTGCTGTATTTGATTGACAGATTGAAGCTGGCAGCTGATTGGCTGTCTAGCCTAAAGTGCTTTACACACCTCCCTGACGGTACCACTGGCTAAGACTCCACCTCAGCTCATTGGGTAATGAAAAATTTAGAACAATTGATGGATGAAAGCAGGAAGGGCCGGCCATTTTGGGACGCTCATTGGACATGTTTAATGCAATGCCCCTTTGTATATTCACATGCATTCGCTTCATGCTGTAACCACTGTGCATAAAAATTTGGAAACATGGCATACAGTGTATCATTTGGTGTCTAAGTCATGTTTCCCATATTTTCCCTTCCCAGATACAAGCACTTTTGAGTGTTTGGGGCACTTTTTAGCTAAAATCATCCTACAGGGTCTAACTGCATATGCTAAAGCCTGCCTATTTTGAATGGTGTAGTGGCCCCTGCAACCTCCAAAAATATCAGGACTTACTTCCCCAATAACCTGCTAACTCACCCCTGAAATACATACTTATTCATCCTATTTTGTTCATTGGACTCATTTCTCATTTGAAATGCCCATTTTTGGGGAGCCAGAAATGTGCGTCTTTAAAAGGTGATTTCTACGATACCCCACTTTTGCGCGTCGGACCTCAACTTTTCCCGTAAACGCAGAAAAACCACAATTTTCAGGAGAAACGAGACAGACATCCCCTCCCTCTGCCACCCACCCGCCCAACTGAAAACCAGCCATTAGACATGCACAGATAGTTCTGAGGGTCTGTCTGTGATGTCATAAAGGGCCTGCTGATCAATGGGCAGCTTTCTGATTGGCTGCTGTATTTGATTGACAGATGGAAGCTGGCAGCTGATTGGCTGTCTAGCCTAAAGTGCTCTACACACCTCCCTGATGGTACCACTGGCTAAGACTCCACCTCAGCTCATTGGGTAATGAAAAATTTAGAACAATTGATGGATGAAAGCAGGCAGGCCGGCCATTTTGGGACGCTCATTGGACTTGTTTAATGCAATGCACCTTTGTATTTTCACATGCATTCGCTTCATGCTATAACCACTGTGCATAAAAATTTGGAAACATGGCATACAGTGTATCATTTGGTGTCTAAGTCATGTTTCCCATATTTTCCCTTCCCAGATACAAGCCCGTTTGAGTGTTTGGTAACTTTTTAGCTAAAATCATCCTACAGGGCCTAACTGCATATGCTAAAGCCTGCCTATTTTGAATGGTCTAGTGGCCCCTGCAACCTCCAAAAATATCAGGACTTACTTCCCCAATAACCTGCTAACTCACCTCTGAAATACATACTTATTCACCCTATTTTGTTCATTGGACTAATTTCTCATTTGAAATGCCCATTTTTGGGGGGCCAGAAATGTGCGTCTTTAAAAGGTGATTTCTACGATACCCCACTTTTGCACGTCGGACCTCAACTTTTCCCGTAAACGCAGAAAAACCACAATTTTAAGGAGAAACGAGACAGACATCCCCTCCCTCTGCCACCCACCCGCCCAACTGAAAGCCAGCCATTAGACATGCACAGATAGTTCTGAGGGTCTGTCTGTGATGTCATAAAGGGCCTGCTGATCAATGGGCAGCTTTCTGATTGGCTGCTGTATTTGATTGACAGATGGAAGCTGGCAGCTGATTGGCTGTCTAGCCTAAAGTGCTTTACACACCTCCCTGATGGTACCACTGGCTAAGACTCCACCTCAGCTCATTGGGTAATGAAAAATTTAGAACAATTGATGGATGAAAGCAGGAAGGGCCGGCCATTTTGGGACGCTCATTGGACTTGTTTAATGCAATGCACCTTTGTATTTTCACATGCATTCGCTTCATGCTGTAACCACTGTGCATAAAAATTTGGAAACATGGCATACAGTGTATCATTTGGTGTCTAAGTCATGTTTCCCATATTTTCCCTTCCCAGATACAAGCTCGTTTGAGTGTTTGGGGCACTTTTTAGCTAAAATCATCCTACAGGGCCTAACTGCATATGCTAAAGCCTGCCTATTTTGAATGGTCTAGTGGCCCCTGCAACCTCCAAAAATATCAGGATTTACTTCCCCAATAACCTGCTAACTCACCCCTGAAATACATACTTATTCACCCTATTTTGTTAATTGGACTCATTTCTCATTTGAAATGCCCATTTTTTGGGGGCCAGAAATGTGCGTCTTTAAAAGGTGATTTCTACGAGTCCCCACTTTTGCGCGTCGGACCTCAACTTTTCCCATAAACGCAGAAAAACCGCAATTTTCAGGAGAAACGAGACAGACATCCCCTCCCTCTGCCACCCACCCGCCCAACTGACAGGCAACCATTAGACATGCACAGATAGTTCTGAGGGTCTGTCTGTGATGTCATAAAGGGCCTGCTGATCAATGGGCAGCTTTCTGATTGGCTGCTGTATTTGATTGACAGATGGAAGCTGGCAGCTGATTGGCTGTCTAGCCTAAAGTGCTTTACACACCTCCCTGATGGTACCACTGGCTAAGACTCCACCTCAGCTCATTGGGTAATGAAAAATTTAGAACAATTGATGGATGAAAGCAGGAAGGGCCGGCCATTTTGGGACGCTCATTGGACTTGTTTAATGCAATGCACCTTTGTATTTTCACATGCATTCGCTTCATGCTGTAACCACTGTGCATAAAAATTTGGAAACATGGCATACAGTGTATCATTTGGTGTCTAAGTCATGTTTCCCATATTTTCCCTTCCCAGATACAAGCCCGTTTGAGTGTTTGGGGCACTTTTTAGCTAAAATCATCCTACAGGGCCTAACTGCATATGCTAAAGCCTGCCTATTTTGAATGGTCTAGTGGCCCCTGCAACCTCCAAAAATATCAGGATTTACTTCCCCAATAACCTGCTAACTCACCCCTGAAATACATACTTATTCACCCTATTTTGTTAATTGGACTCATTTCTCATTTGAAATGCCCATTTTTTGGGGGCCAGAAATGTGCGTCTTTAAAAGGTGATTTCTACGAGACCCCACTTTTGCGCGTCGGACCTCAACTTTTCCCGTAAACGCAGAAAAACCGCAATTTTCAGGAGAAACGAGACAGACATCTTCTCCCTCTGCCACCCACCCGCCCAACTGACAGCCAGCCATTAGACATGCACAGATAGTTCTGAGGGTCTGTCTGTGATGTCATAAAGCGCCTGCTGATCAATGGGCAGCTTTCTGATTGGCTGCTGTATTTGATTGACAGATGGAAGCTGGCAGCTGATTGGCTGTCTAGCCTAAAGTGCTTTACACACCTCCCTGATGGTACCACTGGCTAAGACTCCACCTCAGCTCATTGGGTAATGAAAAATTTAGAACAATTGATGGATGAAAGCAGGAAGGGCCGGCCATTTTGGGACGCTCATTGGACTTGTTTAATGCAATGCACCTTTGTATTTTCACATGCATTCGCTTCATGCTGTAACCACTGTGCATAAAAATTTGGAAACATGGCATACAGTGTATCATTTGGTGTCTAAGTCATGTTTCCCATATTTTCCCTTCCCAGATACAAGCCCGTTTCAGTGTTTGGGGCACTTTTTAGCTAAAATCATCCTACAGGGCCTAACTGCATATGCTAAAGCCTGCCTATTTTGAATGGTCTAGTGGCCCCTGCAACCTCCAAAAATATCAGGACTTACTTCCCCAATAACCTGCTAACTCACCCCTGAAATACATACTTATTCACCCTATTTTGTTCATTGTACTCATTTCTCATTTGAAATGCCCATTTTTGGGGGGCCAGAAATGTGCGTCTTTAAAAGGTGATTTCTACGATACCCCACTTTTGCGCGTCGGACCTCAACTTTTCCCGTAAACGCAGAAAAAACGCAATTTTCAGGAGAAACGAGACAGACATCCCCTCCCTCTGCCACCCACCCGCCCAACTGAAAGCCAGCCATTAGACATGCACAGATAGTTCTGAGGGTCTGTCTGTGATGTCATAAAGGGCCTGCTGATCAATGGGCAGCTTTCTGATTGCCTGCTGTATTTGATTGACAGATGGAAGCTGGCAGCTGATTTGCTGTATAGCCTAAAGTGCTTTACACACCTCCCTGATGGTACCACTGGCTAAGACTCCACCTCAGCTCATTGGGTAATGAAAAATTTAGAACAATTGATGGATGAAAGCAGGCAGGCCGGCCATTTTGGGACGCTCATTGGACTTGTTTAATGCAATGCACCTTTGTATTTTCACATGCATTCGCTTCATGCTGTAACCACTGTGCATAAAAATGTGGAAACATGGCATACAGTGTATCATTTGGTGTCTAAGTCATGTTTCCCATATTTTCCCTTCCCAGATACAAGCCCGTTTGAGTGTTTGGGGCACTTTTTAGCTAAAATCATCCTACAGGGCCTAACTGCATATGCTAAAGCCTGCCTATTTTGAATGGTCTAGTGGCCCCTGCAACCTCCAAAAATATCAGGATTTACTTCCCCAATAGCCTGCTAACTCACCCCTGAAATACGTACTTATTCACCCTATTTTGTTAATTGGACTCATTTCTCATTTGAAATGCCCATTTTTTGGGGGCCAGAAATGTGCGTCTTTAAAAGGTGATTTCTACGAGACCCCACTTTTGCGCGTCGGACCTCAACTTTTCCCGTAAACGCAGAAAAACCGCAATTTTCAGGAGAAACGAGACAGACATCCCCTCCCTCTGCCACCCACCCGCCCAACTGAAAGGCAGCCATTAGACATGCACAGATAGTTCTGAGGGTCTGTCTGTGATGTCATAAAGGGCCTGCTGATTAATGGGCAGCTTTCTGATTGGCTGCTGTATTTGATTGACAGATGGAAGCTGGCAGCTGATTGGCTGTCTAGCCTAAAGTGCTTTACACACCTCCCTGATGGTACCACTGGCTAAGACTCCACCTCAGCTCATTGGGTAATGAAACATTTAGAACAATTGATGGATGAAAGCAGGCAGGCCGGCCATTTTGGGACGCTCATTGGACTTGTTTAATGCAATGCACCTTTGTATTTTCACATGCATTCGCTTCATGCTGTAACCACTGTGCATAACAATTTGGAAACATGGCATACAGTGTATCATTTGGTGTCTAAGTCATGTTTCCCATATTTTCCCTTCCCAGATACAAGCCCGTTTGAGTGTTTGGGGCACTTTTTAGCTAAAATCATCCTACAGGGCCTAACTGCATATGCTAAAGCCTGCATATTTTGAATGGTCTAGTGGCCCCTGCAACCTCCAAAAATATCAGGATTTACTTCCCCAATAACCTGCTAACTCACCCCTGAAATACATACTTATTCACCCTATTTTGTTAATTGGACTCATTTCTCATTTGAAATGCCCATTTTTTGGGGGCCAGAAATGTGCGTCTTTAAAAGGTGATTTCTACGATACCCCACTTTTGCGCGTCGGACCTCAACTTTTCCCGTAAACGCAGAAAAACCACAATTTTCAGGAGAAACGAGACAGACATCCCCTCCCTCTGCCACCCACCCGCCCAACTGAAAGCCAGCCATTAGACATGCACAGATAGTTCTGAGGGTCTGTCTGTGATGTCATAAAGGGCCTGCTGATCAATGGGCAGCTTTCTGATTGGCTGCTGTATTTGATTGACAGATGGAAGCTGGCAGCTGATTGGCTGTATAGCCTAAAGTGCTTTACACACCTCCCTGATGGTACCACTGGCTAAGACTCCACCTCAGCTCATTGGGTAATGAAAAATTTAGAACAATTGATGGATGAAAGCAGGCAGGCCGGCCATTTTGGGACGCTCATTGGACTTGTTTAATGCAATGCACCTTTGTATTTTCACATGCATTCGCTTCATGCTGTAACCACTGTGCATAAAAATTTGGAAACATGGCATACAGTGTATCATTTGGTGTCTAAGTCATGTTTCCCATATTTTCCCTTCCCAGATACAAGCCCGTTTGAGTGTTTGGGGCACTTTTTAGCTAAAATCATCCTACAGGGCCTAACTGCATATGCTAAAGCCTGCCTATTTTGAATGGTCTAGTGGCCCCTGCAACCTCCAAAAATATCAGGATTTACTTCCCCAATAGCCTGCTAACTCACCCCTGAAATACATACTTATTCACCCTATTTTGTTAATTGGACTCATTTCTCATTTGAAATGCCCATTGTTTGGGGGCCAGAAATGTGCGGCTATAAAAGGTGATTTCTACGAGACCCCACTTTTGCGCGTCGGACCTCAAATTTTCCCGTAAACACAGAAAAACCGCAATTTTCAGGAGAAACGAGACAGACATCCCCTCCCTCTGCCACCCACCCGCCCAACTGAAAGCCAGCCATTAGACATGCACAGATAGTTCTGAGGGTCTGTCTGTGATGTCATAAAGGGCCTGCTGATTAATGGGCAGCTTTCTGATTGGCTGCTGTATTTGATTGACAGATGGAAGCTGGCAGCTGATTGGCTGTCTAGTCTAAAGTGCTTTACACACCTCCCTGATGGTACCACTGGCTAAGACTCCACCTCAGCTCATTGGGTAATGAAAAATTTAGAACAATTGATGGAGGAAAGCAGGCAGGCCGGCCATTTTGGGACGCTCATTGGACTTGTTTAATGCAATGCACCTTTGTATTTTCACATGCATTCGCTTCATGCTGTAACCACTGTGCATAAAAATTTGGAAACATGGCATACAGTGTATCATTTGGTGTCTAAGTCATGTTTCCCATATTTTCCCTTCCCAGATACAAGCCCGTTTGAGTGTTTGGGGCACTTTTTAGCTAAAATCATCCTACAGGGCCTAACTGCATATGCTAAAGCCTGCCTATTTTGAATGGTCTAGTGGCCCCTGCAACCTCCAAAAATATCAGGATTTACTTCCCCAATAACCTGCTAACTCACCCCTGAAATACATACTTATTCACCCTATTTTGTTAATTGGACTCATTTCTCATTTGAAATGCCCATTTTTTTGGGGCCAGAAATGTGAGTCTTTAAAAGGTGATTTCTACGAGACCCCACTTTTGCGCGTCGGACCTCAACTTTTCCCGTAAACGCAGAAAAACCGCAATTTTCAGGAGAACCGAGACAGACATCCCCTCCCTCTGCCACCCACCCGCCCAACTGACAGCCAGCCATTAGACATGCACAGATAGTTCTGAGGGTCTGTCTGTGATGTCATAAAGGGCCTGCTGATCAATGGGCAGCTTTCTGATTGGCTGCTGTATTTGATTGACAGATGGAAGCTGGCAGCTGATTGGCTGTCTAGCCTAAAGTGCTTTACACACCTCCCTGATGGTACCACTGGCTAAGACTCCACCTCAGCTCATTGGGTAATGAAAAATTTAGAACAATTGATGGATGAAAGCAGGAAGGGCCGGCCATTTTGGGACGCTCATTGGACTTGTTTAATGCAATGCACCTTTGTATTTTCACATGCATTCGCTTCATGCTGTAACCACTGTGCATAAAAATTTGGAAACATGGCATACAGTGTATCATTTGGTGTCTAAGTCATGTTTCCCATATTTTCCCTTCCCTGATACAAGCCTGTTTGAGTGTTTGGGGCACTTTTTAGCTAAAATCATCCTACAGGGCCTAACTGCATATGCTAAAGCCTGCCTATTTTGAATGGTCTAGTTGCCCCTGCAACCTCCAAAAATATCAGGATTTACTTCCCCAATAGCCTGCTAACTCACCCCTGAAATACATACTTATTCACCCTATTTTGTTAATTGGACTCATTTCTCATTTGAAATGCCCATTTTTTGGGGGCCAGAAATGTGCGGCTATAAAAGGTGATTTCTACGAGACCCCACTTTTGCGCGTCGGACCTCAACTTTTCCCGTAAACGCAGAAAAACTGCAATTTTCAGGAGAAACGAGACAGACATCCCCTCCCTCTGCCACCCACCCGCCCAACTGAAAGCCAGCCATTAGACATGCACAGATAGTTCTGAGGGTCTGTCTGTGATGTCATAAAGGGCCTGCTGATTAATGGGCAGCTTTCTGATTGGCTGCTGTATTTGATTGACAGATGGAAGCTGGCAGCTGATTGGCTGTCTAGTCTAAAGTGCTTTACACACCTCCCTGATGGTACCACTGGCTAAGACTCCACCTCAGCTCATTGGGTAATGAAAAATTTAGAACAATTGATGGAGGAAAGCAGGCAGGCCGGCCATTTTGGGACGCTCATTGGACTTGTTTAATGCAATGCACCTTTGTATTTTCACATGCATTCGCTTCATGCTGTAACCACTGTGCATAAAAATTTGGAAACATGGCATACAGTGTATCATTTGGTGTCTAAGTCATGTTTCCCATATTTTCCCTTCCCAGATACAAGCCCGTTTGAGTGTTTGGGGCACTTTTTAGCTAAAATCATCCTACAGGGCCTAACTGCATATGCTAAAGCCTGCCTATTTTGAATGGTCTAGTGGCCCCTGCAACCTCCGAAAATATCAGGATTTACTTCCCCAATAACCTGCTAACTCACCCCTGAAATACATACTTATTCACCCTATTTTGTTAATTGGACTCATTTCTCATTTGAAATGCCCATTTTTTGGGGGCCAAAAATGTGCGTCTTTAAAAGGTGATTTCTACGAGACCCCACTTTTGCGCGTCGGACCTCAACTTTTCCCGTAAACGCAGAAAAACCGCAATTTTCAGGAGAACCGAGACAGACATCCCCTCCCTCTGCCACCCACCCGCCCAACTGACAGCCAGCCATTAGACAAGCACAGATAGTTCTGAGGGTCTGTCTATGATGTCATAAAGGGCCTGCTGATCAATGGGCAGCTTTCTGATTGGCTGCTGTATTTGATTGACAGATGGAAGCTGGCAGCTGATTGGCTGTCTAGCCTAAAGTGCTTTACACACCTCCCTGATGGTACCACTGGCTAAGACTCCACCTCAGCTCATTGGGTAATGAAAAATTTAGAACAATTGATGGATGAAAGCAGGAAGGGCCGGCCATTTTGGGACGCTCATTGGACTTGTTTAATGCAATGCACCTTTGTATTTTCACATGCATTCGCTTCATGCTGTAACCACTGTGCATAAAAATTTGGAAACATGGCATACAGTGTATCATTTGGTGTCTAAGTCATGTTTCCCATATTTTCCCTTCCCAGATACAAGCCCGTTTGAGTGTTTGGGGCACTTTTTAGCTAAAATCATCCTACAGGGCCTAACTGCATATGCTAAAGCCTGCCTATTTTGAATGGTCTAGTGGCCCCTGCAACCTCCGAAAATATCAGGATTTACTTCCCCAATAACCTGCTAACTCACCCCTGAAATACATACTTATTCACCCTATTTTGTTAATTGGACTCATTTCTCATTTGAAATGCCCATTTTTTGGGGGCCAAAAATGTGCGTCTTTAAAAGGTGATTTCTACGAGACCCCACTTTTGCGCGTCGGACCTCAACTTTTCCCGTAAACGCAGAAAAACCGCAATTTTCAGGAGAACCGAGACAGACATCCCCTCCCTCTGCCACCCACCCGCCCAACTGACAGCCAGCCATTAGACAAGCACAGATAGTTCTGAGGGTCTGTCTATGATGTCATAAAGGGCCTGCTGATCAATGGGCAGCTTTCTGATTGGCTGCTGTATTTGATTGACAGATGGAAGCTGGCAGCTGATTGGCTGTCTAGCCTAAAGTGCTTTACACACCTCCCTGATGGTACCACTGGCTAAGACTCCACCTCAGCTCATTGGGTAATGAAAAATTTAGAACAATTGATGGATGAAAGCAGGAAGGGCCGGCCATTTTGGGACGCTCATTGGACTTGTTTAATGCAATGCACCTTTGTATTTTCACATGCATTCGCTTCATGCTGTAACCACTGTGCATAAAAATTTGGAAACATGGCATACAGTGTATCATTTGGTGTCTAAGTCATGTTTCCCATATTTTCCCTTCCCAGATACAAGCCCGTTTGAGTGTTTGGGGCACTTTTTAGCTAAAATCATCCTACAGGGCCTAACTGCATATGCTAAAGCCTGCCTATTTTGAATGGTTCAGTGGCCCCTGCAACCTCCGAAAATATCAGGATTTACTTCCCCAATAACCTGCTAACTCACCCCTGAAATACATACTTATTCACCCTATTTTGTTAATTGGACTCATTTCTCATTTGAAATGCCCATTTTTTGGGGGCCAAAAATGTGCGTCTTTAAAAGGTGATTTCTACGAGACCCCACTTTTGCGCGTCGGACCTCAACTTTTCCCGTAAACGCAGAAAAACCGCAATTTTCAGGAGAACCGAGACAGACATCCCCTCCCTCTGCCACCCACCCGCCCAACTGACAGCCAGCCATTAGACATGCACAGATAGTTCTGAGGGTCTGTCTATGATGTCATAAAGGGCCTGCTGATCAATGGGCAGCTTTCTGATTGGCTGCTGTATTTGATTGACAGATGGAAGCTGGCAGCTGATTGGCTGTCTAGCCTAAAGTGCTTTACACACCTCCCTGATGGTACCACTGGCTAAGACTCCACCTCAGCTCATTGGGTAATGAAAAATTTAGAACAATTGATGGATGAAAGCAGGAAGGGCCGGCCATTTTGGGACGCTCATTGGACTTGTTTAATGCAATGCACCTTTGTATTTTCACATGCATTCGCTTCATGCTGTAACCACTGTGCATAAAAATTTGGAAACATGGTATACAGTGTATCATTTGGTGTCTAAGTCATGTTTCCCATATTTTCCCTTCCCAGATACAAGCCCGTTTGAGTGTTTGGGGCACTTTTTAGCTAAAATCATCCTACAGGGCCTAACTGCATATGCTAAAGCCTGCCTATTTTGAATGGTCTAGTGGCCACTGCAACCTCCAAAAATATCAGGATTTACTTCCCCAATAACCTGCTAACTCACCCCTGAAATACATACTTATTCACCCTATTTTGTTAATTGGACTCATTTCTCATTTGAAATGCCCATTTTTTGGGGGCCAGAAATGTGCGTCTTTAAAAGATAATTTCTACGAGACCCCACTTTTGCGCGTCGGACCTCAACTTTTCCCGTAAACGCAGAAAAACCGCAATTTTCAGGAGAAACGAGACAGACATCCCCTCCCTCTGCCACCCACCTGCCCAACTGACAGCCAGCCATTAGACATGCACAGATAGTTCTGAGGGTCTGTCTGTGATGTCATAAAGGGCCTGCTGATCAATGGGCAGCTTTCTGATTGGCTGCTGTATTTGATTGACAGATGGAAGCTGGCAGCTGATTGGCTGTCTAGCCTAAAGTGCTTGGCACACCTCCCTGATGGAACCACTGGCTAAGACTCCACCTCAGCTCATTGGGTAATGAAAAATTTAGAACAATTGATGGATGAAAGCAGGAAGGGCCGGCCATTTTGGGACGCTCATTGGACTTGTTTAATGCAATGCACCTTTGTATTTTCACATGCATTCGCTTCATGCTGTAACCACTGTGCATAAAAATTTGGAAACATGGCATACAGTGTATCATTTGGTGTCTAAGTCATGTTTCCCATATTTTCCCTTCCCAGATACAAGCCCGTTTCAGTGTTTGGGGCAATTTTTAGCTAAAATCATCCTACAGGGCCTAACTGCATATGCCAAAGCCTGCCTATTTTGAATGGTCTAGTGGCCCCTGCAACCTCCAAAAATATCAGGATTTACTTCCCCAATAACCTGCTAACTCACCCCTGAAATACATACTTATTCACCCTATTTTGTTCATTTGACTCATTTCTCATTTGAAATGCCCATTTTTGGGGGGCCAGAAATGTGCGTCTTTAAAAGGTGATTTCTAGGATACCCCACTTTTGCGCGTCGGACCTCAACTTTTCCCGTAAACGCAGAAAAACCACAATTTTCAGGAGAAACGAGACAGAAATCCCCTCCCTCTGCCACCCACCCGCCCAACTGAAAGCCAGCCATTAGACATGCACAGATAGTTCTGAGGGTCTGTCTGTGATGTCATAAAGGGCCTGCTGATCAATGGGCAGCTTTCTGATTGGCTGCTGTATTTGATTGACAGATGGAAGCTGGCAGCTGATTGGCTGTATAGCCTAAAGTGCTTTACACACCTCCCTGATGGTACCACTGGCTAAGACTCCACCTCAGCTCATTGGGTAATGAAAAATTTAGAACAATTGATGGATGAAAGCAGGCAGGCCGGCCATTTTGGGACGCTCATTGGACTTGTTTAATGCAATGCACCTTTGTATTTTCACATGCATTCGCTTCATGCTGTAACCACTGTGCATAAAAATTTGGAAACATGGCATACAGTGTATCATTTGGTGTCTAAGTCATGTTTCCCATATTTTCCCTTCCCAGATACAAGCCCGTTTGAGTGTTTGGGGCACATTTTAGCTAAAATCATCCTACAGGGCCTAACTGCATATGCTAAAGCCTGCCTATTTTGAATGGTCTAGTGGCCCCTGCAACCTCCAAAAATATCAGGATTTACTTCCCCAATAGCCTGCTAACTCACCCCTGAAATACATACTTATTCACCCTATTTTGTTAATTGGACTCATTTCTCATTTGAAATGCCCATTTTTTGGGGGCCAGAAATGTGCGTCTTTAAAAGGTGATTTCTACGAGACCCCACTTTTGCGCGTCGGACCTCAACTTTTCCCGTAAACGCAGAAAAACCGCAATTTTCAGGAGAAACGAGACAGACATTCCCTCCCTCTGCCACCCACCCGCCCAACTGAAAGCCAGCCATTAGACATGCACAGATAGTTCTGAGGGTCTGTCTGTGATGTCATAAAGGGCCTGCTGATTAATGGGCAGCTTTCTGATTGGCTGCTGTATTTGATTGACAGATGGAAGCTGGCAGCTGATTGGCTGTCTAGCCTAAAGTGCTTTACACACCTCCCTGATGGTACCACTGGCTAAGACTCCACCTCAGCTCATTGGGTAATGAAAAATTTAGAACAATTGATGGATGAAAGCAGGCAGGCCGGCCATTTTGGGACGCTCATTGGACTTGTTTAATGCAATGCACCTTTGTATTTTCACATGCATTCGCTTCATGCTGTAACCACTGTGCATAAAAATTTGGAAACATGGCATACAGTGTATCATTTGGTGTCTAAGTCATGTTTCCCATATTTACCCTTCCCAGATACAAGCCCGTTTGAGTGTTTGGGGCACTTTTTAGCTAAAATCATTCTACAGGGCCTAACTGCATATGCTAAAGCCTGCCTATTTTGAATGGTCTAGTGGCCCCTGCAACCTCCAAAAATATCAGGATTTACTTCCCCAATAGCCTGCTAACTCACCCCTGAAATACATACTTATTCACCCTATTTTGTTAATTGGACTCATTTCTCATTTGAAATGCCCATTTTTTGGGGGCCAGAAATGTGCTGCTATAAAAGGTGATTTCTACGAGACCCCACTTTTGCGCGTCGGACCTCAACTTTTCCCGTAAACGCAGAAAAACCACAATTTTCAGGAGAAACGAGACAGACATCCCCTCCCTCTGCCACCCACCCGCCCAACTGAAAGCCAGCCATTAGACATGCACAGATAGTTCTGAGGGTCTGTCTGTGATGTCATAAAGGGCCTGCTGATTAATGGGCAGCTTTCTGATTGGCTGCTGTATTTGATTGACAGATGGAAGCTGGCAGCTGATTGGCTGTCTAGTCTAAAGTGCTTTACACACCTCCCTGATGGTACCACTGGCTAAGACTCCACCTCAGCTCATTGGGTAATGAAAAATTTAGAACAATTGATGGAGGAAAGCAGGCAGGCCGGCCATTTTGGGACGTTCATTGGAATTGTTTAATGCAATGCACCTTTGTATTTTCACATGCATTCGCTTCATGCTGTAACCACTGTGCATAAAAATTTGGAAACATGGCATACAGTGTATCATTTGGTGTCTAAGTCATGTTTCCCATATTTTCCCTTCCCAGATACAAGCCCGTTTGAGTGTTTGGGGCACTTTTTAGCTAAAATCATCCTACAGGGCCTAACTGCATATGCTAAAGCCTGCCTATTTTGAATGGTCTAGTGGCCCCTGCAACCTCCGAAAATATCAGGATTTACTTCCCCAATAACCTGCTAACTCACCCCTGAAATACATACTTATTCACCCTATTTTGTTAATTGGACTCATTTCTCATTTGAAATGCCCATTTTTTGGGGGCCAGAAATGTGCGTCTTTAAAAGGTGATTTCTACGAGACCCCACTTTTGCGCGTCGGACCTCAACTTTTCCCGTAAACGCAGAAAAACCGCAATTTTCAGGAGAACCGAGACAGACATCCCCTCCCTCTGCCACCCACCCGCCCAACTGACAGCCAGCCATTAGACATGCACAGATAGTTCTGAGGGTCTGTCTGTGATGTCATAAAGGGCCTGCTGATCAATGGGCAGCTTTCTGATTGGCTGCTGTATTTGATTGACAGATGGAAGCTGGCAGCTGATTGGCTGTCTAGCCTAAAGTGCTTTACACACCTCCCTGATGGTACCACTGGCTAAGACTCCACCTCAGCTCATTGGGTAATGAAAAATTTAGAACAATTGATGGATGAAAGCAGGAAGGGCCGGCCATTTTGGGATGCTCATTGGACTTGTTTAATGCAATGCACCTTTGTATTTTCACATGCATTCGCTTCATGCTGTAACCACTGTGCATAAAAATTTGGAAACATGGCATACAGTGTATCATTTGGTGTCTAAGTCATGTTTCCCATATTTTCCCTTCCCAGATACAAGCCCGTTTGAGTGTTTGGGGCACTTTTTAGCTAAAATCATCCTACAGGGCCTAACTGCATATGCTAAAGCCTGCCTATTTTGAATGGTCTAGTGGCCCCTGCAACCTCCAAAAATATCAGGATTTACTTCCCCAATAACCTGCTAACTCACCCCTGAAATACATACTTATTCACCCTATTTTGTTAATTGGACTCATTTCTCATTTGAAATGCCCATTTTTTGGGGGCCAGAAATGTGCGTCTTTAAAAGATAATTTCTACGAGACCCCACTTTTGCGCGTCGGACCTCAACTTTTCCCGTAATTGCAGAAAAACCGCAATTTTCAGGAGAAACGAGACAGACATCCCCTCCCTCTGCCACCCACCCGCCCAACTGACAGCCAGCCATTAGACATGCACAGATAGTTCTGAGGGTCTGTCTGTGATGTCATAAAGGGCCTGCTGATCAATGGGCAGCTTTCTGATTGGCTGCTGTATTTGATTGACAGATGGAAGCTGGCAGCTGATTGGCTGTCTAGCCTAAAGTGCTTGACACACCTCCCTGATGGTACCACTGGCTAAGACTCCACCTCAGCTCATTGGGTAATGAAAAATTTAGAACAATTGATGGATGAAAGCAGGAAGGGCCGGCCATTTTGGGACGCTCATTGGACTTGTTTAATGCAATGCACCTTTGTATTTTCACATGCATTCGCTTCATGCTGTAACCACTGTGCATAAAAATTTGGAAACATGGCATACAGTGTATCATTTGGTGTCTAAGTCATGTTTCCCATATTTTCCCTTCCCAGATACAAGCCCGTTTGAGTGTTTGGGGCAATTTTTAGCTAAAATCATCCTACAGGGCCTAACTGCATATGCAAAAGCCTGCCTATTTTGAATGGTCTAGTGGCCCCTGCAACCTCCAAAAATATCAGGATTTACTTCCCCAATACCTGCTAACTCACCCCTGAAAGACATACTTATTCACCCTATTTTGTTCATTGGACTCATTTCTCATTTGAAATGCCCATTTTTGGGGGGCCAGAAATGTGCGTCTTTAAAAGGTGATTTCTACGATACCCCACTTTTGCGCGTCGGACCTCAACTTTTCCCGTAAACGCAGAAAAACCACAATTTTCAGGAGAAACGAGACAGAAATCCCCTCCCTCTGCCACCCACCCGCCCAACAGAAAGCCAGCCATTAGACATGCACAGATAGTTCTGAGGGTCTGTCTGTGATGTCATAAAGGGCCTGCTGATCAATGGGCAGCTTTCTGATTGGCTGCTGTATTTGATTGACAGATGGAAGCTGGCAGCTGATTGGCTGTATAGCCTAAAGTGCTTTACACACCTCCCTGATGGTACCACTGGCTAAGACTCCACCTCAGCTCATTGGGTAATGAAAAATTTAGAACAATTGATGGATGAAAGCAGGCAGGCCGGCCATTTTGGGACGCTCATTGGACTTGTTTAATGCAATGCACCTTTGTATTTTCACATGCATTCGCTTCATGCTGTAACCACTGTGCATAAAAATTTGGAAACATGGCATACAGTGTATCATTTGGTGTCTAAGTCATGTTTCCCATATTTTCCCTTCCCAGGTACAAGCCCGTTTGAGTGTTTGGGGCACTTTTTAGCTAAAATCATCCTACAGGGCCTAACTGCATATGCTAAAGCCTGCCTATTTTGAATGGTCTAGTGGCCCCTGCAACCTCCAAAAATATCAGGATTTACTTCCCCAATAGCCTGCTAACTCACCCCTGAAATACATACTTATTCACCCTATTTTGTTAATTGGACTCATTTCTCATTTGAAATGCCCATTTTTTGGGGGCCAGAAATGTGCGTCTTTAAAAGGTGATTTCTACGAGACCCCACTTTTGCGCGTCGGACCTCAACTTTTCCCGTAAACGCAGAAAAACCGCAATTTTCAGGAGAAACGAGACAGACATCCCCTCCCTCTGCCACCCACCCGCCCAACTGACAGGCAGCCATTAGACATGCACAGATAGTTCTGAGGGTCTGTCTGTGATGTCATAAAGGGCCTGCTGATTAATGGGCAGCTTTCTGATTGGCTGCTGTATTTGATTGACAGATGGAAGCTGGCAGCTGATTGGCTGTCTAGCCTAAAGTGCTTTACACACCTCCCTGATGGTACCACTGGCTAAGACTCCACCTCAGCTCAATGGGTAATGAAAAATTTAGAACAATTGATGGATGAAAGCAGGCAGGCCGGCCATTTTGGGACGCTCATTGGACTTGTTTAATGCAATGCACCTTTGTATTTTCACATGCATTCGCTTCATGCTGTAACCACTGTGCATAAAAATTTGGAAACATGGCATACAGTGTATCATTTGGTGTCTAAGTCATGTTTCCCATATTTTCCCTTCCCAGATACAAGCCCGTTTGAGTGTTTGGGGCACTTTTTAGCTAAAATCATCCTACAGGGCCTAACTGCATATGCTAAAGCCTGCCTATTTTGAATGGTCTAGTGGCCCCTGCAACCTCCAAAAATATCAGGATTTATTTCCCCAATAACCTGCTAACTCACCCCTGAAATACATACTTATTCACCCTATTTTGTTAATTGGACTCATTTCTCATTTAAAATGCCCATTTTTGGGGGGCCAGAAATGTGCCTCTTTAAAAAGTGATTTCTAGGATACCCCACTTTTGCGCGTCGGACCTCAACTTTTCCCGTAAACGCAGAAAAAACGCAATTTTCAGGAGAAACGAGACAGACATCCCCTCCCTCTGCCACCCACCCGCCCAACTGACAGCCAGCCATTAGACATGCACAGATAGTTCTGAGGGTCTGTCTGTGATGTCATAAAGGGCCTGCTGATCAATGGGCAGCTTTCTGATTGGCTGCTGTATTTGATTGACAGATGGAAGCTGGCAGCTGATTGGCTGTCTAGCCTAAAGTGCTTTACACACCTCCCTGATGGTACCACTGGCTAAGACTCCACCTCAGCTCATTGGGTAATGAAAAATTTAGAACAATTGATGGATGAAAGCAGGCAGGCCGGCCATTTTGGGACGCTCATTGGACTTGTTTAATGCAATGCACCTTTGTATTTTCACATGCATTCGCTTCATGCTGTAACCACTGTGCATAAAAATTTGGAAACATGGCATACAGTGTATCATTTGGTGTCTAAGTCATGTTTCCCATATTTTCCCTTCCCAGATACAAGCCCGTTTGAGTGTTTGGGGCACTTTTTAGCTAAAATCATCCTACAGGGCCTAACTGCATATGCTAAAGCCTGCCTATTTTGAATGGTCTAGTGGCCCCTGCAACCTCCAAAAATATCAGGACTTACTTCCCCAATAACCTGCTAACTCAACCCTGAAATACATACTTATTCACCCTATTTTGTTGATTGGACTCATTTCTCATTTGAAATGCCCATTTTTTGGGGGCCAGAAATGTGCGTCTTTAAAAGGTGATTTCTACGATACCCCACTTTTGCGCGTCGGACCTCAACTTTTCCCGTAAACGCAGAAAAACCGCAATTTTCAGGAGAAACGAGACAGACATCCCCTCCCTCTGCCACCCACCCGCCCAACTGACAGCCAGCCATTAGACATGCACAGATAGTTCTGAGGGTCTGTCTGTGATGTCATAAAGGGCCTGCTGATCAATGGGCAGCTTTCTGATTGGCTGCTGTATTTGATTGACAGATGGAAGCTGGCAGCTGATTGGCTGTATAGCCTAAAGTGCTTTACACACCTCCCTGATGGTACCACTGGCTAAGACTCCACCTCAGCTCATTGGGTAATGAAAAATTTAGAACAATTGATGGATGAAAGCAGGCAGGCCGGCCATTTTGGGACGCTCATTGGACTTGTTTAATGCAATGCACCTTTGTATTTTCACATGCATTCGCTTCATGCTGTAACCACTGTGCATAAAAATTTGGAAACATGGCATACAGTGTATCATTTGGTGTCTAAGTCATGTTTCCCATATTTTCCCTTCCCAGATACAAGCCCGTTTGAGTGTTTGGGGCACTTTTTAGCTAAAATCATCCTACAGGGCCTAACTGCATATGCTAAAGCCTGCCTATTTTGAATGGTGTAGTGGCCCCTGCAACCTCCAAAAATATCAGGATTTACTTCCCCAATAGCCTGCTAACTCACCCCTGAAATACATACTTATTCACCCTATTTTGTTAATTGGACTCATTTCTCATTTGAAATGCCCATTTTTGGGGGGCCAGAAATGTGCGTCTTTAAAAGGTGATTTCTATGAGATCCCACTTTTGCGCGTCGGACCTCAACTTTTCCCGTAAACGCAGAAAAACCGCAATTTTCAGGAGAAACGAGACAGACATCCCCTCCCTCTGCCACCCACCCGCCCAACTGAAAGCCAGGCATTAGACATGCACAGATAGTTCTGAGGGTCTGTCTGTGATGTCATAAAGGGCCTGCTGATCAATGGGCAGCTTTCTGATTGGCTGCTGTATTTGATTGACAGATGGAAGCTGGCAGCTGATTGGCTGTCTAGCCTAAAGTGCTTTACACACCTCCCTGATGGTACCACTGGCTAAGACTCCACCTCAGCTCATTGGGTAATGAAAAATTTAGAACACTTGATGGATGAAAGCAGGCAGGCCGGCCATTTTGGGACGCTCAGTGGACTTGTTCAATGCAATGCACCTTTGTATATTCACATGCATTCGCTTCATGCTGTAACCACTGTGCATAAAAATTTGGAAACATGGCATACAGTGTATCATTTGGTGTCTAAGTCATGTTTCCCATAATTTCCCTTCCCAGATACAAGCACTTTTGAGTGTTTGGGGCACTTTTTAGCTAAAATCATCCTACAGGGCCTAACTGCATATGCTAAAGCCTGCCTATTTTGAATGGTGTAGTGGCCCCTGCAACCTCCAAAAATATCAGGACTTACTTCCCCAATAACCTGCTAACTCACCCCTGAAATACATACTTATTCACGCTATTTTGTTCATTGGACTCATTTCTCATTTGAAATGCCCATTTTTGGGGGGCCAGAAATGTGCGTCTTTAAAAGGTGATTTCTACGATACCCCACTTTTGCGTGTCAGACCTCAACTTTTCCCGTAAGCGCAGAAAAACCACAATTTTCAGGAGAAACGAGACAGACATCCCCTCCCTCTGCCACCCACCCGCCCAACTGAAAGCCAGCCATTAGACATGCACAGATAGTTCTGAGGGTCTGTCTGTGATGTCATAAAGGGCCTGCTGATCAATGGGCAGCTTTCTGATTGGCTGCTGTATTTGATTGACAGATGGAAGCTGGCAGCTGATTGGCTGTATAGCCTAAAGTGCTTTACACACCTCCCTGATGGTACCACTGGCTAAGACTCCACCTCAGCTCATTGGGTAATGAAAAATTTAGAACAATTGATGGATGAAAGCAGGCAGGCCGGCCATTTTGGGACGCTCATTGGACTTGTTTAATGCAATGCACCTTTGTATTTTCACATGCATTCGCTTCATGATGTAACCACTGTGCATAAAAATTTGGAAACATGGCATACAGTGTATCATTTGGTGTCTAAGTCATGTTTCCCATATTTTCCCTTCCCAGATACAAGCCCGTTTGAGTGTTTGGGGCACTTTTTAGCTAAAATCATCCTACAGGGCCTAACTGCATATGCTAAAGCCTGCCTATTTTGAATGGTCTAGTGGCCCCTGCAACCTCCAAAAATATCAGGATTTACTTCCCCAATAGCCTGCTAACTCACCCCTGAAATACATACTTATTCACCCTATTTTGTTAATTGGACTCATTTCTCATTTGAAATGCCCATTTTTTGGGGGCCAGAAATGTGCGTCTTTAAAAGGTGATTTCTACGAGACCCCACTTTTGCGCGTCGGACCTCAACTTTTCCCGTAAACGCAGAAAAACCACAATTTTCAGGAGAAACGAGACATACATCCCCTCCCTCTGCCACCCACCCGCCCAACTGACAGCCAGCCATTAGACATGCACAGATAGTTCTGAGGGTCTGTCTGTGATGTCATAAAGGGCCTGCTGATCAATGGGCAGCTTTCTGATTGGCTGCTGTATTTGATTGACAGATGGAAGCTGGCAGCTGATTGGCTGTCTAGCCTAAAGTGCTTTACACACCTCCCTGATGGTACCACTGGCTAAGACTCCACCTCAGCTCATTGGGTAATGAAAAATTTAGAACAATTGATGGATGAAAGCAGGAAGGGCCGGCCATTTTGGGACGCTCATTGGACTTGTTTAATGCAATGCACCTTTGTATTTTCACATGCATTCGCTTCATGCTGTAACCACTGTGCATAAAAATTTGGAAACATGGCATACAGTGTATCATTTGGTGTCTAAGTCATGTTTCCCATATTTTCCCTTCCCAGATGCAAGCCCGTTTGAGTGTTTGGGGCACTTTTTAGCTAAAATCATCCTACAGGGCCTAACTGCATATGCTAAAGCCTGCCTATTTTGAATGGTCTAGTGGCCCCTGCAACCTCCAAAAATATCAGGATTTACTTCCCCAATAACCTGCTAACTCACCCCTAATATACATACTTATTCACCTAATTTTGTTAATTGGACTCATTTCTCATTTGAAATGCCCATTTTTTGGGGGCCAGAAATGTGCGTCTTTAAAAGGTGATTTCTACGAGACCCCACTTTTGCGCGTCGGACATCAACTTTTCCCGTAAACGCAGAAAAACCGCAATTTTCAGGAGAAACGAGACAGACATCCCCTCCCTCTGCCACCCACCCGCCCAACTGACAGCCAGCCATTAGACATGCACAGATAGTTCTGAGGGTCTGTCTGTGATGTCATAAAGGGCCTGCTGATCAATGGGCAGCTTTCTGATTGGCTGCTGTATTTGATTGACAGATGGAAGCTGGCAGCTGATTAGCTGTCTAGCCTAAAGTGCTTTACACACCTCCCTGATGGTACCACTGGCTAAGACTCCACCTCAGCTCATTGGGTAATGAAAAATTTAGAACAATTGATGGATGAAAGCAGGCAGGCCGGCCATTTTGGGACGCTCAGTGGACTTGTTTAATGCAATGCACCTTTGTATATTCACATGCATTCGCTTCATGCTGTAACCACTGTGCATAACAATTTGGAAACATGGCATACAGTGTATTATTTGGTGTCTAAGTCATGTTTCCCACAATTTCCCTTCCCAGATACAAGCACTTTTGAGTGTTTGGGGCACTTTTTAGCTAAAATCATCCTACAGGGCCTAACTGCATATGCTAAAGCCTGCCTATTTTGAATGGTGTAGTGGCCCCTGCAACCTCCAAAAATATCAGGACTTACTTCCCCAATAACCTGCTAACTCACCCCTGAAATACATATTTATTCACCCTATTTTGTTCATTGGTCTCATTTCTCATTTGAAATGCCCATTTTTGGGGGGGGGGGGGGCAGAAATGTGCGTCTTTAAAGGGTGATTTCTACGATACCCCACTTTTGCGCGTCGGACCTCAACTTTTCCCGTAAACGCAGAAAAACCACAATTTTCAGGAGAAACGAGACAGACATCCCCTCCCTCTGCCACCCACCCGCCCAACTGTACGCCAGCCATTAGACATGCACAGATAGTTCTGAGGGTCTGTCTGTGATGTCATAAAGGGCCTGCTGATCAATGGGCAGCTTTCTGATTGGCTGCTGTATTTGATTGACAGATGGAAGCTGGCAGCTGATTGGCTGTATAGCCTAAAGTGCTTTACACACCTCCCTGATGGTACCACTGGCTAAGACTCCACCTCAGCTCATTGGGTAATGAAAAATTTAGAACAATTGATGGATGAAAGCAGGCAGGCCGGCCATTTTGGGACGCTCATTGGACTTGTTTAATGCAATGCACCTTTGTATTTTCACATGCATTCGCTTCATGCTGTAACCACTGTGCATAAAAATTTGGAAACATGGCATACAGTGTATCATTTGGTGTCTAAGTCATGTTTCCCATATTTTCCCTTCCCAGATGCAAGCCCGTTTGAGTGTTTGGGGCACTTTTTAGCTAAAATCATCCTACAGGGCCTAACTGCATATGCTAAAGCCTGCCTATTTTGAATGGTCTAGTGGCCCCTGCAACCTCCAAAAATATCAGGATTTACTTCCCCAATAACCTGCTAACTCACCCCTAATATACATACTTATTCACCTAATTTTGTTAATTGGACTCATTTCTCATTTGAAATGCCCATTTTTTGGGGGCCAGAAATGTGCGTCTTTAAAAGGTGATTTCTACGAGACCCCACTTTTGCGCGTCGGACATCAACTTTTCCCGTAAACGCAGAAAAACCGCAATTTTCAGGAGAAACGAGACAGACATCCCCTCCCTCTGCCACCCACCCGCCCAACTGACAGCCAGCCATTAGACATGCACAGATAGTTCTGAGGGTCTGTCTGTGATGTCATAAAGGGCCTGCTGATCAATGGGCAGCTTTCTGATTGGCTGCTGTATTTGATTGACAGATGGAAGCTGGCAGCTGATTAGCTGTCTAGCCTAAAGTGCTTTACACACCTCCCTGATGGTACCACTGGCTAAGACTCCACCTCAGCTCATTGGGTAATGAAAAATTTAGAACAATTGATGGATGAAAGCAGGCAGGCCGGCCATTTTGGGACGCTCAGTGGACTTGTTTAATGCAATGCACCTTTGTATATTCACATGCATTCGCTTCATGCTGTAACCACTGTGCATAACAATTTGGAAACATGGCATACAGTGTATTATTTGGTGTCTAAGTCATGTTTCCCACAATTTCCCTTCCCAGATACAAGCACTTTTGAGTGTTTGGGGCACTTTTTAGCTAAAATCATCCTACAGGGCCTAACTGCATATGCTAAAGCCTGCCTATTTTGAATGGTGTAGTGGCCCCTGCAACCTCCAAAAATATCAGGACTTACTTCCCCAATAACCTGCTAACTCACCCCTGAAATACATATTTATTCACCCTATTTTGTTCATTGGACTCATTTCTCATTTGAAATGCCCATTTTTTGGGGGGGGGGGGCAGAAATGTGCGTCTTTAAAGGGTGATTTCTACGATACCCCACTTTTGCGCGTCGGACCTCAACTTTTCCCGTAAACGCAGAAAAACCACAATTTTCAGGACAAACGAGACAGACATCCCCTCCCTCTGCCACCCACCCGCCCAACTGTAAGCCAGCCATTAGACATGCACAGATAGTTCTGAGGGTCTGTCTGTGATGTCATAAAGGGCCTGCTGATCAATGGGCAGCTTTCTGATTGGCTGCTGTATTTGATTGACAGATGGAAGCTGGCAGCTGATTGGCTGTATAGCCTAAAGTGCTTTACACACCTCCCTGATGGTACCACTGGCTAAGACTCCACCTCAGCTCATTGGGTAATGAAAAATTTAGAACAATGGATGGATGAAAGCAGGCAGGCCGGCCATTTTGGGACGCTCATTGGACTTGTTTAATGCAATGCACCTTTGTATTTTCACATGCATTCACTTCATGCTGTAACCACTGTGCATAAAAATTTGGAAACATGGCATACAGTGTATCATTTGGTGTCTAAGTCATGTTTCCCATATTTTCCCTTCCCAGATACAAGCCCGTTTGAGTGTTTGGGGCACTTTTTAGCTAAAATCATCCTACAGGGCCTAACTGCATATGCTAAAGCCTGCCTATTTTGAATGGTGTAGTGGCCCCTGCAACCTCCAAAAATATCAGGATTTACTTCCCCAATAGCCTGCTAACTCACCCCTGAAATACATACTTATTCACCCTATTTTGTTAATTGGACTCATTTCTCATTTGAAATGCCCATTTTTTGGGGGCCAGAAATGTGCGTCTTTAAAAGGTGATTTCTACGAGACCCCACTTTTGCGCGTCGGACCTCAACTTTTCCCGTAAACGCAGAAAAACCGCAATTTTCAGGAGAAACGAGACAGACATCCCCTCCCTCTGCCACCCACCCGCCCAACTGACAGCCAGCCATTAGACATGCACAGATAGTTCTGAGGGTCTGTCTGTGATGTCATAAAGGGCCTGCTGATCAATGGGCAGCTTTCTGATTGGCTGCTGTATTTGATTGACAGATGGAAGCTGGCAGCTGATTGGCTGTCTAGCCTAAAGTGCTTTACACACCTCCCTGATGGTACCACTGGCTAAGACTCCACCTCAGCTCATTGGGTAATGAAAAATTTAGAACAATTGATGGATGAAAGCAGGCAGGCCGGCCATTTTGGGACGCTCAGTGGACTTGTTTAATGCAAAGCACCTTTGTATATTCACATGCATTCGCTTCATGCTGTAACCACTGTGCATAAAAATTTGGAAACATAGCATACAGTGTATCATTTGGTGTCTAAGTCATGTTTCCCATAATTTCCCTTCCCAGATACAAGCACTTTTGAGTGTTTGGGGCACTTTTTAGCTAAAATCATCCTACAGGGCCTAACTGCATATGCTAAAGCCTGCCTATTTTGAATGGTGTAGTGGCCCCTGCAACCTCCAAAAATATCAGGACTTACTTCCCCAATAACCTGCTAACTCACCCCTGAAATACATACTTATTCACCCTATTTTGTTCATTGGACTCATTTCTCATTTGAAATGCCCATTTTTGGGGGGCCAGAAATGTGCGTCTTTAAAAGGTGATTTCTACGATACCCCACATTTGTGCGTCGGACCTCAACTTTTCCCGTAAACGCAGAAAAACCACAATTTTCAGGAGAAACGAAACAGACATCCCCTCCCTCTGCCACCCACCCGCCCAACTGAAAGCCAGCCATTAGACATGCACAGATAGTTCTGAGGGTCTGTCTGTGATGTCATAAAGGGCCTGCTGATCAATGGGCAGCTTTCTGATTGGCTGCTGTATTTGATTGACAGATGGAAGCTGGCAGCTGATTGGCTGTATAGCCTAAAGTGCTTTACACACCTCCCTGATGGTACCACTGGCTAAGACTCCACCTCAGCACATTGGGTAATGAAAAATTTAGAACAATTGATGGATGAAAGCAGGCAGGCCGGCCATTTTGGGACGCTCAGTGGACTTGTTTAATGCAATGCACCTTTGTATATTCACATGCATTCGCTTCATGATGTAACCACTGTGCATAAAAATTTGGAAACATGGCATACAGTGTATCATTTGGTGTCTAAGTCATGTTTCCCATATTTTCCCTTCCCAGATACAAGCCCATTTGAGTGTTTGGGGCACTTTTTAGCTAAAATCATCCTACAGGGCCTAACTGCATATGCTAAAGCCTGCCTATTTTGAATGGTGTAGTGGCCCCTGCAACCTCCAAAAATATCAGGACTTACTTCCCCAATAACCTGCTAACTCACCCCTGAAATACATACTTATTCACCCTATTTTGTTCATTGGACTCATTTCTCATTTGAAATGCCCATTTTTGGGGGGCCAGAAATGTGCGTCTATAAAAGGTGATTTCTACGATACCCCACTTTTGCGCGTCGGACCTCAACTTTTCCCGTAAACGCAGAAAAACCACAATTTTCAGGAGAAACGAGACAGACATCCCCTCCCTCTGCCACCCACCTGCCCAACTGAAAGCCAGCCATTAGACATGCACAGATAGTTCTGAGGGTCTGTCTGTGATGTCATAAAGGGCCTGCTGATCAATGGGCAGCTTTCTGATTGGCTGCTGTATTTGATTGACAGATGGAAGCTGGCAGCTGATTGGCTGTCTAGCCTAAAGTGCTTTACACACCTCCCTGATGGTACCACTGGCTAAGACTCCACCTCAGCTCATTGGGTAATGAAAAATTTAGAACAATTGATGGATGAAAGCAGGCAGGCCGGCCATTTTGGGACGCTCAGTGGACTTGTTTAATGCAATGCACCTTTGTATATTCACATGCATTCGCTTCATGCTGTAACCACTGTGCATAAAAATTTGGAAACATGGCATACAGTGTATCATTTGGTGTCTAAGTCATGTTTCCCATAATTTCCCTTCCCAGATACAAGCACTTTTGAGTGTTTGGGGCACTTTTTAGCTAAAATCATCCTACAGGGCCTAACTGCATATGCTAAAGCCTGCCTATTTTGAATGGTGTAGTGGCCCCTGCAACCTCCAAAAATATCAGGACTTACTTCCCCAATAACCTGCTAACTCACCCCTGAAATACATACTTATTCACCCTATTTTGTTCATTGGACTCATTTCTCATTTGAAATGCCCATTTTTCGGGGGCCAGAAATGTGCGTCTTTAAAAGGTGATTTCTACGATACCCCACTTTTGCGCGTCGGACCTCAACTTTTCCCGTAAACGCAGAAAAACCACAATTTTCAGGAGAAACGAAACAGACATCCCCTCCCTCTGCCACCCAACCGCCAAACTGAAAGCCAGCCATTAGACATGCACAGATAGTTCTGAGGGTCTGTCTGTGATGTCATAAATGGCCTGCTGATCAATGGGCAGCTTTCTGATTGGCTGCTGTATTTGATTGACAGATGGAAGCTGGCAACTGATTGGCTGTATAGCCTAAAGTGCTTTACACACCTCCCTGATGGTACCACTGGCTAAGACTCCACCTCAGCACATTGGGTAATGAAAAATTTAGAACAATTGATGGATGAAAGCAGGCAGGCCGGCCATTTTGGGACGCTCAGTGGACTTGTTTAATGCAATGCACCTTTGTATATTCACATGCATTCGCTTCATGCTGTAACCACTGTGCATAAAAATTTGGAAACATGGCATACAGTGTATCATTTGGTGTCTAAGTCATGTTTCCCATATTTTCCCTTCCCAGATACAAGCCCATTTGAGTGTTTGGGGCACTTTTTAGCTAAAATCATCCTACAGGGCCTAACTGCATATGCTAAAGCCTGCCTATTTTGAATGGTGTAGTGGCCCCTGCAACCTCCAAAAATATCAGGACTTACTTCCCCAATAACCTGCTAACTCACCCCTGAAATACATACTTATTCACGCTATTTTGTTCATTGGACTCATTTCTCATTTGAAATGCCCATTTTTGGGGGGCCAGAAATGTGCGTCTTTAAAAGGTGATTTCTACGAGACCCCACTTTTGCGCGTCGGACCTCAACTTTTCCCGTGAACGCAGAAAAACCGCAATTTTCAGGAGAAACGAGACAGACATCCCCTCCCTCTGCCACCCACCCGCCCAACTGAAAAATTAGACATGCACAGATAGTTCTGAGGGTCTGTCTGTGATGTCATAAAGGGCCTGCTGATTAATGGGCAGCTTTCTGATTGGCTGCTGTATTTGATTGACAGATGGAAGCTGGCAGCTGATTGGCTGTCTAGCCTAAAGTGCTTTACACACCTCCCTGATGGTACCACTGGCTAAGTCTCCACCTCAGCTCATTGGGTAATGAAAAATTTAGAACAATTGATGGATGAAAGCAGGCAGGCCGGCCATTTTGGGACGCTCATTGGACTTGTTTAATGCAATGCACCTTTGTATTTTCACATGCATTCGCTTCATGCTGTAACCACTGTGCATAAAAAATTGGAAACATGGCATACAGTGTATCATTTGGTGTCTAAGTCATGTTTCCCATAATTTCCCTTCCCAGATACAAGCACTTTTGAGTGTTTGGGGCACTTTTTAGCTAAAATCATCCTACAGGGCCTAACTGCATATGCTAAAGCCTGCCTATTTTGAATGGTGTAGTGGCCCCTGCAACCTCCAAAAATATCAGGACTTACTTCCCCAATAACCTGCTAACTCACCCCTGAAATACATACTTATTCACGCTATTTTGTTCATTGGACTCATTTCTCATTTGAAATGCCCATTTTTGGGGGGCCAGAAATGTGCGTCTTTAAAAGGTAATTTCTACGATACCCCACTTTTGCGCGTCGGACCTCAACTTTTCCCGTAAACGCAGAAAAACCACAATTTTCAGGAGAAACGAGACAGACATCCCCTCCCTCTGCCACCCACCCGCCCAACTGAAAGCCAGCCATTAGACATGCACAGATAGTTCTGAGGGTCTGTCTGTGATGTCATAAAGGGCCTGCTGATCAATGGGCAGCTTTCTGATTGGCTGCTGTATTTGATTGACAGATGGAAGCTGGCAGCTGATTGGCTGTATAGCCTAAAGTGCTTTACACACCTCCCTGATGGTACCACTGGCTAAGACTCCACCTCAGCTCATTGGGTAATGAAAAATTTAGAACAATTGATGGATGAAAGCAGGCAGGCCGGCCATTTTGGGACGCTCAGTGGACTTGTTTAATGCAATGCACCTTTGTATATTCACATGCATTCGCTTCATGCTGTAACCACTGTGCATAAAAAATTGGAAACATGGCATACAGTGTATCATTTGGTGTCTAAGTCATGTTTCCCATAATTTCCCTTCCCAGATACAAGCACTTTTGAGTGTTTGGGGCACTTTTTAGCTAAAATCATCCTACAGGGCCTAACTGCATATGCTAAAGCCTGCCTATTTTGAATGGTGTAGTGGCCCCTGCAACCTCCAAAAATATCAGGACTTACTTCCCCAATAACCTGCTAACTCACCCCTGAAATACATACTTATTCACGCTATTTTGTTCATTGGACTCATTTCTCATTTGAAATGCCCATTTTTGGGGGGCCAGAAATGTGCGTCTTTAAAAGGTAATTTCTACGATACCCCACTTTTGCGCGTCGGACCTCAACTTTTCCCGTAAACGCAGAAAAACCACAATTTTCAGGAGAAACGAGACAGACATCCCCTCCCTCTGCCACCCACCCGCCCAACTGAAAGCCAGCCATTAGACATGCACAGATAGTTCTGAGGGTCTGTCTGTGATGTCATAAAGGGCCTGCTGATCAATGGGCAGCTTTCTGATTGGCTGCTGTATTTGATTGACAGATGGAAGCTGGCAGCTGATTGGCTGTATAGCCTAAAGTGCTTTACACACCTCCCTGATGGTACCACTGGCTAAGACTCCACCTCAGCTCATTGGGTAATGAAAAATTTAGAACAATTGATGGATGAAAGCAGGCAGGCCGGCCATTTTGGGACGCTCAGTGGACTTGTTTAATGCAATGCACCTTTGTATATTCACATGCATTTGCTTCATGCTGTAACCACTGTGCATAAAAATTTGGAAACATGGCATACAGTGTATCATTTGGTGTCTAAGTCATGTTTCCCATATTTTCCCTTCCCAGATACAAGCCCGTTTGAATGTTTGGATCACTTTTTAGCTAAAATCATCCTACAGGGCCTAACTGCATATGCTAAAGCCTGCCTATTTTAAATGGTGTAGTGGCCCCTGCAACCTCCAAAAATATCAGGACTTACTTCCCGAATAACCTGCTAACTCACCCCTGAAATACATACTTATTCACTCTATTTTGTTAATTGGACTCATTTCTCATTTGAAATGCCCATTTTTTGGGGGCCAGAAATGTGCGTCTTTAAAAGGTGATTTCTACGAGACCCCACTTTTGTACGTCGGACCTTAACTTTTCCCGTAAACGCAGAAAAACCGCAAGTTTCAGGAGAAACGAGACAGACATCCCCTCCCTCTGCCACCCACCCGCCCAACTGAAAGCCAGCCATTAGACATGCACAGATAGTTCTGAGGGTCTGTCTGTGATGTCATAAAGGGCCTGCTGATCAATGGGCAGCTTTCTGATTGGCTGCTGTATTTGATTGACAGATGGAAGCTGGCAGCTGATTGGCTGTCTAGCCTAAAGTGCTTTACACACCTCCCTGATGGTACCACTGGCTAAGACTCCACCTCAGCTCATTGGGTAATGAAAAATTTAGAACAATTGATGGATGAAAGCAGGAAGGGCCGGCCATTTTGGGATGCTCATTGGACTTGTTTAATGCAATGCACCTTTGTATTTTCACATGCATTCGCTTCATGCTGTAACCACTGTGCATAAAAATTTGGAAACATGACATACAGTGTATCATTTGGTGTCTAAGTCATGTTTCCCATATTTTCCCTTCCCAGATACAAGCCCGTTTGAGTGTTTGGGGCACTTTTTAGCTAAAATCATCCTACAGGGCCTAACTGCATATGCTAAAGCCTGCCTATTTTGAATGGTCTAGTGGCCCCTGCAACCTCCAAAAATATCAGGATTTACTTCCCCAATAACCTGCTAACTCACACCTGAAATACATACTTATTCACCCTATTTTGTTCATTGGACTCATTTCTCATTTGAAATGCCCATTTTTGGGGAGCCAGAAATGTGCGTCTTTAAAAGGTGATTTCTACGATACCCCACTTTTGCGCGTCAGACCTCAACTTTTCCCGTAAGCGCAGAAAAACCACAATTTTCAGGAGAAACGAGACAGACATCCCCTCCCTCTGCCCCCACCCGCCCAACTGAAAGCCAGCCATTAGACATGCACAGATAGTTCTGAGGGTCTGTCTGTGATGTCATAAAGGGCCTGCTGATCAATGGGCAGCTTTCTGATTGGCTGCTGTATTTGATTGACAGATGGAAGCTGGCAGCTGATTGGCTGTATAGCCTAAAGTGCTTTACACACCTCCCTGATGGTACCACTGGCTAAGACTCCACCTCAGCTCATTGGGTAATGAAAAATTTAGAACAATTGATGGATGAAAGCAGGCAGGCCGGCCATTTTGGGACGCTCATTGGACTTGTTTAATGCAATGCACCTTTGTATTTTCACATGGATTCGCTTCATGATGTAACCACTGTGCATAAAAATTTGGAAACATGGCATACAGTGTATCATTTGGTGTCTAAGTCATGTTTCCCATATTTTCCCTTCCCAGATACAAGCCCGTTTGAGTGTTTGGGGCACTTTTTAGCTAAAATCATCCTACAGGGCCTAACTGCATATGCTAAAGCCTGCCTATTTTGAATGGTATAGTGGCCCCTGCAACCTCCAAAAATATCAGGATTTACTTCCCCAATAGCCTGCTAACTCACCCCTGAAATACATACTTATTCACCCTATTTTGTTAATTGGACTCATTTCTCATTTGAAATGCCCATTTTTGGGGGGGCAGAAATGTGCGTCTTTAAAAGGTGATTTCTACGAGACCCCACTTTTGCGCGTCGGACCTCAACTTTTCCCGTGTACGCAGAAAAAACGCAATTTTCAGGAGAAACGAGACAGACATCCCCTCCCTCTGCCACCCACCCGCCCAACTGAAAAATTAGACATGCACAGATAGTTCTGAGGGTCTGTCTGTGATGTCATAAAGGGCCTGCTGATTAATGGGCAGCTTTCTGATTGGCTGCTGTATTTGATTGACAGATGGAAGCTGGCAGCTGATTGGCTGTCTAGCCTAAAGTGCTTTACACACCTCCCTGATGGTACCACTGGCTAAGACTCCACCTCAGCTCATTGGGTAATGAAAAATTTAGAACAATTGATGGATGAAAGCAGGCAGGCCGGCTATTTTGGGACGCTCATTGGACTTGTTTAATGCAATGCACCTTTGTATTTTCACATGCATTCGCTTCATGCTGTAACCACTGTGCATAAAAATTTGGAAACATGGCATACAGTGTATCATTTGGTGTCTAAGTCATGTTTCCCATAATTTCCCTTCCCAGATACAAGCACTTTTGAGTGTTTGGGGCACTTTTTAGCTAAAATCATCCTACAGGGCCTAACTGCATATGCTAAAGCCTGCCTATTTTGAATGGTGTAGTGGCCCCTGCAACCTCCAAAAATATCAGGACTTACTTCCCCAATAACCTGCTAACTCACCCCTGAAATACATACTTATTCACGCTATTTTGTTCATTGGACTCATTTCTCATTTGAAATGCCCATTTTTGGGGGGCCAGAAATGTGCATCTTTAAAAGGTAATTTCTACGATACCCCACTTTTGCGCGTCGGACCTCAACTTTTCCTGTAAACGCAGAAAAACCACATTTTTCAGGAGAAACGAGACAGACATCCCCTCCCTCTGCCACCCACCCCGCCCAACTGAAAGCCAGCCATTAGACATGCACAGATAGTTCTGAGGGTCTGTCTGTGATGTCATAAAGGGCCTGCTGATCAATGGGCAGCTTTCTGATTGGCTGCTGTATTTGATTGACAGATGGAAGCTGGCAGCTGATTGGCTGTCTAGCCTAAAGTGCTTTACACACCTCCCTGATGGTACCACTGGCTAAGACTCCACCTCAGCTCATTGGGTAATGAAAAATTTAGAACAATTGATGGATGAAAGCAGGCAGGCCGGCCATTTTGGGACGCTCATTGGACTTGTTTAATGCAATGCACCTTTGTATTTTCACATGCATTCGCTTCATGATGTAACCACTGTGCATAAAAATTTGGAAACATGGCATACAGTGTATCATTTGGTGTCTAAGTCATGTTTCCCATATTTTCCCTTCCCAGATACAAGCCCGTTTGAGTGTTTGGGGCACTTTTTAGCTAAAATCATCCTACAGGGCCTAACTGCATATGCTAAAGCCTGCCTATTTTGAATGGTCTAGTGGCCCCTGCAACCTCCAAAAATATCAGGATTTACTTCCCCAATAGCCTGCTTACTCACCCCTGAAATACATACTTATTCACCCTATTTTGTTCATTGGACTCATTTCTCATTTGAAATGCCCATTTTTTGGGGGCCAGAAATGTGCGTCTTTAAAAGGTGATTTCTACGAGACCCCACTTTTGCGCGTCTGACCTCAACTTTTCCCGTAAACGCAGAAAAACCACAATTTTCAGGAGAAACGAGACAGACATCCCCTCCCTCTGCCACCCACCCGCCCAACTGACAGCCAGCCATTAGACATGCACAGATAGTTCTGAGGGTCTGTCTGTGATGTCATAAAGGGCCTGCTGATCAATGGGCAGCTTTCTGATTGGCTGCTGTATTTGATTGACAGATGGAAGCTGGCAGCTGATTGGCTGTCTAGCCTAAAGTGCTTTACACACCTCCCTGATGGTACCACTGGCTAAGACTCCACCTCAGCTCATTGGGTAATGAAAAATTTAGAACAATTGATGGATGAAAGCAGGAAGGGCCGGCCATTTTGGGACGCTCATTGGACTTGTTTAATGCAATGCACCTTTGTATTTTCACATGCATTCGCTTCATGCTGTAACCACTGTGCATAAAAATTTGGAAACATGGCATACAGTGTATCATTTGGTGTCTAAGTCATGTTTCCCATATTTTCCCTTCCCAGATACAAGCCCGTTTGAGTGTTTGGGGCACTTTTTAGCTAAAATCATCCAACAGGGCCTAACTGCATATGCTAAAGCCTGCCTATTTTGAATGGTCTAGTGGCCCCTGCAACCTCCAAAAATATCAGGATTTACTTCCCCAATAACCTGCTAACTCACCCCTAATATACATACTTATTCATCCAATTTTGTTAATTGGACTCATTTCTCATTTGAAATGCACATTTTTTGGGGGCCAGAAATGTGCGTCTTTAAAAGGTGATTTCTACGAGACCCCACTTTTGCGCGTCGGACATCAACTTTTCCCGTAAACGCAGAAAAACCGCAATTTTCAGGAGAAACGAGACAGACATCCCCTCCCTCTGCCACCCACCCGCCCAACTGACAGCCAGCCATTAGACATGCACAGATAGTTCTGAGGGTCTGTCTGTGATGTCATAAAGGGCCTGCTGATCAATGGGCAGCTTTCTGATTGGCTGCTGTATTTGATTGACAGATGGAAGCTGGCAGCTGATTGGCTGTCTAGCCTAAAGTGCTTTACACACCTCCCTGATGGTACCACTGGCTAAGACTCCACCTCAGCTCATTGGGTAATGAAAAATTTAGAACAATTGATGGATGAAAGCAGGAAGGGCCGGCCATTTTGGGACGCTCATTGGACTTGTTTAATGCAATGCACCTTTGTATTTTCACATGCATTCGCTTCATGCTGTAACCACTGTGCATAAAAATTTGGAAACATGGCATACAGTGTATCATTTGGTGTCTAAGTCATGTTTCCCATATTTTCCCTTCCCAGATACAAGCCCGTTTGAGTGTTTGGGGCACTTTTTAGCTAAAATCATCCAACAGGGCCTAACTGCATATGCTAAAGCCTGCCTATTTTGAATGGTCTAGTGGCCCCTGCAACCTCCAAAAATATCAGGATTTACTTCCCCAATAACCTGCTAACTCACCCCTAATATACATACTTATTCATCCAATTTTGTTAATTGGACTCATTTCTCATTTGAAATGCACATTTTTTGGGGGCCAGAAATGTGCGTCTTTAAAAGGTGATTTCTACGAGACCCCACTTTTGCGCGTCGGACATCAACTTTTCCCGTAAACGCAGAAAAACCGCAATTTTCAGGAGAAACGAGACAGACATCCCCTCCCTCTGCCACCCACCCGCCCAACTGACAGCCAGCCATTAGACATGCACAGATAGTTCTGAGGGTCTGTCTGTGATGTCATAAAGGGCCTGCTGATCAATGGGCAGCTTTCTGATTGGCTGCTGTATTTGATTGACAGATGGAAGCTGGCAGCTGATTGGCTGTCTAGCCTAAAGTGCTTTACACACCTCCCTGATGGTACCACTGGCTAAGACTCCACCTCAGCTCATTGGGTAATGAAAAATTTAGAACAATTGATGGATGAAAGCAGGCAGGCCGGCCATTTTGGGACGCTCAGTGGACTTGTTTAATGCAATGCACCTTTGTATATTCACATGCATTCGCTTCATGCTGTAACCACTGTGCATAACAATTTGGAAACATGGCATACAGTGTATCATTTGGTGTCTAAGTCATGTTTCCCACAATTTCCCTTCCCAGATACAAGCACTTTTGAGTGTTTGGGGCACTTTTTAGCTAAAATCATCCTACAGGGCCTAACTGCATATGCTAAAGCCTGCCTATTTTGAATGGTGTAGTGGCCCCTGCAACCTCCAAAAATATCAGGACTTACTTCCCCAATAACCTGCTAACTCACCCCTTAAATACATATTTATTCACCCTATTTTGTTCATTGGACTCATTTCTCATTTGAAATGCCCATTTTTGGGGGGGGGGGGCAGAAATGTGCGTCTTTAAAGGGTGATTTCTACGATACCCCACTTTTGCGCGTCGGACCTCAACTTTTCCCGTAAACGCAGAAAAACCACAATTTTCAGGAGAAACGAGACAGACATCCCCTCCCTCTGCCACCCACCCGCCCAACTGACAGCCAGCCATTAGACATGCACAGATAGTTCTGAGGGTCTGTCTGTGATGTCATAAAGGGCCTGCTGATCAATGGGCAGCTTTCTGATTGGCTGCTGTATTTGATTGACAGATGGAAGCTGGCAGCTGATTGGCTGTCTAGCCTAAAGTGCTTTACACACCTCCCTGATGGTACCACTGGCTAAGACTCCACCTCAGCTCATTGGGTAATGAAAAATTTAGAACAATTGATGGATGAAAGCAGGCAGGCCGGCCATTTTGGGACGCTCATTGGACTTGTTTAATGCAATGCACCTTTGTATTTTCACATGCATTCGCTTCATGCTGTAACCACTGTGCATAAAAATTTGGAAACATGGCATACAGTGTATCATTTGGTGTCTAAGTCATGTTTCCCATATTTTCCCTTCCCAGATACAAGCCCGTTTGAGTGTTTGGGGCACTTTTTAGCTAAAATCATCCTACAGGGCCTAACTGCATATGCTAAAGCCTGCCTATTTTGAATGGTCTAGTGGCCCCTGCAACCTCCAAAAATATCAGGACTTACTTCCCCAATAGCCTGCTAACTCACCCCTGAAATACATACTTATTCACCCTATTTTGTTAATTGGACTCATTTCTCATTTGAAATGCCCATTTTTTGGGGGCCAGAAATGTGCGTCTTTAAAAGGTGATTTCTACGAGACCCCACTTTTGCGCGTCGGACCTTAACTTTCCCTTAAACGCAGAAAAACCGCAATTTTCAGGAGAAACGAGACAGACATCCCCTCCCTCTGCCACCCACCCGCCCAACTGACAGCCAGCCATTAGACATGCACAGATAGTTCTGAGGGTCTGTCTGTGATGTCATAAAGGGCCTGCTGATCAATGGGCAGCTTTCTGATTGGCTGCTGTATTTGATTGACAGATGGAAGCTGGCAGCTGATTGGCTGTCTAGCCTAAAGTGCTTTACACACCTCCCTGATGGTACCACTGGCTAAGACTCCACCTCAGCTCATTGGGTAATGAAAAATTTAGAACAATTGATGGATGAAAGCAGGCAGGCCGGCCATTTTGGGACGCTCAGTGGACTTGTTTAATGCAATGCACCTTTGTATATTCACATGCATTCGCTTCATGCTGTAACCACTGTGCATAAAAATTTGGAAACATGGCATACAGTGTATCATTTGGTGTCTAAGTCATGTTTCCCATAATTTCCCTTCCCAGATACAAGCACTTTTGAGTGTTTTGGGCAATTTTTAGCTAAAATCATCCTACAGGGCCTAACTGCATATGCTAAAGCCTGCCTATTTTGAATGGTGTAGTGGCCCCTGCAACCTCCAAAAATATCAGGACTTACATCCCCAATAACCTGCTAACTCACCCCTGAAATACATACTTATTCACCCTATTTTGTTCATTGGACTCATTTCTCATTTGAAATGCCCATTTTTTTGGGGGGGGGGGGCAGAAATGTGCGTCTTTAAAGGGTGATTTCTACGATACCCCACTTTTGCGCGTCGGACCTCAACTTTTCCCGTAAACGCAGAAAAACCACAATTTTCAGGAGAAACGAGACAGACATCCCCTCCCTCTGCCACCCACCCGCCCAACTGAAAGCCAGCCATTAGACATGCACAGATAGTTCTGAGGGTCTGTCTGTGATGTCATAAAGGGCCTGCTGATCAATGGGCAGCTTTCTGATTGGCTGCTGTATTTGATTGACAGATGGAAGCTGGCAGCTGATTGGCTGTATAGCCTAAAGTGCTTTACACACCTCCCTGATGGTACCACTGGCTAAGACTCCACCTCAGCTCATTGGGTAATGAAAAATTTAGAACAATTGATGGATGAAAGCAGGCAGGCCGGCCATTTTGGGACGCTCATTGGACTTGTTTAATGCAATGCACCTGTGTATTTTCACATGCATTCGCTTCATGCTGTAACCACTGTGCATAAAAATTTGGAAACATGGCATACAGTGTATCATTTGGTGTCTAAGTCATGTTTCCCATAATTTCCCTTCCCAGATACAAGCACTTTTGAGTGTTTGGGGCACTTTTTAGCTAAAATCATCCTACAGGGCCTAACTGCATATGCTAAAGCCTGCCTATTTTGAATGGTGTAGTGGCCCCTGCAACCTCCAAAAATATCAGGACTTACTTCCCCAATAACCTGCTAACTCACCCCTGAAATACATACTTATTCACGCTATTTTGTTCATTGGAATCATTTCTCATTTGAAATGCCCATTTTTGGGGGGCCAGAAATGTGTATCTTTAACCCCTTCATGACAGAGCCAGTTTGTGCCTTCATGACAGAGCCCTTTTTTTCAAATCTGACATGTCTCACTTAAGTGGGGATAACTTTTTTTTGCTTTTACTTATCCCAGTGATTTTGAGATTGTTTTCTCGTGACACATTGTAATTCAAGTTAGTGGTAAATTTGGGTCGATACAGTCTGTGTTTTTTTGTGAAAAATACCAAAATATCGTGAAAAAATGGAAAATTTAGCAATATGCAAAATGTCACATTTTCTGCTTGTGAGACAAATAATCATACCACTCAAAATAGTTAATAACTAACAAAGACCATATGTCTACTTTATGTTGCAATCATTATTTCCACCCCCTTTTCATTTTTTTGGACACTAGGAGGCTTCAAATATGACTAGCAAATTCTCAAATTTTCAAGAAAATTTCAAACACTGATTTTTTTAGGGACCAGTTCAGTTCTGATGTGACTTTGAGGGACTTGTATGTGAGACACCCCCATAAATGATGCCATTTCAAAAACTGCACCCCTCACAGTATTCAAAACAGCATTTTGGAAGTTTGTTAACCCTTTAGGTGTTTCACAGGAATTAAAACAAAGTGTAGGTGAAATTTCAAAATTTCTTTTTTTTTGCAGATTTGCAATTTTAATACATTTTTCTAAGGAACACAGTAGATTTTACTAGAGAAATGTGACTAAAAATTGATTCCCCCAATTCTTTGGTTTTCATAAATATCCTATATGTGGCCCTAGTGTGCACGGTGACCAAACCACAGGCTTCATAATAGAAGGAGCACCTACTTGATTTTGGAGCCTCCTTTTTATGAGATTATTTTTTAGGCACCATGTAGGTTTCTAGGCACCATAAGATGCTAAAAGTTAGGAACCCCCCCACAAGTGACCCCATTTTGCAAACTACACCCCTCAGGGAATTCATCTAGGGGTATAGTGTACATTTCAAACCCCCAGGGGTTTCACCAATTGTGGTACAACTGGGCAGTGAAAATGAAAAAAAATAATTTTTCATTTTCACAGCTCAGTTGTATCAAAATTGGTGAAACCCCGGGGGGTTTGAAATGTACTCTATACCCCTAGATGAATTCCCTGAGGGGTGTAGTTTGCAAAATGGGGTCACTTGTGGGGGGGTTCCACTGTATGGGTGTTTCGGGGGTCATTCAACCAGAATCTGTGCTGCAAAATCCAAAAATCACTCCTTCCCTTCTGAGTCCTGCCATGCACCCAACTGGTATTTTTTGGTCACATGTGAGGCATTGCCGTACCCGGGAGAAATTGGGGCACAGATTTTGGGGTGCTTTGTCTCCTTCATTCCTTGTGAAAATGAAAAATTTTGAGCCAGATCTGCATTTTTGTGTAAAAAAATTTAATTTTTTACACAAAAATGCAGTTCTGGCTCAAAATTTTTAATTTTCACAAGGAATGAAGGAGACAAAGCACCCCAAAATCTGTGCCCCAATTTCTCCCGGGTACGGCAATGCCTCACATGTGACCAAAAAATACCAGTTGGGTGCATGGCAGGACTCAGAAGGGAAGGAGTGATTTTTGGTGGCGGAATGAATGGTGGGTGCTATGTCGCATTAGCAAGACCCCCGAAGCACCAATACAGTGGAACCCCCCCACAAGTGACCCCATTTTGGTCACCAGCTTTGGGAGGGGGGCTGGCGCTGCGGCTGGCGGGGGGGTGGGAGGGGTGCTGGCGCTGCGGCAGCCGGGTGGGTGGGAGGGAGGGGGGCTGCCGGGTGGGAGGGGGGGGGGCTGGCGATCGTTGGGGTATACGCACACACACACACACACACACACACACACACACACACACACACACACACACACACATATATATATATATATATATATATGTGTATATATATATATATATATATACATATATATACATATATATACACACACACATATATATATATATATATATGTGTGTGTGTATATATATATATATATATATATATACACACATTTGCCCATATATTTTTATTTTATTTTATTTTTAACTTTTTCAGCAGCAGCATGATGCTGCTGCTGCTGCTGCTGCTGCTGCTGCGGGGGGGAGGGGGGAGGAGGGGAGCGCAGCGTGCGCTCCGGACGTAGCGTTGGAGCCGGGGGAGCTGCTGCTGCTGCCGGGTGAGTGCCCGGCGGGTGGGAGGGGGGTGCTGCCGCTCGGTGGTGATCGGTGCTGCACCGATCACCACCGTTTTCTGTGTTACCGAGCGGCTTAGCCGCCGGTAACACAGGAAACGCTGTGATTGACTGTTCAGATTTGAACAGCCAATCACAGCGATCGCCGTCCGGTGGGGGCATCCCTGCCCCCCCCGGGCGGCGAGGGGGGATGTCTGCTGTCAGGGACAGCAGACATCACCTAACTGTCACTGCGTCTCTAGACGCAGTGACAGTTTGAAGCCATGACGTATATATACGTCAACGGTCGGGAAGTACTTCCCGACCATGACGTATATATACGTCAATTGTCGTGAAGGGGTTAAAAGGTAATTTCTACGATACCCCACTTTTGCGCGTCGGACCTCAACTTTTCCTGTAAACGCAGAAAAACCACATTTTTCAGGAGAAACGAGACAGACATCCCCTCCCTCTGCCACCCACCCGCCCAACTGAAAGCCAGCCATTAGACATGCACAGATAGTTCTGAGGGTCTGTCTGTGATGTCATAAAGGGCCTGCTGATCAATGGGCAGCTTTCTGATTGGCTGCTGTATTTGATTGACAGATGGAAGCTGGCAGCTGATTGGCTGTATAGCCTAAAGTGCTTTACACACCTCCCTGATGGTACCACTGGCTAAGACTCCACCTCAGCTCATTGGGTAATGAAAAATTTAGAACAATTGATGGATGAAAGCAGGCAGGCCGGCCATTTTGGGACGCTCATTGGACTTGTTTAATGCAATGCACCTTTGTATTTTCACATGCATTCGCTTCATGATGTAACCACTGTGCATAAAAATTTGGAAACATGGCATACAGTGTATCATTTGGTGTCTAAGTCATGTTTCCCATATTTTCCCTTCCCAGATACAAGCCCGTTTGAGTGTTTGGGGCACTTTTTAGCTAAAATCATCCTACAGGGCCTAACTGCATATGCTAAAGCCTGCCTATTTTGAATGGTCTAGTGGCCCCTGCAACCTCCAAAAATATCAGGATTTACTTCCCCAATAGCCTGCTTACTCACCCCTGAAATACATACTTATTCACCCTATTTTGTTCATTGGACTCATTTCTCATTTGAAATGCCCATTTTTTGGGGGCCAGAAATGTGCGTCTTTAAAAGGTGATTTCTACGAGACCCCACTTTTGCGCGTCGGACCTCAACTTTTCCCGTAAACGCAGAAAAACCACAATTTTCAGGAGAAACGAGACAGACATCCCCTCCCTCTGCCACCCACCCGCCCAACTGACAGCCAGCCATTAGACATGCACAGATAGTTCTGAGGGTCTGTCTGTGATGTCATAAAGGGCCTGCTGATCAATGGGCAGCTTTCTGATTGGCTGCTGTATTTGATTGACAGATGGAAGCTGGCAGCTGATTGGCTGTCTAGCCTAAAGTGCTTTACACACCTCCCTGATGGTACCACTGGCTAAGACTCCACCTCAGCTCATTGGGTAATGAAAAATTTAGAACAATTGATGGATGAAAGCAGGAAGGGCCGGCCATTTTGGGACGCTCATTGGACTTGTTTAATGCAATGCACCTTTGTATTTTCACATGCATTCGCTTCATGCTGTAACCACTGTGCATAAAAATTTGGAAACATGGCATACAGTGTATCATTTGGTGTCTAAGTCATGTTTCCCATATTTTCCCTTCCCAGATACAAGCCCGTTTGAGTGTTTGGGGCACTTTTTAGCTAAAATCATCCAACAGGGCCTAACTGCATATGCTAAAGCCTGCCTATTTTGAATGGTCTAGTGGCCCCTGCAACCTCCAAAAATATCAGGATTTACTTCCCCAATAACCTGCTAACTCACCCCTAATATACATACTTATTCATCCAATTTTGTTAATTGGACTCATTTCTCATTTGAAATGCACATTTTTTGGGGGCCAGAAATGTGCGTCTTTAAAAGGTGATTTCTACGAGACCCCACTTTTGCGCGTCGGACATCAACTTTTCCCGTAAACGCAGAAAAACCGCAATTTTCAGGAGAAACGAGACAGACATCCCCTCCCTCTGCCACCCACCCGCCCAACTGACAGCCAGCCATTAGACATGCACAGATAGTTCTGAGGGTCTGTCTGTGATGTCATAAAGGGCCTGCTGATCAATGGGCAGCTTTCTGATTGGCTGCTGTATTTGATTGACAGATGGAAGCTGGCAGCTGATTGGCTGTCTAGCCTAAAGTGCTTTACACACCTCCCTGATGGTACCACTGGCTAAGACTCCACCTCAGCTCATTGGGTAATGAAAAATTTAGAACAATTGATGGATGAAAGCAGGCAGGCCGGCCATTTTGGGACGCTCAGTGGACTTGTTTAATGCAATGCACCTTTGTATATTCACATGCATTCGCTTCATGCTGTAACCACTGTGCATAAAAATTTGGAAACATGGCATACAGTGTATCATTTGGTGTCTAAGTCATGTTTCCCATAATTTCCCTTCCCAGATACAAGCACTTTTGAGTGTTTGGGGCAATTTTTAGCTAAAATCATCCTACAGGGCCTAACTGCATATGCTAAAGCCTGCCTATTTTGAATGGTGTAGTGGCCCCTGCAACCTCCAAAAATATCAGGACTTACATCCCCAATAACCTGCTAACTCACCCCTGAAATACATACTTATTCACCCTATTTTGTTCATTGGACTCATTTCTCATTTGAAATGCCCATTTTTTGGGGGGGGGGGGGGCAGAAATGTGCGTCTTTAAAGGGTGATTTCTACGATACCCCACTTTTGCGCGTCGGACCTCAACTTTTCCCGTAAACGCAGAAAAACCACAATTTTCAGGAGAAACGAGACAGACATCCCCCCCCTCTGCCACCCACCCGCCCAACTGAAAGCCAGCCATTAGACATGCACAGATAGTTCTGAGGGTCTGTCTGTGATGTCATAAAGGGCCTGCTGATCAATGGGCAGCTTTCTGATTGGCTGCTGTATTTGATTGACAGATGGAAGCTGGCAGCTGATTGGCTGTATAGCCTAAAGTGCTTTACACACCTCCCTGATGGTACCACTGGCTAAGACTCCACCTCAGCTCATTGGGTAATGAAAAATTTAGAACAATTGATGGATGAAAGCAGGCAGGCCGGCCATTTTGGGACGCTCATTGGACTTGTTTAATGCAATGCACCTGTGTATTTTCACATGCATTCGCTTCATTCTGTAACCACTGTGCATAAAAATTTGGAAACATGGCATACAGTGTATCATTTGGTGTCTAAGTCATGTTTCCCATATTTTCCCTTCCCAGATACAAGCCCGTTTGAGTGTTTGGGGCACTTTTTAGCTAAAATCATCCTACAGGGCCTAACTGCATATGCTAAAGCCTGCCTATTTTGAATGGTCTAGTGGCCCCTGCAACCTCCAAAAATATCAGGATTTACTTCCCCAATAGCCTGCTAACTCACCCCTGAAATACATACTTATTCACCCTATTTTGTTAATTGGACTCATTTCTCATTTGAAATGCCCATTTTTTGGGGGCCAGAAATGTGCGTCTTTAAAAGGTGATTTCTACGAGACCCCACTTTTGCGCGTCGGACCTCAACTTTTCCCGTAAACGCAGAAAAACCGCAATTTTCAGGAGAAACGAGACAGACATCCCCTCCCTCTGCCACCCACCCGCCCAACTGACAGCCATCCATTAGACATGCACAGATAGTTCTGAGGGTCTGTCTGTGATGTCATAAAGGGCCTGCTGATCAATGGGCAGCTTTCTGATTGGCTGCTGTATTTGATTGACAGATGGAAGCTGGCAGCTGATTGGCTGTATAGCCTAAAGTGCTTTACACACCTCCCTGATGGTACCACTGGCTAAGACTCCACCTCAGCACATTGGGTAATGAAAAATTTAGAACAATTGATGGATGAAAGCAGGCAGGCCGGCCATTTTGGGACGCTCAGTGGACTTGTTTAATGCAATGCACCTTTGTATATTCACATGCATTCGCTTCATGCTGTAACCACTGTGCATAAAAATTTGGAAACATGGCATACAGTGTATCATTTGGTGTCTAAGTCATGTTTCCCATATTTTCCCTTCCCAGATACAAGCCCATTTGAGTGTTTGGGGCACTTTTTAGCTAAAATCATCCTACAGGGCCTAACTGCATATGCTAAAGCCTGCCTATTTTGAATGGTGTAGTGGCCCCTGCAACCTCCAAAAATATCAGGACTTACTTCCCCAATAACCTGCTAACTCACCCCTGAAATACATACTTATTCACCCTATTTTGTTCATTGGACTCATTTCTCATTTGAAATGCCCATTTTTGGGGGGCCAGAAATGTGCGTCTTTAAAAGGTGATTTCTACGATACCCCACTTTTGCGCGTCGGACCTCAACTTTTCCCGTGTACGCAGAAAAACCGCAATTTTCAGGAGAAACGAGACAGACATCCCCTCCCTCTGCCACCCACCCGCCCAACTGAAAAATTAGACATGCACAGATAGTTCTGAGGGTCTGTCTGTGATGTCATAAAGGGCCTGCTGATTAATGGGCAGCTTTCTGATTGGCTGCTGTATTTGATTGACAGATGGAAGCTGGCAGCTGATTGGCTGTCTAGCCTAAAGTGCTTTACACACCTCCCTGATGGTACCACTGGCTAAGACTCCACCTCAGCTCATTGGGTAATGAAAAATTTAGAACAATTGATGGATGAAAGCAGGCAGGCCGACCATTTTGGGACGCTCATTGGACTTGTTTAATGCAATGCACCTTTGTATTTTCACATGCATTCGCTTCATGCTGTAACCACTGTGCATAAAAATTTGGAAACATGGCATACAGTGTATCATTTGGTGTCTAAGTCATGTTTCCCATAATTTCCCTTCCCAGATACAAGCACTTTTGAGTGTTTGGGGCACTTTTTAGCTAAAATCATCCTACAGGGCCTAACTGCATATGCTAAAGCCTGCCTATTTTGAATGGTGTAGTGGCCCCTGCAACCTCCAAAAATATCAGGACTTACTTCCCCAATAACCTGCTAACTCACCCCTGAAATACATACTTATTCACGCTATTTTGTTCATTGGACTCATTTCTCATTTGAAATGCCCATTTTTGGGGGGCCAGAAATGTGCGTCTTTAAAAGGTGATTTCTACGATACCCCACTTTTGCGCGTCGGACCTCAACTTTTCCCGTAAACGCAGAAAAACCACAATTTTCAGGAGAAACGAAACAGACATCCCCTCCCTCTGCCACCCACCCGCCCAACTGAAAGCCAGCCATTAGACATGCACAGATAGTTCTGAGGGTCTGTCTGTGATGTCATAAAGGGCCTGCTGATCAATGGGCAGCTTTCTGATTGGCTGCTGTATTTGATTGACAGATGGAAGCTGGCAGCTGATTGGCTGTATAGCCTAAAGTGCTTTACACACCTCCCTGATGGTACCACTGGCTAAGACTCCACCTCAGCACATTGGGTAATGAAAAATTTAGAACAATTGATGGATGAAAGCAGGCAGGCCGGCCATTTTGGGACGCTCAGTGGACTTGTTTAATGCAATGCACCTTTGTATATTCACATGCATTCGCTTCATGCTGTAACCACTGTGCATAAAAATTTGGAAACATGGCATACAGTGTATCATTTGGTGTCTAAGTCATGTTTCCCATATTTTCCCTTCCCAGATACAAGCCCATTTGAGTGTTTGGGGCACTTTTTAGCTAAAATCATCCTACAGGGCCTAACTGCATATGCTAAAGCCTGCCTATTTTGAATGGTATAGTGGCCCCTGCAACCTCCAAAAATATCAGGACTTACTTCCCCAATAACCTGCTAACTCACCCCTGAAATACATACTTATTCACACTATTTTGTTCATTGGACTCATTTCTCATTTGAAATGCCCATTTTTGGGGGGCCAGAAATGTGCGTCTTTAAAAGGTGATTTCTACGATACCCCACTTTTGCGCGTCGGACCTCAACTTTTCCCGTAAACGCAGAAAAACCACAATTTTCAGGAGAAACGAGACAGACATCCCCTCCGTCTGCCACCCACCCGCCCAACTGAAAGCCAGCCATTAGACATGCACAGATAGTTCTGAGGGTCTGTCTGTGATGTCATAAAGGGCCTGCTGATCAATGGGCAGCTTTCTGATTGGCTGCTGTATTTGATTGACAGATGGAAGCTGGCAGCTGATTGGCTGTCTAGCCTAAAGTGCTTTACACACCTCCCTGATGGTACCACTGGCTAAGACTCCACCTCAGCTCATTGGGTAATGAAAAATTTAGAACAATTGATGGATGAAAGCAGGCAGGCCGGCCATTTTGGGACGCTCAGTGGACTTGTTTAATGCAATGCACCTTTGTATATTCACATGCATTCGCTTCATGCTGTAACCACTGTGCATAAAAATTTGGAAACATGGCATACAGTGTATCATTTGGTGTCTAAGTCATGTTTCCCATAATTTCCCTTCCCAGATACAAGCACTTTTGAGTGTTTGGGGCAATTTCTAGCTAAAATCATCCTACAGGGCCTAACTGCATATGCTAAAGCCTGCCTATTTTGAATGGTGTAGTGGCCCCTGCAACCTCCAAAAATATCAGGACTTACTTCCCCAATAACCTGCTAACTCACCCCTGAAATACATACTTATTCACCCTATTTTGTTCATTGGACTCATTTCTCATTTGAAATGCCCATTTTTTGGGGGCCAGAAATGTGCGTCTTTAAAAGGTGATTTCTACGAGACCCCACTTTTGCGCGTCGGACCTCAACTTTTCCCGTAAACGCAGAAAAACCGCAATTTTCAGGAGAAACGAGACAGACATCCCCTCACTCTGCCAACCACCCGCCCAACTGACAGCCAGCCATTAGACATGCACAGATAGTTCTGAGGGTCTGTCTGTGATGTCATAAAGGGCCTGCTGATCAATGGGCAGCTTTCTGATTGGCTGCTGTATTTGATTGACAGATGGAAGCTGGCAGCTGATTGGCTGTCTAGCCTAAAGTGCTTTACACACCTCCCTGATGGTACCACTGGCTAAGACTCCACCTCAGCTCATTGGGTAATGAAAAATTTAGAACAATTGATGGATGAAAGCAGGCAGGCCGGCCATTTTGGGACTCTCAGTGGACTTGTTTAATGCAATGCACCTTTGTATATTCACATGCATTCGCTTCATGCTGTAACCACTGTGCATAAAAATTTGGAAACATGGCATACAGTGTATCATTTGGTGTCTAAGTCATGTTTCCCATAATTTCCCTTCCCAGATACAAGCACTTTTGAGTGTTTGGGGCACTTTTTAGCTAAAATCATCCTACAGGGCCTAACTGCATATGCTAAAGCCTGCCTATTTTGAATGGTGTAGTGGCCCCTGCAACCTCCAAAAATATCAGGACTTACTTCCCCAATAACCTGCTAACTCACCCCTGAAATACATACTTATTCACCCTATTTTGTTCATTGGACTCATTTCTCATTTGAAATGCCCATTTTTGGGGGGCCAGAAATGTGCGTCTTTAAAAGGTGATTTCTACGATACCCCACTTTTGCGCGTCGGACCTCAACTTTTCCCGTAAACGCAGAAAAACCACAATTTTCAGGAGAAACGAGACAGACATCCCCTCCGTCTGCCACCCACCCGCCCAACTGAAAGCCAGCCATTAGACATGCACAGATAGTTCTGAGGGTCTGTCTGTGATGTCATAAAGGGCCTGCTGATCAATGGGCAGCTTTCTGATTGGCTGCTGTATTTGATTGACAGATGGAAGCTGGCAGCTGATTGGCTGTCTAGCCTAAAGTGCTTTACACACCTCCCTGATGGTACCACTGGCTAAGACTCCACCTCAGCTCATTGGGTAATGAAAAATTTAGAACAATTGATGGATGAAAGCAGGCAGGCCGGCCATTTTGGGACGCTCAGTGGACTTGTTTAATGCAATGCACCTTTGTATATTCACATGCATTCGCTTCATGCTGTAACCACTGTGCATAAAAATTTGGAAACATGGCATACAGTGTATCATTTGGTGTCTAAGTCATGTTTCCCATATTTTCCCTTCCCAGATACAAGCACTTTTGAGTGTTTGGGGCAATTTCTAGCTAAAATCATCCTACAGGGCCTAACTGCATATGCTAAAGCCTGCCTATTTTGAATGGTGTAGTGGCCCCTGCAACCTCCAAAAATATCAGGACTTACTTCCCCAATAACCTGCTAACTCACCCCTGAAATACATACTTATTCACCCTATTTTGTTCATTGGACTCATTTCTCATTTGAAATGCCCATTTTTTGGGGGGGGGGGGGGCAGAAATGTGCGTCTTTAAAGGGTGATTTCTACGATACCCCACTTTTGCGCGTCGGACCTCAACTTTTCCCGTAAACGCAGAAAAACCACAATTTTCAGGAGAAACGAGACAGACATCCCCTCCCTCTGCCACCCACCCGCCCAACTGAAAGCCAGCCATTAGACATGCACAGATAGTTCTGAGGGTCTGTCTGTGATGTCATAAAGGGCCTGCTGATCAATGGGCAGCTTTCTGATTGGCTGCTGTATTTGATTGACAGATGGAAGCTGGCAGCTGATTGGCTGTATAGCCTAAAGTGCTTTACACACCTCCCTGATGGTACCACTGGCTAAGACTCCACCTCAGCTCATTGGGTAATGAAAAATTTAGAACAATTGATGGATGAAAGCAGGCAGGCCGGCCATTTTGGGACGCTCATTGGACTTGTTTAATGCAATGCACCTGTGTATTTTCACATGCATTCGCTTCATTCTGTAACCACTGTGCATAAAAATTTGGAAACATGGCATACAGTGTATCATTTGGTGTCTAAGTCATATTTCCCATATTTTCCCTTCCCAGATACAAGCCCGTTTGAGTGTTTGGGGCACTTTTTAGCTAAAATCATCCTACAGGGCCTAACTGCATATGCTAAAGCCTGCCTATTTTGAATGGTCTAGTGGCCCCTGCAACCTCCAAAAATATCAGGATTTACTTCCCCAATAGCCTGCTAACTCACCCCTGAAATGCATACTTATTCACCCTATTTTGTTAATTGGACTCATTTCTCATTTGAAATGCCCATTTTTTGGGGGCCAGAAATGTGCGTCTTTAAAAGGTGATTTCTACGAGACCCCACTTTTGCGCGTCGGACCTCAACTTTTCCCGTAAACGCAGAAAAACCGCAATTTTCAGGAGAAACGAGACAGACATCCCCTCACTCTGCCAACCACCCGCCCAACTGACAGCCAGCCATTAGACATGCACAGATAGTTCTGAGGGTCTGTCTGTGATGTCATAAAGGGCCTGCTGATCAATGGGCAGCTTTCTGATTGGCTGCTGTATTTGATTGACAGATGGAAGCTGGCAGCTGATTGGCTGTCTAGCCTAAAGTGCTTTACACACCTCCCTGATGGTACCACTGGCTAAGACTCCACCTCAGCTCATTGGGTAATGAAAAATTTAGAACAATTGATGGATGAAAGCAGGCAGGCCGGCCATTTTGGGACGCTCAGTGGACTTGTTTAATGCAATGCACCTTTGTATATTCACATGCATTCGCTTCATGCTGTAACCACTGTGCATAAAAATTTGGAAACATGGCATACAGTGTATCATTTGGTGTCTAAGTCATGTTTCCCATAATTTCCCTTCCCAGATACAAGCACTTTTGAGTGTTTGGGGCACTTTTTAGCTAAAATCATCCTACAGGGCCTAACTGCATATGCTAAAGCCTGCCTATTTTGAATGGTGTAGTGGCCCCTGCAACCTCCAAAAATATCAGGACTTACTTCCCCAATAACCTGCTAACTCACCCCTGAAATACATACTTATTCACCCTATTTTGTTCATTGGACTCATTTCTCATTTGAAATGCCCATTTTTGGGGGTCCAGAAATGTGCGTCTTTAAAAGGTGATTTCTACGATACCCCACTTTTGCGCGTCGGACCTCAACTTTTCCCGTAAACGCAGAAAAACCACAATTTTCAGGAGAAAACGAAACAGACATCCCCTCCCTCTGCCACCCACCCGCCCAACTGAAAGCCAGCCATTAGACATGCACAGATAGTTCTGAGGGTCTGTCTGTGATGTCATAAAGGGCCTGCTGATCAATGGGCAGCTTTCTGATTGGCTGCTGTATTTGATTGACAGATGGAAGCTGGCAGCTGATTGGCTGTATAGCCTAAAGTGCTTTACACACCTCCCTGATGGTACCACTGGCTAAGACTCCACCTCAGCACATTGGGTAATGAATAATTTAGAACAATTGATGGATGAAAGCAGGCAGGCCGGCCATTTTGGGACGCTCAGTGGACTTGTTTAATGCAATGCACCTTTGTATATTCACATGCATTCGCTTCATGCTGTAACCACTGTGCATAAAAATTTGGAAACATGGCATACAGTGTATCATTTGGTGTCTAAGTCATGTTTCCCATATTTTCCCTTCCCAGATACAAGCCCATTTGAGTGTTTGGGGCACTTTTTAGCTAAAATCATCCTACAGGGCCTAACTGCATATGCTAAAGCCTGCCTATTTTGAATGTTATAGTGGCCCCTGCAACCTCCAAAAATATCAGGACTTACTTCCCCAATAACCTGCTAACTCACCCCTGAAATACATACTTATTCACACTATTTTGTTCATTGGACTCATTTCTCATTTGAAATGCCCATTTTTGGGGGGCCAGAAATGTGCGTCTTTAAAAGGTGATTTCTACGATACCCCACTTTTGCGCGTCGGACCTCAACTTTTCCCGTAAACGCAGAAAAACCACAATTTTCAGGAGAAACGAGACAGACATCCCCTCCGTCTGCCACCCACCTGCCCAACTGAAAGCCAGCCATTAGACATGCACAGATAGTTCTGAGGGTCTGTCTGTGATGTCATAAAGGGCCTGCTGATTAATGGGCAGCTTTCTGATTGGCTGCTGTATTTGATTGACAGATGGAAGCTGGCAGCTGATTGGCTGTCTAGCCTAAAGTGCTTTACACACCTCCCTGATGGTACCACTGGCTAAGACTCCACCTCAGCTCATTGGGTAATGAAAAATTTAGAACAATTGATGGATGAAAGCAGGCAGGCCGGCCATTTTGGGACGCTCAGTGGACTTGTTTAATGCAATGCACCTTTGTATATTCACATGCATAAGCTTCATGCTGTAACCACTGTGCATAAAAATTTGGAAACATGGCATACAGTGTATCATTTGGTGTCTAAGTCATGTTTCCCATAATTTCCCTTCCCAGATACAAGCACTTTTGAGTGTTTGGGGCACTTTTTAGCTAAAATCATCCTACAGGGCCTAACTGCATATGCTAAAGCCTGCCTATTTTGAATGGTGTAGTGGCCCCTGCAACCTCCAAAAATATCAGGACTTACTTCCCCAATAACCTGCTAACTCACCCCTGAAATACATACTTATTCACCCTATTTTGTTCATTGGACTCATTTCTCATTTGAAATGCCCATTTTTGGGGGGGGGGGGCAGAAATGTGCGTCTTTAAAGGGTGATTACTACGATACCCCACTTTTGCGCGTCGGACCTCAACTTTTCCCGTAAACACAGAAAAACCACAATTTTCAGGAGAAACGAGACAGACATCCCCTCCCTCTGCCACCCACCCGCCCAACTGAAAGCCAGCCATTAGACATGCACAGATAGTTCTGAGGGTCTGTCTGTGATGTCATAAAGGGCCTGCTGATCAATGGGCAGCTTTCTGATTGGCTGCTGTATTTGATTGACAGATGGAAGCTGGCAGCTGATTGGCTGTCTAGCCTAAAGTGCTTTACACACCTCCCTGATGGTACCACTGGCTAAGACTCCACCTCAGCTCATTGGGTAATGAAAAATTTAGAACAATTGATGGATGAAAGCAGGCAGGCCGGCCATTTTGGGACGCTCAGTGGACTTGTTTAATGCAATGCACCTTTGTATATTCACATGCATTCGCTTCATGCTGTAACCACTGTGCATAAAAATTTGGAAACATGGCATACAGTGTATCATTTGGTGTCTAAGTCATGTTTCCCATATTTTCCCTTCCCAGATACAAGCCCATTTGAGTGTTTGGGGCACTTTTTAGCTAAAATCATCCTACAGGGCCTAACTGCATATGCTAAAGCCTGCCTATTTTGAATGGTGTAGTGGCCCCTGCAACCTCCAAAAATATCAGGACTTACTTCCCCAATAACCTGCTAACTCACCCCTGAAATACATACTTATTCACCCTATTTTGTTCATTGGACTCATTTCTCATTTGAAATGCCCATTTTTTGGGGGCCAGAAATGTGCGTCTTTAAAAGGTGATTTCTACGAGACCCCACTTTTGTACGTCGGACCTTAACTTTTCCCGTAAACGCAGAAAAACCGCAAGTTTCAGGAGAAACGAGACAGACATCCCCTCCCTCTGCCACCCACCCGCCCAACTGAAAGCCAGCCATTAGACATGCACAGATAGTTCTGAGGGTCTGTCTGTGATGTCATAAAGGGCCTGCTGATCAATGGGCAGCTTTCTGATTGGCTGCTGTATTTGATTGACAGATGGAAGCTGGCAGCTGATTGGCTGTCTAGCCTAAAGTGCTTTACACACCTCCCTGATGGTACCACTGGCTAAGACTCCACCTCAGCTCATTGGGTAATGAAAAATTTAGAACAATTGATGGATGAAAGCAGGAAGGGCCGGCCATTTTGGGATGCTCATTGGACTTGTTTAATGCAATGCACCTTTGTATTTTCAGATGCATTCGCTTCATGCTGTAACCACTGTGCATAAAAAATTTGGAAACATGACATACAGTGTATCATTTGGTGTCTAAGTCATGTTTCCCATATTTTCCCTTCCCAGATACAAGCCCGTTTGAGTGTTTGGGGCACTTTTTAGCTAAAATCATCCTACAGGGCCTAACTGCATATGCTAAAGCCTGCCTATTTTGAATGGTCTAGTGGCCCCTGCAACCTCCAAAAATATCAGGATTTACTTCCCCAATAACCTGCTAACTCACCCCTGAAATACATACTTATTCACCCTATTTTGTTCATTGGACTCATTTCTCATTTGAAATGCCCATTTTTGGGGGGCCAGAAATGTGCGTCTTTAAAAGGTGATTTCTACGAGACCCCACTTTTGCGCGTCGGACCTCAACTTTTCCCGTAAACGCAGAAAAACCGCAATTTTCAGGAGAAACGAGACAGACATCCCCTCCCTCTGCCACCCACCCGCCCAACTGACAGCCAGCCATTAGACATGCACAAATAGTTCTGAGGGTCTGTCTGTGATGTCATAAAGGGCCTGCTGATCAATGGGCAGCTTTCTGATTGGCTGCTGTATTTGATTGACAGATGGAAGCTGGCAGCTGATTGGCTGTCTAGCCTAAAGTGCTTTACACACCTCCCTGATGGTACCACTGGCTAAGACTCCACCTCAGCTCATTGGGTAATGAAAAATTTAGAACAATTGATGGATGAAAGCAGGCAGGCCGGCCATTTTGGGACGCTCAGTGGACTTGTTTAATGCAATGCACCTTTGTATATTCACATGCATTCGCTTCATGCTGTAACCACTGTGCATAAAAATTTGGAAACATGGCATACAGTGTATCATTTGGTGTCTAAGTCATATTTCCCATATTTTCCCTTCCCAGATACAAGCCCGTTTGAGTGTTTGGGGCACTTTTTAGCTAAAATCATCCTACAGGGCCTAACTGCATATGCTAAAGCCTGCCTATTTTGAATGGTGTAGTGGCCCCTGCAACCTCCAAAAATATCAGGACTTACTTCCCCAATAACCTGCTAACTCTCCTGAAATACATACTTATTCACCCTATTTTGTTCATTGGACTCATTTCTCATTTGAAATGCCCATTTTTTTTTGGGGGGGGGGGGGCAGAAATGTGCGTCTTTAAAGGGTGATTACTACGATACCCCACTTTTGCGCGTCGGACCTCAACTTTTCCCGTAAACGCAGAAAAACCACAATTTTCAGGAGAAACGAGACAGACATCCCCTCCCTCTGCCACCCACCCGCCCAACTGAAAGCCAGCCATTAGACATGCACAGATAGTTCTGAGGGTCTGTCTGTGATGTCATAAAGGGCCTGCTGATCAATGGGCAGCTTTCTGATTGGCTGCTGTATTTGATTGACAGATGGAAGCTGGCAGCTGATTGGCTGTATAGCCTAAAGTGCTTTACACACCTCCCTGATGGTACCACTGGCTAAGACTCCACCTCAGCTCATTGGGTAATGAAAAATTTAGAACAATTGATGGATGAAAGCAGGCAGGCCGGCCATTTTGGGACGCTCATTGGACTTGTTTAATGCAATGCACCTTTGTATTTTCACATGCATTCGCTTCATGCTGTAACCACTGTGCATAAAAATTTGGAAACATGGCATACAGTGTATCATTTGGTGTCTAAGTCATGTTTCCCATATTTTCCCTTCCCAGATACAAGCCCGTTTGAGTGTTTGGGGCACTTTTTAGCTAAAATCATCCTACAGGGCCTAACTGCATATGCTAAAGCCTGCCTATTTTGAATGGTCTAGTGGCCCCTGCAACCTCCAAAAATATCAGGATTTACTTCCCCAATAGCCTGCTAACTCACCCCTGAAATACATACTTATTCACCCTATTTTGTTAATTGGACTCATTTCTCATTTGAAATGCCCATTTTTTGGGGGCCAAAAATGTGCGTCTTTAAAAGGTGATTTCTACGAGACCCCACTTTTGCGCTTCGGACCTCAACTTTTCCCGTAAACGCAGAAAAACCGCAATTTTCAGGAGAAACGAGACAGACATCCCCTCCCTCTGCCACCCACCCGCCCAACTGACAGCCAGCCATTAGACATGCACAGATAGTTCTGAGGGTCTGTCTGTGATGTCATAAAGGGCCTGCTGATCAATGGGCAGCTTTCTGATTGGCTGCTGTATTTGATTGACAGATGGAAGCTGGCAGCTGATTGGCTGTCTAGCCTAAAGTGCTTTACACACCTCCCTGATGGTACCACTGGCTAAGACTCCACCTCAGCTCATTGGGTAATGAAAAATTTAGAACAATGGATGGATGAAAGCAGGCAGGCCGGCCATTTTGGGACGCTCATTGGACTTGTTTAATGCAATGCACCTTTGTATTTTCACATGCATTTGCTTCATGCTGTAACCACTGTGCATAAAAATTTGGAAACATGGCATACAGTGTATCATTTGGTGTCTAAGTCATGTTTCCCATATTTTCCCTTCCCAGATACAAGCCCGTTTGAGTGTTTGGGGCACTTTTAAGCTAAAATCATCCTACAGGGCCTAACTGCATATGCTAAAGCCTGCCTATTTTGAATGGTCTAGTGGCCCCTGCAACCTCCAAAAATATCAGGACTTACTTCCCCAATAACCTGCTAACTCACCCCTGAAATACATACTTAATCACGCTATTTTGTTCATTGGACTCATTTCTCATTTGAAATGCCCATTTTTGGGGGGCCAGAAATGTGCGTCTTTAAAAGGTGATTTCTACGATACCCCACTTTTGCGCGTCGAACCTCAACTTTTCCCGTAAACGCAGAAAAACCACAATTTTCAGGAGAAACGAGACAGACATCCCCTCCCTCTGCCACCCACCCGCCCAACTGAAAGCCAGCCATTAGACATGCACAGATAGTTCTGAGGGTCTGTCTGTGATGTCATAAAGGGCCTGCTGATCAATGGGCAGCTTTCTGATTGGCTGCTGTATTTGATTGACAGATGGAAGCTGGCAGCTGATTGGCTGTATAGCCTAAAGTGCTTTACACACCTCCCTGATGGTACCACTGGCTAAGACTCCACCTCAGCTCATTGGGTAATGAAAAATTTAGAACAATTGATGGATGAAAGCAGGCAGGCCGGCCATTTTGGGACGCTCATTGGACTTGTTTAATGCAATGCACCTTTGTATTTTCACATGCATTCGCTTCATGATGTAACCACTGTGCATACAAATTTGGAAACATGGCATACAGTGTATCATTTGGTGTCTAAGTCATGTTTCCCATATTTTCCCTTCCCAGATACAAGCCCGTTTGAGTGTTTGGGGCACTTTTTAGCTAAAATCATCCTACAGGGCCTAACTGCATATGCTAAAGCCTGCCTATTTTGAATGGTCTAGTGGCCCCTGCAACCTCCAAAAATATCAGGATTTACTTCCCCAATAGCCTGCTAACTCACCCCTGAAATACATACTTATTCACCCTATTTTGTTAATTGGACTCATTTCTCATTTGAAATGCCCATTTTTTGGGGGCCAGAAATGTGCGTCTTTAAAAGGTGATTTCTACGAGACCCCACTTTTGCGCGTCGGACCTCATCTTTTCCCGTAAACGCAGAAAAACCGCAATTTTCAGGAGAAACGAGACAGACATCCCCTCCCTCTGCCACCCACCTGCCCAACTGAAAAATTAGACATGCACAGATAGTTCTGAGGGTCTGTCTGTGATGTCATAAAGGGCCTGCTGATTAATGGGCAGCTTTCTGATTGGCTGCTGTATTTGATTGACAGATGGAAGCTGGCAGCTGATTGGCTGTCTAGCCTAAAGTGCTTTACACACCTCCCTGATGGTACCACTGGCTAAGACTCCACCTCAGCTCATTGGGTAATGAAAAATTTAGAACAATTGATGGATGAAAGCAGGCAGGCCGGCCATTTTGGGACGCTCAGTGGACTTGTTTAATGCAATGCACCTTTGTATATTCACATGCATAAGCTTCATGCTGTAACCACTGTGCATAAAAATTTGGAAACATGGCATACAGTGTATCATTTGGTGTCTAAGTCATGTTTCCCATAATTTCCCTTCCCAGATACAAGCACTTTTGAGTGTTTGGGGCACTTTTTAGCTAAAATCATCCTACAGGGCCTAACTGCATATGCTAAAGCCTGCCTATTTTGAATGGTGTAGTGGCCCCTGCAACCTCCAAAAATATCAGGACTTACTTCCCCAATAACCTGCTAACTCACCCCTGAAATACATACTTATTCACCCTATTTTGTTCATTGGACTCATTTCTCATTTGAAATGCCCATTTTTGGGGGGGGGGGCAGAAATGTGCGTCTTTAAAGGGTGATTACTACGATACCCCACTTTTGCGCGTCGGACCTCAACTTTTCCCGTAAACACAGAAAAACCACAATTTTCAGGAGAAACGAGACAGACATCCCCTCCCTCTGCCACCCACCCGCCCAACTGAAAGCCAGCCATTAGACATGCACAGATAGTTCTGAGGGTCTGTCTGTGATGTCATAAAGGGCCTGCTGATCAATGGGCAGCTTTCTGATTGGCTGCTGTATTTGATTGACAGATGGAAGCTAGCAGCTGATTGGCTGTATAGCCTAAAGTGCTTTACACACCTCCCTTATGGTACCACTGGCTAAGACTCCACCTCAGCTCATTGGGTAATAAAAAATTTATAACAATTGATGGATGAAAGCAGGCAGGCCGGCCATTTTGGGACGCTCATTGGACTTGTTTAATGCAATGCACCTTTGTATTTTCACATGCATTCGCTTCATGCTGTAACCACTGTGCATAAAAATTTGGAAACATGGCATACAGTGTATCATTTGGTGTCTAAGTCATGTTTCCCATATTTTCCCTTCCCAGATACAAGCCCGTTTGAGTGTTTGGGGCACTTTTTAGCTAAAATCATCCTACAGGGCCTAACTGCATATGCTAAAGCCTGCCTATTTTGAATGGTCTAGTGGCCCCTGCAACCTCCAAAAATATCAGGATTTACTTCCCCAATAGCCTGCTAACTCACCCCTGAAATACATACTTATTCACCCAATTTTGTTAATTGGACTCATTTCTCATTTGAAATGCCCATTTTTTGGGGGCCAAAAATGTGCGTCTTTAAAAGGTGATTTCTACGAGACCCCACTTTTGCGCGTCGGACCTCAACTTTTCCCGTAAACGCAGAAAAACCGCAATTTTCAGGAGAAACGAGACAGACATCCCCTCCCTCTGCCACCCACCCGCCCAACTGACAGCCAGCCATTAGACATGCACAGATAGTTCTGAGGGTCTGTCTGTGATGTCATAAAGGGCCTGCTGATCAATGGGCAGCTTTCTGATTGGCTGCTGTATTTGATTGACAGATGGAAGCTGGCAGCTGATTGGCTGTCTAGCCTAAAGTGCTTTACACACCTCCCTGATGGTACCACTGGCTAAGACTCCACCTCAGCTCATTGGGTAATGAAAAATTTAGAACAATTGATGGATGAAAGCAGGCAGGCCGGCCATTTTGGGACGCTCAGTGGACTTGTTTAATGCAATGCACCTTTGTATATTCACATGCATTCGCTTCATGCTGTAACCACTGTGCATACAAATTTGGAAACATGGCATACAGTGTATCATTTGGTGTCTAAGTCATGTTTCCCATAATTTCCCTTCCCAGATACAAGCACTTTTGAGTGTTTGGGGCACTTTTTAGCTAAAATCATCCTACAGGGCCTAACTGCATATGCTAAAGCCTGCCTATTTTGAATGGTGTAGTGGCCCCTGCAACCTCCAAAAATATCAGGACTTACTTCCCCAATAACCTGCTAACTCACCCCTGAAATACATACTTATTCACCCTATTTTGTTAATTGGACTCATTTTTCATTTGAAATGCCTATTTTTAGGGGGCCAGAAATGTGCGTCTTTAAAAGGTGATTTCTACGATATCCCACTTTTGCGCGTCGGACCTCAAATTTTCCCGTAAACGCAGAAAAACAGCAATTTTCAGGAGAAACGAGACAGACATCCCCTCCCTCTGCCACCCACCCGCCCAACTGAAAGCCAGCAATTAGACATGCACAGATAGTTCTGAGGGTCTGTCTGTGATGTCATAAAGGGCCTGCTGATCAATGGGCAGCTTTCTGATTGGCTGCTGTATTTGATTGACAGATGGAAGCTGGCAGCTGATTGGCTGTCTAGCCTAAAGTGCTTTACACACCTCCCTGATGGTACCACTGGCTAAGACTCCACCTCAGCTCATTGGGTAATGAAAAATTTAGAACAATTGATGGATGAAAGCAGGCAGGCCGGCCATTTTGGGACGCTCATTGGACTTGTTTAATGCAATGCACCTTTGTATTTTCACATGCATTCTCTTCATGCTGTAACCACTGTGCATAAAAATTTGGAAACATGGCATACAGTGTATCATTTGGTGTCTAAGTCATGTTTCCCATGTTTTTCCTTCCCAGATACTAGCCCGTTTGAGTGTTTGGGGCACTTTTTAGCTAAAATCATCCTACGGGGCTTAACTGCATATGCTAAAGCCTGCCTATTTTGAATGGTCTAGTGGCCCCTGCAACCTCCAAAAATATCAGGATTTACTTCCCCAATAACCTGCTAACTCACCCCTGAAATACATACTTATTCACCCTATTTTGTTAATTGGACTCATTTCTCATTTGAAATGCCCATTTTTGGGGGGCAAGAATTGTGCGTCTTTAAAAGGTGATTTCTACGATACCCCACTTTTGCGCGTCGGACCTCAACTTTTCCCGTAAACGCAGAAAAACCGCAATTTTCAGGAGAAACGAGACAGACATCCCATCCCTCTGCCACCCACCCGCCCAACTGAAAGCCAGCCATTACACATGCACAGATAGTTCTGAGGGTCTGTCTGTGATGTCATAAAGGGCCTGCTGATCAATGGGCAGCTTTCTGATTGGCTGCTGTATTTGATTGACAGATGGAAGCTGGCAGCTGATTGGCTGTCTAGCCTAAAGTGCTTTACACACCTCCCTGATGGTACCACTGGCTAAGACTCCACCTCAGCTCATTGGGTAATGAAAAATTTAGAACAATTAATGGATGAAAGCAGGCCTGCCATTTTGGGACGCTCATTGGACTTGTTTAATGCAATGCACCTTTGTATTTTCACATGCATTTGCTTCATGCTGTAACCACTGTGCATAAAAATTTGGAAACATGGCATACAGTGTATCATTTGGTGTCTAAGTCATGTTTCCCATGTTTTTCCTTCCCAGATACTAGCCCGTTTGAATGTTTGGGGCACTTTTTAGCTAAAATCATCCTACGGGGCCTAACTGCATATGCTAAAGCCTGCCTATTTTGAATGGTCTAGTGGCCCCTGCAACCTCCAAAAATATCAGGAATTACTTCCCCAATAACCTGCTAACTCACCCCTGAAATACATACTTATTCACCCTATTTTGTTAATTGGACTCATTTTTCATTTGAAATACCTATTTTGGGGGGGCCAGAAATGTGCGTCTTTAAAAGGTGATTTCTACGAGACCCCACTTTTGCGCGTCGGACCTCAACTTTTCCCGTAAACGCAGAAAAACCGCAATTTTCAGGAGAAACGAGACAGACATCCCCTCCCTCTGCCACCCACCCGCCCAACTGACAGCCAGCCATTAGACATGCACAGATAGTTCTGAGGGTCTGTCTGTGATGTCATAAAGGGCCTGCTGATCAATGGGCAGCTTTCTGATTGGCTGCTGTATTTGATTGACAGATGGAAGCTGGCAGCTGATTGGCTGTCTAGCCTAAAGTGCTTTACACACCTCCCTGATGGTACCACTGGCTAAGACTCCACCTCAGCTCATTGGGTAATGAAAAATTTAGAACAATGGATGGATGAAAGCAGGCAGGCCGGCCATTTTGGGACGCTCATTGGACTTGTTTAATGCAATGCACCTTTGTATTTTCACATGCATTTGCTTCATGCTGTAACCACTGTGCATAAAAATTTGGAAACATGGCATACAGTGTATCATTTGGTGTCTAAGTCATGTTTCCCATGTTTTTCCTTCCCAGATACTAGCCCGTTTGAATGTTTGGGGCACTTTTTAGCTAAAATCATCCTAAGGGGCCTAACTGCATATGCTAAAGCCTGCCTATTTTGAATGGTCTAGTGGCCCCTGCAACCTCCAAAAATATCAGGATTTACTTCCCCAATAACCTGCTAACTCACCCCTGAAATACATACTTATTCACGCTATTTTGTTCATTGGACTCATTTCTCATTTGAAATGCCCATTTTTTGGGGGCCAGAAATGTGCGTCTTTAAAAGGTGATTTCTACGAGACCCCACTTTTGCGCGTCGGACCTCAACTTTTCCCGTAAATGCAGAAAAACCGCAATTTTCAGGAGAAACGAGACAGACATCCCCTCCCTCTGCCACCCACCCGCCCAACTGACAGCCAGCCATTAGACATACACAGATAGTTCTGAGGGTCTGTCTGTGATGTCATAAAGGGCCTGCTGATCAATGGGCAGCTTTCTGATTGGCTGCTGTATTTGATTGACAGATGGAAGCTGGCAGCTGATTGGCTGTATAGCCTAAAGTGCTTTACACACCTCCCTGATGGTACCACTGGCTAAGACTCCACCTCAGCTCATTGGGTAATGAAAAATTTAGAACAATTGATGGATGAAAGAAGGCAGGCTGGCCATTTTGGGACGCTCAGTGGACTTGTTTAATGCAATGCACCTTTGTATATTCACATGCATTCGCTTCATGCTGTAACCACTGTGCATAAAAATTTGGAAACATGGCATACAGTGTATCATTTGGTGTCTAAGTCATGTTTCCCATATTTTCCCTTCCCAGATACAAGCCCGTTTGAGTGTTTGGGGCACTTTTTAGCTAAAATCATCCTACAGGGCCTAACTGCATATGCTAAAGCCTGCCTATTTTGAATGGTGTAGTGGCCCCTGCAACCTCCAAAAATATCAGGACTTACTTCCCCAATAACCTGCTAACTCACCCCTGAAATACATACTTATTCACCCTATTTTGTTCATTGGACTCATTTCTCATTTGAAATGCCCATTTTTGGGGAGCCAGAAATGTGCGTCTTCAAAAGGTGATTTCTACGATACCCCACTTTTGCGCGTCAGACCTCAACTTTTCCCGTAAACGCAGAAAAACCACAATTTTCAGGAGAAACGAGACAGACATCCCCTCCCTCTGCCACCCACCCGCCCAACTGAAAGCCAGCCATTAGACATGCACAGATAGTTCTGAGGGTCTGTCTGTGATGTCATAAAGGGCCTGCTGATCAATGGGCAGCTTTCTGATTGGCTGCTGTATTTGATTGACAGATGGAAGCTGGCAGCTGATTGGCTGTCTAGCCTAAAGTGCTTTACACACCTCCCTGATGGTACCACTGGCTAAGACTCCACCTCAGCTCATTGGGTAATGAAAAATTTAGAACAATGGATGGATGAAAGCAGGCAGGCCGGCCATTTTGGGACGCTCAGTGGACTTGTTCAATGCAATGCACCTTTGTATTTTCACATGCATTCGCTTCATGCTGTAACCACTGTACATAAAAATTTGGAAACATGGCATACAGTGTATCATTTGGTGTCTAAGTCATGTTTCCCATAATTTCCCTTCCCAGATACAAGCACTTTTGAGTGTTTGGGGCACTTTTTAGCTAAAATCATCCTACAGGGCCTAACTGCATATGCTAAAGCCTGCCTATTTTGAATGGTGTAGTGGCCCCTGCAACCTCCAAAAATATCAGGATTTACTTCCCCAATAGCCTGCTAACTCACCCCTGAAATACATACTTATTCACTCTATTTTGTTAATTGGACTCATTTCTCATTTGAAATGCCCATTTTTGGGCGGCCAGAAATGTGCGTCTTTAAAAGGTGATTTCTACGATACCCCACTTTTGCGCGTCGTACCTCAACTTTTCCCGTAAACGCAGAAAAACCGCAAGTTTCAGGAGAATTGAGACAGACATCCCCTCCCTCTGCCACCCACCCGCCCAACTGAAAGCCAGCCATTAGACATGCACAGATAGTTCTGAGGGTCTGTCTGTGATGTCATAAAGGGCCTGCTGATCAAGGGGCAGCTTTCTGATTGGCTGCTGTATTTGATTGACAGATGGAAGCAGGCAGCTGATTGGCTGTCTAGCCTAAAGTGCTTTACACACCTCCCTGATGGTACCACTGGCTAAGACTCAACCTCAGCTCATTGGGTAATGAAAAATTTAGAACAATTGATGGATTAAAGCAGGCAGGCCGGCCATTTTGGGACGCTCATTGGACTTGTTTAATGCAATGCACCTTTGTATTTTCACATGCATTTGCTTCATGCTGTAACCACTGTGCATAAAAATTTGGAAACATGGCATACAGTGTATCATTTGGTGTCTAAGTCATGTTTCCCATGTTTTTCCTTCCCAGATACTAGCCCGTTTGAATGTTTGGGGCACTTTTTAGCTAAAATCATCCTATGGGGCCTAACTGCATATGCTAAAGCCTGCCTATTTTGAATGGTCTAGTGGCCCCTGCAACCTCCAAAAATATCAGGACTTACTTCCCCAATAACCTGCTAACTCACCCCTGAAATACATACTTATTCGCCCTATTTTGTTAATTGGACTCATTTTTCATTTGAAATGCCTATTTTTGGGGGGCCAGAAATGTGCGTCTTTAAAAGGTGATTTCTACGATATCCCACTTTTGCGCGTCGGACCTCAAATTTTCCCGTAAACGCAGAAAAACCGCAATTTTCAGGAGAAACGAGACAGACATCCCCTCCCTCTGCCACCCACCCGCCCAACTGAAAGCCAGCAATTAGACATGCACAGATAGTTCTGAGGGTCTGTCTGTGATGTCATAAAGGGCCTGCTGATCAATGGGCAGCTTTCTGATTGGCTGCTGTATTTGATTGACAGATGGAAGCTGGCAGCTGATTGGCTGTCTAGCCTAAAGTGCTTTACACACCTCCCTGATGGTACCACTGGCTAAGACTCCACCTCAGCTCATTGGGTAATGAAAAATTTAGAACAATTGATGGATGAAAGCAGGCAGGCCGGCCATTTTGGGACGCTCATTGGACTTGTTTAATGCAATGCACCTTTGTATTTTCACATGCATTCGCTTCATGCTGTAACCACTGTGCATAAAAATTTGGAAACATGGCATACAGTGTATCATTTGGTGTCTAAGTCATGTTTCCCATGTTTTTCCTTCCCAGATACTAGCCCGTTTGAATGTTTGGGGCACTTTTTAGCTAAAATCATCCTAAGGGGCCTAACTGCATATGCTAAAGCCTGCCAATTTTGAATGGTCTAGTGGCCCCTGCAACCTCCAAAAATATCAGGATTTACTTCCCCAATAACCTGCTAACTCACCCCTGAAATACATACTTATTCACGCTATTTTGTTCATTGGACTCATTTCTCATTTGAAATGCCCATTTTTTGGGGGCCAGAAATGTGCGTCTTTAAAAGGTGATTTCTACGAGACCCCACTTTTGCGCGTCGGACCTCAACTTTTCCCGTAAATGCAGAAAAACCGCAATTTTCAGGAGAAACGAGACAGACATCCCCTCCCTCTGCCACCCACCCGCCCAACTGACAGCCAGCCATTAGACATGCACAGATAGTTCTGAGGGTCTGTCTGTGATGTCATAAAGGGCCTGCTGATCAATGGGCAGCTTTCTGATTGGCTGCTGTATTTGATTGACAGATGGAAGCTGGCAGCTGATTGGCTGTCTAGCCTAAAGTGCTTTACACACCTCCCTGATGGTACCACTGGCTAAGACTCCACCTCAGCTCATTGGGTAATGAAAAATTTAGAACAATTGATGGATGAAAGCAGGCAGGCCGGCCATTTTGGGACGCTCATTGGACTTGTTTAATGCAATGCACCTTTGTATATTCACATGCATTCGCTTCATGCTGTAACCACTGTGCATAAAAATTTGGAAACATGGCATACAGTGTATCATTTGGTGTCTAAGTCATGTTTCCCATGTTCTTCCTTCCCAGATACTAGCCCGTTTGAGTGTTTGGGGCACTTTTTAGCTAAAATCATCCTACGGGGCTTAACTGCATATGCTAAAGCCTGCCTATTTTGAATGGTCTAGTGGCCCCTGCAACCTCCAAAAATATCAGGATTTACTTCCCCAATAACCTGCTAACTCACCCCTGAAATACATACTTATTCACCCTATTTTGTTAATTGGACTCATTTCTCATTTGAAATGCCCATTTTTGGGGGGCAAGAATTGTGCGTCTTTAAAAGGTGATTTTTACGATACCCCACTTTTGCGCGTCGGACCTCAACTTTTCCCGTAAACGCAGAAAAAACGCAATTTTCAGGAGAAAGGAGACAGACATCCCCTCCCTCTGCCACCCACCCGCCCAACTGAAAGCCAGCCATTAGACATGCACAGATAGTTCTGAGGGTCTGTCTGTGATGTCATAAAGGGCCTGCTGATCAATGGGCAGCTTTCTGATTGGCTGCTGTATTTGATTGACAGATGGAAGCTGGCAGCTGATTGGCTGTCTAGCCTAAAGTGCTTTACACACCTCCCTGATGGTACCACTGGCTAAGACTCCACCTCAGCTCATTGGGTAATAAAAAATTTAGAACAATTAATGGATGAAAGCAGGCCGGCCATTTTGGGACGCGCATTGGACTTGTTTAATGCAATGCACCTTTGTATTTTCACATGCATTTGCTTCATGCTGTAACCACTGTGAATAAAAATTTGGAAACATGGCATACAGTGTATCATTTGGTGTCTAAGTCATGTTTCCCATGTTTTTCCTTCCCAGATACTAGCCCGTTTGAATGTTTGGGGCACTTTTTAGCTAAAATCATCCTACGGGGCATAACTGCATATGCTAAAGCCTGCCTATTTTGAATGGTCTAGTGGCCCCTGCAACCTCCAAAAATATCAGGACTTACTTCCCCAATAACCTGCTAACTCACCCCTGAAATACATACTTATTCACCCTATTTTGTTAATTGGACTCATTTTTCATTTGAAATGCCTATTTTGGGGGGGCCAGAAATGTGCGTCTTTAAAAGGTGATTTCTACGAGACCCCACTTTTGCGCGTCGGACCTCAACTTTTCCCGTAAACGCAGAAAAACCGCAATTTTCAGGAGAAACGAGACAGACATCCCCTCCCTCTGCCACCCACCCGCCCAACTGACAGCCAGCCATTAGACATGCACAGATAGTTCTGAGGGTCTGTCTGTGATGTCATAAAGGGCCTGCTGATCAATGGGCAGCTTTCTGATTGGCTGCTGTATTTGATTGACAGATGGAAGCTGGCAGCTGATTGGCTGTCTAGCCTAAAGTGCTTTACACACCTCCCTGATGGTACCACTGGCTAAGACTCCACCTCAGCTCATTGGGTAATGAAAAATTTAGAACAATGGATGGATGAAAGCAGGCAGGCCGGCCATTTTGGGACGCTCATTGGACTTGTTTAATGCAATGCACCTTTGTATTTTCACATGCATTTGCTTCATGCTGTAACCACTGTGCATAAAAATTTGGAAACATGGCATACAGTGTATCATTTGGTGTCTAAGTCATGTTTCCCATATTTTCCCTTCCCAGATACAAGCCCGTTTGAGTGTTTGGGGCACTTTTTAGCTAAAATCATCCTACAGGGCCTAACTGCATATGCTAAAGCCTGCCTATTTTGAATGGTGTAGTGGCCCCTGCAACCTCCAAAAATATCAGGACTTACTTCCCCAATAACCTGCTAACTCACCCCTGAAATACATACTTATTCACCCTATTTTGTTCATTGGACTCATTTCTCATTTGAAATGCCCATTTTTGGGGAGCCAGAAATGTGCGTCTTTAAAAGGTGATTTCTACGATACCCCACTTTTGCGCGTCAGACCTCAACTTTTCCCGTAAACGCAGAAAAACCACAATTTTCAGGAGAAAGGAGACAGACATCCCCTCCCTCTGCCACCCACCCGCCCAACTGAAAGCCAGCCATTAGACATGCACAGATAGTTCTGAGGGTCTGTCTGTGATGTCATAAAGGGCCTGCTGATCAATGGGCAGCTTTCTGATTGGCTGCTGTATTTGATTGACAGATGGAAGCTGGCAGCTGATTGGCTGTCTAGCCTAAAGTGCTTTACACACCTCCCTGATGGTACAACTGGCTAAGACTCCACCTCAGCTCATTGGATAATGAAAAATTTAGAACAATGGATGGATGAAAGCAGGCAGGCCGGCCATTTTGGGACGCTCAGTGGACTTGTTCAATGCAATGCACCTTTGTATATTCACATGCATTCGCTTCATGCTGTAACCACTGTACATAAAAATTTGGAAACATGGCATACAGTGTATCATTTGGTGTCTAAGTCATGTTTCCCATAATTTCCCTTCCCAGATACAAGCACTTTTGAGTGTTTGGGGCACTTTTTAGCTAAAATCATCCTACAGGGCCTAACTGCATATGCTAAAGCCTGCCTATTTTGAATGGTGTAGTGGCCCCTGCAACCTCCAAAAATATCAGGACTTACTTCCCCAATAACCTGCTAACTCACCCCTGAAATACATACTTATTCACGCTATTTTGTTCATTGGACTCATTTCTCATTTGAAATGCCCATTTTTGGGGGGCCAGAAATGTGCGTCTTTAAAAGGTGATTTCTACGATACCCCATTTTGCGCGTCGGACCTCAACTTTTCCCGTAAACGCAGGAAAACCACAATTTTCAGGAGAAACGAGACAGACATCCCCTCCCTCTGCCACCCACCCGCCCAACTGAAAGCCAGCCATTAGACATGCACAGATAGTTCTGAGGGTCTGTCTGTGATGTCATAAAGGGCCTGCTGATCAATGGGCAGCTTTCTGATTGGCTGCTGTATTTGATTGACAGATGGAAGCTGGCAGCTGATTGGCTGTATAGCCTAAAGTGCTTTACACACCTCCCTGATGGTACCACTGGCTAAGACTCCACCTCAGCTCATTGGGTAATGAAAAATTTAGAACAATTGATGGATGAAAGCAGGCAGGCCGGCCATTTTGGGACGCTCATTGGACTTGTTTAATGCAATGCACCTTTGTATTTTCACATGCATTCGCTTCATGCTGTAACCACTGTGCATAAAAATTTGGAAACATGGCATACAGTGTATCATTTGGTGTCTAAGTCATGTTTCCCATATTTTCCCTTCCCAGATACAAGCCCGTTTGAGTGTTTGGGGCACTTTTTAGCTAAAATCATCCTACAGGGCCTAACTGCATATGCTAAAGCCTGCCTATTTTGAATGGTCTAGTGGCCCCTGCAACCTCCAAAAATATCAGGATTTACTTCCCCAATAACCTGCTAACTCACCCCGGAAATACATACTTATTCACCCTATTTTGTTAATTGGACTCATTTCTCATTTGAAATGCCCATTTTTTGGGGGCCAGAAATGTGCGTCTTTAAAAGGTGATTTCTACGAGACCCCACTTTTGCGCGTCGGACCTCAACTTTTCCCGTAAACGCAGAAAAACCGCAATTTTCAGGAGAAACGAGACAGACATCCCCTCCCTCTGCCACCCACCCGCCCAACTGACAGCCAGCCATTAGACATGCGCAGATAGTTCTGAGGGTCTGTCTGTGATGTCATAAAGGGCCTGCTGATCAATGGGCAGCTTTCTGATTGGCTGCTGTATTTGATTGACAGATGGAAGCTGGCAGCTGATTGGCTGTCTAGCCTAAAGTGCTTTACACACCTCCCTGATGGTACCACTGGCTAAGACTCCACCTCAGCTCATTGGGTAATGAAAAATTTAGAACAATTGATGGATGAAAGCAGGCAGGCCGGCCATTTTGGGACGCTCAGTGGACTTGTTTAATGCAATGCACCTTTGTATATTCACATTCATTCGCTTCATGCTGTAACCACTGTGCATAAAAATTTGAAAACATGTCATACAGTGTATCATTTGGTGTCTAAGTCATGTTTCCCATAATTTCCCTTCCCAGATACAAGCACTTTTGAGTGTTTGGGGCACTTTTTAGCTAAAATCATCCTACAGGGCCTAACTGCATATGCTAAAGCCTGCCTATTTTGAATGGTGTAGTGGCCCCTGCAACCTCCAAAAATATCAGGACTTACTTCCCCAATAACCTGCTAACTCACCCCTGAAATACATACTTATTCACCCTATTTTGTTCATTGGACTCATTTCTCATTTGAAATGCCCATTTTTGGGGAGCCAGAAATGTGCGTCTTTAAAAGGTGATTTCTACGATACCCCACTTTTGCGCGTCAGACCTCAACTTTTCCCGTAAACGCAGAAAAACCGCAATTTTCAGGAGAAACGAGACAGACATCCCCTCCCTCTGCCACCCACCCGCCCAACTTAAAGCCAGCCATTAGACATGCACAGATAGTTCTGAGGGTCTGTCTGTGATGTCATAAAGGGCCTGCTGATCAATGGGCAGCTTTCTGATTGGCTGCTGTATTTGATTGACAGATGGAAGCTGGCAGCTGATTGGCTGTCTAGCCTAAAGTGCTTTACACACCTCCCTGATGGTACAACTGGCTAAGACTCCACCTCAGCTCATTGGATAATGAAAAATTTAGAACAATGGATGGATGAAAGCAGGCAGGCCGGCCATTTTGGGACGCTCAGTGGACTTGTTCAATGCAATGCACCTTTGTATATTCACATGCATTCGCTTCATGCTGTAACCACTGTACATAAAAATTTGGAAACATGGCATACAGTGTATCATTTGGTGTCTAAGTCATGTTTCCCATAATTTCCCTTCCCAGATACAAGCACTTTTGAGTGTTTGGGGCACTTTTTAGCTAAAATCATCCTACAGGGCCTAACTGCATATGCTAAAGCCTGCCTATTTTGAATGGTGTAGTGGCCCCTGCAACCTCCAAAAATATCAGGACTTACTTCCCCAATAACCTGCTAACTCACCCCTGAAATACATACTTATTCACGCTATTTTGTTCATTGGACTCATTTCTCATTTGAAATGCCCATTTTTGGGGGGCCAGAAATGTGCGTCTTTAAAAGGTGATTTCTACGATACCCCATTTTGCGCGTCGGACCTCAACTTTTCCCGTAAACGCAGGAAAACCACAATTTTCAGGAGAAACGAGACAGACATCCCCTCCCTCTGCCACCCACCCGCCCAACTGAAAGCCAGCCATTAGACATGCACAGATAGTTCTGAGGGTCTGTCTGTGATGTCATAAAGGGCCTGCTGATCAATGGGCAGCTTTCTGATTGGCTGCTGTATTTGATTGACAGATGGAAGCTGGCAGCTGATTGGCTGTATAGCCTAAAGTGCTTTACACACCTCCCTGATGGTACCACTGGCTAAGACTCCACCTCAGCTCATTGGGTAATGAAAAATTTAGAACAATTGATGGATGAAAGCAGGCAGGCCGGCCATTTTGGGACGCTCATTGGACTTGTTTAATGCAATGCACCTTTGTATTTTCACATGCATTCGCTTCATGCTGTAACCACTGTGCATAAAAATTTGGAAACATGGCATACAGTGTATCATTTGGTGTCTAAGTCATGTTTCCCATATTTTCCCTTCCCAGATACAAGCCCGTTTGAGTGTTTGGGGCACTTTTTAGCTAAAATCATCCTACAGGGCCTAACTGCATATGCTAAAGCCTGCCTATTTTGAATGGTCTAGTGGCCCCTGCAACCTCCAAAAATATCAGGATTTACTTCCCCAATAACCTGCTAACTCACCCCGGAAATACATACTTATTCACCCTATTTTGTTAATTGGACTCATTTCTCATTTGAAATGCCCATTTTTTGGGGGCCAGAAATGTGCGTCTTTAAAAGGTGATTTCTACGAGACCCCACTTTTGCGCGTCGGACCTCAACTTTTCCCGTAAACGCAGAAAAACCGCAATTTTCAGGAGAAACGAGACAGACATCCCCTCCCTCTGCCACCCACCCGCCCAACTGACAGCCAGCCATTAGACATGCGCAGATAGTTCTGAGGGTCTGTCTGTGATGTCATAAAGGGCCTGCTGATCAATGGGCAGCTTTCTGATTGGCTGCTGTATTTGATTGACAGATGGAAGCTGGCAGCTGATTGGCTGTCTAGCCTAAAGTGCTTTACACACCTCCCTGATGGTACCACTGGCTAAGACTCCACCTCAGCTCATTGGGTAATGAAAAATTTAGAACAATTGATGGATGAAAGCAGGCAGGCCGGCCATTTTGGGACGCTCAGTGGACTTGTTTAATGCAATGCACCTTTGTATATTCACATTCATTCGCTTCATGCTGTAACCACTGTGCATAAAAATTTGAAAACATGTCATACAGTGTATCATTTGGTGTCTAAGTCATGTTTCCCATAATTTCCCTTCCCAGATACAAGCACTTTTGAGTGTTTGGGGCACTTTTTAGCTAAAATCATCCTACAGGGCCTAACTGCATATGCTAAAGCCTGCCTATTTTGAATGGTGTAGTGGCCCCTGCAACCTCCAAAAATATCAGGACTTACTTCCCCAATAACCTGCTAACTCACCCCTGAAATACATACTTATTCACCCTATTTTGTTCATTGGACTCATTTCTCATTTGAAATGCCCATTTTTGGGGAGCCAGAAATGTGCGTCTTTAAAAGGTGATTTCTACGATACCCCACTTTTGCGCGTCAGACCTCAACTTTTCCCGTAAACGCAGAAAAACCACAATTTTCAGGAGAAACGAGACAGACATCCCCTCCCTCTGCCACCCACCCGCCCAACTTAAAGCCAGCCATTAGACATGCACAGATAGTTCTGAGGGTCTGTCTGTGATGTCATAAAGGGCCTGCTGATCAATGGGCAGCTTTCTGATTGGCTGCTGTATTTGATTGACAGATGGAAGCTGGCAGCTGATTGGCTGTCTAGCCTAAAGTGCTTTACACACCTCCCTGATGGTACCACTGGCTAAGACTCCACCTCAGCTCATTGGGTAATGAAAAATTTAGAACAATGGATGGATGAAAGCAGGCAGGCCGGCCATTTTGGGACGCTCAGTGGACTTGTTCAATGCAATGCACCTTTGTATATTCACATGCATTCGCTTCATGCTGTAACCACTGTACATAAAAATTTGGAAACATGGCATACAGTGTATCATTTGGTGTCTAAGTCATGTTTCCCATAATTTCCCTTCCCAGATACAAGCACTTTTGAGTGTTTGGGGCACTTTTTAGCTAAAATCATCCTACAGGGCCTAACTGCATATGCTAAAGCCTGCCTATTTTGAATGGTGTAGTGGCCCCTGCAACCTCCAAAAATATCAGGTCTTACTTCCCCAATAACCTGCTAACTCACCCCTGAAATACATACTTATTCACGCTATTTTGTTCATTGGACTCATTTCTCATTTGAAATGCCCATTTTTTGGGGGCCAGAAATGTGCGTCTTTAAAAGGTGATTTCTACGATACCCCACTTTTGCGCGTCGGACCTCAACTTTTCCCGTAAACGCAGAAAAACCACAATTTTCAGGAGAAACGAGACAGACATCCCCTCCCTCTGCCACCCACCCGCCCAACTTAAAGCCAGCCATTAGACATGCACAGATAGTTCTGAGGGTCTGTCTGTGATGTCATAAAGGGCCTGCTGATCAATGGGCAGCTTTCTGATTGGCTGCTGTATTTGATTGACAGATGGAAGCTGGCAGCTGATTGGCTGTATAGCCTAAAGTGCTTTACACACCTCCCTGATGGTACCACTGGCTAAGACTCCACCTCAGCTCATTGGGTTATGAAAAATTTAGAACAATTGATGGATGAAAGCAGGAAGGGCCGGCCATTTTGGGACGCTCATTGGACTTGTTTAATGCAATGCACCTTTGTATTTTCACATGCATTCGCTTCATGCTGTAACCACTGTGCATAAAAATTTGGAAACATGGCATACAGTGTATCATTTGGTGTCTAAGTCATGTTTCCCATATTTTCCCATCCCAGATACAAGCCCGTTTGAGTGTTTGGGGCACTTTTTTAGCTAAAATCATCCTACAGGGCCTAACTGCATATGCTAAAGCCTGCCTATTTTGAATGGTCTAGTGGCCCCTGCAACCTCCAAAAATGTCAGGATTTACTTCCCCAATAGCCTGCTAAATCACCCCTGAAATACATACTTATTCACCCTATTTTGTTAATTTGACTCATTTCTTATTTGAAATGCCCATTTTTTGGGGGCCAGAAATGTGCGTCTTTAAAAGGTGATTTCTACGAGACCCCACTTTTGCGCGTCGGACCTCAACTTTTCCCGTAAACGCAGAAAAAACACAATTTTCAGGAGAAATGAGACAGACATCCCCTCCCTCTGCCACCCACCCGCCCAACTGAAAGCAAGCCATTAGACATGCACAGATAGTTCTGAGGGTCTGTCTGTGATGTCATAAAGGGCCTGCTGATCAATGGGCAGCTTTCTGATTGGCTGCTGTATTTGATTGACAGATGGAAGCTGGCAGCTGATTGGCTGTCTAGCCTAAAGTGCTTTACACACCTCCCTGATGGTACCACTGGCTAAGACTCCACCTCAGCTCATTGGGTAATGAAAAATTTATAACAATTGATGGATGAAAGCAGGAAGGGCCGGCCATTTTGGGACGCTCATTGGACTTGTTTAATGCAATGCACCTTTGTATTTTCACATGCATTCGCTTCATGCTGTAACCACTGTGCATAAAAATTTGGAAACATGGCATACAGTGTATCATTTGGTGTCTAAGTCATGTTTCCCATATTTTCCCTTCCCAGATACAAGCCCGTTTGAGTGTTTGGGGCACTTTTTAGCTAAAATCATCCTACAGGGCCTAACTGCATATGCTAAAGCCTGCCTATTTTGAATGGTGTAGTGGCCCCTGCAACCTCCAAAAATATCAGGACTTACTTCCCCAATAACCTGCTAACTCACCCCTGAAATACATACTTATTCACCCTATTTTGTTCATTGGACTCATTTCTCATTTGAAATGCCCATTTTTGGGGAGCCAGAAATGTGCGTCTTTAAAAGGTGATTTCTACGATACCCCACTTTTGCGCGTCAGACCTCAACTTTTCCCGTAAACGCAGAAAAACCACAATTTTCAGGAGAAACGAGACAGACATCCCCTCCCTCTGCCACCCACCCGCCCAACTTAAAGCCAGCCATTAGACATGCACAGATAGTTCTGAGGGTCTGTCTGTGATGTCATAAAGGGCCTGCTGATCAATGGGCAGCTTTCTGATTGGCTGCTGTATTTGATTGACAGATGGAAGCTGGCAGCTGATTGGCTGTCTAGCCTAAAGTGCTTTACACACCTCCCTGATGGTACCACTGGCTAAGACTCCACCTCAGCTCATTGGGTAATGAAAAATTTAGAACAATGGATGGATGAAAGCAGGCAGGCCGGCCATTTTGGGACGCTCAGTGGACTTGTTCAATGCAATGCACCTTTGTATATTCACATGCATTCGCTTCATGCTGTAACCACTGTACATAAAAATTTGGAAACATGGCATACAGTGTATCATTTGGTGTCTAAGTCATGTTTCCCATAATTTCCCTTCCCAGATACAAGCACTTTTGAGTGTTTGGGGCACTTTTTAGCTAAAATCATCCTACAGGGCCTAACTGCATATGCTAAAGCCTGCCTATTTTGAATGGTGTAGTGGCCCCTGCAACCTCCAAAAATATCAGGTCTTACTTCCCCAATAACCTGCTAACTCACCCCTGAAATACATACTTATTCACGCTATTTTGTTCATTGGACTCATTTCTCATTTGAAATGCCCATTTTTTGGGGGCCAGAAATGTGCGTCTTTAAAAGGTGATTTCTACGATACCCCACTTTTGCGCGTCGGACCTCAACTTTTCCCGTAAACGCAGAAAAACCACAATTTTCAGGAGAAACGAGACAGACATCCCCTCCCTCTGCCACCCACCCGCCCAACTTAAAGCCAGCCATTAGACATGCAGAGATAGTTCTGAGGGTCTGTCTGTGATGTCATAAAGGGCCTGCTGATCAATGGGCAGCTTTCTGATTGGCTGCTGTATTTGATTGACAGATGGAAGCTGGCAGCTGATTGGCTGTATAGCCTAAAGTGCTTTACACACCTCCCTGATGGTACCACTGGCTAAGACTCCACCTCAGCTCATTGGGTTATGAAAAATTTAGAACAATTGATGGATGAAAGCAGGAAGGGCCGGCCATTTTGGGACGCTCATTGGACTTGTTTAATGCAATGCACCTTTGTATTTTCACATGCATTCGCTTCATGCTGTAACCACTGTGCATAAAAATTTGGAAACATGGCATACAGTGTATCATTTGGTGTCTAAGTCATGTTTCCCATATTTTCCCATCCCAGATACAAGCCCGTTTGAGTGTTTGGGGCACTTTTTTAGCTAAAATCATCCTACAGGGCCTAACTGCATATGCTAAAGCCTGCCTATTTTGAATGGTCTAGTGGCCCCTGCAACCTCCAAAAATGTCAGGATTTACTTCCCCAATAGCCTGCTAAATCACCCCTGAAATACATACTTATTAACCCTATTTTGTTAATTTGACTCATTTCTCATTTGAAATGCCCATTTTTTGGGGGCCAGAAATGTGCGTCTTTAAAAGGTGATTTCTACGAGACCCCACTTTTGCGCGTCGGACCTCAACTTTTCCCGTAAACGCAGAAAAACCGCAATTTTCAGGAGAAACGAGACAGACATCCCCTCCCTCTGCCACCCACCCGCCCAACTTAAAGCCAGCCATTAGACATGCACAGATAGTTCTGAGGGTCTGTCTGTGATGTCATAAAGGGCCTGCTGATCAATGGGCAGCTTTCTGATTGGCTGCTGTATTTGATTGACAGATGGAAGCTGGCAGCTGATTGGCTGTCTAGCCTAAAGTGCTTTACACACCTCCCTGATGGTACCACTGGCTAAGACTCTACCTCAGCTCATTGGGTAATGAAAAATTTAGAACAATTGATGGATGAAAGCAGGAAGGGCCGGCCATTTTGGGATGCTCATTGGACTTGTTTAATGCAATGCACCTTTGTATTTTCACATGCATTCGCTTCATGCTGTAACCACTGTGCATAAAAATTTGGAAACATGGCATACAGTGTATCATTTGGTGTCTAAGTCATGTTTCCCATATTTTCCCTTCCCAGATACAAGCCCGTTTGAGTGTTTGTGGCACTTTTTAGCTAAAATCATCCTACAGGGCCTAACTGCATATGCTAAAGCCTGCCTATTTTGAATGGTCTAGTGGCCCCTGCAACCTCCAAAAATATCAGGATTTACTTCCCCAATAACCTGCTAACTCACCCCGGAAATATATACTTATTCACCCTATTTTGTTAATTGGACTCATTTCTCATTTGAAATGCCCATTTTTTGGGGGCCAGAAATGTGCGTCTTTAAAAGGTGATTTCTACGAAACCCCACTTTTGCGCGTCGGACCTCAACTTTTCCCGTAAACGCAGAAAAACCGCAATTTTCAGGAGAAACGAGACAGACATCCCCTCCCTCTGCCACCCACCCGCCCAACTGACAGCCAGCCATTAGACATGCACAGATAGTTCTGAGGGTCTGTCTGTGATGTCATAAAGGGCCTGCTGATCAATGGGCAGCTTTCTGATTGGCTGCTGTATTTGATTGACAGATGGAAGCTGGCAGCTGATTGGCTGTCTAGCCTAAAGTGCTTTACACACCTCCCTGATGGTACCACTGGCTAAGACTCCACCTCAGCTCATTGGGTAATGAAAAATTTAGAACAATTGATGGATGAAAGCAGGCAGGCCGGCCATTTTGGGACGCTCAGTGGACTTGTTTAATGCAATGCACCTTTGTATATTCACATTCATTCGCTTCATGCTGTAACCACTGTGCATAAAAATTTGAAAACATGGCATACAGTGTATCATTTGGTGTCTAAGTCATGTTTCCCATAATTTCCCTTCCCAGATACAAGCACTTTTGAGTGTTTGGGGCACTTTTTAGCTAAAATCATCCTACAGGGCCTAACTGCATATGCTAAAGCCTGCCTATTTTGAATGGTGTAGTGGCCCCTGCAACCTCCAAAAATATCAGGACTTACTTCCCCAATAACCTGCAAACTCACCCCTGAAATACATACTTATTCACCCTATTTTGTTCATTGGACTCATTTCTCATTTGAAATGCCCATTTTTGGGGAGCCAGAAATGTGCGTCTTTAAAAGGTGATTTCTACGATACCCCACTTTTGCGCGTCGGACCTCAACTTTTCCCGTAAACGCAGAAAAAACACAATTTTCAGGAGAAACGAGACAGACATCCCCTCCCTCTGCCACCCACCCGCCCAACTGAAAGCAAGCCATTAGACATGCACAGATAGTTCTGAGGGTCTGTCTGTGATGTCATAAAGGGCCTGCTGATCAATGGGCAGCTTTCTGATTGGCTGCTGTATTTGATTGACAGATGGAAGCTGGCAGCTGATTGGCTGTCTAGCCTAAAGTGCTTTACACACCTCCCTGATGGTACCACTGGCTAAGACTCCACCTCAGCTCATTGGGTAATGAAAAATTTAGAACAATTGATGGATGAAAGCAGGAAGGGCCGGCCATTTTGGGACGCTCATTGGACTTGTTTAATGCAATGCACCTTTGTATTTTCACATGCATTCGCTTCATGCTGTAACCACTGTGCATAAAAATTTGGAAACATGGCATACAGTGTATCATTTGGTGTCTAAGTCATGTTTCCCATATTTTCCCTTCCCAGATACAAGCCCGTTTGAGTGTTTGGGGCACTTTTTAGCTAAAATCATCCTACAGGGCCTAACTGCATATGCTAAAGCCTGCCTATTTTGAATGGTGTAGTGGCCCCTGCAACCTCCAAAAATATCAGGACTTACTTCCCCAATAACCTGCTAACTCACCCCTGAAATACATACTTATTCACCCTATTTTGTTCATTGGACTCATTTCTCATTTGAAATGCCCATTTTTGGGGAGCCAGAAATGTGCGTCTTTAAAAGGTGATTTCTACGAGACCCCACTTTTGCGCGTCAGACCTCAACTTTTCCCGTAAACGCAGAAAAACCACAATTTTCAGGAGAAACGAGACAGACATCCCCTCCCTCTGCCACCCACCCGCCCAACTGAAAGCCAGCCATTAGACATGCACAGATAGTTCTGAGGGTCTGTCTGTGATGTCATAAAGGGCCTGCTGATCAATGGGCAGCTTTCTGATTGGCTGCTGTATTTGATTGACAGATGGAAGCTGGCAGCTGATTGGCTGTCTAGCCTAAAGTGCTTTACACACCTCCCTGATGGTACCACTGGCTAAGACTCCACCTCAGCTCATTGGGTAATGAAAAATTTAGAACAATGGATGGATGAAAGCAGGCAGGCCGGCCATTTTGGGACGCTCAGTGGACTTGTTCAATGCAATGCACCTTTGTATATTCACATGCATTCGCTTCATGCTGTAACCACTGTACATAAAAATTTGGAAACATGGCATACAGTGTATGATTTGGTGTCTAAGTCATGTTTCCCATAATTTCCCTTCCCAGATACAAGCACTTTTGAGTGTTTGGGGCATTTTTTAGCTAAAATCATCCTACAGGGCCTAACTGCATATGCTAAAGCCTGCCTATTTTGAATGGTGTAGTGGCCCCTGCAACCTCCAAAAATATCAGGTCTTACTTCCCCAATAACCTGCTAACTCACCCCTGAAATACATACTTATTCACGCTATTTTGTTCATTGGACTCATTTCTCATTTGAAATGCCCATTTTTGGGGGGCCAGAAATGTGCGTCTTTAAAAGGTGATTTCTACGATACCCCACTTTTGCGCGTCGGACCTCAACTTTTCCCGTAAACGCAGAAAAACCACAATTTTCAGGAGAAACGAGACAGACATCCCCTCCCTCTGCCACCCACCCGCCCAACTTAAAGCCAGCCATTAGACATGCACAGATAGTTCTGAGGGTCTGTCTGTGATGTCATAAAGGGCCTGCTGATCAATGGGCAGCTTTCTGATTGGCTGCTGTATTTGATTGACAGATGGAAGCTGGCAGCTGATTGGCTGTATAGCCTAAAGTGCTTTACACACCTCCCTGATAGTACCACTGGCTAAGACTCCACCTCAGCTCATTGGGTAATGAAAAATTTAGAACAATTGATGGATGAAAGCAGGCAGGCCGGCCATTTTGGGACGCTCATTGGACTTGTTTAATGCAATGCACCTTTGTATTTTCACATGCATTCGCTTCATGCTGTAACCACTGTGCATAAAAATTTGGAAACATGGCATACAGTGTATCATTTGGTGTCTAAGTCATGTTTCCCATATTTTCCCATCCCAGATACAAGCCCGTTTGAGTGTTTGGGGCACTTTTTTAGCTAAAATCATCCTACAGGGCCTAACTGCATATGCCAAAGCCTGCCTATTTTGAATGGTCTAGTGGCCCCTGCAACCTCCAAAAATGTCAGGATTTACTTCCCCAATAGCCTGCTAAATCACCCCTGAAATACATACTTATTCACCCTATTTTGTTAATTTGACTCATTTCTCATTTGAAATGCCCATTTTTGGGGGGCCAGAAATGTGCGTCTTTAAAAGGTGATTTCTACGAGACCCCACTTTTGCGCGTCGGACCTCAACTTTTCCCGTAAACGCAGAAAAACCGCAATTTTCAGGAGAAACGAGACAGACATCCCCTCCCTCTGCCACCCACCCGCCCAACTGACAGCCAGCCATTAGACATGCACAGATAGTTCTGAGGGTCTGTCTGTGATGTCATAAAGGGCCTGCTGATCAATGGGCAGCTTTCTGATTGGCTGCTGTATTTGATTGACAGATGGAAGCTGGCAGCTGATTGGCTGTCTAGCCTAAAGTGCTTTACACACCTCCCTGATGGTACCACTGGCTAAGACTCTACCTCAGCTCATTGGGTAATGAAAAATTTAGAACAATTGATGGATGAAAGCAGGAAGGGCCGGCCATTTTGGGACGCTCATTGGACTTGTTTAATGCAATGCACCTTTGTATTTTCACATGCATTCGCTTCATGCTGTAACCACTGTGCATAAAAATTTGGAAACATGGCATACAGTGTATCATTTGGTGTCTAAGTCATGTTTCCCATATTTTCCCTTCCCAGATACAAGCCCGTTTGAGTGTTTGTGGCACTTTTTAGCTAAAATCATCCTACAGGGCCTAACTGCATATGCTAAAGCCTGCCTATTTTGAATGGTCTAGTGGCCCCTGCAACCTCCAAAAATATCAGGATTTACTTCCCCAATAACCTGCTAACTCACCCCGGAAATATATACTTATTCACCCTATTTTGTTAATTGGACTCATTTCTCATTTGAAATGCCCATTTTTTGGGGGCCAGAAATGTGCGTCTTTAAAAGGTGATTTCTATGAGACCCCACTTTTGCGCGTCGGACCTCAACTTTTCCCGTAAACGCAGAAAAACCGCAATTTTCAGGAGAAACGAGACAGACATCCCCTCCCTCTGCCACCCACCCGCCCAACTGACAGCCAGCCATTAGACATGCACAGATAGTTCTGAGGGTCTGTCTGTGATGTCATAAAGGGCCTGCTGATCAATGGGCAGCTTTCTGATTGGCTGCTGTATTTGATTGACAGATGGAAGCTGGCAGCTGATTGGCTGTCTAGCCTAAAGTGCTTTACACACCTCCCTGATGGTACCACTGGCTAAGACTCCACCTCAGCTCATTGGGTAATGAAAAATTTAGAACAATTGATGGATGAAAGCAGGCAGGCCGGCCATTTTGGGACGCTCAGTGGACTTGTTTAATGCAATGCACCTTTGTATATTCACATGCATTCGCTTCATGCTGTAACCACTGTGCATAAAAATTTGAAAACATGGCATACAGTGTATCATTTGGTGTCTAAGTCATGTTTCCCATATTTTCCCTTCCCAGATACAAGCCCGTTTGAGTGTTTGGGGCACTTTTTAGCTAAAATCATCCTACAGGGCCTAACTGCATATGCTAAAGCCTGCCTATTTTGAATGGTGTAGTGGCCCCTGCAACCTCCAAAAATATCAGGATTTACTTCCCCAATAACCTGCTAACTCACCCCTGAAATACATACTTATTCACCCTATTTTGTTCATTGGACTCATTTCTCATTTGAAATGCCCATTTTTTGGGGGCCTGAAATGTGCGTCTTTAAAAGCTGATTTCTACGAGACCCCACTTTTGCGCGTCGGACCTCAACTTTTCCCGTAAGCACAGAAAAACCGCAATTTTCAGGAGAAACGAGACAGACATCCCCTCCCTCTGCCACCCACCCGCCCAACTGACAGCCAGCCATTAGACATGCACAGATAGTTCTGAGGGTCTGTCTGTGATGTCATAAAGGGCCTGCTGATCAATGGGCAGCTTTCTGATTGGCTGCTGTATTTGATTGACAGATGGAAGCTGGCAGCTGATTGGCTGTCTAGCCTAAAGTGCTTTACACACCTCCCTGATGGTACCACTGGCTAAGACTCCACCTCAGCTCATTGGGTAATGAAAAATTTAGAACAATTGATGGATGAAAGCAGGAATGGCCGGCCATTTTGGGATGCTCATTGGACTTGTTTAATGCAATGCACCTTTGTATTTTCACATGCATTCGCTTCATGCTGTAACCACTGTGCATAAAAATTTGGAAACATGACATACAGTGTATCATTTGGTGTCTAAGTCATGTTTCCCATATTTTCCCTTCCCAGATACAAGCCCGTTTGAGTGTTTGGGGCACTTTTTAGCTAAAATCATCCTACAGGGCCTAACTGCATATGCTAAAGCCTGCCTATTTTGAATGGTGTAGTGGCCCCTGCAACCTCCAAAAATATCAGGACTTAATTCCCCAATAACCTGCTAACTCACCCCTGAAATACATACTTATTCACCCTATTTTGTTCATTGGACTCATTTCTCATTTGAAATGCCCATTTTTGGGGAGCCAGAAATGTGCGTCTTTAAAAGGTGATTTCTACGATACCCCACTTTTGCGTTTCAGACCTCAACTTTTCCCGTAAACGCAGAAAAACCGCAATTTTCAGGAGAAACAAGACAGACATCCCCTCCCTCTGCCACCCACCCGCCCAACTGAAAGCCAGCCATTAGACATGCACAGATAGTTCTGAGGGTCTGTCTGTGATGTCATAAAGAGCCTGTTGATCAATGGGCAGCTTTCTGATTGGCTGCTGTATTTGATTGACAGATGGAAGCTGGCAGCTGATTGGCTGTCTAGCCTAAAGTGCTTTACACACCTCCCTGATGGTACCACTGGCTAAGACTCCACCTCAGCTCATTGGGTAATGAAAAATTTAGAACAATTGATGGATGAAAGCAGGCAGGCCGGCCATTTTGGGACGCTCAGTGGACTTGTTTAATGCAATGCACCTTTGTATATTCACATGCATTCGATTCATGCTGTAACCACTGTGCATAAAAATTTGGAAACATGGCATACAGTGTATCATTTGGTGTCTAAGTCATGTTTCCCATAATTTCCCTTCCCAGATACAAGCACTTTTGAGTGTTTGGGGCACTTTTTAGCTAAAATCATCCTACAGGGCCTAACTGCATATGCTAAAGCCTGCCTATTTTGAATGGTGTAGTGGCCCCTGCAACCTCCAAAAATATCAGGACTTACTTCCCCAATAACCTGCTAACTCACCCCTGAAATACATACTTATTCACCCTATTTTGTTAATTGGACTCATTTCTCATTTGAAATGCCCATTTTTTGGGGGCCAGAAATGTGCGTCTTTAAAAGCTGATTTCTACGAGACCCCACTTTTGCGCGTCGGACCTCAACTTTTCCCGTAAGCGCAGAAAAAACGCAATTTTTAGGAGAAACAAGACAGACATCCCCTCCCTCTGCCACCCACCCGCCCAACTGACAGCCAGCCATTAGACATGCACAGATAGTTCTGAGGGTCTGTCTGTGATGTCATAAAGGGCCTGCTGATTAATGGGCAGCTTTCTGATTGGCTGCTGTATTTGATTGACAGATGGAAGCTGGCAGCTGATTGGCTGTCTAGCCTAAAGTGCTTTACACACCTCCCTGATGGTACCACTGGCTAAGACTCCACCTCAGCTCATTGGGTAATGAAAAATTTAGAACAATTGATGGATGAAAGCAGGAAGGGCCGGCCATTTTGGGATGCTCATTGGACTTCTTTAATGCAATGCACCTTTGTATTTTCACATGCATTCGCTTCATGCTGTAACCACTGTGCATAAAAATTTGGAAACATGACATACAGTGTATCATTTGGTGTCTAAGTCATGTTTCCCATATTTTCCCTTCCCAGATACAAGCCCGTTTGAGTGTTTGGGGCACTTTTTAGCTAAAATCATCCTACAGGGCCTAACTGCATATGCTAAAGCCTGCCTATTTTGAATGGTGTAGTGGCCCCTGCAACCTCCAAAAATATCAGGATTTACTTCCCCAATAACCTGCTAACTCACCCCTGAAATACATACATATTCACCCTATTTTGTTAATTGGACTCATTTCTCATTTGAAATGCCCATTTTTTGGGGGCCAGAAATGTGCGTCTTTAAAAGGTGATTTCTACGAGACCCCACTTTTGCGCGTCGGACCTCAACTTTTCCCGTAAACGCAGAAAAACCGCAATTTTCAGGAGAAACGAGACAGACATCCCCTCCCTCTGCCACCTACCCGCCCAACTGACAGCCAGCCATTAGACATGCACAGATAGTTCTGAGGGTCTGTCTGTGATGTCATAAAGGGCCTGCTGATCAATGGGCAGCTTTCTGATTGGCTGCTGTATTTGATTGACAGATGGAAGCTGGCAGCTGATTGGCTGTCTAGCCTAAAGTGCTTTACACACCTCCCTGATGGTACCACTGGCTAAGACTCCACCTCAGCTCATTGGGTAATGAAAAATTTAGAACAATTGATGGATGAAAGCAGGAAGGGCCGGCCATTTTGGGACGCTCATTGGACTTGTTTAATGCAATGCACCTTTGTATTTTCACATGCATTCGCTTCATGCTGTAACCACTGTGCATAAAAATTTGGAAACATGGCATACAGTGTATCATTTGGTGTCTAAGTCATGTTTCCCATATTTTCCCTTCCCAGATACAAGCCCGTTTGAGTGTTTGGGGCACTTTTTAGCTAAAATCATCCTACAGGGCCTAACTGCATATGCTAAAGCCTGCCTATTTTGAATGGTGTAGTGGCCCCTGCAACCTCCAAAAATATCAGGACTTACTTCCCCAATAACCTGCTAACTCACCCCTGAAATACATACTTATTCACCCTATTTTGTTCATTGGACTCATTTCTCATTTGAAATGCCCATTTTTGGGGAGCCAGAAATGTGCGTCTTTAAAAGGTGATTTCTACGAGACCCCACTTTTGCGCGTCAGACCTCAACTTTTCCCGTAAACGCAGAAAAACCACAATTTTCAGGAGAAACGAGACAGACATCCCCTCCCTCTGCCACCCACCCGCCCAACTGAAAGCCAGCCATTAGACATGCACAGATAGTTCTGAGGGTCTGTCTGTGATGTCATAAAGGGCCTGCTGATCAATGGGCAGCTTTCTGATTGGCTGCTGTATTTGATTGACAGATGGAAGCTGGCAGCTGATTGGCTGTCTAGCCTAAAGTGCTTTACACACCTCCCTGATGGTACCACTGGCTAAGACTCCACCTCAGCTCATTGGGTAATGAAAAATTTAGAACAATGGATGGATGAAAGCAGGCAGGCCGGCCATTTTGGGACGCTCAGTGGACTTGTTCAATGCAATGCACCTTTGTATATTCACATGCATTCGCTTCATGCTGTAACCACTGTACATAAAAATTTGGAAACATGGCATACAGTGTATGATTTGGTGTCTAAGTCATGTTTCCCATAATTTCCCTTCCCAGATACAAGCACTTTTGAGTGTTTGGGGCATTTTTTAGCTAAAATCATCCTACAGGGCCTAACTGCATATGCTAAAGCCTGCCTATTTTGAATGGTGTAGTGGCCCCTGCAACCTCCAAAAATATCAGGTCTTACTTCCCCAATAACCTGCTAACTCACCCCTGAAATACATACTTATTCACGCTATTTTGTTCATTGGACTCATTTCTCATTTGAAATGCCCATTTTTGGGGGGCCAGAAATGTGCGTCTTTAAAAGGTGATTTCTACGATACCCCACTTTTGCGCGTCGGACCTCAACTTTTCCCGTAAACGCAGAAAAACCACAATTTTCAGGAGAAACGAGACAGACATCCCCTCCCTCTGCCACCCACCCGCCCAACTTAAAGCCAGCCATTAGACATGCACAGATAGTTCTGAGGGTCTGTCTGTGATGTCATAAAGGGCCTGCTGATCAATGGGCAGCTTTCTGATTGGCTGCTGTATTTGATTGACAGATGGAAGCTGGCAGCTGATTGGCTGTATAGCCTAAAGTGCTTTACACACCTCCCTGATGGTACCACTGGCTAAGACTCCACCTCAGCTCATTGGGTAATGAAAAATTTAGAACAATTGATGGATGAAAGCAGGCAGGCCGGCCATTTTGGGACGCTCATTGGACTTGTTTAATGCAATGCACCTTTGTATTTTCACATGCATTCGCTTCATGCTGTAACCACTGTGCATAAAAATTTGGAAACATGGCATACAGTGTATCATTTGGTGTCTAAGTCATGTTTCCCATATTTTCCCATCCCAGATACAAGCCCGTTTGAGTGTTTGGGGCACTTTTTTAGCTAAAATCATCCTACAGGGCCTAACTGCATATGCTAAAGCCTGCCTATTTTGAATGGTCTAGTGGCCCCTGCAACCTCCAAAAATGTCAGGATTTACTTCCCCAATAGCCTGCTAAATCACCCCTGAAATACATACTTATTCACCCTATTTTGTTAATTTGACTCATTTCTCATTTGAAATGCCCATTTTTGGGGGGCCAGAAATGTGCGTCTTTAAAAGGTGATTTCTACGAGACCCCACTTTTGCGCGTCGGACCTCAACTTTTCCCGTAAACGCAGAAAAACCGCAATTTTCAGGAGAAACGAGACAGACATCCCCTCCCTCTGCCACCCACCCGCCCAACTGACAGCCAGCCATTAGACATGCACAGATAGTTCTGAGGGTCTGTCTGTGATGTCATAAAGGGCCTGCTGATCAATGGGCAGCTTTCTGATTGGCTGCTGTATTTGATTGACAGATGGAAGCTGGCAGCTGATTGGCTGTCTAGCCTAAAGTGCTTTACACACCTCCCTGATGGTACCACTGGCTAAGACTCTACCTCAGCTCATTGGGTAATGAAAAATTTAGAACAATTGATGGATGAAAGCAGGAAGGGCCGGCCATTTTGGGACGCTCATTGGACTTGTTCAATGCAATGCACCTTTGTATATTCACATGCATTCGCTTCATGCTGTAACCACTGTGCATAAAAATTTGAAAACATGGCATACAGTGTATCATTTGGTGTCTAAGTCATGTTTCCCATATTTTCCCTTCCCAGATACAAGCCCGTTTGAGTGTTTGGGGCACTTTTTAGCTAAAATCATCCTACAGGGCCTAACTGCATATGCTAAAGCCTGCCTATTTTGAATGGTGTAGTGGCCCCTGCAACCTCCAAAAATATCAGGATTTACTTCCCCAATAACCTGCTAACTCACCCCTGAAATACATACTTATTCACCCTATTTTGTTCATTGGACTCATTTCTCATTTGAAATGCCCATTTTTTGGGGGCCTGAAATGTGCGTCTTTAAAAGCTGATTTCTACGAGACCCCACTTTTGCGCGTCGGACCTCAACTTTTCCCGTAAGCACAGAAAAACCGCAATTTTCAGGAGAAACGAGACAGACATCCCCTCCCTCTGCCACCCACCCGCCCAACTGACAGCCAGCCATTAGACATGCACAGATAGTTCTGAGGGTCTGTCTGTGATGTCATAAAGGGCCTGCTGATCAATGGGCAGCTTTCTGATTGGCTGCTGTATTTGATTGACAGATGGAAGCTGGCAGCTGATTGGCTGTCTAGCCTAAAGTGCTTTACACACCTCCCTGATGGTACCACTGGCTAAGACTCCACCTCAGCTCATTGGGTAATGAAAAATTTAGAACAATTGATGGATGAAAGCAGGAATGGCCGGCCATTTTGGGATGCTCATTGGACTTGTTTAATGCAATGCACCTTTGTATTTTCACATGCATTCGCTTCATGCTGTAACCACTGTGCATAAAAATTTGGAAACATGACATACAGTGTATCATTTGGTGTCTAAGTCATGTTTCCCATATTTTCCCTTCCCAGATACAAGCCCGTTTGAGTGTTTGGGGCACTTTTTAGCTAAAATCATCCTACAGGGCCTAACTGCATATGCTAAAGCCTGCCTATTTTGAATGGTGTAGTGGCCCCTGCAACCTCCAAAAATATCAGGACTTAATTCCCCAATAACCTGCTAACTCACCCCTGAAATACATACTTATTCACCCTATTTTGTTAATTGGACTCATTTCTCATTTGAAATGCCCATTTTTTGGGGGCCAGAAATGTGCGTCTTTAAAAGGTGATTTCTACGAGACCCCACTTTTGCGCGTCGGACCTCAACTTTTCCCGTAAACGCAGAAAAACCGCAATTTTCAGGAGAACCGAGACAGACATCCCCTCCCTCTGCCACCCACCCGCCCAACTGACAGCCAGCCATTAGACATGCACAGATAGTTCTGAGGGTCTGTCTGTGATGTCATAAAGGGCCTGCTGATCAATGGGCAGCTTTCTGATTGGCTGCTGTATTTGATTGACAGATGGAAGCTGGCAGCTGATTGGCTGTCTAGCCTAAAGTGCTTTACACACCTCCCTGATGGTACCACTGGCTAAGACTCCACCTCAGCTCATTGGGTAATGAAAAATTTAGAACAATTGATGGATGAAAGCAGGCAGGCCGGCCATTTTGGGACGCTCAGTGGACTTGTTTAATGCAATGCACCTTTGTATATTCACATGCATTCGCTTCATGCTGTAACCACTGTGCATAAAAATTTGGAAACATGGCATACAGTGTATCATTTGGTGTCTAAGTCATGTTTCCCATAATTTCCCTTCCCAGATACAAGCACTTTTGAGTGTTTGGGGCACTTTTTAGCTAAAATCATCCTACAGGGCCTAACTGCATATGCTAAAGCCTGCCTATTTTGAATGGTGTAGTGGCCCCTGCAACCTCCAAAAATATCAGGACTTACTTCCCCAATAACCTGCTAACTCACCCCTGAAATACATACTTATTCACCCTATTTTGTTCATTGGACTCATTTCTCATTTGAAATGCCCATTTTTGGGGAGCCAGAAATGTGCGTCTTTAAAAGGTGATTTCTACGATACCCCACTTTTGCGTGTCAGACCTCAACTTTTCCCGTAAACGCAGAAAAACCGCAATTTTCAGGAGAAACAAGACAGACATCCCCTCCCTCTGCCACCCACCCGCCCAACTGAAAGCCAGCCATTAGACATGCACAGATAGTTCTGAGGGTCTGTCTGTGATGTCATAAAGAGCCTGTTGATCAATGGGCAGCTTTCTGATTGGCTGCTGTATTTGATTGACAGATGGAAGCTGGCAGCTGATTGGCTGTCTAGCCTAAAGTGCTTTACACACCTCCCTGATGGTACCACTGGCTAAGACTCCACCTCAGCTCATTGGGTAATGAAAAATTTAGAACAATTGATGGATGAAAGCAGGCAGGCCGGCCATTTTGGGACGCTCAGTGGACTTGTTTAATGCAATGCACCTTTGTATATTCACATGCATTCGATTCATGCTGTAACCACTGTGCATAAAAATTTGGAAACATGGCATACAGTGTATCATTTGGTGTCTAAGTCATGTTTCCCGTAATTTCCCTTCCCAGATACAAGCACTTTTGAGTGTTTGGGGCACTTTTTAGCTAAAATCATCCTACAGGGCCTAACTGCATATGCTAAAGCCTGCCTATTTTGAATGGTGTAGTGGCCCCTGCAACCTCCAAAAATATCAGGACTTACTTCCCCAATAACCTGCTAACTCACCCCTGAAATACATACTTATTCACCCTATTTTGTTAATTGGACTCATTTCTCATTTGAAATGCCCATTTTTTGGGGGCCAGAAATGTGCGTCTTTAAAAGCTGATTTCTACGAGACCCCACTTTTGCGCGTCGGACCTCAACTTTTCCCGTAAGCGCAGAAAAACCGCAATTTTTAGGAGAAACAAGACAGACATCCCCTCCCTCTGCCACCCACCCGCCCAACTGACAGCCAGCCATTAGACATGCACAGATAGTTCTGAGGGTCTGTCTGTGATGTCATAAAGGGCCTGCTGATCAATGGGCAGCTTTCTGATTGGCTGCTGTATTTGATTGACAGATGGAAGCTGGCAGCTGATTGGCTGTCTAGCCTAAAGTGCTTTACACACCTCCCTGATGGTACCACTGGCTAAGACTCCACCTCAGCTCATTGGGTAATGAAAAATTTAGAACAATTGATGGATATAAGCAGGAAGGGCCGGCCATTTTGGGATGCTCATTGGACTTCTTTAATGCAATGCACCTTTGTATTTTCACATGCATTCGCTTCATGCTGTAACCACTGTGCATAAAAATTTGGAAACATGACATACAGTGTATCATTTGGTGTCTAAGTCATGTTTCCCATATTTTCTCTTCCCAGATACAAGCCCGTTTGAGTGTTTGGGGCACTTTTTAGCTAAAATCATCCTACAGGGCCTAACTGCATATGCTAAAGCCTGCCTATTTTGAATGGTGTAGTGGCCCCTGCAACCTCCAAAAATATCAGGATTTACTTCCCCAATAACCTGCTAACTCACCCCTGAAATACATACATATTCACCCTATTTTGTTAATTGGACTCATTTCTCATTTGAAATGCCCATTTTTTGGGGGCCAGAAATGTGCGTCTTTAAAAGGTGATTTCTACGAGACCCCACTTTTGCGCGTCGGACCTCAACTTTTCCCGTAAACGCAGAAAAACCGCAATTTTCAGGAGAAACGAGACAGACATCCCCTCCCTCTGCCACCTACCCGCCCAACTGACAGCCAGCCATTAGACATGCACAGATAGTTCTGAGGTTCTGTCTGTGATGTCATAAAGAGCCTGTTGATCAATGGGCAGCTTTCTGATTGGCTGCTGTATTTGATTGACAGATGGAAGCTGGCAGCTGATTGGCTGTCTAGCCTAAAGTGCTTTACACACCTCCCTGATGGTACCACTGGCTAAGACTCCACCTCAGGTCATTGGGTAATGAAAAATTTAGAACAATTGATGGATGAAAGCAGGCAGGCCGGCCATTTTGGGACGCTCAGTGGACTTGTTTAATGCAATGCACCTTTGTATATTCACATGCATTCGATTCATGCTGTAACCACTGTGCATAAAAATTTGGAAACATGGCATACAGTGTATCATTTGGTGTCTAAGTCATGTTTCCCATAATTTCCCTTCCCAGATACAAGCACTTTTGAGTGTTTGGGGCACTTTTTAGTTAAAATCATCCTACAGGGCCTAACTGCATATGCTAAAGCCTGCCTATTTTGAATGGTGTAGTGGCCCCTGCAACCTCCAAAAATATCAGGACTTACTTCCCCAATAACCTGCTAACTCACCCCTGAAATACATACTTATTCACTCTATTTTCTTCATTGGACTCATTTCTCATTTGAAATGCCCATTTTTGGGGAGCCAGAAATGTGCGTCTTTAAAAGGTGATTTCTACGATACCCCACTTTTGCGCGTCGGACCTCAACTTTTCCCGTAAACGCAGAAAAACCGCAATTTTCAGGAGAAACAAGACAGACATCCCCTCCCTCTGCCACCCACCCGCCCAACTGAAAGCAAGCCATTAGACATGCACAGATAGTTCTGAGGGTCTGTCTGTGATGTCATAAAGGGCCTGCTGATCAATGGGCAGCTTTCTGATTGGCTGCTGTATTTGATTGACAGATGGAAGCTGGCAGCTGATTGGCTGTCTAGCCTAAAGTGCTTTACACACCTCCCTGATGGTACCACTGGCTAAGACTCCACCTCAGCTCATTGGGTAATGAAAAATTTAGAACAATTGATGGATGAAAGCAGGAAGGGCCGGCCATTTTGGGACGCTCATTGGACTTGTTTAATGCAATGCACTATGTATTTTCACATGCATTCGCTTCATGCTGTAACCACTGTGCATAAAAATTTGGAAACATGGCATACAGTGTATCATTTGGTGTCTAAGTCATGTTTCCCATATTTTCCCTTCCCAGATACAAGCCCGTTTGAGTGTTTGGGGCACTTTTTAGCTAAAATCATCCTACAGGGCCTAACTGCATATGCTAAAGCCTGCCTATTTTGAATGGTCTAGTGGCCCCTGCAACCTCCAAAAATATCAGGATTTACTTCCCAAATAACCTGCTAACTCACCCCTGAAATACATACTTATTCACCCTATTTTGTTCATTGGACTCATTTCTCATTTGAAATGCCCATTTTTTGGGGGCCAGAAATGTGCGTCTTTAAAAGGTGATTTCTACGAGACCCCACTTTTGCGCGTCGGACCTCAACTTTTCCCGTAAGCGCAGAAAAACCGCAATTTTCAGGAGAAACGAGACAGACATCCCCTCCCTCTGCCACCCACCCGCCCAACTGACAGCCAGCCATTAGACATGCACAGATAGTTCTGAGGGTCTGTCTGTGATGTCATAAAGGGCCTGCTGATCAATGGGCAGCTTTCTGATTGGCTGCTGTATTTGATTGACAGATGGAAGCTGGCAGCTGATTGGCTGTCTAGCCTAAAGTGCTTTACACACCTCCCTGATGGTACCACTGGCTAAGACTCCACCTCAGCTCATTGGGTAATAAAAAATTTAGAACAATTGATGGATGAAAGCAGGCAGGCCGGCCATTTTGGGACGCTCAGTGGACTTGTTTAATGCAATGCACCTTTGTATATTCACATGCATTCGCTTCCTGATGTAACCACTGTGCATAAAAATTTGGAAACATGGCATACAGTGTATCATTTGGTGTCTAAGTCATGTTTCCCATAATTTCCCTTCCCAGATACAAGCACTTTTGAGTGTTTGGGGCACTTTTTAGCTAAAATCATCCTACAGGGCCTAACTGCATATGCTAAAGCCTGCCTATTTTGAATGGTGTAGTGGCCCCTGCAACATCCAAAAATATCAGGACTTACTTCCCCAATAACCTGCTAACTCACCCCTGAAATACATACTTATTCACGCTATTTTGTTCATTGGACTCATTTCTCATTTGAAATGCCCATTTTTGGGGGGCCAGAAATGTGCGTCTTTAAAAGGTGATTTCTACGATACCCCACTTTTGCGCGTCGGACCTCAACTTTTCCCGTAAACGCAGAAAAACCACAATTTTCAGGAGAAACGAGACAGACATCCCCTCCCTCTGCCACCCACCCGCCCAATTGAAAGCCAGCCTTTAGACATGCACAGATAGTTCTGAGGGTCTGTCTGTGATGTCATAAAGGGCCTGCTGATCAATGGGCAGCTTTCTGATTGGCTGCTGTATTTGATTGACAGATGGAAGCTGGCAGCTGATTGGCTGTATAGCCTAAAGTGCTTTACACACCTCCCTGATGGTACCACTGGCTAAGACTCCACCTCAGCTCATTGGGTAATGAAAAAATTAGAACAATTGATGGATGAAAGCAGGCAGGCCGGCCATTTTGGGACGCTCATTGGACTTGTTTAATGCAATGCACCTTTGTATTTTCACATGCATTCGCTTCATGCTGTAACCACTGTGCATAAAAATTTGGAAACATGGCATACAGTGTATCATTTGGTGTCTAAGTCATGTTTCCCATATTTTCCCTTCCCAGATACAAGCCCGTTTGAGTGTTTGGGGCACTTTTTAGCTAAAATCATCCTACAGGGCCTAACTGCATATGCTAAAGCCTGCCTATTTTGAATGGTCTAGTGGCCCCTGCAACCTCCAAAAATATCAGGATTTACTTCCCCAATAACCTGCTAACTCACCCCTGAAATACATACTTATTCACCCAATTTTGTTAATTGGACTCATTTCTCATTAGAAATGCCCATTTTTTGGGGGCCAGAAATGTGCGTCTTTAAAAGGTGATTTCTACGAGATCCCACTTTTGCGCGTCGGACCTCAACTTTTCCCGTAAACGCAGAAAAAAACGCAATTTTCAGGAGAAACAAGACAGACATCCCCTCCCTCTGCCACCCACCCGCCCAACTGACAGCCAGCCATTAGACATGCACAGATAGTTCTGAGGGTCTGTCTGTGATGTCATAAAGGGCCTGCTGATCAATGGGCAGCTTTCTGATTGGTTGCTGTATTTGATTGACAGATGGAAGCTGGCAGCTGATTGGCTGTCTAGCCTAAAGTGCTTTACACACCTCCCTGAAGGTACCACTGGCTAAGACTCCACCTCAGCTCATTGGGTAATGAAAAATTTAGAACAATTGATGGATGAAAGCAGGCAGGCCGGCCATTTTGGGACGCTCAGTGGACTTGTTTAATGCAATGCACCTTTGTATATTCACATGCATTCGCTTCATGCTGTAACCACTGTGCATAAAAATTTGAAAACATGGCATACAGTGTATCATTTGGTGTCTAAGTCATGTTTCCCATAATTTCCCTTCCCAGATACAAGCACTTTTGAGTGTTTGGGGCACTTTTTAGCTAAAATCATCCTACAGGGCCTAACTGCATATGCTAAAGCCTGCCTATTTTGAATGGTGTAGTGGCCCCTGCAACCTCCAAAAATATCAGGACTTACTTCCCCAATAACCTGCTAACTCACCCCTGAAATACATACTTATTCACCCTATTTTGTTCATTGGACTCATTTCTCATTTGAAATGCCCATTTTTGGGGGACCAGAAATGTGCGTCTTTAAAAGGTGATTTCTACGATACCCCACTTTTGCGCCTCGGACCTCAACTTTTCCCGTAAACGCAGAAAAACCACAATTTTCAGGAGAAACGAGACAGACATCCCCTCCCTCTGCCACCCACCCGCCCAACTGAAAGCCAGCCATTAGACATGCACAGATAGTTCTGATGGTCTGTCTGTGATGTCATAAAGGGCCTGCTGATCAATGGGCAGCTTTCTGATTGGCTGCTGTATTTGATTGACAGATGGAAGCAGGCAGCTGATTGGCTGTCTAGCCTAAAGTGCTTTACACACCTCCCTGATGGTACCACTGGCTAAGACTCCACCTCAGCTCATTGGGTAATGAAAAATTTAGAACAATGGATGGATGAAAGCAGGCAGGCCGGCCATTTTGGGACGCTCATTGGACTTGTTTAATGCAATGCACCTTTGTATTTTCACATGCATTTGCTTCATGCTGTAACCACTGTGCATAAAAATTTGGAAACATGGCATACAGTGTATCATTTGGTGTCTAAGTCATGTTTCCCATGTTTTTCCTTCCCAGATACTAGCCCGTTTGAATGTTTGGGGCACTTTTTAGCTAAAATCATCCTACGGGGCCTAACTGCATATGCTAAAGCCTGCCTATTTTGAATGGTCTAGTGGCCCCTGCAACCTTCAAAAATATCAGGACTTACTTCCCAAATAACCTGCTAACTCACCCCTGAAATACATACTTATTCACCCTATTTTGTTCATTGGACTCATTTCTCATTTGAAATGCCCATTTTTTTTGGGGGGGGGGGGGGGGGGGCAGAAATGTGCGTCTTTAAAGGATGATTTCTATGATACCCCACTTTTGCGCGTCGGACCTCAACTTTTCCCGTAAACGCAGAAAAACCACAATTTTCAGGAGAAACGAGACAGACATCCCCTCCCTCTGCCACCCACCCGCCCAACTGAAAGCCAGCCATTAGACATGCACAGATAGTTCTGAGGGTCTGTCTGTGATGTCATAAAGGGCCTGCTGATCAATGGGCAGCTTTCTGATTGGCTGCTGTATTTGATTGACAGATGGAAGCTGGCAGCTGATTGGCTGTCTAGCCTAAAGTGCTTTACACACCTCCCTGATGGTACCACTGGCTAAGACTCCACCTCAGCTCATTGGGTAATGAAAAATTTAGAACAATTGATGGATGAAAGCAGGCAGGCCGGCCATTTTGGGACGCTCAGTGGACTTGTTTAATGCAATGCACCTTTGTATATTCACATGCATTCGCTTCATGCTGTAACCACTGTGCATAAAAATTTGGAAACATGGCATACAGTGTATCATTTGGTGTCTAAGTCATGTTTCCCATAATTTCCCTTCCCAGATACAAGCACTTTTGAGTGTTTGGGGCACTTTTTAGCTAAAATCATCCTACAGGGCCTAACTGCATATGCTAAAGCCTGCCTATTTTGAATGGTGTAGTGGCCCCTGCAACCTCCAAAAATATCAGGACTTACTTCCCCAATAACCTGCTAACTCACCCCTGAAATACATACTTATTCACCCTATTTTGTTCATTGGACTCATTTCTCATTTGAAATGCCCTTTTTTTTGGGGGGGGGGGGGCAGAAATGTGCGTCTTTAAAGGGTGATTTCTATAATACCCCACTTTTGCGCGTCGGACCTCAACTTTTCCCGTAAACGCAGAAAAACCACAATTTTCAGGAGAAACGAGACAGACATCCCCTCCCTCTGCCACCCACCCGCCCAACTGAAAGCCAGCCATTAGACATGCACAGATAGTTCTGAGGGTCTGTCTGTGATGTCATAAAGGGCCTGCTGATCAATGGGCAGCTTTCTGATTGGCTGCTGTATTTGATTGACAGATGGAAGCTGGCAGCTGATTGGCTGTATAGCCTAAAGTGCTTTACACACCTCCCTGATGGTACCACTGGCTAAGACTCCACCTCAGCTCATTGGGTAATGAAAAATTTAGAACAATTGATGGATGAAAGCAGGCAGGCCGGCCATTTTGGGACGCTCATTGGACTTGTTTAATGCAATGCACCTTTGTATTTTCACATGCATTCGCTTCATGCTGTAACCACTGTGCATAAAAATTTGGAAACATGGCATACAGTGTATCATTTGGTGTCTAAGTCATGTTTCCCATATTTTCCCTTCCCAGATACAAGCCCGTTTGAGTCTTTGGGGCACTTTTAAGCTAAAATCATCCTACAGGGCCTAACTGCATATGCTAAAGCCTGCCTATTTTGAATGGTCTAGTGGCCCCTGCAACCTCCAAAAATATCAGGATTTACTTCCCCAATAGCCTGCTAACTCACCCCTGAAATACATACTTATTCACCCTATTTTGTTAATTGGACTAATTTCTCATTTGAAATGCCCATTTTTTGGGGGCCAAAAATGTGCGTCTTTAAAAGGTGATTTCTACGAGACCCCATTTTTGCGCGTCGGACCTCAACTTTTCCCGTAAACGCAGAAAAACCGCAATTTTCAGGAGAAACGAGACAGACATCCCCTCCCTCTGCCACCCACCCGCCCAACTGACAGCCAGCCATTAGACATGCACAGATAGTTCTGAGGGTCTGTCTGTGATGTCATAAAGGGCCTGCTGATCAATGGGCAGCTTTCTGATTGGCTGCTGTATTTGATTGACAGATGGAAGCTGGCAGCTGATTGGCTGTATAGCCTAAAGTGCTTTACACACCTCCCTGATGGTACCACTGGCTAAGACTCCACCTCAGCTCATTGGGTAATGAAAAATTTAGAACAATTGATGGATGAAAGCAGGCAGGCCGGCCATTTTGGGACGCTCAGTGGACTTGTTTAATGCAATGCACCTTTGTATATTCACATGCATTCGCTTCATGCTGTAACCACTGTGCATAAAAATTTGGAAACATGGCATACAGTGTATCATTTGGTGTCTAAGTCATGTTTCCCATAATTTCCCTTCCCAGATACAAGCACTTTTGAGTGTTTGGGGCACTTTTTAGCTAAAATCATCCTACAGGGCCTAACTGCATATGCTAAAGCCTGCCTATTTTGAATGGTCTAGTGGCCCCTGCAACCTCCAAAAATATCAGAACTTACTTCCCCAATAACCTGCTAACTCACCCCTGAAATACATACTTATTCACCCTATTTTGTTCATTGGACTCATTTCTCATTTGAAATGCCCATTTTTTGGGAGCCAGAAATGTGCGTCTTTAAAAGGTGATTTCTACGATACCCCACTTTTGCGCGTCAGACCTCAACTTTTCCCGTAAACGCAGAAAAACCACAATTTTCAGGAGAAACGAGACAGACATCCCCTCCCTCTGCCACCCACCCGCCCAACTGAAAGCCAGCCATTAGACATGCACAGATAGTTCTGAGGGTCTGTCTGTGATGTCATAAAGGGCCTGCTGATCAATGGGCAGCTTTCTGATTGGCTGCTGTATTTGATTGACAGATGGAAGCTGGCAGCTGATTGGCTGTCTAGCCTAAAGTGCTTTACACACCTCCCTGATGGTACCACTGGCTAAGACTCCACCTCAGCTCATTGGGTAATGAAAAATTTAGAACAATTGATGGATGAAAGCAGGCAGGCCGGCCATTTTGGGACGCTCAGTGGACTTGTTTAATGCAATGCACCTTTGTATATTCACATGCATTCGCTTCATGCTGTAACCACTGTACATAAAAATTTGGAAACATGGCATACAGTGTATCATTTGGTGTCTAAGTCATGTTTCCTATAATTTCCCTTCCCAGATACAAGCACTTTTGAGTGTTTGGGGCACTTTTTAGCTAAAATCATCCTACAGGGCCTAACTGCATATGCTAAAGCCTGCCTATTTTGAATGGTCTAGTGGCCCCTGCAACCTCCAAAAATATCAGAACTTACTTCCCCAATAACCTGCTAACTCACCCCTGAAATACATACTTATTCACGCTATTTTGTTCATTGGACTCATTTCTCATTTGAAATGCCCATTTTTGGGGTGCCAGAATTGTGCGTCTTTAAAAGGTGATTTCTATGATACCCCACTTTTGCGCGTCAGACCTCAACTTTTCCCGTAAACGCAGAAAAACCACAATTTTCAGGAGAAACGAGACAGACATCCCCTCCCTCTGCCACCCACCCGCCCAACTGAAAGCCAGCCATTAGACATGCACAGATAGTTCTGAGGGTCTGTCTGTGATGTCATAAAGGGCCTGCTGATCAATGGGCAGCTTTCTGATTGGCTGCTGTAATTGATTGACAGATGGAAGCTGGCAGCTGATTGGCTGTGTAGCCTAAAGTGCTTTACACACCTCCCCGATGGTACCACTGGCTAAGACTCCACCTCAGCTCATTGGGTAATGAAAAATTTAGAACAATTGATGGATGAAAGCAGGCAGGCCGGCCATTTTGGGACGCTCAGTGGACTTGTTTAATGCAATGCACCTTTGTATATTCACATGCATTCGCTTCATGCTGTAACCACTGTGCATAAAAATTTGGAAACATGGCATACAGTGTATCATTTGGTGTCTAAGTCATGTTTCCCATAATTTCCCTTCCCAGATACAAGCACTTTTGAGTGTTTGGGGCACTTTTTAGCTAAAATCATCCTACAGGGCCTAACTACATATGCTAAAGCCTGCCTATTTTGAATGGTGTAGTGGCCCCTGCAACCTCCAAAAATATCAGGACTTACTTCCCCAATAACCTGCTAACTCACCCCTGAAATACATACTTATTCACGCTATTTTGTTCATTGGACTCATTTCTCATTTGAAATGCCCATTTTTGGGGAGCCAGAAATGTGCGTCTTTAAAAGGTGATTTCTACGATACCCCACTTTTGCGCGTCAGACCTCAACTTTTCCCGTAAACGCAGAAAAACCACAATTTTCAGGAGAAACGAGACAGACATCCCCTCCCTCTGCCACCCACCCGCCCAACTGAAAGCCAGCCATTAGACATGCACAGATAGTTCTGAGGGTCTGTCTGTGATGTCATAAAGGGCCTGCTGATCAATGGGCAGCTTTCTGATTGGCTGCTGTATTTGATTGACAGATGGAAGCTGGCAGCTGATTGGCTGTCTAGCCTAAAGTGCTTTACACACCTCCCTGATGGTACCACTGGCTAAGACTCCACCTCAGCTCATTGGGTAATGAAAAATTTAGAACAATTGATGGATGAAAGCAGGCAGGCCGGCCATTTTGGGACGCTCAGTGGACTTGTTTAATGCAATGCACCTTTGTATATTCACATGCATTCGCTTCATGCTGTAACCACTGTACATAAAAATTTGGAAACATGGCATACAGTGTATCATTTGGTGTCTAAGTCATGTTTCCTATAATTTCCCTTCCCAGATACAAGCACTTTTGAGTGTTTGGGGCACTTTTTAGCTAAAATCATCCTACAGGGCCTAACTGCATATGCTAAAGCCTGCCTATTTTGAATGGTCTAGTGGCCCCTGCAACCTCCAAAAATATCAGAACTTACTTCCCCAATAACCTGCTAACTCACCCCTGAAATACATACTTATTCACGCTATTTTGTTTATTGGACTCATTTCTCATTTGAAATGCCCATTTTTGGGGTGCCAGAATTGTGCGACTTTAAAAGGTGATTTCTATGATACCCCACTTTTGCGCGTCAGACCTCAACTTTTCCCGTAAACGCAGAAAAACCACAATTTTCAGGAGAAACGAGACAGACATCCCCTCCCTCTGCCACCCACCCGCCCAACTGAAAGCCAGCCATTAGACATGCACAGATAGTTCTGAGGGTCTGTCTGTGATGTCATAAAGGGCCTGCTGATCAATGGGCAGCTTTCTGATTGGCTGCTGTAATTGATTGACAGATGGAAGCTGGCAGCTGATTGGCTGTCTAGCCTAAAGTGCTTTACACACCTCCCCGATGGTACCACTGGCTAAGACTCCACCTCAGCTCATTGGGTAATGAAAAATTTAGAACAATTGATGGATGAAAGCAGGCAGGCCGGCCATTTTGGGACGCTCAGTGGACTTGTTTAATGCAATGCACCTTTGTATATTCACATGCATTCGCTTCATGCTGTAACCACTGTACATAAAAATTTGGAAACATGGCATACAGTGTATCATTTGGTGTCTAAGTCATGTTTCCCATAATTTCCCTTCCCAGATACAAGCCCTTTTGAGTGTTTGGGGCACTTTTTAGCTAAAATCATCCTACAGGGCCTAACTACATATGCTAAAGCCTGCCTATTTTGAATGGTGTAGTGGCCCCTGCAACCTCCAAAAATATCAGGACTTACTTCCCCAATAACCTGCTAACTCACCCCTGAAATACATACTTATTCACGCTATTTTGTTCATTGGACTCATTTCTCATTTGAAATGCCCATTTTTGGGGGGCCAGAAATGTGCGTCTTTAAAAGGTGATTTCTACGATACCCCACTTTTGCGCGTCGGACCTCAACTTTTCCCGTAAACGCAGAAAAACCACAATTTTCAGGAGAAACGAGACAGACATCCCCTCCCTCTGCCACCCACCCGCCCAACTGACAGCCAGCCATTAGACATGCACAGATAGTTCTGAGGGTCTGTCTGTGATGTCATAAAGGGCCTGCTGATCAATGGGCAGCTTTCTGATTGGCTGCTCTATTTGATTGACAGATGGAAGCTGGCAGCTGATTGGCTGTCTAGCCTAAAGTGCTTTACACACCTCCCTGATGGTACCACTGGCTAAGACTCCACCTCAGCTCATTGGGTAATGAAAAATTTAGAACAATTGATGGATGAAAGCAGGAAGGGCCGGCCATTTTGGGACGCTCATTGGACTTGTTTAATGCAATGCACCTTTGTATTTTCACATGCATTCGCTTCATGCTGTAACCACTGTGCATAAAAATTTGGAAACATGGCATACAGTGTATCATTTGGTGTCTAAGTCATGTTTCCCATATTTTCCCTTCCCAGATACAAGCCCGTTTGAGTGTTTGGGGCACTTTTTAGCTAAAATCATCCTACAGGGCCTAACTGCATATGCTAAAGCCTGCCTATTTTGAATGGTCTAGTGGCCCCTGCAACCTCCAAAAATATCAGGATTTACTTCCCCAATAACCTGCTAACTCACCCCTGAAATACATACTTATTCACCCTATTTTGTTAATTGGACTCATTTCTCATTTGAAATGCCCATTTTTTGGGGGCCAGAAATGTGCGTCTTTAAAAGGTGATTTCTACGAGACCCCACTTTTGCGCGTCGGACCTCAACTTTTCCCGTAAAAGCAGAAAAAACGCAATTTTCAGGAGAAACGAGACAGACATCCCCTCCCTCTGCCACCCACCCGCCCAACTGACAGCCAGCCATTAGACATGCACAGATAGTTCTGAGGGTCTGTCTGTGATGTCAAAAAGGGCCTGCTGATCAATGGGCAGCTTTCTGATTGGCTGCTGTATTTGATTGACAGATGGAAGCTGGCAGCTGATTGGCTGTCTAGCCTAAAGTGCTTTACACACCTCCCTGATGGTACCACTGGCTAAGACTCCACCTCAGCTCATTGGGTAATGAAAAATTTAGAACAATTGATGGATGAAAGCAGGCAGGCCGGCCATTTTGGGACGCTCAGTGGACTTGTTTAATGCAATGCACCTTTGTATATTCACATGCATTCGCTTCATGCTGTAACCACTGTGCATAAAAATTTGGAAACATGGCATACAGTGTATCATTTGGTGTCTAAGTCATGTTTCCCATAATTTCCCTTCCCAGATACAAGCACTTTTGAGTGTTTGGGGCACTTTTTAGCTAAAATCATCCTACAGGGCCTAACTGCATATGCTAAAGCCTGCCTATTTTGAATGGTGTAGTGGCCCCTGCAACCTCCAAAAATATCAGGACTTACTTCCCCAATAACCTGCTAACTCACCCCTGAAATACATACTTATTCACCCTATTTTGTTCATTGGACTCATTTCTCATTTGAAATGCCCATTTTTGGGGAGCCAGAAATGTGCGTCTTTAAAAGGTGATTTCTACGATACCCCACTTTTGCGTGTCAGACCTCAACTTTTCCCGTAAACGCAGAAAAACCGCAATTTTCAGGAGAAACGAGACAGACATCCCCTCCCTCTGCCACCCACCCGCCCAACTGAAAGCCAGCCATTAGACATGCACAGATAGTTCTGAGGGTCTGTCTGTGATGTCATAAAGAGCCTGTTGATCAATGGGCAGCTTTCTGATTGGCTGCTGTATTTGATTGACAGATGGAAGCTGGCAGCTGATTGGCTGTCTAGCCTAAAGTGCTTTACACACCTCCCTGATGGTACCACTGGCTAAGACTCCACCTCAGCTCATTGGGTAATGAAAAATTTAGAACAATTGATGGATGAAAGCAGGCAGGCCGGCCATTTTGGGACGCTCAATGGACTTGTTTAATGCAATGCACCTTTGTATATTCACATGCATTCGATTCATGCTGTAACCACTGTGCATAAAAATTTGGAAACATGGCATACAGTGTATCATTTGGTGTCTAAGTCATGTTTCCCATATTTTCCCTTCCCAGATACAAGCCCGTTTGAGTGTTTGGGGCACTTTTTAGCTAAAATCATCCTACAGGGCCTAACTGCATATGCTAAAGCCTGCCTATTTTGAATGGTCTAGTGGCCCCTGCAACCTCCAAAAATATCAGGATTTACTTCCCCAACAACCTGCTAACACCCCTGAAATACATACTTATTTACCCAATTTTGTTAATTGGACTCATTTCTCATTTGAAATGCCCATTTTTTGGGGGCCAGAAATGTGCGTCTTTAAAAGGTGATTTCTACGAGACCCCACTTTTGCGCGTCGGACCTCAACTTTTCCCGTAAACGCAGAAAAACCGCAATTTTCAGGAGAAACGAGACAGACATCCCCTCCCTCTGCCACCCACCCGCCCAACTGACAGCCAGCCATTAGACATGCACAGATAGTTCTGAGGGTCTGTCTGTGATGTCATAAAGGGCCTGCTGATCAATGGGCAGCTTTCTGATTGGCTGCTGTATTTGATTGACAGATGGAAGCTGGCAGCTGATTGGCTGTCTAGCCTAAAGTGCTTTACACACCTCCCTGATGGTACCACTGGCTAAGAATCCACCTCAGCTCATTGGGTAATGAAAAATTTAGAACAATTGATGGATGAAAGCAGGAAGGGCCGGCCATTTTGGGACGCTTATTGGACTTGTTTAATGCAATGCACCTTTGTATTTTCACATGCATTCGCTTCATGCTGTAACCACTGTGCATAAAAATTTGGAAACATGGCATACAGTGTATCATTTGGTGTCTAAGTCATGTTTCCCATATTTTCCCTTCCCAGATACAAGCCCGTTTGAGTGTTTGGGGCACTTTTTAGCTAAAATCATCCTACAGGGCCTAACTGCATATGCTAAAGCCTGCCTATTTTGAATGGTCTAGTGGCCCCTGCAACCTCCAAAAATATCAGGATTTACTTCCCCAATAACCTGCTAACTCACCCCTGAAATACATACTTATTCACCCTATTTTGTTAATTGGACTCATTTCTCATTTGAAATGCCCATTTTTTGGGGGCCAGAAATGTGCGTCTTTAAAAGGTGATTTCTACGAGACCCCACTTTTGCGCGACGGACCTCAACTTTTCCCGTAAACGCAGAAAAACCGCAATTTTCAGGAGAAACGAGACAGACATCCCCTCCCTCTGCCACCCACCCGCCCAACTGACAGCCAGCCATTAGACATGCACAGATAGTTCTGAGGGTCTGTCTGTGATGTCATAAAGGGCCTGCTGATCAATGGGCAGCTTTCTGATTGGCTGCTGTATTTGATTGACAGATGGAAGCTGGCAGCTGATTGGCTGTCTAGCCTAAAGTGCTTTACACACCTCCCTGATGGTACCACTGGCTAAGACTCCACCTCAGCTCATTGGGTAATGAAAAATTTAGAACAATTGATGGATGAAAGCAGGCAGGCCGGCCATTTTGGGACGCTCAGTGGACTTGTTTAATGCAATGCACCTTTGTATATTCACATGCATTCGCTTCATGCTGTAACCACTGTGCATAAAAATTTGGAAACATGGCATACAGTGTATCATTTGGTGTCTAAGTCATGTTTCCCATAATTTCCCTTCCCAGATACAAGCACTTTTGAGTGTTTGGGGCACTTTTTAGCTAAAATCATCCTACAGGGCCTAACTGCATATGCTAAAGCCTGCCTATTTTGAATGGTGTAGTGGCCCCTGCAACCTCCAAAAATATCAGGACTTACTTCCCCAATAACCTGCTAACTCACCCCTGAAATACATACTTATTCACCCTATTTTGTTCATTGGACTCATTTCTCATTTGAAATGCCCATTTTTGGGGAACCAGAAATGTGCGTCTTTAAAAGGTGATTTCTACGATACCCCACTTTTGCGTGTCAGACCTCAACTTTTCCCGTAAACGCAGAAAAACCGCAATTTTTAGGAGAAACGAGACAGACATCCCCTCCCTCTGCCACCCACCCGCCCAACTGAAAGCCAGCCATTAGACATGCACAGATAGTTCTGAGGGTCTGTCTGTGATGTCATAAAGAGCCTGCTGATCAATGGGCAGCTTTCTGATTGGCTGCTGTATTTGATTGACAGATGGAAGCTGGCAGCTGATTGGCTGTCTAGCCTAAAGTGCTTTACACACCTCCCTGATGGTACCACTGGCTAAGACTCCACCTCAGCTCATTGGGTAATGAAAAATTTAGAACAATTGATGGATGAAAGCAGGCAGGCCGGCCATTTTGGGACGCTCAGTGGACTTGTTTAATGCAATGCACCTTTGTATATTCACATGCATTCGCTTCATGCTGTAACCACTGTGCATAAAAATTTGGAAACATAGCATACAGTGTATCATTTGGTGTCTAAGTCATGTTTCCCATAATTTCCCTTCCCAGATACAAGCACTTTTGAGTGTTTAAGGCACTTTTTAGCTAAAATCATCCTACAGGGCCTAACTGCATATGCTAAAGCCTGCCTATTTTGAATGGTGTAGTGGCCCCTGCAACCTCCAAAAATATCAGGACTTACTTCCCCAATAACCTGCTAACTCACCCCTGAAATACATACTTATTCACCCTATTTTGTTCATTGGACTCATTTCTCATTTGAAATGCCCATTTTTGGGGAGCCAGAAATGTGCGTCTTTAAAAGGTGATTTCTACGATACCCCACTTTTGCGTGTCAGACCTCAACTTTTCCCGTAAACGCAGAAAAACCGCAATTTTCAGGAGAAACGAGACAGACATCCCCTCCCTCTGCCACCCACCCGCCCAACTGAAAGCCAGCCATTAGACATGCACAGATAGTTCTGAGGGTCTGTCTGTGATGTCATAAAGAGCCTGTTGATCAATGGGCAGCTTTCTGATTGGCTGCTGTATTTGATTGACAGATGGAAGCTGGCAGCTGATTGGCTGTCTAGCCTAAAGTGCTTTACACACCTCCCTGATGGTACCACTGGCTAAGACTCCACCTCAGCTCATTGGGTAATGAAATATTTAGAACAATTGATGGATGAAAGCAGGCAGGCCGGCCATTTTGGGACGCTCAGTGGACTTGTTTAATGCAATGCACCTTTGTATATTCACATGCATTCGATTCATGCTGTAACCACTGTGCATAAAAATTTGGAAACATGGCATACAGTGTATCATTTGGTGTCTAAGTCATGTTTCCCATAATTTCCCTTCCCAGATACAAGCACTTTTGAGTGTTTGGGGCACTTTTTAGCTAAAATCATCCTAAAGGGCCTAACTGCATATGCTAAAGCCTGCCTATTTTGAATGGTGTAGTGGCCCCTGCAGCCTCCAAAAATATCAGGACTTACTTCCCCAATAACCTGCTAACTCACCCCTGAAATACATACTTATTCACCCTATTTTGTTCATTGGACTCATTTCTCATTTGAAATGCCCATTTTTGAGGAGCCAGAAATGTGCGTCTTTAAAAGGTGATTTCTACGATACCCCACTTTTGCGCGTCGGACCTCAACTTTTCCCGTAAACGCAGAAAAAACACAATTTTCAGGAGAAACGAGACAGACATCCCCGCCCTCTGCCACCCACCCGCCCAACTGAAAGCAAGCCATTAGACATGCACAGATAGTTCTGAGGGTCTGTCTGTGATGTCATAAAGGGCCTGCTGATCAATGGGCAGCTTTCTGATTGGCTGCTGTATTTGATTGACAGATGGAAGCTGGCAGCTGATTGGCTGTCTAGCCTAAAGTGCTTTACACACCTCCCTGATGGTACCACTGGCTAAGACTCCACCTCAGCTCATTGGGTAATGAAAAATTTAGAACAATTGATGGATGAAAGCAGGAAGGGCCGGCCATTTTGGGACGCTCATTGGACTTGTTTAATGCAATGCACCTTTGTATTTTCACATGCATTCGCTTCATGCTGTAACCACTGTGCATAAAAATTTGGAAACATGGCATACAGTGTATCATTTGGTGTCTAAGTCATGTTTCCCATATTTTCCCTTCCCAGATACAAGCCCGTTTGAGTGTTTGGGGCACTTTTTAGCTAAAATCATCCTACAGGGCCTAACTGCATATGCTAAAGTCTGCCTATTTTGAATGGTCTAGTGGCCCCTGCAACCTCCAAAAATATCAGGATTTACTTCCCCAATAACCTGCTAACTCACCCCTGAAATACATACTTATTCACCCTATTTTGTTCATTGGACTCATTTCTCATTTGAAATGCCCATTTTTTGGGGGCCAGAAATGTGCGTCTTTAACCCCTTCCTGACAGAGCCAGTTTTTGCGTTCCTGACAGAGCCCTTTTTTTCAAATCTGACATGTATCACTTAAGTGGGGATAACTTTTTTTTGCTTTTACTTATCCCAGTGATTTTGAGATTGTTTTTTCGTGACACATTGTACTTCAAATTAGTGGTAAATTTGGGTCGATACAGTCTGTGTTTTTTTGTGAAAAATACCAAAATGTCGTAAAAAAATGGAAAATTTAGCAATTTGCAAAATGTTAAATTTTCTGCTTGTGAGACAAATAATCATACCACTCAAAATAGTTAATAACTAACATAGACCATATGTCTACTTTATGTTTCCATCATTATTTCAACTTCCTTTTAATTTTTTTGGACACTAGGAGGCTTACAATATGAATAGCAAATTCTCAAATTTTCAAGAAAATTTCAAACACTGATTTTTTTAGGGACCAGTTCAGTTCTGATGTGACTTTGAGGGACTTGTATGTGAGACACCCCCATAAATGATACCATTTCAAAAACTGCACCGCTCACAGTATTCAAAACAGCATTTTGGAAGTTTGTTAACCCTTTAGGTGTTTCACAGGAATTAAAACAAAGTGTAGGTGAAATTTCAAAATTTCATTTTTTTTGCAGATTTGCAATTTTAATACATTTTTCTAAGGAACACAGTACATTTTACTAGAGAAATGTGACTAAAAATTGATTCCCCCAATTCTTTTGTTTTCATAAATATCCTATATGTGGCCCTAGTGTGCACGTTGACCAAACCACAGGCTTCATAATAGAAGGAGCACCTACTTGATTTTGGAGCCTCCTTTTTATGAGATTATTTTTTAGGCACCATGTAGGTTTCTAGGCACAATAAGATGCTAAAATTTAGGAACCCCCCCACAAGTGACCCCATTTTGCAAACTACACCCCTCAGGGAATTCATCTAGGGGTATAGTGTACATTTCAAACCCCCAGGGGTTTCACCAATTGTGGTACAACTGGGCAGTGAAAATGAAAAATTAAATTTTTTACACAAAAATGCAGTTCTGGCTCAAAATTTTTCATTTTCAGAAGGTATGAAGGAGAAAAAGCACCCCAAAATCTGTGCCTCAATTTCTCCCGAGTACGGCAATGCCTCACATGTGACCAAAAAATACCATTTGGGTGCATGGCAGGACTCAGAAAGGAAGGAGTGATTTTTGGATTTTGCAGCTCAGATTCTGGTGGAATGTTGGTGGGTGCTATGTTGCATTAGCAAGACCCCCCAAGCACCAATACAGTGGAACCCCCCGAACAAGTGACCCCATTTTGCAAACTACACCCCTCAGGGAATTCATCTAGGGGTATAGTGTACATTTCAAACCCCCAGGGGTTTCACCAATTTTGATACAACTGGGCAGTGAAAATGAAAAATTACATTTTTTTACACAAAAATGCAGTTCTGGCTCAAAATTTTTCATTTTCATAAGGTATGAAGGAGAAAAAGCACCCCAAAATCTGTGCCCCAATTTCTCCCGAGTATGGCAATACCTCATATGTGACCAAAAAATACCATTTGGGTGCATGGCAGGACTCAGAAAGGAAGGAGTGATTTTTGGTGGTGGAATGTTGGTGGGTGCTATGTCGCATTAGCAAGACCCCCAAAGCACCAATACAGTGGAACCCCCCCACAAGTGACCCCATTTTGCAAACTACACCCCTCAGGGAATTCATCTAGGGGTATAGTGTACATTTCAAACCCCCAGGGGTTTCACCAATTTTGATACAACTGGGCAGTGAAAATGAAAAATTACATTTTTTTACACAAAAATGCAGTTCTGGCTCAAAATTTTTCATTTTCAGAAGGTATGAAGGAGAAAAAGCACCCCAAAATCTGTGCCCCAATTTCTCCCGAGTACGGCAATGCCTCACATGTGACCAAAAAATACCATTTGGGTGCATGGCAGGACTCAGAAGGGAAGGAGTGATTTTTGGATTTTGCAGCTCAGATTCTGGTGGAATTTTGGTGGGTGCTATGTCGCATTAGCAAGACCCCCCAAGCACCAATACAGTGGAACCCCCCCCCACAAGTGACCCCATTTTGCAAACTCCACCCCTCAGGGAATTCATCTAGGGGTATAGTGTACATTTCAAACCCCCAGGGGTTTCACCAATTTTGATACAACTGGGCTGTGCAAATGCAAAATTACATTTTTTACACAAAAATGCAGTTCTGGCTCAAAATTTTTCATTTTCACAAGGAATGAAGGAGACAAAGCACCCCAAAATCTGTGCCCCAATTTCTCCCGAGTACGGCAATGCCTCACATGTGACCAAAAAATACCATTTGGGTGCATGGCAGGACTCAGAAAGGAAGGAGTGATTTTTGGATTTTGCAGGTCAGATTCTGGTGGAATGTTGGTGGGTGCTATGTTGCATTAGCAAGACCCCCCAAGCACCAATACAGTGGAACCCCCCCACAAGTGACCCCATTTTGCAAACTACACCCCTCAGGGAATTCATCTAGGGGTATAGTGTACATTTCAAACCCCCAGGGGTTTCACCAATTTTGATACAACTGGGCAGTGAAAATGAAAAATTACATTTTTTTACACAAAAATGCAGTTCTGGCTCAAAATTTTTCATTTTCAGAAGGTATGAAGGAGAAAAAGCACCCCAAAATCTGTGCCCCAATTTCTCCCGAGTACGGCAATGCCTCATATGTGACCAAAAAATACCAGTTGGGTGCATGGCAGGACTCAGAAAGGAAGGAGTGATTTTTGGTGGTGGAATGTTGGTGGGTGCTATGTCGCATTAGCAAGACCCCCAAAGCACCAATACAGTGGAACCCCCCCACAAGTGACCCCATTTTGCAAACTACACCCCTCAGGGAATTCATCTAGGGGTATAGTGTACATTTCAAACCCCCAGGGGTTTCACCAATTTTGATACAACTGGGCAGTGAAAATGAAAAATTACATTTTTTTACACAAAAATGCAGTTCTGGCTCAAAATTTTTCATTTTCATAAGGTATGAAGGAGAAAAAGCACCCTAAAATCTGTGCCCCAATTTCTCCCGAGTACGGCAATGCCTCATATGTGACCAAAAAATACCAGTTGGGTGCATGGCAGGACTCAGAAAGGAAGGAGTGATTTTTGGTGGTGGAATGTTGGTGGGTGCTATGTCGCATTAGCAAGACCCCCAAAGCACCAATACAGTGGAACCCCCCCACAAGTGACCCCATTTTGCAAACTACACCCCTCAGGGAATTCATCTAGGGGTATAGTGTACATTTCAAACCCCCAGGGGTTTCACCAATTTTGATACAACTGGGCAGTGAAAATGAAAAATTACATTTTTTTACACAAAAATGCAGTTCTGGCTCAAAATTTTTCATTTTCATAAGGTATGAAGGAGAAAAAGCACCCTAAAATCTGTGCCCCAATTTCTCCCGAGTACGGCAATGCCTCACATGTGACCAAAAAATACCATTTGAGTGCATGGCAGGACTCAGAAGGGAAGGAGTGATTTTTGGATTTTGCAGCTCAGATTCTGGTGGAATTTTGGTGGGTGCTATGTCGCATTAGCAAGACCCCCCAAGCACCAATACAGTGGAACCCCCCCACAAGTGACCCCATTTTGCAAACTACACCCCTCAGGGAATTCATCTAGGGGTATAGTGTACATTTCAAACCCCCAGGGGTTTCACCAATTTTGATACAACTGGGCTGTGCAAATGCAAAATTACATTTTTTACACAAAAATGCAGTTCTGGCTCAAAATTTTTCATTTTCACAAGGAATGAAGGAGACAAAGCACCCCAAAATCTGTGCCCCAATTTCTCCCGAGTACGGCAATGCCTCACATGTGACCAAAAAATACCATTTGGGTGCATGGCAGGACTCAGAAAGGAAGGAGTGATTTTTGGATTTTGCAGCTTAGATTCTGGTGGAATGTTGGTGGGTGCTATGTTGCATTAGCAAGACCCCCCAAGCACCAATACAGTGGAACCCCCCCACAAGTGACCCCATTTTGCAAACTACACCCCTCAGGGAATTCATCTAGGGGTATAGTGTACATTTCAAACCCCCAGGGGTTTCACCAATTTTGATACAACTGGGCAGTAAAAATGAAAAATTACATTTTTTTACACAAAAATGCAGTTCTGGCTCAAAATTTTTCATTTTCAGAAGGTATGAAGGAGAAAAAGCACCCCAAAATCTGTGCCCCAATTTCTCCCGAGTACGGCAATGCCTCACATGTGACCAAAAAATACCAGTTGGGTGCATGGCAGGACTCAGAAGGGAAGGAGTGATTTTTGGATTTTGCGGCTCAGATTCTGGTGGAATGAATGGTGGGTGCTATGTGGCATTAGCAAGACCCCCGAAGCACGGTGAAATTATGAACCTAATAATCCATAGATGTGTGGTATATTTTAAAACACTCCTTTATACATAGGCCGGGTTTGTCGGGGCAAGTGTCACACTGGAAAATAGTTTGCTTTCTTATTCCCTTTTTATAGCAAACTTTGCACCTTTTTTGTGTCCTGCCCTTTTTTTCAGTGGAGGGGATTTCATCAGGAAAATGCTGCCCTGGTACAATACGGGGGCCAGTACTAGAAGTACTGGGGCCCTCTGCCTGCTGGTTCCCAAATATTAGGCCCTTTATGACTTCCTCTTGAAAGTGCATAAATGTCCCCCTCTGGCTGGTAGAACGGAATAGCACGTAAGCGTTATACAGTGCCATCTGGATGATATACACGGCCAGCTTCTTGTACCAGATTTTTGTTTTCCGCAGGGCACTGTACGGCTTCAGTACCTGATCTGAAAGATCCACTCCGCCCATGTACTTATTGTAATCCAGGATACAATTAGGTTTGGAGGTGTGGGTACTGGTACCTCGTACAGGGACGGAGGTGGTACTGTCTCCGTGAATTGTTGTCAGTATAAGGACATCCCTCTTGTCCTTATATTTGACCAACAACATATTTTCGGTGCATATTCCCCTGCTTTCACCCCTTCTCATTACTTGGGCAATGTGCGTTTTTGGGAGGCCTCTTTGGTTCTTGCGCACAGTACCGCAAGCTGCTGTACCTCTTGAACCAAGGGCCTTAAACAGGGGGATGCTGGTGTAAAAGTTATCCACATAGAGGTGATAACCTTTATCCAGGAAGGGGTGCACTAAATCCCAGACAATTTTTCCACTAACACCTACGAGGGAGGGGGGGCATTCTGGCGGTTCAATTCTTGAATCCTTCCCTTCATATACCTCAACTTTTCCCGTAAACGCAGAAAAACCGCAATTTTCAGGAGAAACGAGACAGACATCCCCTCCCTCTGCCACCCACCCGCCCAACTGACAGCCAGCCATTAGACATGCACAGATAGTTCTGAGGGTCTGTCTGTGATGTCATAAAGGGCCTGCTGATCAATGGGCAGCTTTCTGATTGGCTGCTGTATTTGATTGACAGATGGCATACAGTGTATCATTTGGTGTCTAAGTCATGTTTCCCATATTTTCCCTTCCCAGATACAAGCCCGTTTGAGTGTTTGGGGCACTTTTTAGCTAAAATCATCCTACAGGGCCTAACTGCATATGCTAAAGCCTGCCTATTTTGAATGGTCTAGTGGCCCCTGCAACCTCCAAAAATATCAGGATTTACTTCCCCAATAACCTGCTAACTCACCCCTGAAATACATACTTATTCACCCTATTTTGTTAATTGGACTCATTTCTCATTTGAAATGCCCATTTTTTGGGGGCCAGAAATGTGCGTCTTTAAAAGGTGATTTCTACGAGACCCCACTTTTGCGCGACGGACCTCAACTTTTCCCGTAAACGCAGAAAAACCGCAATTTTCAGGAGAAACGAGACAGACATCCCCTCCCTCTGCCACCCACCCGCCCAACTGACAGCCAGCCATTAGACATGCACAGATAGTTCTGAGGGTCTGTCTGTGATGTCATAAAGGGCCTGCTGATCAATGGGCAGCTTTCTGATTGGCTGCTGTATTTGATTGACAGATGGAAGCTGGCAGCTGATTGGCTGTCTAGCCTAAAGTGCTTTACACACCTCCCTGATGGTACCACTGGCTAAGACTCCACCTCAGCTCATTGGGTAATGAAAAATTTAGAACAATTGATGGATGAAAGCAGGCAGGCCGGCCATTTTGGGACGCTCAGTGGACTTGTTTAATGCAATGCACCTTTGTATATTCACATGCATTCGCTTCATGCTGTAACCACTGTGCATAAAAATTTGGAAACATGGCATACAGTGTATCATTTGGTGTCTAAGTCATGTTTCCCATAATTTCCCTTCCCAGATACAAGCACTTTTGAGTGTTTGGGGCACTTTTTAGCTAAAATCATCCTACAGGGCCTAACTGCATATGCTAAAGCCTGCCTATTTTGAATGGTGTAGTGGCCCCTGCAACCTCCAAAAATATCAGGACTTACTTCCCCAATAACCTGCTAACTCACCCCTGAAATACATACTTATTCACCCTATTTTGTTCATTGGACTCATTTCTCATTTGAAATGCCCATTTTTGGGGAACCAGAAATGTGCGTCTTTAAAAGGTGATTTCTACGATACCCCACTTTTGCGTGTCAGACCTCAACTTTTCCCGTAAACGCAGAAAAACCGCAATTTTTAGGAGAAACGAGACAGACATCCCCTCCCTCTGCCACCCACCCGCCCAACTGAAAGCCAGCCATTAGACATGCACAGATAGTTCTGAGGGTCTGTCTGTGATGTCATAAAGAGCCTGTTGATCAATGGGCAGCTTACTGATTGGCTGCTGTATTTGATTGACAGATGGAAGCTGGCAGCTGATTGGCTGTCTAGCCTAAAGTGCTTTACACACCTCCCTGATGGTACCACTGGCTAAGACTCCACCTCAGCTCATTGGGTAATGAAAAATTTAGAACAATTGATGGATGAAAGCAGGCAGGCCGGCCATTTTGGGACGCTCAGTGGACTTGTTTAATGCAATGCACCTTTGTATATTCACATGAATTCGATTCATGCTGTAACCACTGTGCATAAAAATTTGGAAACATGGCATACAGTGTATCATTTGGTGTCTAAGTCATGTTTCCCATATTTTCCCTTCCCAGATACAAGCACTTTTGAGTGTTTGGGGCACTTTTTAGCTAAAATCATCCTAAAGGGCCTAACTGCATATGCTAAAGCCTGCCTATTTTGAATGGTGTAGTGGCCCCTGCAGCCTCCAAAAATATCAGGACTTACTTCCCCAATAACCTGCTAACTCACCCCTGAAATACATACTTATTCACCCTATTTTGTTCATTGGACTCATTTCTCATTTGAAATGCCCATTTTTGGGGAGCCAGAAATGTGCGTCTTTAAAAGGTGATTTCTACGATACCCCACTTTTGCGTGTCAGACCTCAACTTTTCCCGTAAACGCAGAAAAACCGCAATTTTCAGGAGAAACGAGACAGACATCCCCTCCCTCTGCCGCCCACCCGCCCAACTGAAAGCCAGCCATTAGACATGCACAGATAGTTCTGAGGGTCTGTCTGTGATGTCATAAAGAGCCTGCTGATCAATGGGCAGCTTTCTGATTGGCTGCTGTATTTGATTGACAGATGGAAGCTGGCAGCTGATTGGCTGTCTAGCCTAAAGTGCTTTACACACCTCCCTGATGGTACCACTGGCTAAGACTCCACCTCAGCTCATTGGGTAATGAAAAATTTAGAACAATTGATGGATGAAAGCAGGCAGGCCGGCCATTTTGGGACGCTCAGTGGACTTGTTTAATGCAATGCACCTTTGTATATTCACATGCATTCGCTTCATGCTGTAACCACTGTGCATAAAAATTTGGAAACATAGCATACAGTGTATCATTTGGTGTCTAAGTCATGTTTCCCATAATTTCCCTTCCCAGATACAAGCACTTTTGAGTGTTTGAGGCACTTTTTAGCTAAAATCATCCTACAGGGCCTAACTGCATATGCTAAAGCCTGCCTATTTTGAATGGTGTAGTGGCCCCTGCAACCTCCAAAAATATCAGGACTTACTTCCCCAATAACCTGCTAACTCACCCCTGAAATACATACTTATTCACCCTATTTTGTTCATTGGACTCATTTCTCATTTGAAATGCCCATTTTTGGGGAGCCAGAAATGTGCGTCTTTAAAAGGTGATTTCTACGATACCCCACTTTTGCGTGTCAGACCTCAACTTTTCCCGTAAACGCAGAAAAACCGCAATTTTCAGGAGAAACGAGACAGACATCCCCTCCCTCTGCCGCCCACCCGCCCAACTGAAAGCCAGCCATTAGACATGCACAGATAGTTCTGAGGGTCTGTCTGTGATGTCATAAAGAGCCTGCTGATCAATGGGCAGCTTTCTGATTGGCTGCTGTATTTGATTGACAGATGGAAGCTGGCAGCTGATTGGCTGTCTAGCCTAAAGTGCTTTACACACCTCCCTGATGGTACCACTGGCTAAGACTCCACCTCAGCTCATTGGGTAATGAAAAATTTAGAACAATTGATGGATGAAAGCAGGCAGGCCGGCCATTTTGGGACGCTCAGTGGACTTGTTTAATGCAATGCACCTTTGTATATTCACATGCATTCGCTTCATGCTGTAACCACTGTGCATAAAAATTTGGAAACATAGCATACAGTGTATCATTTGGTGTCTAAGTCATGTTTCCCATAATTTCCCTTCCCAGATACAAGCACTTTTGAGTGTTTGAGGCACTTTTTAGCTAAAATCATCCTACAGGGCCTAACTGCATATGCTAAAGCCTGCCTATTTTGAATGGTGTAGTGGCCCCTGCAACCTCCAAAAATATCAGGACTTACTTCCCCAATAACCTGCTAACTCACCCCTGAAATACATACTTATTCACCCTATTTTGTTCATTGGACTCATTTCTCATTTGAAATGCCCATTTTTGGGGAGCCAGAAATGTGCGTCTTTAAAAGGTGATTTCTACGATACCCCACTTTTGCGTGTCAGACCTCAACTTTTCCCGTAAACGCAGAAAAACCGCAATTTTCAGGAGAAACGAGACAGACATCCCCTCCCTCTGCCACCCACCCGCCCAACTGAAAGCCAGCCATTAGACATGCACAGATAGTTCTGAGGGTCTGTCTGTGATGTCATAAAGAGCCTGTTGATCAATGGGCAGCTTTCTGATTGGCTGCTGTATTTGATTGACAGATGGAAGCTGGCAGCTGATTGGCTGTCTAGCCTAAAGTGCTTTACACACCTCCCTGATGGTACCACTGGCTAAGACTCCACCTCAGCTCATTGGGTAATGAAATATTTAGAACAATTGATGGATGAAAGCAGGCAGGCCGGCCATTTTGGGACGCTCAGTGGACTTGTTTAATGCAATGCACCTTTGTATATTCACATGCATTCGATTCATGCTGTAACCACTGTGCATAAAAATTTGGAAACATGGCATACAGTGTATCATTTGGTGTCTAAGTCATGTTTCCCATAATTTCCCTTCCCAGATACAAGCACTTTTGAGTGTTTGGGGCACTTTTTAGCTAAAATCATCCTAAAGGGCCTAACTGCATATGCTAAAGCCTGCCTATTTTGAATGGTGTAGTGGCCCCTGCAGCCTCCAAAAATATCAGGACTTACTTCCCCAATAACCTGCTAACTCACCCCTGAAATACATACTTATTCACCCTATTTTGTTCATTGGACTCATTTCTCATTTGAAATGCCCATTTTTGAGGAGCCAGAAATGTGCGTCTTTAAAAGGTGATTTCTACGATACCCCACTTTTGCGCGTCGGACCTCAACTTTTCCCGTAAACGCAGAAAAAACACAATTTTCAGGAGAAACGAGACAGACATCCCCGCCCTCTGCCACCCACCCGCCCAACTGAAAGCAAGCCATTAGACATGCACAGATAGTTCTGAGGGTCTGTCTGTGATGTCATAAAGGGCCTGCTGATCAATGGGCAGCTTTCTGATTGGCTGCTGTATTTGATTGACAGATGGAAGCTGGCAGCTGATTGGCTGTCTAGCCTAAAGTGCTTTACACACCTCCCTGATGGTACCACTGGCTAAGACTCCACCTCAGCTCATTGGGTAATGAAAAATTTAGAACAATTGATGGATGAAAGCAGGAAGGGCCGGCCATTTTGGGACGCTCATTGGACTTGTTTAATGCAATGCACCTTTGTATTTTCACATGCATTCGCTTCATGCTGTAACCACTGTGCATAAAAATTTGGAAACATGGCATACAGTGTATCATTTGGTGTCTACTGTAAGTCATGTTTCCCATATTTTCCCTTCCCAGATACAAGCCCGTTTGAGTGTTTGGGGCACTTTTTAGCTAAAATCATCCTACAGGGCCTAACTGCATATGCTAAAGTCTGCCTATTTTGAATGGTCTAGTGGCCCCTGCAACCTCCAAAAATATCAGGATTTACTTCCCCAATAACCTGCTAACTCACCCCTGAAATACATACTTATTCACCCTATTTTGTTCATTGGACTCATTTCTCATTTGAAATGCCCATTTTTTGGGGGCCAGAAATGTGCGTCTTTAACCCCTTCCTGACAGAGCCAGTTTTTGCGTTCCTGACAGAGCCCTTTTTTTCAAATCTGACATGTATCACTTAAGTGGGGATAACTTTTTTTTGCTTTTACTTATCCCAGTGATTTTGAGATTGTTTTTTCGTGACACATTGTACTTCAAATTAGTGGTAAATTTGGGTCGATACAGTCTGTGTTTTTTTGTGAAAAATACCAAAATGTCGTAAAAAAATGGAAAATTTAGCAATTTGCAAAATGTTAAATTTTCTGCTTGTGAGACAAATAATCATACCACTCAAAATAGTTAATAACTAACATAGACCATATGTCTACTTTATGTTTCCATCATTATTTCAACTTCCTTTTAATTTTTTTGGACACTAGGAGGCTTACAATATGAATAGCAAATTCTCAAATTTTCAAGAAAATTTCAAACACTGATTTTTTTAGGGACCAGTTCAGTTCTGATGTGACTTTGAGGGACTTGTATGTGAGACACCCCCATAAATGATACCATTTCAAAAACTGCACCCCTCACAGTATTCAAAACAGCATTTTGGAAGTTTGTTAACCCTTTAGGTGTTTCACAGGAATTAAAACAAAGTGTAGGTGAAATTTCAAAATTTCATTTTTTTTGCAGATTTGCAATTTTAATACATTTTTCTAAGGAACACAGTACATTTTACTAGAGAAATGTGACTAAAAATTGATTCCCCCAATTCTTTTGTTTTCATAAATATCCTATATGTGGCCCTAGTGTGCACGTTGACCAAACCACAGGCTTCATAATAGAAGGAGCACCTACTTGATTTTGGAGCCTCCTTTTTATGAGATTATTTTTTAGGCACCATGTAGGTTTCTAGGCACAATAAGATGCTAAAATTTAGGAACCCCCCCACAAGTGACCCCATTTTGCAAACTACACCCCTCAGGGAATTCATCTAGGGGTATAGTGTACATTTCAAACCCCCAGGGGTTTCACCAATTGTGGTACAACTGGGCAGTGAAAATGAAAAATTAAATTTTTTACACAAAAATGCAGTTCTGGCTCAAAATTTTTCATTTTCAGAAGGTATGAAGGAGAAAAAGCACCCCAAAATCTGTGCCTCAATTTCTCCCGAGTACGGCAATGCCTCACATGTGACCAAAAAATACCATTTGGGTGCATGGCAGGACTCAGAAAGGAAGGAGTGATTTTTGGATTTTGCAGCTCAGATTCTGGTGGAATGTTGGTGGGTGCTATGTTGCATTAGCAAGACCCCCCAAGCACCAATACAGTGGAACCCCCCGAACAAGTGACCCCATTTTGCAAACTACACCCCTCAGGGAATTCATCTAGGGGTATAGTGTACATTTCAAACCCCCAGGGGTTTCACCAATTTTGATACAACTGGGCAGTGAAAATGAAAAATTACATTTTTTTACACAAAAATGCAGTTCTGGCTCAAAATTTTTCATTTTCATAAGGTATGAAGGAGAAAAAGCACCCCAAAATCTGTGCCCCAATTTCTCCCGAGTATGGCAATACCTCATATGTGACCAAAAAATACCATTTGGGTGCATGGCAGGACTCAGAAAGGAAGGAGTGATTTTTGGTGGTGGAATGTTGGTGGGTGCTATGTCGCATTAGCAAGACCCCCAAAGCACCAATACAGTGGAACCCCCCCACAAGTGACCCCATTTTGCAAACTACACCCCTCAGGGAATTCATCTAGGGGTATAGTGTACATTTCAAACCCCCAGGGGTTTCACCAATTTTGATACAACTGGGCAGTGAAAATGAAAAATTACATTTTTTTACACAAAAATGCAGTTCTGGCTCAAAATTTTTCATTTTCAGAAGGTATGAAGGAGAAAAAGCACCCCAAAATCTGTGCCCCAATTTCTCCCGAGTACGGCAATGCCTCACATGTGACCAAAAAATACCATTTGGGTGCATGGCAGGACTCAGAAGGGAAGGAGTGATTTTTGGATTTTGCAGCTCAGATTCTGGTGGAATTTTGGTGGGTGCTATGTCGCATTAGCAAGACCCCCCAAGCACCAATACAGTGGAACCCCCCCACAAGTGACCCCATTTTGCAAACTCCACCCCTCAGGGAATTCATCTAGGGGTATAGTGTACATTTCAAACCCCCAGGGGTTTCACCAATTTTGATACAACTGGGCTGTGCAAATGCAAAATTACATTTTTTACACAAAAATGCAGTTCTGGCTCAAAATTTTTCATTTTCACAAGGAATGAAGGAGACAAAGCACCCCAAAATCTGTGCCCCAATTTCTCCCGAGTATGGCAATGCCTCACATGTGACCAAAAAATACCATTTGGGTGCATGGCAGGACTCAGAAAGGAAGGAGTGATTTTTGGATTTTGCAGGTCAGATTCTGGTGGAATGTTGGTGGGTGCTATGTTGCATTAGCAAGACCCCCCAAGCACCAATACAGTGGAACCCCCCCACAAGTGACCCCATTTTGCAAACTACACCCCTCAGGGAATTCATCTAGGGGTATAGTGTACATTTCAAACCCCCAGGGGTTTCACCAATTTTGATACAACTGGGCAGTGAAAATGAAAAATTACATTTTTTTACACAAAAATGCAGTTCTGGCTCAAAATTTTTCATTTTCAGAAGGTATGAAGGAGAAAAAGCACCCCAAAATCTGTGCCCCAATTTCTCCCGAGTACGGCAATGCCTCATATGTGACCAAAAAATACCAGTTGGGTGCATGGCAGGACTCAGAAAGGAAGGAGTGATTTTTGGTGGTGGAATGTTGGTGGGTGCTATGTCGCATTAGCAAGACCCCCAAAGCACCAATACAGTGGAACCCCCCCACAAGTGACCCCATTTTGCAAACTACACCCCTCAGGGAATTCATCTAGGGGTATAGTGTACATTTCAAACCCCCAGGGGTTTCACCAATTTTGATACAACTGGGCAGTGAAAATGAAAAATTACATTTTTTTACACAAAAATGCAGTTCTGGCTCAAAATTTTTCATTTTCATAAGGTATGAAGGAGAAAAAGCACCCTAAAATCTGTGCCCCAATTTCTCCCGAGTACGGCAATGCCTCATATGTGACCAAAAAATACCAGTTGGGTGCATGGCAGGACTCAGAAAGGAAGGAGTGATTTTTGGTGGTGGAATGTTGGTGGGTGCTATGTCGCATTAGCAAGACCCCCAAAGCACCAATACAGTGGAACCCCCCCACAAGTGACCCCATTTTGCAAACTACACCCCTCAGGGAATTCATCTAGGGGTATAGTGTACATTTCAAACCCCCAGGGGTTTCACCAATTTTGATACAACTGGGCAGTGAAAATGAAAAATTACATTTTTTTACACAAAAATGCAGTTCTGGCTCAAAATTTTTCATTTTCATAAGGTATGAAGGAGAAAAAGAACCCTAAAATCTGTGCCCCAATTTCTCCCGAGTACGGCAATGCCTCACATGTGACCAAAAAATACCATTTGAGTGCATGGCAGGACTCAGAAGGGAAGGAGTGATTTTTGGATTTTGCAGCTCAGATTCTGGTGGAATTTTGGTGGGTGCTATGTCGCATTAGCAAGACCCCCCAAGCACCAATACAGTGGAACCCCCCCACAAGTGACCCCATTTTGCAAACTACACCCCTCAGGGAATTCATCTAGGGGTATAGTGTACATTTCAAACCCCCAGGGGTTTCACCAATTTTGATACAACTGGGCTGTGCAAATGCAAAATTACATTTTTTACACAAAAATGCAGTTCTGGCTCAAAATTTTTCATTTTCACAAGGAATGAAGGAGACAAAGCACCCCAAAATCTGTGCCCCAATTTCTCCCGAGTACGGCAATGCCTCACATGTGACCAAAAAATACCATTTGGGTGCATGGCAGGACTCAGAAAGGAAGGAGTGATTTTTGGATTTTGCAGCTTAGATTCTGGTGGAATGTTGGTGGGTGCTATGTTGCATTAGCAAGACCCCCCAAGCACCAATACAGTGGAACCCCCCCACAAGTGACCCCATTTTGCAAACTACACCCCTCAGGGAATTCATCTAGGGGTATAGTGTACATTTCAAACCCCCAGGGGTTTCACCAATTTTGATACAACTGGGCAGTAAAAATGAAAAATTACATTTTTTTACACAAAAATGCAGTTCTGGCTCAAAATTTTTCATTTTCAGAAGGTATGAAGGAGAAAAAGCACCCCAAAATCTGTGCCCCAATTTCTCCCGAGTACGGCAATGCCTCACATGTGACCAAAAAATACCAGTTGGGTGCATGGCAGGACTCAGAAGGGAAGGAGTGATTTTTGGATTTTGCGGCTCAGATTCTGGTGGAATGAATGGTGGGTGCTATGTGGCATTAGCAAGACCCCCGAAGCACGGTGAAATTATGAACCTAATAATCCATAGATGTGTGGTATATTTTAAAACACTCCTTTATACATAGGCCGGGTTTGTCGGGGCAAGTGTCACACTGGAAAATAGTTTGCTTTCTTATTCCCTTTTTATAGCAAACTTTGCACCTTTTTTGTGTCCTGCCCTTTTTTTCAGTGGAGGGGATTTCATCAGGAAAATGCTGCCCTGGTACAATACGGGGGCCAGTACTAGAAGTACTGGGGCCCTCTGCCTGCTGGTTCCCAAATATTAGGCCCTTTATGACTTCCTCTTGAAAGTGCATAAATGTCCCCCTCTGGCTGGTAGAACGGAATAGCACGTAAGCGTTATACAGTGCCATCTGGATGATATACACGGCCAGCTTCTTGTACCAGATTTTTGTTTTCCGCAGGGCACTGTACGGCTTCAGTACCTGATCTGAAAGATCCACTCCGCCCATGTACTTATTGTAATCCAGGATACAATTAGGTTTGGAGGTGTGGGTACTGGTACCTCGTACAGGGACGGAGGTGGTACTGTCTCCGTGAATTGTTGTCAGTATAAGGACATCCCTCTTGTCCTTATATTTGACCAACAACATATTTTCGGTGCATATTCCCCTGCTTTCACCCCTTCTCATTACTTGGGCAATGTGCGTTTTTGGGAGGCCTCTTTGGTTCTTGCGCACAGTACCGCAAGCTGCTGTACCTCTTGAACCAAGGGCCTTAAACAGGGGGATGCTGGTGTAAAAGTTATCCACATAGAGGTGATAACCTTTATCCAGGAAGGGGTGCACTAAATCCCAGACAATTTTTCCACTAACACCTACGAGGGAGGGGGGGCATTCTGGCGGTTCAATTCTTGAATCCTTCCCTTCATATACCTCAACTTTTCCCGTAAACGCAGAAAAACCGCAATTTTCAGGAGAAACGAGACAGACATCCCCTCCCTCTGCCACCCACCCGCCCAACTGACAGCCAGCCATTAGACATGCACAGATAGTTCTGAGGGTCTGTCTGTGATGTCATAAAGGGCCTGCTGATCAATGGGCAGCTTTCTGATTGGCTGCTGTATTTGATTGACAGATGGAAGCTGGCAGCTGATTGGCTGTCTAGCCTAAAGTGCTTTACACACCTCCCTGATGGTACCACTGGCTAAGAATCCACCTCAGCTCATTGGGTAATGAAAAATTTAGAACAATTGATGGATGAAAGCAGGAAGGGCCGGCCATTTTGGGACGCTCATTGGACTTGTTTAATGCAATGCACCTTTGTATTTTCACATGCATTCGCTTCATGCTGTAACCACTGTGCATAAAAATTTGGAAACATGGCATACAGTGTATCATTTGGTGTCTAAGTCATGTTTCCCATATTTTCCCTTCCCAGATACAAGCCCGTTTGAGTGTTTGGGGCACTTTTTAGCTAAAATCATCCTACAGGGCCTAACTGCATATGCTAAAGCCTGCCTATTTTGAATGGTCTAGTGGCCCCTGCAACCTCCAAAAATATCAGGATTTACTTCCCCAATAACCTGCTAACTCACCCCTGAAATACATACTTATTCACCCTATTTTGTTAATTGGACTCATTTCTCATTTGAAATGCCCATTTTTTGGGGGCCAGAAATGTGCGTCTTTAAAAGGTGATTTCTACGAGACCCCACTTTTGCGCGACGGACCTCAACTTTTCCCGTAAACGCAGAAAAACCGCAATTTTCAGGAGAAACGAGACAGACATCCCCTCCCTCTGCCACCCACCCGCCCAACTGACAGCCAGCCATTAGACATGCACAGATAGTTCTGAGGGTCTGTCTGTGATGTCATAAAGGGCCTGCTGATCAATGGGCAGCTTTCTGATTGGCTGCTGTATTTGATTGACAGATGGAAGCTGGCAGCTGATTGGCTGTCTAGCCTAAAGTGCTTTACACACCTCCCTGATGGTACCACTGGCTAAGACTCCACCTCAGCTCATTGGGTAATGAAAAATTTAGAACAATTGATGGATGAAAGCAGGCAGGCCGGCCATTTTGGGACGCTCAGTGGACTTGTTTAATGCAATGCACCTTTGTATATTCACATGCATTCGCTTCATGCTGTAACCACTGTGCATAAAAATTTGGAAACATGGCATACAGTGTATCATTTGGTGTCTAAGTCATGTTTCCCATAATTTCCCTTCCCAGATACAAGCACTTTTGAGTGTTTGGGGCACTTTTTAGCTAAAATCATCCTACAGGGCCTAACTGCATATGCTAAAGCCTGCCTATTTTGAATGGTGTAGTGGCCCCTGCAACCTCCAAAAATATCAGGACTTACTTCCCCAATAACCTGCTAACTCACCCCTGAAATACATACTTATTCACCCTATTTTGTTCATTGGACTCATTTCTCATTTGAAATGCCCATTTTTGGGGAACCAGAAATGTGCGTCTTTAAAAGGTGATTTCTACGATACCCCACTTTTGCGTGTCAGACCTCAACTTTTCCCGTAAACGCAGAAAAACCGCAATTTTTAGGAGAAACGAGACAGACATCCCCTCCCTCTGCCACCCACCCGCCCAACTGAAAGCCAGCCATTAGACATGCACAGATAGTTCTGAGGGTCTGTCTGTGATGTCATAAAGAGCCTGTTGATCAATGGGCAGCTTACTGATTGGCTGCTGTATTTGATTGACAGATGGAAGCTGGCAGCTGATTGGCTGTCTAGCCTAAAGTGCTTTACACACCTCCCTGATGGTACCACTGGCTAAGACTCCACCTCAGCTCATTGGGTAATGAAAAATTTAGAACAATTGATGGATGAAAGCAGGCAGGCCGGCCATTTTGGGACGCTCAGTGGACTTGTTTAATGCAATGCACCTTTGTATATTCACATGAATTCGATTCATGCTGTAACCACTGTGCATAAAAATTTGGAAACATGGCATACAGTGTATCATTTGGTGTCTAAGTCATGTTTCCCATATTTTCCCTTCCCAGATACAAGCACTTTTGAGTGTTTGGGGCACTTTTTAGCTAAAATCATCCTAAAGGGCCTAACTGCATATGCTAAAGCCTGCCTATTTTGAATGGTGTAGTGGCCCCTGCAGCCTCCAAAAATATCAGGACTTACTTCCCCAATAACCTGCTAACTCACCCCTGAAATACATACTTATTCACCCTATTTTGTTCATTGGACTCATTTCTCATTTGAAATGCCCATTTTTGGGGAGCCAGAAATGTGCGTCTTTAAAAGGTGATTTCTACGATACCCCACTTTTGCGTGTCAGACCTCAACTTTTCCCGTAAACGCAGAAAAACCGCAATTTTCAGGAGAAACGAGACAGACATCCCCTCCCTCTGCCACCCACCCGCCCAACTGAAAGCCAGCCATTAGACATGCACAGATAGTTCTGAGGGTCTGTCTGTGATGTCATAAAGAGCCTGCTGATCAATGGGCAGCTTTCTGATTGGCTGCTGTATTTGATTGACAGATGGAAGCTGGCAGCTGATTGGCTGTCTAGCCTAAAGTGCTTTACACACCTCCCTGATGGTACCACTGGCTAAGACTCCACCTCAGCTCATTGGGTAATGAAAAATTTAGAACAATTGATGGATGAAAGCAGGCAGGCCGGCCATTTTGGGACGCTCAGTGGACTTGTTTAATGCAATGCACCTTTGTATATTCACATGCATTCGCTTCATGCTGTAACCACTGTGCATAAAAATTTGGAAACATAGCATACAGTGTATCATTTGGTGTCTAAGTCATGTTTCCCATAATTTCCCTTCCCAGATACAAGCACTTTTGAGTGTTTGAGGCACTTTTTAGCTAAAATCATCCTACAGGGCCTAACTGCATATGCTAAAGCCTGCCTATTTTGAATGGTGTAGTGGCCCCTGCAACCTCCAAAAATATCAGGACTTACTTCCCCAATAACCTGCTAACTCACCCCTGAAATACATACTTATTCACCCTATTTTGTTCATTGGACTCATTTCTCATTTGAAATGCCCATTTTTGGGGAGCAAGAAATGTGCGTCTTTAAAAGGTGATTTCTACGATACCCCACTTTTGCGTGTCAGACCTCAACTTTTCCCGTAAACGCAGAAAAACCGCAATTTTCAGGAGAAACGAGACAGACATCCCCTCCCTCTGCCACCCACCCGCCCAACTGAAAGCCAGCCATTAGACATGCACAGATAGTTCTGAGGGTCTGTCTGTGATGTCATAAAGAGCCTGTTGATCAATGGGCAGCTTTCTGATTGGCTGCTGTATTTGATTGACAGATGGAAGCTGGCAGCTGATTGGCTGTCTAGCCTAAAGTGCTTTACACACCTCCCTGATGGTACCACTGGCTAAGACTCCACCTCAGCTCATTGGGTAATGAAATATTTAGAACAATTGATGGATGAAAGCAGGCAGGCCGGCCATTTTGGGACGCTCAGTGGACTTGTTTAATGCAATGCACCTTTGTATATTCACATGCATTCGCTTCATGCTGTAACCACTGTGCATAAAAATTTGGAAACATAGCATACAGTGTATCATTTGGTGTCTAAGTCATGTTTCCCATAATTTCCCTTCCCAGATACAAGCACTTTTGAGTGTTTGAGGCACTTTTTAGCTAAAATCATCCTACAGGGCCTAACTGCATATGCTAAAGCCTGCCTATTTTGAATGGTGTAGTGGCCCCTGCAACCTCCAAAAATATCAGGACTTACTTCCCCAATAACCTGCTAACTCACCCCTGAAATACATACTTATTCACCCTATTTTGTTCATTGGACTCATTTCTCATTTGAAATGCCCATTTTTGGGGAGCCAGAAATGTGCGTCTTTAAAAGGTGATTTCTACGATACCCCACTTTTGCGTGTCAGACCAACTTTTCCCGTAAACGCAGAAAAAACGCAATTTTCAGGAGAAACGAGACAGACATCCCCTCCCTCTGCCACCCACCCGCCCAACTGAAAGCCAGCCATTAGACATGCACAGATAGTTCTGAGGGTCTGTCTGTGATGTCATAAAGAGCCTGTTGATCAATGGGCAGCTTTCTGATTGGCTGCTGTATTTGATTGACAGATGGAAGCTGGCAGCTGATTGGCTGTCTAGCCTAAAGTGCTTTACACACCTCCCTGATGGTACCACTGGCTAAGACTCCACCTCAGCTCATTGGGTAATGAAATATTTAGAACAATTGATGGATGAAAGCAGGCAGGCCGGCCATTTTGGGACGCTCAGTGGACTTGTTTAATGCAATGCACCTTTGTATATTCACATGCATTCGATTCATGCTGTAACCACTGTGCATAAAAATTTGGAAACATGGCATACAGTGTATCATTTGGTGTCTAAGTCATGTTTCCCATAATTTCCCTTCCCAGATACAAGCACTTTTGAGTGTTTGGGGCACTTTTTAGCTAAAATCATCCTAAAGGGCCTAACTGCATATGCTAAAGCCTGCCTATTTTGAATGGTGTAGTGGCCCCTGCAGCCTCCAAAAATATCAGGACTTACTTCCCCAATAACCTGCTAACTCACCCCTGAAATACATACTTATTCACCCTATTTTGTTCATTGGACTCATTTCTCATTTGAAATGCCCATTTTTGAGGAGCCAGAAATGTGCGTCTTTAAAAGGTGATTTCTACGATACCCCACTTTTGCGCGTCGGACCTCAACTTTTCCCGTAAACGCAGAAAAACCACAATTTTCAGGAGAAACGAGACAGACATCCCCGCCCTCTGCCACCCACCCGCCCAACTGAAAGCAAGCCATTAGACATGCACAGATAGTTCTGAGGGTCTGTCTGTGATGTCATAAAGGGCCTGCTGATCAATGGGCAGCTTTCTGATTGGCTGCTGTATTTGATTGACAGATGGAAGCTGGCAGCTGATTGGCTGTCTAGCCTAAAGTGCTTTACACACCTCCCTGATGGTACCACTGGCTAAGACTCCACCTCAGCTCATTGGGTAATGAAAAATTTAGAACAATTGATGGATGAAAGCAGGAAGGGCCGGCCATTTTGGGACGCTCATTGGACTTGTTTAATGCAATGCACCTTTGTATTTTCACATGCATTCGCTTCATGCTGTAACCACTGTGCATAAAAATTTGGAAACATGGCATACAGTGTATCATTTGGTGTCTAAGTCATGTTTCCCATATTTTCCCTTCCCAGATACAAGCCCGTTTGAGTGTTTGGGGCACTTTTTAGCTAAAATCATCCTACAGGGCCTAACTGCATATGCTAAAGTCTGCCTATTTTGAATGGTCTAGTGGCCCCTGCAACCTCCAAAAATATCAGGATTTACTTCCCCAATAACCTGCTAACTCACCCCTGAAATACATACTTATTCACCCTATTTTGTTCATTGGACTCATTTCTCATTTGAAATGCCCATTTTTTGGGGGCCAGAAATGTGCGTCTTTAACCCCTTCCTGACAGAGCCAGTTTTTGCGTTCCTGACAGAGCCCTTTTTTTCAAATCTGACATGTATCACTTAAGTGGGGATAACTTTTTTTTGCTTTTACTTATCCCAGTGATTTTGAGATTGTTTTTTCGTGACACATTGTACTTCAAATTAGTGGTAAATTTGGGTCGATACAGTCTGTGTTTTTTTGTGAAAAATACCAAAATGTCGTAAAAAAATGGAAAATTTAGCAATTTGCAAAATGTTAAATTTTCTGCTTGTGAGACAAATAATCATACCACTCAAAATAGTTAATAACTAACATAGACCATATGTCTACTTTATGTTTCCATCATTATTTCAACTTCCTTTTAATTTTTTTGGACACTAGGAGGCTTACAATATGAATAGCAAATTCTCAAATTTTCAAGAAAATTTCAAACACTGATTTTTTTAGGGACCAGTTCAGTTCTGATGTGACTTTGAGGGACTTGTATGTGAGACACCCCCATAAATGATACCATTTCAAAAACTGCACCCCTCACAGTAATCAAAACAGCATTTTGGAAGTTTGTTAACCCTTTAGGTGTTTCACAGGAATTAAAACAAAGTGTAGGTGAAATTTCAAAATTTCATTTTTTTTGCAGATTTGCAATTTTAATACATTTTTCTAAGGAACACAGTACATTTTACTAGAGAAATGTGACTAAAAATTGATTCCCCCAATTCTTTTGTTTTCATAAATATCCTATATGTGGCCCTAGTGTGCACGTTGACCAAACCACAGGCTTCATAATAGAAGGAGCACCTACTTGATTTTGGAGCCTCCTTTTTATGAGATTATTTTTTAGGCACCATGTAGGTTTCTAGGCACAATAAGATGCTAAAATTTAGGAACCCCCCCACAAGTGACCCCATTTTGCAAACTACACCCCTCAGGGAATTCATCTAGGGGTATAGTGTACATTTCAAACCCCCAGGGTTTTCACCAATTGTGGTACAACTGGGCAGTGAAAATGAAAAATTAAATTTTTTACACAAAAATGCAGTTCTGGCTCAAAATTTTTCATTTTCAGAAGGTATGAAGGAGAAAAAGCACCCCAAAATCTGTGCCTCAATTTCTCCCGAGTACGGCAATGCCTCACATGTGACCAAAAAATACCATTTGGGTGCATGGCAGGACTCAGAAAGGAAGGAGTGATTTTTGGATTTTGCAGCTCAGATTCTGGTGGAATGTTGGTGGGTGCTATGTTGCATTAGCAAGACCCCCCAAGCACCAATACAGTGGAACCCCCCAAACAAGTGACCCCATTTTGCAAACTACACCCCTCAGGGAATTCATCTAGGGGTATAGTGTACATTTCAAACCCCCAGGGGTTTCACCAATTTTGATACAACTGGGCAGTGAAAATGAAAAATTAAATTTTTTTACACAAAAATGCAGTTCTGGCTCAAAATTTTTCATTTTCATAAGGTATGAAGGAGAAAAAGCACCCCAAAATTTGTGCCCCAATTTCTCCCGAGTATGGCAATACCTCATATGTGACCAAAAAATACCATTTGGGTGCATGGCAGGACTCAGAAAGGAAGGAGTGATTTTTGGTGGTGGAATGTTGGTGGGTGCTATGTCGCATTAGCAAGACCCCCAAAGCACCAATACAGTGGAACCCCCCCACAAGTGACCCCATTTTGCAAACTACACCCCTCAGGGAATTCATCTAGGGGTATAGTGTACATTTCAAACCCCCAGGGGTTTCACCAATTTTGATACAACTGGGCAGTGAAAATGAAAAATTACATTTTTTTACACAAAAATGCAGTTCTGGCTCAAAATTTTTCATTTTCAGAAGGTATGAAGGAGAAAAAGCACCCCAAAATCTGTGCCCCAATTTCTCCCGAGTACGGCAATGCCTCACATGTGACCAAAAAATACCATTTGGGTGCATGGCAGGACTCAGAAGGGAAGGAGTGATTTTTGGATTTTGCAGCTCAGATTCTGGTGGAATTTTGGTGGGTGCTATGTCGCATTAGCAAGACCCCCCAAGCACCAATACAGTGGAACCCCCCCCACAAGTGACCCCATTTTGCAAACTCCACCCCTCAGGGAATTCATCTAGGGGTATAGTGTACATTTCAAACCCCCAGGGGTTTCACCAATTTTGATACAACTGGGCTGTGCAAATGCAAAATTACATTTTTTACACAAAAATGCAGTTCTGGCTCAAAATTTTTCATTTTCACAAGGAATGAAGGAGACAAAGCACCCCAAAATCTGTGCCCCAATTTCTCCCGAGTACGGCAATGCCTCACATGTGACCAAAAAATACCATTTGGGTGCATGGCAGGACTCAGAAAGGAAGGAGTGATTTTTGGATTTTGCAGGTCAGATTCTGGTGGAATGTTGGTGGGTGCTATGTTGCATTAGCAAGACCCCCCAAGCACCAATACAGTGGAACCCCCCCACAAGTGACCCCATTTTGCAAACTACACCCCTCAGGGAATTCATCTAGGGGTATAGTGTACATTTCAAACCCCCAGGGGTTTCACCAATTTTGATACAACTGGGCAGTGAAAATGAAAAATTACATTTTTTTACACAAAAATGCAGTTCTGGCTCAAAATTTTTCATTTTCAGAAGGTATGAAGGAGAAAAAGCACCCCAAAATCTGTGCCCCAATTTCTCCCGAGTACGGCAATGCCTCATATGTGACCAAAAAATACCAGTTGGGTGCATGGCAGGACTCAGAAAGGAAGGAGTGATTTTTGGTGGTGGAATGTTGGTGGGTGCTATGTCGCATTAGCAAGACCCCCAAAGCACCAATACAGTGGAACCCCCCCACAAGTGACCCCATTTTGCAAACTACACCCCTCAGGGAATTCATCTAGGGGTATAGTGTACATTTCAAACCCCCAGGGGTTTCACCAATTTTGATACAACTGGGCAGTGAAAATGAAAAATTACATTTTTTTACACAAAAATGCAGTTCTGGCTCAAAATTTTTCATTTTCATAAGGTATGAAGGAGAAAAAGCACCCTAAAATCTGTGCCCCAATTTCTCCCGAGTACGGCAATGCCTCATATGTGACCAAAAAATACCAGTTGGGTGCATGGCAGGACTCAGAAAGGAAGGAGTGATTTTTGGTGGTGGAATGTTGGTGGGTGCTATGTCGCATTAGCAAGACCCCCAAAGCACCAATACAGTGGAACCCCCCCACAAGTGACCCCATTTTGCAAACTACACCCCTCAGGGAATTCATCTAGGGGTATAGTGTACATTTCAAACCCCCAGGGGTTTCACCAATTTTGATACAACTGGGCAGTGAAAATGAAAAATTACATTTTTTTACACAAAAATGCAGTTCTGGCTCAAAATTTTTCATTTTCATAAGGTATGAAGGAGAAAAAGCACCCTAAAATCTGTGCCCCAATTTCTCCCGAGTACGGCAATGCCTCACATGTGACCAAAAAATACCATTTGAGTGCATGGCAGGACTCAGAAGGGAAGGAGTGATTTTTGGATTTTGCAGCTCAGATTCTGGTGGAATTTTGGTGGGTGCTATGTCGCATTAGCAAGACCCCCCAAGCACCAATACAGTGGAACCCCCCACAAGTGACCCCATTTTGCAAACTACACCCCTCAGGGAATTCATCTAGGGGTATAGTGTACATTTCAAACCCCCAGGGGTTTCACCAATTTTGATACAACTGGGCTGTGCAAATGCAAAATTACATTTTTTACACAAAAATGCAGTTCTGGCTCAAAATTTTTCATTTTCACAAGGAATGAAGGAGACAAAGCACCCCAAAATCTGTGCCCCAATTTCTCCCGAGTACGGCAATGCCTCACATGTGACCAAAAAATACCATTTGGGTGCATGGCAGGACTCAGAAAGGAAGGAGTGATTTTTGGATTTTGCAGCTTAGATTCTGGTGGAATGTTGGTGGGTGCTATGTTGCATTAGCAAGACCCCCCAAGCACCAATACAGTGGAACCCCCCCACAAGTGACCCCATTTTGCAAACTACACCCCTCAGGGAATTCATCTAGGGGTATAGTGTACATTTCAAACCCCCAGGGGTTTCACCAATTTTGATACAACTGGGCAGTAAAAATGAAAAATTACATTTTTTTACACAAAAATGCAGTTCTGGCTCAAAATTTTTCATTTTCAGAAGGTATGAAGGAGAAAAAGCACCCCAAAATCTGTGCCCCAATTTCTCCCGAGTACGGCAATGCCTCACATGTGACCAAAAAATACCAGTTGGGTGCATGGCAGGACTCAGAAGGGAAGGAGTGATTTTTGGATTTTGCGGCTCAGATTCTGGTGGAATGAATGGTGGGTGCTATGTGGCATTAGCAAGACCCCCGAAGCACGGTGAAATTATGAACCTAATAATCCATAGATGTGTGGTATATTTTAAAACACTCCTTTATACATAGGCCGGGTTTGTCGGGGCAAGTGTCACACTGGAAAATAGTTTGCTTTCTTATTCCCTTTTTATAGCAAACTTTGCACCTTTTTTGTGTCCTGCCCTTTTTTTCAGTGGAGGGGATTTCATCAGGAAAATGCTGCCCTGGTACAATACGGGGGCCAGTACTAGAAGTACTGGGGCCCTCTGCCTGCTGGTTCCCAAATATTAGGCCCTTTATGACTTCCTCTTGAAAGTGCATAAATGTCCCCCTCTGGCTGGTAGAACGGAATAGCACGTAAGCGTTATACAGTGCCATCTGGATGATATACACGGCCAGCTTCTTGTACCAGATTTTTGTTTTCCGCAGGGCACTGTACGGCTTCAGTACCTGATCTGAAAGATCCACTCCGCCCATGTACTTATTGTAATCCAGGATACAATTAGGTTTGGAGGTGTGGGTACTGGTACCTCGTACAGGGACGGAGGTGGTACTGTCTCCGTGAATTGTTGTCAGTATAAGGACATCCCTCTTGTCCTTATATTTGACCAACAACATATTTTCGGTGCATATTCCCCTGCTTTCACCCCTTCTCATTACTTGGGCAATGTGCGTTTTTGGGAGGCCTCTTTGGTTCTTGCGCACAGTACCGCAAGCTGCTGTACCTCTTGAACCAAGGGCCTTAAACAGGGGGATGCTGGTGTAAAAGTTATCCACATAGAGGTGATAACCTTTATCCAGGAAGGGGTGCACTAAATCCCAGACAATTTTTCCACTAACACCTACGAGGGAGGGGGGGCATTCTGGCGGTTCAATTCTTGAATCCTTCCCTTCATATACCTCAACTTTTCCCGTAAACGCAGAAAAACCGCAATTTTCAGGAGAAACGAGACAGACATCCCCTCCCTCTGCCACCCACCCGCCCAACTGACAGCCAGCCATTAGACATGCACAGATAGTTCTGAGGGTCTGTCTGTGATGTCATAAAGGGCCTGCTGATCAATGGGCAGCTTTCTGATTGGCTGCTGTATTTGATTGACAGATGGAAGCTGGCAGCTGATTGGCTGTCTAGCCTAAAGTGCTTTACACACCTCCCTGATGGTACCACTGGCTAAGAATCCACCTCAGCTCATTGGGTAATGAAAAATTTAGAACAATTGATGGATGAAAGCAGGAAGGGCCGGCCATTTTGGGACGCTCATTGGACTTGTTTAATGCAATGCACCTTTGTATTTTCACATGCATTCGCTTCATGCTGTAACCACTGTGCATAAAAATTTGGAAACATGGCATACAGTGTATCATTTGGTGTCTAAGTCATGTTTCCCATATTTTCCCTTCCCAGATACAAGCCCGTTTGAGTGTTTGGGGCACTTTTTAGCTAAAATCATCCTACAGGGCCTAACTGCATATGCTAAAGCCTGCCTATTTTGAATGGTCTAGTGGCCCCTGCAACCTCCAAAAATATCAGGATTTACTTCCCCAATAACCTGCTAACTCACCCCTGAAATACATACTTATTCACCCTATTTTGTTAATTGGACTCATTTCTCATTTGAAATGCCCATTTTTTGGGGGCCAGAAATGTGCGTCTTTAAAAGGTGATTTCTACGAGACCCCACTTTTGCGCGACGGACCTCAACTTTTCCCGTAAACGCAGAAAAACCGCAATTTTCAGGAGAAACGAGACAGACATCCCCTCCCTCTGCCACCCACCCGCCCAACTGACAGCCAGCCATTAGACATGCACAGATAGTTCTGAGGGTCTGTCTGTGATGTCATAAAGGGCCTGCTGATCAATGGGCAGCTTTCTGATTGGCTGCTGTATTTGATTGACAGATGGAAGCTGGCAGCTGATTGGCTGTCTAGCCTAAAGTGCTTTACACACCTCCCTGATGGTACCACTGGCTAAGACTCCACCTCAGCTCATTGGGTAATGAAAAATTTAGAACAATTGATGGATGAAAGCAGGCAGGCCGGCCATTTTGGGACGCTCAGTGGACTTGTTTAATGCAATGCACCTTTGTATATTCACATGCATTCGCTTCATGCTGTAACCACTGTGCATAAAAATTTGGAAACATGGCATACAGTGTATCATTTGGTGTCTAAGTCATGTTTCCCATAATTTCCCTTCCCAGATACAAGCACTTTTGAGTGTTTGGGGCACTTTTTAGCTAAAATCATCCTACAGGGCCTAACTGCATATGCTAAAGCCTGCCTATTTTGAATGGTGTAGTGGCCCCTGCAACCTCCAAAAATATCAGGACTTACTTCCCCAATAACCTGCTAACTCACCCCTGAAATACATACTTATTCACCCTATTTTGTTCATTGGACTCATTTCTCATTTGAAATGCCCATTTTTGGGGAACCAGAAATGTGCGTCTTTAAAAGGTGATTTCTACGATACCCCACTTTTGCGTGTCAGACCTCAACTTTTCCCGTAAACGCAGAAAAACCGCAATTTTTAGGAGAAACGAGACAGACATCCCCTCCCTCTGCCACCCACCCGCCCAACTGAAAGCCAGCCATTAGACATGCACAGATAGTTCTGAGGGTCTGTCTGTGATGTCATAAAGAGCCTGTTGATCAATGGGCAGCTTACTGATTGGCTGCTGTATTTGATTGACAGATGGAAGCTGGCAGCTGATTGGCTGTCTAGCCTAAAGTGCTTTACACACCTCCCTGATGGTACCACTGGCTAAGACTCCACCTCAGCTCATTGGGTAATGAAAAATTTAGAACAATTGATGGATGAAAGCAGGCAGGCCGGCCATTTTGGGACGCTCAGTGGACTTGTTTAATGCAATGCACCTTTGTATATTCACATGAATTCGATTCATGCTGTAACCACTGTGCATAAAAATTTGGAAACATGGCATACAGTGTATCATTTGGTGTCTAAGTCATGTTTCCCATATTTTCCCTTCCCAGATACAAGCACTTTTGAGTGTTTGGGGCACTTTTTAGCTAAAATCATCCTAAAGGGCCTAACTGCATATGCTAAAGCCTGCCTATTTTGAATGGTGTAGTGGCCCCTGCAGCCTCCAAAAATATCAGGACTTACTTACCCAATAACCTGCTAACTCACCCCTGAAATACATACTTATTCACCCTATTTTGTTCATTGGACTCATTTCTCATTTGAAATGCCCATTTTTGGGGAGCCAGAAATTTGCGTCTTTAAAAGGTGATTTCTACGATACCCCACTTTTGCGTGTCAGACCTCAACTTTTCCCGTAAACGCAGAAAAACCGCAATTTTCAGGAGAAACGAGACAGACATCCCCTCCCTCTGCCACCCACCCGCCCAACTGAAAGCCAGCCATTAGACATGCACAGATAGTTCTGAGGGTCTGTCTGTGATGTCATAAAGAGCCTGCTGATCAATGGGCAGCTTTCTGATTGGCTGCTGTATTTGATTGACAGATGGAAGCTGGCAGCTGATTGGCTGTCTAGCCTAAAGTGCTTTACACACCTCCCTGATGGTACCACTGGCTAAGACTCCACCTCAGCTCATTGGGTAATGAAAAATTTAGAACAATTGATGGATGAAAGCAGGCAGGCCGGCCATTTTGGGACGCTCAGTGGACTTGTTTAATGCAATGCACCTTTGTATATTCACATGCATTCGCTTCATGCTGTAACCACTGTGCATAAAAATTTGGAAACATAGCATACAGTGTATCATTTGGTGTCTAAGTCATGTTTCCCATAATTTCCCTTCCCAGATACAAGCACTTTTGAGTGTTTGAGGCACTTTTTAGCTAAAATCATCCTACAGGGCCTAACTGCATATGCTAAAGCCTGCCTATTTTGAATGGTGTAGTGGCCCCTGCAACCTCCAAAAATATCAGGACTTACTTCCCCAATAACCTGCTAACTCACCCCTGAAATACATACTTATTCACCCTATTTTGTTCATTGGACTCATTTCTCATTTGAAATGCCCATTTTTGGGGAGCCAGAAATGTGCGTCTTTAAAAGGTGATTTCTACGATACCCCACTTTTGCGTGTCAGACCTCAACTTTTCCCGTAAACGCAGAAAAACCGCAATTTTCAGGAGAAACGAGACAGACATCCCCTCCCTCTGCCACCCACCCGCCCAACTGAAAGCCAGCCATTAGACATGCACAGATAGTTCTGAGGGTCTGTCTGTGATGTCATAAAGAGCCTGTTGATCAATGGGCAGCTTTCTGATTGGCTGCTGTATTTGATTGACAGATGGAAGCTGGCAGCTGATTGGCTGTCTAGCCTAAAGTGCTTTACACACCTCCCTGATGGTACCACTGGCTAAGACTCCACCTCAGCTCATTGGGTAATGAAATATTTAGAACAATTGATGGATGAAAGCAGGCAGGCCGGCCATTTTGGGACGCTCAGTGGACTTGTTTAATGCAATGCACCTTTGTATATTCACATGCATTCGATTCATGCTGTAACCACTGTGCATAAAAATTTGGAAACATGGCATACAGTGTATCATTTGGTGTCTAAGTCATGTTTCCCATAATTTCCCTTCCCAGATACAAGCACTTTTGAGTGTTTGGGGCACTTTTTAGCTAAAATCATCCTAAAGGGCCTAACTGCATATGCTAAAGCCTGCCTATTTTGAATGGTGTAGTGGCCCCTGCAGCCTCCAAAAATATCAGGACTTACTTCCCCAATAACCTGCTAACTCACCCCTGAAATACATACTTATTCACCCTATTTTGTTCATTGGACTCATTTCTCATTTGAAATGCCCATTTTTGAGGAGCCAGAAATGTGCGTCTTTAAAAGGTGATTTCTACGATACCCCACTTTTGCGCGTCGGACCTCAACTTTTCCCGTAAACGCAGAAAAACAACAATTTTCAGGAGAAACGAGACAGACATCCCCGCCCTCTGCCACCCACCCGCCCAACTGAAAGCAAGCCATTAGACATGCACAGATAGTTCTGAGGGTCTGTCTGTGATGTCATAAAGGGCCTGCTGATCAATGGGCAGCTTTCTGATTGGCTGCTGTATTTGATTGACAGATGGAAGCTGGCAGCTGATTGGCTGTCTAGCCTAAAGTGCTTTACACACCTCCCTGATGGTACCACTGGCTAAGACTCCACCTCAGCTCATTGGGTAATGAAAAATTTAGAACAATTGATGGATGAAAGCAGGAAGGGCCGGCCATTTTGGGACGCTCATTGGACTTGTTTAATGCAATGCACCTTTGTATTTTCACATGCATTCGCTTCATGCTGTAACCACTGTGCATAAAAATTTGGAAACATGGCATACAGTGTATCATTTGGTGTCTAAGTCATGTTTCCCATATTTTCCCTTCCCAGATACAAGCCCGTTTGAGTGTTTGGGGCACTTTTTAGCTAAAATCATCCTACAGGGCCTAACTGCATATGCTAAAGTCTGCCTATTTTGAATGGTCTAGTGGCCCCTGCAACCTCCAAAAATATCAGGATTTACTTCCCCAATAACCTGCTAACTCACCCCTGAAATACATACTTATTCACCCTATTTTGTTCATTGGACTCATTTCTCATTTGAAATGCCCATTTTTTGGGGGCCAGAAATGTGCGTCTTTAACCCCTTCCTGACAGAGCCAGTTTTTGCGTTCCTGACAGAGCCCTTTTTTTCAAATCTGACATGTATCACTTAAGTGGGGATAACTTTTTTTTGCTTTTACTTATCCCAGTGATTTTGAGATTGTTTTTTCGTGACACATTGTACTTCAAATTAGTGGTAAATTTGGGTCGATACAGTCTGTGTTTTTTTGTGAAAAATACCAAAATGTCGTAAAAAAATGGAAAATTTAGCAATTTGCAAAATGTTAAATTTTCTGCTTGTGAGACAAATAATCATACCACTCAAAATAGTTAATAACTAACATAGACCATATGTCTACTTTATGTTTCCATCATTATTTCAACTTCCTTTTAATTTTTTTGGACACTAGGAGGCTTACAATATGAATAGCAAATTCTCAAATTTTCAAGAAAATTTCAAACACTGATTTTTTTAGGGACCAGTTCAGTTCTGATGTGACTTTGAGGGACTTGTATGTGAGACACCCCCATAAATGATACCATTTCAAAAACTGCACCCCTCACAGTATTCAAAACAGCATTTTGGAAGTTTGTTAACCCTTTAGGTGTTTCACAGGAATTAAAACAAAGTGTAGGTGAAATTTCAAAATTTCATTTTTTTTGCAGATTTGCAATTTTAATACATTTTTCTAAGGAACACAGTACATTTTACTAGAGAAATGTGACTAAAAATTGATTCCCCCAATTCTTTTGTTTTCATAAATATCCTATATGTGGCCCTAGTGTGCACGTTGACCAAACCACAGGCTTCATAATAGAAGGAGCACCTACTTGATTTTGGAGCCTCCTTTTTATTATAAGATTATTTTTTAGGCACCATGTAGGTTTCTAGGCACAATAAGATGCTAAAATTTAGGAACCCCCCCACAAGTGACCCCATTTTGCAAACTACACCCCTCAGGGAATTCATCTAGGGGTATAGTGTACATTTCAAACCCCCAGGGGTTTCACCAATTGTGGTACAACTGGGCAGTGAAAATGAAAAATTAAATTTTTTACACAAAAATGCAGTTCTGGCTCAAAATTTTTCATTTTCAGAAGGTATGAAGGAGAAAAAGCACCCCAAAATCTGTGCCTCAATTTCTGCCGAGTACGGCAATGCCTCACATGTGACCAAAAAATACCATTTGGGTGCATGGCAGGACTCAGAAAGGAAGGAGTGATTTTTGGATTTTGCAGCTCAGATTCTGGTGGAATGTTGGTGGGTGCTATGTTGCATTAGCAAGACCCCCCAAGCACCAATACAGTGGAACCCCCCGAACAAGTGACCCCATTTTGCAAACTACACCCCTCAGGGAATTCATCTAGGGGTATAGTGTACATTTCAAACCCCCAGGGGTTTCACCAATTTTGATACAACTGGGCAGTGAAAATGAAAAATTACATTTTTTTACACAAAAATGCAGTTCTGGCTCAAAATTTTTCATTTTCATAAGGTATGAAGGAGAAAAAGCACCCCAAAATCTGTGCCCCAATTTCTCCCGAGTATGGCAATACCTCATATGTGACCAAAAAATACCATTTGGGTGCATGGCAGGACTCAGAAAGGAAGGAGTGATTTTTGGTGGTGGAATGTTGGTGGGTGCTATGTCGCATTAGCAAGACCCCCAAAGCACCAATACAGTGGAACCCCCCCACAAGTGACCCCATTTTGCAAACTACACCCCTCAGGGAATTCATCTAGGGGTATAGTGTACATTTCAAACCCCCAGGGGTTTCACCAATTTTGATACAACTGGGCAGTGAAAATGAAAAATTACATTTTTTTACACAAAAATGCAGTTCTGGCTCAAAATTTTTCATTTTCAGAAGGTATGAAGGAGAAAAAGCACCCCAAAATCTGTGCCCCAATTTCTCCCGAGTACGGCAATGCCTCACATGTGACCAAAAAATACCATTTGGGTGCATGGCAGGACTCAGAAGGGAAGGAGTGATTTTTGGATTTTGCAGCTCAGATTCTGGTGGAATTTTGGTGGGTGCTATGTCGCATTAGCAAGACCCCCCAAGCACCAATACAGTGGAACCCCCCCCACAAGTGACCCCATTTTGCAAACTCCACCCCTCAGGGAATTCATCTAGGGGTATAGTGTACATTTCAAACCCCCAGGGGTTTCACCAATTTTGATACAACTGGGCTGTGCAAATGCAAAATTACATTTTTTACACAAAAATGCAGTTCTGGCTCAAAATTTTTCATTTTCACAAGGAATGAAGGAGACAAAGCACCCCAAAATCTGTGCCCCAATTTCTCCCGAGTACGGCAATGCCTCACATGTGACCAAAAAATACCATTTGGGTGCATGGCAGGACTCAGAAAGGAAGGAGTGATTTTTGGATTTTGCAGGTCAGATTCTGGTGGAATGTTGGTGGGTGCTATGTTGCATTAGCAAGACCCCCCAAGCACCAATACAGTGGAACCCCCCCACAAGTGACCCCATTTTGCAAACTACACCCCTCAGGGAATTCATCTAGGGGTATAGTGTACATTTCAAACCCCCAGGGGTTTCACCAATTTTGATACAACTGGGCAGTGAAAATGAAAAATTACATTTTTTTACACAAAAATGCAGTTCTGGCTCAAAATTTTTCATTTTCAGAAGGTATGAAGGAGAAAAAGCACCCCAAAATCTGTGCCCCAATTTCTCCCGAGTACGGCAATGCCTCATATGTGACCAAAAAATACCAGTTGGGTGCATGGCAGGACTCAGAAAGGAAGGAGTGATTTTTGGTGGTGGAATGTTGGTGGGTGCTATGTCGCATTAGCAAGACCCCCAAAGCACCAATACAGTGGAACCCCCCCACAAGTGACCCCATTTTGCAAACTACACCCCTCAGGGAATTCATCTAGGGGTATAGTGTACATTTCAAACCCCCAGGGGTTTCACCAATTTTGATACAACTGGGCAGTGAAAATGAAAAATTACATTTTTTTACACAAAAATGCAGTTCTGGCTCAAAATTTTTCATTTTCATAAGGTATGAAGGAGAAAAAGCACCCTAAAATCTGTGCCCCAATTTCTCCCGAGTACGGCAATGCCTCATATGTGACCAAAAAATACCAGTTGGGTGCATGGCAGGACTCAGAAAGGAAGGAGTGATTTTTGGTGGTGGAATGTTGGTGGGTGCTATGTCGCATTAGCAAGACCCCCAAAGCACCAATACAGTGGAACCCCCCCACAAGTGACCCCATTTTGCAAACTACACCCCTCAGGGAATTCATCTAGGGGTATAGTGTACATTTCAAACCCCCAGGGGTTTCACCAATTTTGATACAACTGGGCAGTGAAAATGAAAAATTACATTTTTTTACACAAAAATGCAGTTCTGGCTCAAAATTTTTCATTTTCATAAGGTATGAAGGAGAAAAAGCACCCTAAAATCTGTGCCCCAATTTCTCCCGAGTACGGCAATGCCTCACATGTGACCAAAAAATACCATTTGAGTGCATGGCAGGACTCAGAAGGGAAGGAGTGATTTTTGGATTTTGCAGCTCAGATTCTGGTGGAATTTTGGTGGGTGCTATGTCGCATTAGCAAGACCCCCCAAGCACCAATACAGTGGAACCCCCCCACAAGTGACCCCATTTTGCAAACTACACCCCTCAGGGAATTCATCTAGGGGTATAGTGTACATTTCAAACCCCCAGGGGTTTCACCAATTTTGATACAACTGGGCTGTGCAAATGCAAAATTACATTTTTTACACAAAAATGCAGTTCTGGCTCAAAATTTTTCATTTTCACAAGGAATGAAGGAGACAAAGCACCCCAAAATCTGTGCCCCAATTTCTCCCGAGTACGGCAATGCCTCACATGTGACCAAAAAATACCATTTGGGTGCATGGCAGGACTCAGAAAGGAAGGAGTGATTTTTGGATTTTGCAGCTTAGATTCTGGTGGAATGTTGGTGGGTGCTATGTTGCATTAGCAAGACCCCCCAAGCACCAATACAGTGGAACCCCCCCACAAGTGACCCCATTTTGCAAACTACACCCCTCAGGGAATTCATCTAGGGGTATAGTGTACATTTCAAACCCCCAGGGGTTTCACCAATTTTGATACAACTGGGCAGTAAAAATGAAAAATTACATTTTTTTACACAAAAATGCAGTTCTGGCTCAAAATTTTTCATTTTCAGAAGGTATGAAGGAGAAAAAGCACCCCAAAATCTGTGCCCCAATTTCTCCCGAGTACGGCAATGCCTCACATGTGACCAAAAAATACCAGTTGGGTGCATGGCAGGACTCAGAAGGGAAGGAGTGATTTTTGGTGGTGGAATGTTGGTGGGTGCTATGTCACATTAGCAAGACCCCCAAAGCACCAATACAGTGGAACCCCCCCACAAGTGACCCCATTTTGCAAACTACACCCCTCAGGGAATTCATCTAGGGGTATAGTGTACATTTCAAACCCCCAGGGGTTTCACCAATTTTGATACAACTGGGCAGTGAAAATGAAAAATTACATTTTTTTACACAAAAATGCAGTTCTGGCTCAAAATTTTTCATTTTCAGAAGGTATGAAGGAGAAAAAGCACCCCAAAATCTGTGCCCCAATTTCTCCCGAGTACGGCAATGCCTCATGTGTGACCAAAAAGTGGCAGGACTCAGAAGGGAAGGAGTGATATTTGGATTTTGCAGCACAAATTCTGGTGGAATGTTGGTGGGTGCTATGTCGCATTAGCAAGACCCCCAAAGCACCAATACAGTGGAACCCCCCACAAGTGACCCCATTTTGCAAACTACACCCCTCAGGGAATTCATCTAGGGGTATAGTGTACATTTCAAACCCCCAGGGGTTTCACCAATTTTGATACAACTGGGCAGTGAAAATGAAAAATTACATTTTTTTACACAAAAATGCAGTTCTGGCTCAAAATTTTTCATTTTCAGAAGGTATGAAGGAGAAAAAGCACCCCAAAATCTGTGCCCCAATTTCTCCCGAGTACGGCAATGCCTCACATGTGACCGAAAAATACCAGTTGGGTGCATGGCAGGACTCAGAAGGGAAGGAGTGATTTTTGGATTTTGCGGCTCAGATTCTGGTGGAATGAATGGTGGGTGCTATGTGGCATTAGCAAGACCCCCGAAGCACGGTGAAATTATGAACCTAATAATCCATAGATGTGTGGTATATTTTAAAACACTCCTTTATACATAGGCCGGGTTTGTCGGGGCAAGTGTCACACTGGAAAATAGTTTGCTTTCTTATTCCCTTTTTATAGCAAACTTTGCACCTTTTTTGTGTCCTGCCCTTTTTTTCAGTGGAGGGGATTTCATCAGGAAAATGCTGCCCTGGTACAATACGGGGGCCAGTACTAGAAGTACTGGGGCCCTCTGCCTGCTGGTTCCCAAATATTAGGCCCTTTATGACTTCCTCTTGAAAGTGCATAAATGTCCCCCTCTGGCTGGTAGAACGGAATAGCACGTAAGCGTTATACAGTGCCATCTGGATGATATACACGGCCAGCTTCTTGTACCAGATTTTTGTTTTCCGCAGGGCACTGTACGGCTTCAGTACCTGATCTGAAAGATCCACTCCGCCCATGTACTTATTGTAATCCAGGATACAATTAGGTTTGGAGGTGTGGGTACTGGTACCTCATACAGGGACGGAGGTGGTACTGTCTCCGTGAATTGTTGTCAGTATAAGGACATCCCTCTTGTCCTTATATTTGACCAACAACATATTTTCGGTGCATATTCCCCTGCTTTCACCCCTTCTCATTACTTGGGCAATGTGCGTTTTTGGGAGGCCTCTTTGGTTCTTGCGCACAGTACCGCAAGCTGCTGTACCTCTTGAACCAAGGGCCTTAAACAGGGGGATGCTGGTGTAAAAGTTATCCACATAGAGGTGATAACCTTTATCCAGGAAGGGGTGCACTAAATCCCAGACAATTTTTCCACTAACACCTACGAGGGAGGGGGGGCATTCTGGCGGTTCAATTCTTGAATCCTTCCCTTCATATACCCTAAACCTGTGGGTGTACCCTGAGGTGCTTTCACACAGCTTATACATTTTTATGCCATACCTTGCCCTCTTACTGGGAAGGTACTGGCGGAATTTAACCCTTCCTTTAAAATGTATAAGGGACTCGTCAATACAAATACATTTTTCAGGGATGTACATCTCTGCAAATTTGGCACTGAAATGATCAATGACCGGCCTGACTTTGAATAGCCGGTCAAAGGTGGGATCATCTCTGGGAGGGCACTGTGCATTATCGTTGTAATGCAAAAATTTAAGGATCGTCTCAAATCGAGCCCGGGGCATGGCCATACGGTAAAATGGGGTGCTGTACAGAACATCTGTACTCCAATATTGCCTAATTTCTGGCTTTTTTACTATGCCCATATGAAACACCAGACCCCAAAACGTCATCATCTCTACTGCATCTACAGGGTCCACCTAGCAAATGATGATGTGGGGTTTTGAGCAATAAACTGCTGGGCATATAAATTAGTTTGGTCCACCATTAAATTTATAAAATCATCAGAGAAAAATAATTTGAAAAAGTCAATTTCTCTGAGACCTGTGGAATCAAATTGGATTCCTGGCATGGCCAAAAACTCAGGAACCTGGGGCTCAAAATTGTCTGGTGGTGGGGTCCATACGAGATCAATTATTGGGGGGGTCTCAGCTGCTCTACGGGGGCGTCTTTGAGGGGGTCCCTCATCACCAGAGGAGGAAGAGGAGCTTAAGACAAATCCTTCAAATTCCCCGCTTGCATCACTGGCTGTGTCAGAGTCAGAGGCAAGCATGGCATATGCCTCCTCCGCTGAATACATTCTTCTGGATGACTGGGATGACATTTGGGATGACATTTGGGATGACATTTGGGATGACATTTGGGATGCCATTTTTATTTTTGTGTTACTGGTAGTGAAATGTTTCAACACGTGTATAGTGTAGGGGGGGGTACAAACTTTATTTCAACCCGGGGGGTATGTAGTGTGTAGTGTGTATGTAGTGCAGAAAAAAAAAAATACTTTATACAGGAATTTGATCCCAATAAAAAAAAAAAAAATTGAAGGGGTTAAAAAAAAAAAAAAAAAAGGTCCTGCGCCAAAAATTGAGCACAGATGTTGGTCAGTAACGTCCGTCACTGAACAGTGCTCAAAGGCAACAGGAATTTGATCAAAAAAAAAAAAATAGATCAACCCTGTGCCGAAAAAGCTGATCAGTGATGTACGTCACTGATCAGCGCACAGTGGCCACAGGACACCCACAAAATCACAGTGTGTGTAAAAAAAAAATTAAAAAAAGACCCCACAGCACTCTCAAAAAAAAAAAAGGTGATCAGTGATGCGACACTGATTACCAGTGAGGGGCAGCAGGTGCACAACCTTTGGTGCAACTGACAGTGCAACTGGCAGCAACTGACAGGTATATATTAAAAAAAAAACCCTGCGCCCCCAAAAAGTTGCTGATCAGCACAGATATACTGATCAGCACAAAAGGGGGGTAGCAGACACAAAATATACACTCTCTATCACTCTCTGTCACTATCTCTCTCTATCTCTCTATCTCTCACTATCTATCACTATCTATCACTCTATGACACTGCAGCAGCAGCACTGACAGTTATATATATAAAAAAAAACCTGCACCCCCAAAAAGGGGGGGTAGCAGACACAAATCTCTCTATCTCTCACTATCTATCACTATCTATCACTATCTATCACTCTATGACACTGCAGCAGCAGCACTGACAGTTATTTATATATAAAAAAAACCTGCACCCCCAAAAAGGGGGGGTAGCAGACACAAAATATAGCTCTCTCTGTCACTATCTCTCTATCTCTCTCTATCTCTCTCTCTATCTCTCTATCTCTCTATCACACTGCAGCAGCAGCAGGAAGTCCCAAGAAGTCAGATCCAGGAAGCGTCCAGCACGCTACAAGCAGTGATCAGGTGATCAGGTAAGGTATTTGCAAGGATCAGGTAAGTATTAGCAAGGATCAGGTCAGTATCACGGCAGATAGGCACGGTGACCGCTCTGCACGCTATTCCAGAACGGAATGGCGTCTGCAGCGCAGTCACCGTTAGTTTAAATGTCGCGCCTTGGCTGTGATTGGTCCGTGGGTTCCACGGACCAATCACAGCCTTGGGGGCAGGTGGGGTGAGGGTGGGGTGAGGTGTCATCGTCACCGATGACCCCCTCATGCCCCCTGACGCCCGGCGGTGATTGACACCTGTGTTACCGAGCGTCTGATTCGCTGGTAACACAGGAAAACGCTGTGAATGGCTGTTCACACTGAACAGCCAATCCCAGCGATCGCCGACGGGGGGGCGGCATCGCAGCCCCCCCTGGGCATGCAGGGACATGTCTGCTGTCAGGGACAGCAGACATCGTCCCTCTGTCACTGCGTCTCTAGACGCAGTGACAGTTTAAAGTCATGACGTACATTTATGCCATGTGTCGGGAAGTACATCCCGGCCATGACGTAAATGTACGTCAAATGTCGGGAAGGGGTTAAAAGGTGATTTCTACGAGACCCCACTTTTGCGCGTCGGACCTCAACTTTTCCCGTAAACGCAGAAAAACCGCAATTTTCAGGAGAAACGAGACAGACATCCCCTCCCTCTGCCACCCACCCGCCCAACTGACAGCCAGCCATTAGACATGCACAGATAGTTCTGAGGGTCTGTCTGTGATGTCATAAAGGGCCTGCTGATCAATGGGCAGCTTTCTGATTGGCTGCTGTATTTGATTGACAGATGGAAGCTGGCAGCTGATTGGCTGTCTAGCCTAAAGTGCTTTACACACCTCCCTGATGGTACCACTGGCTAAGACTCCACCTCAGCTCATTGGGTAATGAAAAATTTAGAACAATTGATGGATGAAAGCAGGCAGGCCGGCCATTTTGGGACGCTCAGTGGACTTGTTTAATGCAATGCACCTTTGTATATTCACATGCATTCGCTTCATGCTGTAACCACTGTGCATAAAAATTTGGAAACATGGCATACAGTGTATCATTTGGTGTCTAAGTCATGTTTCCCATATTTTCCCTTCCCAGATACAAGCCCGTTTGAGTGTTTGGGGCACTTTTTAGCTAAAATCATCCTACAGGGCCTAACTGCATATGCTAAAGCCTGCCTATTTTGAATGGTGTAGTGACCCCTGCAACCTCCAAAAATATCAGGACTTACTTCCCCAATAACCTGCTAACTCACCCCTGAAATACATACTTATTCACCCTATTTTGTTCATTGGACTCATTTCTCATTTGAAATGCCCATTTTTGGGGAGCCAGAAATGTGCGTCTTTAAAAGGTGATTTCTACGATACCCCACTTTTGCGCGTCAGACCTCAACTTTTCCCGTAAACGCAGAAAAACCGCAATTTTCAGGAGAAACGAGACAGACATCCCCTCCCTCTGCCACCCACCCGCCCAACTGAAAGCCAGCCATTAGACATGCACAGATAGTTCTGAGGGTCTGTCTGTGATGTCATAAAGGGCCTGCTGATCAATGGGCAGCTTTCTGATTGGCTGCTGTATTTGATTGACAGATGGAAGCTGGCAGCTGATTGGCTGTCTAGCCTAAAGTGCTTTACACACCTCCCTGATGGTACCACTGGCTAAGACTCCACCTCAGCTCATTGGGTAATGAAAAATTTAGAACAATTGATGGATGAAAGCAGGCAGGCCGGCCATTTTGGGACGCTCAGTGGACTTGTTCAATGCAATGCACCTTTGTATATTCACATGCATTCGCTTCATGCTGTAACCACTGTGCATAAAAATTTGGAAACATGGCATACAGTGTATCATTTGGTGTCTAAGTCATGTTTCCCATAATTTCCCTTCCCAGATACAAGCACTTTTGAGTGTTTGGGGCACTTTTTAGCTAAAATCATCCTACAGGGCCTAACTGCATATGCTAAAGCCTGCCTATTTTGAATGGTGTAGTGGCCCCTGCAACCTCCAAAAAAATCAGGACTTACTTCCCCAATAACCTGCTAACTCACCCCTGAAATACATACTTATTCACGCTATTTTGTTCATTGGACTTATTTCTCATTTGAAATGCCCATTTTTGGGGGGCCAGAAATGTGCGTCTTTAAAAGGTGATTTCTACGATACCCCACTTTTGCGCGTCGGACCTCAACTTTTCCCGTAAACGCAGAAAAACCACAATTTTCAGGAGAAACGAGACAGACATCCCCTCCCTCTGCCACCCACCCGCCCAACTGAAAGCCAGCCATTAGACATGCACAGATAGTTCTGAGGGTCTGTCTGTGATGTCATAAAGGGCCTGCTGATCAATGGGCAGCTTTCTGATTGGCTGCTGTATTTGATTGACAGATGGAAGCTAGCAGCTGATTGGCTATATAGCCTAAAGTGCTTTACACACCTCCCTGATGGTACCACTGGCTAAGACTCCACCTCAGCTCATTGGGTAATGAAAAATTTAGAACAATTGATGGATGAAAGCAGGCAGGCCGGCCATTTTGGGACGCTCAGTGGACTTGTTCAATGCAATGCACCTTTGTATATTCACATGCATTCGCTTCATGCTGTAACCACTGTGCATAAAAATTTGGAAACATGGCATACAGTGTATCATTTGGTGTCTAAGTCATGTTTCCCATAATTTCCCTTCCCAGATACAAGCACTTTTGAGTGTTTGGGGCACTTTTTAGCTAAAATCATCCTACAGGGCCTAACTGCATATGCTAAAGCCTGCCTATTTTGAATGGTGTAGTGGCCCCTGCAACCTCCAAAAAAATCAGGACTTACTTCCCCAATAACCTGCTAACTCACCCCTGAAATACATACTTATTCACGCTATTTTGTTCATTGGACTTATTTCTCATTTGAAATGCCCATTTTTGGGGGGCCAGAAATGTGCGTCTTTAAAAGGTGATTTCTACGATACCCCACTTTTGCGCGTCGGACCTCAACTTTTCCCGTAAACGCAGAAAAACCACAATTTTCAGGAGAAACGAGACAGACATCCCCTCCCTCTGCCACCCACCCGCCCAACTGAAAGCCAGCCATTAGACATGCACAGATAGTTCTGAGGGTCTGTCTGTGATGTCATAAAGGGCCTGCTGATCAATGGGCAGCTTTCTGATTGGCTGCTGTATTTGATTGACAGATGGAAGCTAGCAGCTGATTGGCTATATAGCCTAAAGTGCTTTACACACCTCCCTGATGGTACCACTGGCTAAGACTCCACCTCAGCTCATTGGGTAATGAAAAATTTAGAACAATTGATGGATGAAAGCAGGCAGGCTGGCCATTTTGGGACGCTCATTGGACTTGTTTAATGCAATGCACCTTTGTATTTTCACATGCATTTGCTTCATGCTGTAACCACTGTGCATAAAAATTTGGAAACATGGCATACAGTGTATCATTTGGTGTCTAAGTCATGTTTCCCATATTTTCCCTTCCCAGATACAAGCCCGTTTGAGTGTTTGGGGCACTTTTTAGCTAAAATCATCCTACAGGGCCTAACTGCATATGCTAAAGCCTGCCTATTTTGAATGGTCTAGTGGCCCCTGCAACCTCCAAAAATATCAGGATTTACTTCCCCAATAACCTGCTAACTCACCCCTAATATACATACTTATTCACCCTATTTTGTTAATTGGACTCATTTCTCATTTGAAATGCACATTTTTTGGGGGCCAGAAATGTGCGTCTTTAAAAGGTGATTTCTACGAGACCCCACTTTTGCGCGTCGGACCTCAACTTTACCCGTAAACGCAGAAAAACCACAATTTTCAGGAGAAACAAGACAGACATCCCCTCCGTCTGCCACCCACCCGCCCAACTGACAGCCAGCCATTAGACATGCACAGATAGTTCTGAGGGTCTGTCTGTGATGTCATAAAGGGCCTGCTGATCAATGGGCAGCTTTCTGATTGGCTGCTGTATTTGATTGACAGATGGAAGCTGGCAGCTGATTGGCTGTCTAGCCTAAAGGGCTTTACACACCTCCCTGATGGTACCACTGGCTAAGACTCCACCTCAGCTCATTGGGTAATGAAAAATTTAGAACAATTGATGGATGAAAGCAGGCAGGCCGGCCATTTTGGGACGCTCAGTGGACTTGTTTAATGCAATGCACCTTTGTATATTCACATGCATTCGCTTCATGCTGTAACCACTGTGCATAAAAATTTGGAAACATGGCATACAGTGTATCATTTGGTGTCTAAGTCATGTTTCACATAATTTCCCTTCCCAGATACAAGCACTTTTGAGTGTTTGGGGCACTTTTTAGCTAAAATCACCCTACAGGGCCTAACTGCATATGCTAAAGCCTGCCTATTTTGAATGGTGTAGTGGCCCCTGCAACCTCCAAAAATATCAGGACTTACTTCCCCAATAACCTGCTAACTCACCCCTGAAATACATACTTATTCACGCTATTTTGTTCATTGGACTTATTTCTCATTTGAAATGCCCATTTTTGGGGGGCCAGAAATGTGCGTATTTAAAAGGTGATTTCTACGATACCCCACTTTTGCGCGTCGGACCTCAACTTTTCCCGTAAACGCAGAAAAACCACAATTTTCAGGAGAAACGAGACAGACATCCCCTCCCTCTGCCACCCACCCGCCCAACTGACAGCCAGCCATTAGACATGCACAGATAGTTCTGAGGGTCTGTCTGTGATGTCATAAAGGGCCTGCTGATCAATGGGCAGCTTTCTGATTGGCTGCTGTATTTGATTGACAGATGGAAGCTAGCAGCTGATTGGCTATATAGCCTAAAGTGCTTTACACACCTCCCTGATGGTACCACTGGCTAAGACTCCACCTCAGCTCATTGGGTAATGAAAAATTTAGAACAATTGATGGATGAAAGCAGGCAGGCCGGCCATTTTGGGACGCTCATTGGACTTGTTTAATGCAATGCACCTTTGTATTTTCACATGCATTCGCTTCATGCTGTAACCACTGTGCATAAAAATTTGGAAACATGGCATACAGTGTATCATTTGGTGTCTAAGTCATGTTTCCCATATTTTCCCTTCCCAGATACAAGCCCGTTTGAGTGTTTGGGGCACTTTTTAGCTAAAATCATCCTACAGGGCCTAACTGCATATGCTAAAGCCTGCCTATTTTGAATGGTCTAGTGGCCCCTGCAACCTCCAAAAATATCAGGATTTACTTCCCCAATAACCTGCTAACTCACCCCTAATATACATACTTATTCACCCAATTTTGTTAATTGGACTCATTTCTCATTTGAAATGCCCATTTTTGGGGGGCCAGAAATGTGCGTCTTTAAAAGATGATTTCTACGAGACCCCACTTTTGCGCGTCGGACCTCAACTTTTCCCGTAAACGCAGAAAAACCGCAAGTTTCAGGAGAAACGAGACAGACATCCCCTCCCTCTGCCACCCACCCGCCCAACTGACAGCCAGCCATTAGACATGCACAGATAGTTCTGAGGGTCTGTCTGTGATGTCATAAAGGGCCTGCTGATCAATGGGCAGCTTTCTGATTGGCTGCTGTATTTGATTGGCAGATGGAAGCTGGCAGCTGATTGGCTGTATAGCCTAAAGTGCTTTACACACCTCCCTGATGGTACCACTGGCTAAGACTCCACCTCAGCTCATTGGGTAATGAAAAATTTAGAACAATTGATGGATGAAAGCAGGCAGGCCGGCCATTTTGGGACGCTCATTGGACTTGTTTAATGCAATGCACCTTTGTATTTTCACATGCATTCGCTTCATGCTGTAACCACTGTGCATAAAAATTTGGAAACATGGCATACAGTGTATCATTTGGTGTCTAAGTCATGTTTCCCATATTTTCCCTTCCCAGATACAAGCCCGTTTGAGTGTTTGGGGCACTTTTTAGCTAAAATCATCCTACAGGGCCTAACTGCATATGCTAAAGCCTGCCTATTTTGAATGGTCTAGTGGCCCCTGCAACCTCCAAAAATATCAGTATTTACTACTCCAATAGCCTGCTAACTTACCCCTGAAATACATACTTATTCACCCTATTTTGTTAATTGGACTCATTTCTCATTTGAAATGCCCATTTTTTTGGGGCCAGAAATGTGCGTCTTTAAAAGGTGATTTCTACGAGACCCCACTTTTGCGCGTCGGACCTCAACTTTTCCCGTAAACGCAGAAAAACCGCAATTTTCAGGAGAAACGAGACAGACATCCCCTCCCTCTGCCACCCACCCGCCCAACTGACAGCCAGCCATTAGACATGCACAGATAGTTCTGAGGGTCTGTCTGTGATGTCATAAAGGGCCTGCTGATCAATGGGCAGCTTTCTGATTGGCTGCTGTATTTGATTGACAGATGGAAGCTGGCAGCTGATTGGCTGTCTAGCCTAAAGTGCTTTACACACCTCCCTGATGGTACCACTGGCTAAGACTCCACCTCAGCTCATTGGGTAATGAAAAATTTAGAACAATTGATGGATGAAAGCAGGCAGGCCAGCCATTTTGGGACGCTCAGTGGACTTGTTTAATGCAATGCACCTTTGAATATTCACATGCATTCGCTTCATGCTGTAACCACTGTGCATAAAAATTTGGAAACATGGCATACAGTGTATCATTTGGTGTCTAAGTCATGTTTCCCATATTTTCCCTTCCCAGATACAAGCCCGTTTGAGTGTTTGGGGCACTTTTTAGCTAAAATCATCCTACAGGGCCTAACTGCATATGCTAAAGCCTGCCTATTTTGAATGGTCTAGTGGCCCCTGCAACCTCCAAAAATATCAGGATTTACTTCCCCAATAACCTGCTAACTCACCCCTAATATACATACTTATTCACCCAATTTTGTTAATTGGACTCATTTCTCATTTGAAATGCCCATTTTTGGGGGGCCAGAAATGTGCGTCTTTAAAAGATGATTTCTACGAGACCCCACTTTTGCGCGTCGGACCTCAACTTTTCCCGTAAACGCAGAAAAACCGCAAGTTTCAGGAGAAACGAGACAGACATCCCCTCCCTCTGCCACCCACCCGCCCAACTGACAGCCAGCCATTAGACATGCACAGATAGTTCTGAGGGTCTGTCTGTGATGTCATAAAGGGCCTGCTGATCAATGGGCAGCTTTCTGATTGGCTGCTGTATTTGATTGGCAGATGGAAGCTGGCAGCTGATTGGCTGTATAGCCTAAAGTGCTTTACACACCTCCCTGATGGTACCACTGGCTAAGACTCCACCTCAGCTCATTGGGTAATGAAAAATTTAGAACAATTGATGGATGAAAGCAGGCAGGCCGGCCATTTTGGGACGCTCATTGGACTTGTTTAATGCAATGCACCTTTGTATTTTCACATGCATTCGCTTCATGCTGTAACCACTGTGCATAAAAATTTGGAAACATGGCATACAGTGTATCATTTGGTGTCTAAGTCATGTTTCCCATATTTTCCCTTCCCAGATACAAGCCCGTTTGAGTGTTTGGGGCACTTTTTAGCTAAAATCATCCTACAGGGCCTAACTGCATATGCTAAAGCCTGCCTATTTTGAATGGTCTAGTGGCCCCTGCAACCTCCAAAAATATCAGTATTTACTACTCCAATAGCCTGCTAACTTACCCCTGAAATACATACTTATTCACCCTATTTTGTTAATTGGACTCATTTCTCATTTGAAATGCCCATTTTTTTGGGGCCAGAAATGTGCGTCTTTAAAAGGTGATTTCTACGAGACCCCACTTTTGCGCGTCGGACCTCAACTTTTCCCGTAAACGCAGAAAAACCGCAATTTTCAGGAGAAACGAGACAGACATCCCCTCCCTCTGCCACCCACCCGCCCAACTGACAGCCAGCCATTAGACATGCACAGATAGTTCTGAGGGTCTGTCTGTGATGTCATAAAGGGCCTGCTGATCAATGGGCAGCTTTCTGATTGGCTGCTGTATTTGATTGACAGATGGAAGCTGGCAGCTGATTGGCTGTCTAGCCTAAAGTGCTTTACACACCTCCCTGATGGTACCACTGGCTAAGACTCCACCTCAGCTCATTGGGTAATGAAAAATTTAGAACAATTGATGGATGAAAGCAGGCAGGCCAGCCATTTTGGGACGCTCAGTGGACTTGTTTAATGCAATGCACCTTTGAATATTCACATGCATTCGCTTCATGCTGTAACCACTGTGCATAAAAATTTGGAAACATGGCATACAGTGTATCATTTGGTGTCTAAGTCATGTTTCCCATAATTTCCCTTCCCAGATACAAGCACTTTTGAGTGTTTGGGGCACTTTTTAGCTAAAATCATCCTACAGGGCCTAACTGCATATGCTAAAGCCTGCCTATTTTGAATGGTGTAGTGGCCCCTGCAACCTCCAAAAATATCAGGACTTACTTCCCCAATAACCTGCTAACTCACCCCTGAAATACATACTTATTCACGCTATTTTGTTCATTGGACTTATTTCTCATTTGAAATGCCCATTTTTGGGGGGCCAGAAATGTGCGTCTTTAAAAGGTGATTTCTACGAGACCCCACTTTTGCGCGTCGGACCTCAACTTTTCCCGTAAACGCAGAAAAACCACAATTTTCAGGAGAAACGAGACAGACATCCCCTCCCTCTGCCACCCACCCGCCCAACTGAAAGCCAGCCTTTAGACATGCACAGATAGTTCTGAGGGTCTGTCTGTGATGTCATAAAGGGCCTGCTGATCAATGGGCAGCTTTCTGATTGGCTGCTGTATTTGATTGACAGATGGAAGCTAGCAGCTGATTGGCTATATAGCCTAAAGTGCTTTACACACCTCCCTGATGGTACCACTGGCTAAGACTCCACCTCAGCTCATTGGGTAATGAAAAATTTAGAACAATTGATGGATGAAAGCAGGAAGGGCCGGCCATTTTGGGACGCTCATTGGACTTGTTTAATGCAATGCACCTTTGTATTTTCACATGCATTCGCTTCATGCTGTAACCACTGTGCATAAAAATTTGGAAACATGGCATACAGTGTATCATTTGGTGTCTAAGTCATGTTTCCCATATTTTCCCTTCCCAGATACAAGCCCGTTTGAGTGTTTGGGGCACTTTTTAGCTAAAATCATCCTACAGGGCCTAACTGCATATGCTAAAGCCTGCCTATTTTGAATGGTCTAGTGGCCCCTGCAACCTCCAAAAATATCAGGATTTACTTCCCCAATAACCTGCTAACTCAACCCTAATATACATACTTATTCACCCTATTTTGTTAATTGGACTCATTTCTCATTTAAAATGCCCATTTTTTGGGGGCCAGAAATGTGCGTCTTTAAAAGGTGATTTCTACGAGACCCCACTTTTGCGCGTCGGACCTCAACTTTTCCCGTAAACGCAGAAAAAACACAATTTTCAGGAGAAACAAGACAGACATCCCCTCCGTCTGCCACCCACCCGCCCAACTGACAGCCAGCCATTAGACATGCACAGATAGTTCTGAGGGTCTGTCTGTGATGTCATAAAGGGCCTGCTGATCAATGGGCAGCTTTCTGATTGGCTGCTGTATTTGATTGACAGATGGAAGCTGGCAGCTGATTGGCTGTCTAGCCTAAAGGGCTTTACACACCTCCCTGATGGTACCACTGGCTAAGACTCCACCTCAGCTCATTGGGTAATGAAAAATTTAGAACAATTGATGGATGAAAGCAGGCAGGCCGGCCATTTTGGGACGCTCAGTGGACTTGTTTAATGCAATGCACCTTTGTATATTCACATGCATTCGCTTCATGCTGTAACCACTGTGCATAAAAATTTGGAAACATGGCATACAGTGTATCATTTGGTGTCTAAGTCATGTTTCCCATAATTTCCCTTCCCAGATACAAGCACTTTTGAGTGTTTGGGGCACTTTTTAGCTAAAATCATCCTACAGGGCCTAACTGCATATGCTAAAGCCTGCCTATTTTGAATGGTGTAGTGGCCCCTGCAACCTCCAAAAATATCAGGACTTACTTCCCCAATAACCTGCTAACTCACCCCTGAAATACATACTTATTCACCCTATTTTGTTAATTGGACTCATTTCTCATTTGCAATGCCCATTTTTGGGCGGCCAGAAATGTGCGTCTTTAAAAGGTGATTTCTACGATACCCCACTTTTGCGCGTCGGACCTCAACTTTTCCCGTAAACGCAGAAAAACCGCAATTTTCAGGAGAAACGAGACAGACATCCCCTCCCTCTGCCACCCACCCGCCCAACTGAAAGCCAGCCATTAGACATGCACAGATAGTTCTGAGGGTCTGTCTGTGATGTCATAAAGGGCCTGCTGATCAATGGGCAGCTTTCTGATTGGCTGCTGTATTTGATTGACAGATGGAAACTGGCAGCTGATTGGCTGTCTAGCCTAAAGTGCTTTACACACCTCCCTGATGGTACCACTGGCTAAGACTCCACCTCAGCTCATTGGGTAATGAAAAATTTAGAACAATGGATGAATGAAAGCAGGCAGGCCGGCCATTTTGGGACGCTCATTGGACTTGTTTAATGCAATGCACCTTTGTATTTTCACATGCATTTGCTTCATGCTGTAACCACTGTGCATAAAAATTTGGAAACATGGCATACAGTGTATCATTTGGTGTCTAAGTCATGTTTCCCATGTTTTTCCTTCCCAGATACTAGCCCGTTTGAGTGTTTGGGGCACTTTTTAGCTAAAATCATCCTACAGGGCCTAACTGCATATGCTAAAGCCTGCCTATTTTGAATGGTCTAGTGGCCCCTGCAACCTCCAAAAATATCAGGACTTACTTCCCCAATAACCTGCTAACTCACCCCTGAAATACATACTTATTCACCCTATTTTGTTAATTGGACTCATTTTTCATTTGAAATGCCTATTTTTGGGGGGCCAGAAATGTGCGTCTTTAAAAGGTGATTTCTACGATACCCCACTTTTGCGCGTCGGACCTCAACTTTTCCCGTAAACGCAGAAAAACCGCAAGTTTCAGGAGAAACGAGACAGACATCCCCTCCCTCTGCCACCCACCCGCCCAACTGAAAGCCAGCCATTAGACATGCACAGATAGTTCTGAGGGTCTGTCTGTGATGTCATAAAGGGCCTGCTGATCAATGGGCAGCTTTCTGATTGGCTGCTGTATTTGATTGACAGATGGAAGCAGGCAGCTGATTGGCTGTCTAGCCTAAAGTGCTTTACACACCTCTCTGATGGTACCACTGGCTAAGACTCCACCTCAGCTCATTGGGTAATGAAAAATTTAGAACAATGGATGGATGAAAGCAGGCAGGCCGGCCATTTTGGGACGCTCATTGGACTTGTTTAAAGCAATGCACCTTTGTATTTTCACATGCATTTGCTTCATGCTGTAACCACCGTGCATAAAAATTTGGAAACATGGCATACAGTGTATCATTTGGTGTCTAAGTCATGTTTCCCATGTTTTTCCTTCCCAGATACTAGCCCGTTTGAATGTTTGGGGCACTTTTTAGCTAAAATCATCCTACGGGCCTAACTGCATATGCTAAAGCCTGCCTATTTTGATTGGTCTAGTGGCCCCTGCAACCTCCAAAAATATCAGGACTTACTTCCCCAATAACCTGCTAACTCACCCCTGAAATACATACTTATTCACCCTATTTTGTTAATTGGACTCATTTCTCATTTGAAATGCCCATTTTTGGGGGGCAAGAATTGTGCGTCTTTAAAAGGTGATTTCTACGATACCCCACTTTTGCGCGTCGGACCTCAACTTTTCCCGTAAACGCAGAAAAGCCGCAATTTTCAGGAGAAACGTGACAGACATCCCCTCCCTCTGCCACCCACCCGCCCAACTGAAAGCCAGCCATTAGACATGCACAGATAGTTCTGAGGGTCTGTCTGTGATGTCATAAAGGGCCTGCTGATCAATGGGCAGCTTTCTGATTGGCTGCTGTATTTGATTGACAGATGGAAGCTAGCAGCTGATTGGCTGTCTAGCCTAAAGTGCTTTACACACCTCCCTGATGGTACCACTGGCTAAGACTCCACCTCAGCTCATTGGGTAATGAAAAATTTAGAACAATGGATGAATGAAAGCAGGCAGGCCGGCCATTTTGGGACGCTCATTGGACTTGTTTAATGCAATGCACCTTTGTATTTTCACATGCATTTGCTTCATGCTGTAACCACTGTGCATAAAAATTTGGAAACATGGCATACAGTGTATCATTTGGTGTCTAAGTCATGTTTCCCATGTTTTTCCTTCCCAGATACTATCCCGTTTGAATGTTTGGGGCACTTTTTAGCTAAAATCATCCTACGGGGCCTAACTGCATATGCTAAAGCCTGCCTATTTTGAATGGTCTAGTGGCCCCTGCAACCTCCAAAAATATCAGGATTTACTTCCCCAATAGCCTGCTAACTCACCCCTGAAATACATACTTATTCATCCTATTTTGTTCATTGGACTTATTTCTCATTTGAAATGCCCATTTTTTGGGGGCCAGAAATGTGCGTATTTAAAAGGTGATTTCTACGATACCCCACTTTTGCGCGTCGGACCTCAACTTTTCCCGTAAACGCAGAAAAACCACAATTTTCAGGAGAAACGAGACAGACATCCCCTCCCTCTGCCACCCACCCGCCCAACTGAAAGCCAGCCTTTAGACATGCACAGATAGTTCTGAGGGTCTGTCTGTGATGTCATAAAGGGCCTGCTGATCAATGGGCAGCTTTCTGATTGGCTGCTGTATTTGATTGACAGATGGAAGCTAGCAGCTGATTGGCTATATAGCCTAAAGTGCTTTACACACCTCCCTGATGGTACCACTGGCTAAGACTCCACCTCAGCTCATTGGGTAATGAAAAATTTAGAACAATGGATGGATGAAAGCAGGCAGGCCGGCCATTTTGGGACGCTCATTGGACTTGTTTAATGCAATGCACCTTTGTATTTTCACATGCATTCGCTTCATGCTGTAACCACTGTGCATAAAAATTTGGAAACATGGCATACAGTGTATCATTTGGTGTCTAAGTCATGTTTCCCATATTTTCCCTTCCCAGATACAAGCCCGTTTGAGTGTTTGGGGCACTTTTTAGCTAAAATCATCCTACAGGGCCTAACTGCATATGCTAAAGCCTGCCTATTTTGAATGGTCTAGTGGCCCCTGCAACCTCCAAAAATATCAGGATTTACTTCCCCAATAGCCTGCTAACTCACCCCTGAAATACATACTTATTCACCCTATTTTGTTAATTGGACTCATTTCTCATTTGAAATGCCCATTTTTTGGGGGCCAGAAATGTGCGTCTTTAAAAGGAGATTTCTACGAGACCCCACTTTTGCGCGTCGAACCTCAACTTTTCCCGTAAACGCAGAAAAACCGCAACTTTCAGGAGAAACGAGACAGACATCCCCTCCCTCTGCCACCCACCCGCCCAACTGAAAAATTAGACATGCACAGATAGTTCTGAGGGTCTGTCTGTGATGTCATAAAGGGCCTGCTGATTAATGGGCAGCTTTCTGATTGGCTGCTGTATTTGATTGACAGATGGAAGCTGGCAGCTGATTGGCTGTCTAGCCTAAAGGGCTTTACACACCTCCCTGATGATACCACTGGCTAAGACTCCACCTCAGCTCATTGGGTAATGAAAAATTTAGAACAATTGATGGATGAAAGCAGGCAGGCCGGCCATTTTGGGACGCTCATTGGACTTGTTTAATGCAATGCACCTTTGTATTTTCACATGCATTCGCTTCATGCTGTAACCACTGTGCATAAAAATTTGGAAACCTGGCATACAGTGTATCATTTGGTGTCTAAGTCATGTTTCCCATATTTTCCCTTCCCAGATACAAGCCCGTTTGAGTGTTTGGGGCACTTTTTAGCTAAAATCATCCTACAGGGCCTAACTGCATATGCTAAAGCCTGCCTATTTTGAATGGTCTAGTGGCCCCTGCAACCTCCAAAAATATCAGGATTTACTTCCCCAATAACCTGCTAACTCAACCCTAATATACATACTTATTCACCCAATTTTGTTAATTGGACTCATTTCTCATTTGAAATGCCCATTTTTTGGGGGCCAGAAATGTGCGTCTTTAAAAGGTGATTTCTACGAGACCCCACTTTTGCGCGTCGGACCTCAACTTTTCCCGTAAACGCAGAAAAACCACAATTTTCAGGAGAAACAAGACAGACATCCCCTCCCTCTGCCACCCACCCGCCCAACTGACAGCCAGCCATTAGACATGCACAGATAGTTCTGAGGGTCTGTCTGTGATGTCATAAAGGGCCTGCTGATCAATGGGCAGCTTTCTGATTGGCTGCTGTATTTGATTGACAGATGGAAGCTGGCAGCTGATTGGCTGTCTAGCCTAAAGTGCTTTACACACCTCCCTGATGGTACCACTGGCTAAGACTCCACCTCAGCTCATTGGGTAATGAAAAATTTAGAACAATTGATGGATGAAAGCAGGCAGGCCGGCCATTTTGGGACGCTCATTGGACTTGTTTAATGCAATGCACCTTTGTATTTTCACATGCATTCGCTTCATGCTATAACCACTGTGCATAAAAATTTGGAAACATGGCATACAGTGTATGATTTGGTGTCTAAGTCATGTTTCCCATGTTTTTCATTCCCAGATACTAGCCCGTTTGAGTGTTTGGGGCACTTTTTAGCTAAAATCATCCTACGGGGCCTAACTGCATATGCTAAAGCCTGCCTATTTTGAATGGTCTAGTGGCCCCTGCAACCTCCAAAAATATCAGGACTTACTTCCCCAATAACCTGCTAACTCACCCCTGAAATACATACTTATTCACTCTATTTTGTTAATTGGACTCATTTCTCATTTGAAATGCCCATTTTTGGGCAGCCAGAAATGTGCGTCTTTAAAAGGTGATTTCTACGATACCCCACTTTTGCGCGTCGGACCTCAACTTTTCCCGTAAACGCAGAAAAACCGCAAGTTTCAGGAGAAACGAGACAGACATCCCCTCCCTCTGCCACCCACCCGCCCAACTGAAAGCCAGCCATTAGACATGCACAGATAGTTCTGAGGGTCTGTCTGTGATGTCATAAAGGGCCTGCTGATTAATGGGCAGCTTTCTGATTGGCTGCTTTATTTGATTGACAGATGGAAGCTGGCAGCTGATTGGCTGTCTAGCCTAAAGTGCTTTACACACCTCCCTGATGGTACCACTGGCTAAGACTCCACCTCAGCTCATTGGGTAATGAAAAATTCAGAACAATTGATGGATGAAAGCAGGCAGGCCGGCCATTTTGGGACGCTCATTTGACTTGTTTAATGCAATGCACCTTTGTATTTTCACATGCATTCGCTTCATGCTGTAACCACTGTGCATAAAAATGTGGAAACATGGCATACAGTGTATCATTTGGTGTCTAAGTCATGTTTCCCATGTTTTTCCTTCCCAGATACTAGCCCGTTTGAGTGTTTGGGGCACTTTTTAGCTAAAATCATCCTACAGGGCCTAACTGCATATGCTAAAGCCTGCCTATTTTGAATGGTCTAGTGGCCCCTGCAACCTCCAAAAATATCAGGATTTACTTCCCCAGTAACCTGCTAACTCACCCCTGAAATACATACTTATTCACACTATTTTGTTAATTGGACTCATTTCTCATTTGAAATGCCCATTTTTTGGGGGCCAGAAATGTGCGTCTTTAAAAGGTGATTTCTACGAGACCCCACTTTTGCGCGTCGGACCTCAACTTTTCCCGTAAACGCAGAAAAACCGCAACTTTCAGGAGAAACGAGACAGACATCCCCTCCCTCTGCCACCCACCCGCCCAACTGACAAATTAGACATGCACAGATAGTTCTGAGGGTCTGTCTGTGATGTCATAAAGGGCCTGCTGATTAATGGGCAGCTTTCTGATTGGCTGCTGTATTTGATTGACAGATGGAAGCTGGCAGCTGATTGGCTGTCTAGCCTAAAGGGCTTTACACACCTCCCTGATGATACCACTGGCTAAGACTCCACCTCAGCTCATTGGGTAATGAAAAATTTAGAACAATTGATGGATGAAAGCAGGCAGGCCGGCCATTTTGGGACGCTCATTGGACTTGTTTAATGCAATGCACCTTTGTATTTTCACATGCATTCGCTTCATGCTGTAACCACTGTGCATAAAAATTTGGAAACATGGCATACAGTGTATCATTTGGTGTCTAAGTCATGTTTCCCATATTTTCCCTTCCCAGATACAAGCCCGTTTGAGTGTTTGGGGCACTTTTTAGCTAAAATCATCCTACAGGGCCTAACTGCATATGCTAAAGCCTGCCTATTTTGAATGGTCTAGTGGCCCCTGCAACCTCCAAAAATATCAGGATTTACTTCCCCAATAACCTGCTAACTCAACCCTAATATACATACTTATTCACCCAATTTTGTTAATTGGACTCATTTCTCATTTGAAATGCCCATTTTTTGGGGGCCAGAAATGTGCGTCTTTAAAAGGTGATTTCTACGAGACCCCACTTTTGCGCGTCGGACCTCAACTTTTCCCGTAAACGCAGAAAAACCACAATTTTCAGGAGAAACAAGACAGACATCCCCTCCCTCTGCCACCCACCCGCCCAACTGACAGCCAGCCATTAGACATGCACAGATAGTTCTGAGGGTCTGTCTGTGATGTCATAAAGGGCCTGCTGATCAATGGGCAGCTTTCTGATTGGCTGCTGTATTTGATTGACAGATGGAAGCTGGCAGCTGATTGGCTGTCTAGCCTAAAGTGCTTTACACACCTCCCTGATGGTACCACTGGCTAAGACTCCACCTCAGCTCATTGGGTAATGAAAAATTTAGAACAATTGATGGATGAAAGCAGGCAGGCCGGCCATTTTGGGACGCTCATTGGACTTGTTTAATGCAATGCACCTTTGTATTTTCACATGCATTCGCTTCATGCTATAACCACTGTGCATAAAAATTTGGAAACATGGCATACAGTGTATCATTTGGTGTCTAAGTCATGTTTCCCATGTTTTTCATTCCCAGATACTAGCCCGTTTGAGTGTTTGGGGCACTTTTTAGCTAAAATCATCCTACGGGGCCTAACTGCATATGCTAAAGCCTGCCTATTTTGAATGGTCTAGTGGCCCCTGCAACCTCCAAAAATATCAGGACTTACTTCCCCAATAACCTGCTAACTCACCCCTGAAATACATACTTATTCACTCTATTTTGTTAATTGGACTCATTTCTCATTTGAAATGCCCATTTTTGGGCAGCCAGAAATGTGCGTCTTTAAAAGGTGATTTCTACGATACCCCACTTTTGCGCGTCGGACCTCAACTTTTCCCGTAAACGCAGAAAAACCGCAAGTTTCAGGAGAAACGAGACAGACATCCCCTCCCTCTGCCACCCACCCGCCCAACTGAAAGCCAGCCATTAGACATGCACAGATAGTTCTGAGGGTCTGTCTGTGATGTCATAAAGGGCCTGCTGATTAATGGGCAGCTTTCTGATTGGCTGCTGTATTTGATTGACAGATGGAAGCTGGCAGCTGATTGGCTGTCTAGCCTAAAGTGCTTTACACACCTCCCTGATGGTACCACTGGCTAAGACTCCACCTCAGCTCATTGGGTAATGAAAAATTCAGAACAATTGATGGATGAAAGCAGGCAGGCCGGCCATTTTGGGACGCTCATTGGACTTGTTTAATGCAATGCACCTTTGTATTTTCACATGCATTCGCTTCATGCTGTAACCACTGTGCATAAAAATTTGGAAACATGGCATACAGTGTATCATTTGGTGTCTAAGGCCCTTATTCTGGTTGGTGCGGTCAGAGCCGCACACGGGGCTCCGACCGCACAAACCAAGGGCCGCCCACCGGACGGATCGCCACGGCCGTCCATACACGGACGGCTGGCGATCCGCACAAAAATGGTGGAGGCTACGCCTCCACCATGGTGGGAGCTGCCCCCTGCCTTCGATGGTCGACGACCATCGAAGGCAGGCCCGCACGCCGCGGCAGCTCCCGCAAGCTCAGACCACACGGACAATCGTCCGTGTGGGAGCTTGTAAGAGGGCTGAAAGCTGACATCCGGCGACGTCAGCTTTCCGCCCCCATGTCATGGTAATGAGGGCGTCATGCCCTCATTACCATGCATACGCCCCGCGTTTTCATGGGAACGCCCATGAAACGCGGGGCGTACACATAGGGAAATGAGGGGCTGAAGCCCCTCACGCCCCTATACGCCCCCTTTGCGGCGGACGAAATCCGTCTGCGGCGAAGGGGGCTGCACATGCGCAGAATGACCTCTGCGCATGTGCAGACAAAAAACATCGGCGGTACGGCCGCACGCGGGCCGTACCGTGCCGATCAAAATAAGGGCCTAAGTCATGTTTCCCATGTTTTTCCTTCCCAGATACTAGCCCGTTTGAGTGTTTGGGGCACTTTTTAGCTAAAATCATCCTACAGGGCCTAACTGCATATGCTAAAGCCTGCCTATTTTGAATGGTCTAGTGGCCCCTGCAACCTCCAAAAATATCAGGACTTACTTCCCCAATAGCCTGCTAACTCACCCCTGAAATACATACTTATTCACCCTATTTTGTTCATTGGACTCATTTCTCATTTGAAATGACCATTTTTGGGGGGCCAGAAATGTGCGTCTTTAAAAGGTGATTTCTACGAGACCCCACTTTTGCGCGTCGGACCTCAACTTTTCCCGTAAACGCAGAAAAACCGCAAGTTTCAGGAGAAACGAGACAGACATCCCCTCCCTCTGCCACCCACCCGCCCAACTGAAAGCCAGCCATTAGACATGGATGCAAAGGGTTTTGGATGGTCAGCGCTCACTAATGGCTAATGTAGGGGAGCTGCTACACCTGAGTTGTCCAGGCTCACATAGATAATGGGTGCAGAGAAGATAGGTAGTAGCGCTCACGATGAGAATGATGGTATGAGTCTGGAATGAGTGCAACACTATTTTATTGAAGGTGCTAAATACAAAATAGACAGAAGTTGCAGTGGGTGGTGGGGGGAGGGGGGGGGGAATGAGGGCTGCGGGGGCCCGGGGGCAAAACACAGTCTCGGATTGGAGGGGGTTGCTGGGAGCTGGCGTCCCAGTCTCCCGCAGAGTACCTTGGTGGTCTGAGGCTCAGATGTTGAAAGCTCGGTCCCTCGGCGTCTACGAGTTCGTTGAGGATTCGTGGTAGGTATTGAAGCAGATGGCTGCCTTCAGTTTGTGGGAAGTGTCGTGTCCAACGCGTTTCAGCCCTTAGGCCTTTTTCAAGGATGTGAATACAATACCTCAATACCTTGTTCCTGCATCCCCCCGTGACGTAACGGACGCCGCCGACCTCACAGCTTCACGGGCCGCGACCTCTCGCGAGAGCGCGGACCCGGAAGTCTCACTGACGCTGCCGCGACTTCGTTTCACACAGCTTCCATCCATCCCCGCCGCCACTGAAGTCTCTCATCCCAGAGAGCCCACCGGAGCCGGCTTGCGCGCACTGCCCCGGGCAACGTCTTCACGCTGAGGACGGTGCTCGTCTGCATCTGCGTGCAGGCTGCAGCCCCGTGGCCACAGATGAACATCACCCACGAATCCTCAACGAACTCGTAGACGCCGAGGGACCGAGCTTTCAACATCTGAGCCTCAGACCACCAAGGTACTCTGCGGGAGACTGGGACGCCAGCTCCCAGCAACCCCCTCCAATCCGAGACTGTGTTTTGCCCCCGGGCCCCCGCAGCCCTCATTCCCCCCCCCCTCCCCCCACCACCCACTGCAACTTCTGTCTATTTTGTATTTAGCACCTTCAATAAAATAGTGTTGCACTCATTCCAGACTCATACCATCATTCTCATCGTGAGCGCTACTACCTATCTTCTCTGCAGCCATTAGACATGCACAGATAGTTCTGAGGGTCTGTCTGTGATGTCATAAAGGGCCTGCTGATTAACCCCTTCCTGACACAGCATGTTTTTTCCTTCCTGACACAGCATGTTTTTTCCTTCCTGACAGAGCCCTTTTTTTCAAATCTGACATGTATCACTTAAGTGGGGATAACTTTTTTTTGCTTTTACTTATCCCAATGATTTTGAGATTGTTTTTTCGTGACACATTGTACTTCAAGTTAGTGGTAAATTTTCGTCGATACAGTCTGTGTTTTTTTGTGAAAAATACCAAAATGTCGGAAAAAAATGGAAAATTTAGCAATTTGCAAAATGTTAAATTTTCTGCTTGTGAGACAAATAATCATACCACTCAAAATAGTTAATAACTAACATAGACCATATGTCTACTTTATGTTGCCATCATTATTTCAACTTCCTTTTAATTTTTTTGGACACTAGGAAGCTTACAATATGAATAGCAAATTTTCAAATTTTCAAGAAAATTTCAAACACTGATTTTTTTAGGGACCAGTTCAGTTCTGATGTGACTTTGAGGGACTTGTATGTGAGACACCCCCATAAATGATGCCATTTCAAAAACTGCACCCCTCACAGTATTCAAAACAGCATTTTGGAAGTTTGTTAACCCTTTAGGTGTTTCACAGGAATTAAAACAAAGTGTAGGTGAAATTTCAAAATTTCATTTTTTTTGCAGATTTGCAATTTTAATACATTTTTCTAAGGAACACAGTACATTTTACTAGAGAAATGTGACTAAAAATTGATTCCCCCAATTATTTTGTTTTCATAAATATCCTATATGTGGCCCTAGTGTGCACGTTGACCAAACCACAGGCTTCATAATAGAAGGAGCACCTACTTGATTTTGGAGCCTCCTTTTTATGAGATTATTTTTTAGGCACCATGTAGGTTTCTAGGCACCATAAGATGCTAAAAGTTAGGAACCCCCCCACAAGTGACCCCATTTTGCAAACTACACCCCTCAGGGAATTCATCTAGGGGTATAGTGTACATTTCAAACCCCCAGGGGTTTCACCAATTGTGGTACAACTGGGCAGTGAAAATGAAAAATTATTTTTTTTACACAAAAATGCAGTTCTGGCTCCAAATTTGTCATTTTCACAAGGAATGAAGGAGACAAAGCACCCCAAAATCTGTGCCCCAATTTCTCCCGAGTACGGCAATGCCTCACATGTGACCAAAAATACCAGTTGGGTGCATGGCAGGACTCAAAAGGGAAGGAGTGATTTTTGGATTTTGCAGCTCAGATTCTGGTGGAATGTTGGTGGGTGCTATGTCGCATTAGCAAGACCCCCGAAGCACCAATACAGTGGAACCCCCCCACAAGTGACCCCATTTTGCAAACTACACCCCTCAGGGAATTCATCTAGGGGTATAGTGTACATTTCAAACCCCCAGGGGTTTCACCAATTTTGATACAACTGGGCTGTGCAAATGAAAAATTACATTTTTTACACAAAAATGCAGTTCTGGCTCAAAATTTTTCATTTTCACAAGGAATGAAGGAGACAAAGCACCCCAAAATCTGTGCCCCAATTTCTCCCGAGTATGGCAATGCCTCACATGTGACCAAAAAATACCAGTTGGGTGCATGGCAGGACTCAGAAGGGAAGGAGTGATATTTGGATTTTGCAGCACAGATTCTGGTGGAATTTTGGTGGGTGCTATGTCGCATTAGCAAGAACCCCCAAGCACCAATACAGTGGTATGATGTCATAAAGGGCCTGCTGATCAATGGGCAGCTTTCTGATTGGCTGCTGTATTTGATTGACAGATGGAAGCTGGCAGCTGATTGGCTGTATAGCCTAAAGTGCTTTACACACCTCCCTGATGGTACCACTGGCTAAGACTCCACCTCAGCTCATTAAGTAATGAAAAATTTAGAACAATTGATGGATGAAAGCAGGCAGACCGGCCATTTTGGGACGCTCATTGGACTTGTTTAATGCAATGCACCTTTGTATTTTCACATGCATTCGCTTCATGCTGTAACCACTGTGCATAAAAATTTGGAAACATGGCATACAGTGTATCATTTGGTGTCTAATTCATGTTTCCCATATTTTCCCTTCCCAGATACAAGCCCGTTTGAGTGTTTGGGGCACTTTTTAGCTAAAATCATCCTACAGGGCCTAACTGCATATGTTAAAGCCTGCCTATTTTGAATGGTCTAGTGGCCCCTGCAACCTCCAAAAATATCAGGATTTACTTCCCCAATAGCCTGCTAACTCACCCCTGAAATACATACTTATTCACCCTATTTTGTTAATTGGACTCATTTCTCATTTGAAATGCCCATTTTTTGGGGGGCAGAAATGTGCGTCTTTAAAAGGTGATTTCTACGAGACCACACTTTTGCGCGTCGGACCTCAACTTTTCCCGTAAACGCAGAAAAACCGCAATTTTCAGGAGAAATGAGACGGACATCCCCTCCCTCTGCCACCCACCCGCCCAACTGAAAGCCAGCCATAAGACATGCACAGATAGTTCTGAGGGTCTGTCTGTGATGTCATAAAGGGCCTGCTGATCAATGGGCAGCTTTCTGATTGGCTGCTGTATTTGATTGACAGATGGAAGCTGGCAGCTGATTGGCTGTCTAGCCTAAAGTGCTTTACACACCTCCCTGATGGTACCACTGGCTAAGACTCCACCTCAGCTCATTGGGTAATGAAAAATTTAGAACAATTGATGGATGAAAGCAGGCAGGCCGGCCATTTTGGGACGCTCATTGGACTTGTTTAATGCAATGCACCTTTGTATTTTCACATGCATTCGCTTCATGCTATAACCACTGAGCATAAAAATTTGGAAACATGACATACAGTGTATCATTTGGTGTCTAAGTCATGTTTCCCATGTTTTTCATTCCCAGATACCAGCCCGTTTGAGTGTTTGGGGCACTTTTTAGCTAAAATCATCCTACGGGGCCTAACTGCATATGCTAAAGCCTGCCTATTTTGAATGGTCTAGTGGCCCCTGCAACCTCCAAAAATATCAGGACTTACTTCCCCAATAACCTGCTAACTCACCCCTGAAATACATACTTATTCACTCTATTTTGTTAATTGGACTCATTTCTCATTTGAAATGCCCATTTTTGGGCAGCGAGAAATGTGCGTCTTTAAAAGGTGATTTCTACGATACCCACTTTTGCGCGTCGGACCTCAACTTTTCCCGTAAACGCAGAAAAACCGCAAGTTTCAGGAGAAACGAGACAGACATCCCCTCCCTCTGCCACCCACCCGCCCAACTGAAAGCCAGCCATTAGACATGCACAGATAGTTCTGAGGGTCTGTCTGTGATGTCATAAAGGGCCTGCTGATTAATGGGCAGCTTTCTGATTGGCTGCTGTATTTGATTGACAGATGGAAGCTGGCAGCTGATTGACTGTCTAGCCTAAAGTGCTTTACACACCTCCCTGATGGTACCACTGGCTAAGACTCCACCTCAGCTCATTGGGTAATGAAAAATTTAGAACAATTGATGGATGAAAGCAGGCAGGCCGGCCATTTTGGGACGCTCATTGGACTTGTTTAATGCAATGCACCTTTGTATTTTCACATGCATTCACTTCATGCTGTAACCACTGTGCATAAAAATTTGGAAACATGGCATACAGTGTATCATTTGGTGTCTAAGTCATGTTTCCCATGTTTTTCCTTCCCAGATACTAGCCCGTTTGAGTGTTTGGGGCACTTTTTAGCTAAAATCATCCTACGGGGCCTAACTGCATATGCTAAAGCCTGCCTATTTTGAATGGTGTAGTTGCCCCTGCAACCTCCAAAAATATCAGGACTTACTTCCCCAATAACCTGCTAACTCACCCCTGAAATACATACTTATTCACTCTATTTTGTTAATTGGACTCATTTCTCATTTGAAATGCCCATTTTTGGGCGGCCAGAAATGTGCGTCTGTAAAAGGTGATTTCTACGATACCCCACTTTTGCGCGTCGGACCTCAACTTTTCCCGTAAACGCAGAAAAACCGCAATTTTCAGGAGAAACGAGACAGACATCCCCTCCCTCTGCCACCCACCCGCCCAACTGAAAGCCAGCAATTAGACATGCACAGATAGTTCTGAGGGTCTGTCTGTGATGTCATAAAGGGCCTGCTGATTAATGGGCAGCTTTCTGATTGGCTGCTGTATTTGATTGACAGATGGAAGCTGGCAGCTGATTGGCTGTCTAGCCTAAAGTGCTTTACACAAGTCCCTGATGGTACCACTGGCTAAGACTCCACCTCAGCTCATTGGGTAATGAAAAATTTAGAACAATTGATGGATGAAAGCAGGCAGGCCGGCCATTTTGGGACGCTCATTGGACTTGTTTAATGCAATGCACCTTTGTATTTTCACATGCATTCGCTTCATGCTGTAACCACTGTGCATAAAAATTTGGAAACATGGCATACAGTGTATCATTTGGTGTCTAAGTCATGTTTCCCATATTTTCCCTTCCCAGATACAAGCCCGTTTGAGTGTTTGGGGCACTTTTTAGCTAAAATCATCCTACAGGGCCTAACTGCATATGCTAAAGCCTGCCTATTTTGAATGGTCTAGTGGCCCCTGCAACCTCCAAAAATATCAGGATTTACTTCCCCAGTAACCTGCTAACTCACCCCTGAAATACATACTTATTCACACTATTTTGTTAATTGGACTCATTTCTCATTTGAAATGCCCATTTTTTGGGGGCCAGAAATGTGCGTCTTTAAAAGGTGATTTCTACGAGACCCCACTTTTGCGCGTCGGACCTCAACTTTTCCCGTAAACGCAGAAAAACCGCAATTTTCAGGAGAAACGAGACAGACATCCCCTCCCTCTGCCACCCACCCGCCCAACTGACAGCCAGCCATTAGACATGCACAGATAGTTCTGAGGGTCTGTCTGTGATGTCATAAAGGGCCTGCTGATCAATGGGCAGCTTTCTGATTGGCTGCTGTATTTGATTGACAGATGGAAGCTGGCAGCTGATTGGCTGTCTAGCCTAAAGTGCTTTACACACCTCCCTGATGGTACCACTGGCTAAGACTCCACCTCAGCTCATTGGGTAATGAAAAATTTAGAACAATTGATGGATGAAAGCAGGCAGGTCGGCCATTTTGGGACGCTCAGTGGACTTGTTTTATTGCAATGCACCTTTGTATTTTCACATGCATTCGCTTCATGCTGTAACCACTGTGCATAAAAATTTGGAAACATGGCATACAGTGTATCATTTGGTGTCTAAGTCATGTTTCCCATAATTTCCCTTCCCAGATACAAGCACTTTTGAGTGTTTGGGGCACTTTTTAGCTAAAATCATCCTACAGGGCCTAACTGCATATGCTAAAGCCTGCCTATTTTGAATGGTGTAGTGGCCCCTGCAACCTCCAAAAATATCAGGACTTACTTCCCCAATAACCTGCTAACTCACCCCTGAAATACATACTTATTCACCCTATTTTGTTCATTGGACTCATTTCTCATTTGAAATGCCCATTTTTGGGGGGCCAGAAATGTGCGTCTTTAAAAGGTGATTTCTACGATACCCCACTTTTGCGCGTCGGACCTCAACTTTTCCCGTAAACGCAGAAAAACCACAATTTTCAGGAGAAACGAGACAGACATCCCCTCCCTCTGCCACCCACCCGCCCAACTGAAAGCAAGCCATTAGACATGCACAGATAGTTCTGAGGGTCTGTCTGTGATGTCATAAAGGGCCTGCTGATCAATGGGCAGCTTTCTGATTGGCTGCTGTATTTGATTGACAGATGGAAGCTGGCAGCTGATTGGCTGTATAGCCTAAAGTGCTTTACACACCTCCCTGATGGTACCACTGGCTAAGACTCCACCTCAGCTCATTGGGTAATGAAAAATTTAGAACAATTGATGGATGAAAGCAGGCAGGCAGGCCATTTTGGGACGCTCATTGGACTTGTTTAATGCAATGCACCTTTGTATTTTCACATGCATTCGCTTCATGCTGTAACCACTGTGCATAAAAATTTGGAAACATGGCATACAGTGTATCATTTGGTGTCTAAGTCATGTTTCCCATATTTTCCCTTCCCAGATACAAGCCCGTTTGAGTGTTTGGGGCACTTTTTAGCTAAAATCATCCTACAGGGCCTAACTGCATATGCTAAAGCCTGCCTATTTTGAATGGTCTAGTGGCCCCTGCAACCTCCAAAAATATCAGGACTTACTTCCCCAATAGCCTGCTAACTCACCCCTGAAATACATACTTATTCACCCTATTTTGTTCATTGGACTCATTTCTCATTTGAAATGACCATTTTTGGGGGGCGAGAAATGTGCGTCTTTAAAAGGTGATTTCTACGAGACCCCACTTTTGCGCGTCGGACCTCAACTTTTCCCGTAAACGCAGAAAAACCGCAATTTTCAGGAGAAACGAGACAGACATCCCCTCCCTCTGCCACCCACCCGCCCAACTGAAAGCCAGCCATTAGACATGCACAGATAGTTCTGAGGGTCTGTCTGTGATGTCATAAAGGGCCTGCTGATTAATGGGCAGCTTTCTGATTGGCTGCTGTATTTGATTGACAGATGGAAGCTGGCAGCTGATTGGCTGTCTAGCCTGAAGTGCTTTACACAATTCACTGATGGTACCACTGGCTAAGACTCCACCTCAGCTCATTGGGTAATGAAAAATTTAGAACAATTGATGGATGAAAGCAGGCAGGTCGGCCATTTTGGGACGCTCAGTGGACTTGTTTAATGCAATGCACCTTTGTATTTTCACATGCATTCGCTTCATGCTGTAACCACTGTGCATAAAAATTTGGAAACATGGCATACAGTGTATCATTTGGTGTCTAAGTCATGTTTCCCATAATTTCCCTTCCCAGATACAAGCACTTTTGAGTGTTTGGGGCACTTTTTAGCTAAAATCATCCTACAGGGCCTAACTGCATATGCTAAAGCCTGCCTATTTTGAATGGTCTAGTGGCCCCTGCAACCTCCAAAAATATCAGGATTTACTTCCCCAATAACCTGCTAACTCACCCCTGAAATACATACTTATTCACCCTATTTTGTTCATTGGACTCATTTCTCATTTGAAATGCCCATTTTTGGGGGGCCAGAAATGTGCGTCTTTAAAAGGTGATTTCTACGATACCCCACTTTTGCGCATCGGACCTCAACTTTTCCCGTAAACGCAGAAAAATCACAATTTTCAGGAGAAACGAGACAGACATCCCCTCCCTCTGCCACCCACCCGCCCAACTGAAAGCCAGCCATTAGACATGCACAGATAGTTCTGAGGGTCTGTCTGTGATGTCATAAAGGGCCTGCTGATCAATGGGCAGCTTTCTGATTGGCTGCTGTATTTGATTGACAGATGGAAGCTGGCAGCTGATTGGCTGTATAGCCTAAAGTGCTTTACACACCTCCCTGATGGTACCACTGGCTAAGACTCCACCTCAGCTCATTGGGTAATGAAAAATTTAGAACAATTGATGGATGAAAGCAGGCAGGCAGGCCATTTTGGGACGCTCATTGGACTTGTTTAATGCAATGCACCTTTGTATTTTCACATGCATTCGCTTCATGCTGTAACCACTGTGCATAAAAATTTAGAAACATGGCATACAGTGTATCATTTGGTGTCTAAGTCATGTTTCCCATATTTTCCCTTCCCAGATACAAGCCCGTTTGAGTGTTTGGGGCACTTTTTAGCTAAAATCATCCTACAGGGCCTAACTGCATATGCTAAAGCCTGCCTATTTTGAATGGTCTAGTGGCCCCTGCAACCTCCAAAAATATCAGGATTTACTTCCCCAGTAACCTGCTAACTCACCCCTGAAATACATACTTATTCACCCTATTTTGTTAATTGGACTCATTTCCCATTTGAAATGCCCATTTTTTGGGGGCCAGAAATGTGCGTCTTTAAAAGGTGATTTCTACGAGACCCCACTTTTGCGCGTCGGACCTCAACTTTTCCCGTAAACGCAGAAAAACCGCAATTTTCAGGAGAAACGAGACAGACATCCCCTCCCTCTGCCACCCACCCGCCCAACTGACAGCCAGCCATTAGACATGCACAGATAGTTCTGAGGGTCTGTCTGTGATGTCATAAAGGGTCTGCTGATCAATGGGCAGCTTTCTGATTGGCTGCTGTATTTGATTGACAGATGGAAGCTGGCAGCTGATTGGCTGTATAGCCTAAAGTGCTTTACACACCTCCCTGATGGTACCACTGGCTAAGACTCCACCTCAGCTCATTGGGTAATGAAAAATTTAGAACAATTGATGGATGAAAGCAGGCAGGCCGGCCATTTTGGGACGCTCATTGGACTTGTTTAATGCAATGCACCTTTGTATTTTCACATGCATTCGCTTCATGCTGTAACCACTGTGCATAAAAATTTGAAAACATGGCATACAGTGTATCATTTGGTGTCTAAGTCATGTTTCCCATATTTTCCCTTTCCAGATACAAGCCCGTTTGAGTGTTTGGGGCACTTTTTAGCTAAAATCATCCTACAGGGCCTAACTGCATATGCTAAAGCCTGCCTATTTTGAATGGTCTAGTGGCCCCTGCAACCTCCAAAAATATCAGGATTTACTTCCCCAATAACCTGCTAACTCACCCCTGAAATACATACTTATTCACCCTATTTTGTTCATTGGACTCATTTCTCATTTGAAATGCCCATTTTTGGGGGGCCAGAAATGTGCGTCTTTAAAAGGTGATTTCTACGAGACCCCACTTTTGCGCGTCGGACCTCAACTTTTCCCGTAAACGCAGAAAAATCACAATTTTCAGGAGAAACGAGACAGACATCCCCTCCCTCTGCCACCCACCCGCCCAACTGAAAGCCAGCCATTAGACATGCACAGATAGTTCTGAGGGTCTGTCTGTGATGTCATAAAGGGCCTGCTGATCAATGGGCAGCTTTCTGATTGGCTGCTGTATTTGATTGACAGATGGAAGCTGGCAGCTGATTGGCTGTATAGCCTAAAGTGCTTTACACACCTCCCTGATGGTACCACTGGCTAAGACTCCACCTCAGCTCATTGGGTAATGAAAAATTTAGAACAATTGATGGATGAAAGCAGGCAGGCAGGCCATTTTGGGACGCTCATTGGACTTGTTTAATGCAATGCACCTTTGTATTTTCACATGCATTCGCTTCATGCTGTAACCACTGTGCATAAAAATTTAGAAACATGGCATACAGTGTATCATTTGGTGTCTAAGTCATGTTTCCCATATTTTCCCTTCCCAGATACAAGCCCGTTTGAGTGTTTGGGGCACTTTTTAGCTAAAATCATCCTACAGGGCCTAACTGCATATGCTAAAGCCTGCCTATTTTGAATGGTCTAGTGGCCCCTGCAACCTCCAAAAATATCAGGACTTACTTCCCCAATAGCCTGCTAACTCACCCCTGAAATACATACTTATTCACCCTATTTTGTTAATTGGACTCATTTCTCATTTGAAATGACCATTTTTGGGGGGCCAGAAATGTGCGTCTTTAAAAGGTGATTTCTACGAGACCCCACTTTTGCGCGTCGGACCTCAACTTTTCCCGTAAACGCAGAAAAACCGCAATTTTCAGGAGAAACGAGACAGACATCCCCTCCCTCTGCCACCCACCCGCCCAACTGAAAGCCAGCCATTAGACATGCACAGATAGTTCTGAGGGTCTGTCTGTGATGTCATAAAGGGCCTGCTGATCAATGGGCAGCTTTCTGATTGGCTGCTGTATTTGATTGACAGATGGAAGCTGGCAGCTGATTGGCTGTATAGCCTAAAGTGCTTTACACACCTCCCTGATGGTACCACTGGCTAAGACTCCACCTCAGCTCATTGGGTAATGAAAAATTTAGAACAATTGATGGATGAAAGCAGGCAGGCCGGCCATTTTGGGACGCTCATTGGACTTGTTTAATGCAATGCACCTTTGTATTTTCACATGCATTCGCTTCATGCTGTAACCACTGTGCATAAAAATTTGGAAACATGGCATACAGTGTATCATTTGGTGTCTAAGTCATGTTTCCCATATTTTCCCTTCCCAGATACAAGCCCGTTTGAGTGTTTGGGGCACTTTTTAGCTAAAATCATCCTACAGGGCCTAACTGCATATGCTAAAGCCTGCCTATTTTGAATGGTCTAGTGGCCCCTGCAACCTCCAAAAATATCAGGATTTACTTCCCCAGTAACCTGCTAACTCACCCCTGAAATACATACTTATTCACCCTATTTTGTTAATTGGACTCATTTCTCATTTGAAATGCCCATTTTTTGGGGGCCAGAAATGTGCGTCTTTAAAAGGTGATTTCTACGAGACCCCACTTTTGCGCGTCGGACCTCAACTTTTCCCGTAAACGCAGAAAAACCGCAATTTTCAGGAGAAACGAGACAGACATCCCCTCCCTCTGCCACCCACCCGCCCAACTGACAGCCAGCCATTAGACATGCACAGATAGTTCTGAGGGTCTGTCTGTGATGTCATAAAGGGCCTGCTGATCAATGGGCAGCTTTCTGATTGGCTGCTGTATTTGATTGACAGATGGAAGCTGGCAGCTGATTGGCTGTATAGCCTAAAGTGCTTTACACACCTCCCTGATGGTACGACTGGCTAAGACTCCACCTCAGCTCATTGGGTAATGAAAAATTTAGAACAATTGATGGATGAAAGCAGGCAGGCCGGCCATTTTGGGACGCTCATTGGACTTGTTTAATGCAATGCACCTTTGTATTTTCACATGCATTCGCTTCATGCTGTAACCACTGTGCATAAAAATTTGGAAACATGGCATACAGTGTATCATTTGGTGTCTAAGTCATGTTTCCCATATTTTCCCTTCCCAGATACAAGCCCGTTTGAGTGTTTGGGGCACTTTTTAGCTAAAATCATCCTACAGGGCCTAACTGCATATGCTAAAGCCTGCCTATTTTGAATGGTCTAGTGGCCCCTGCAACCTTCAAAAATATCAGGATTTACTTCCCCAGTAACCTGCTAACTCACCCCTGAAATACATACTTATTCACCCTATTTTGTTAATTGGACTCATTTCTCATTTGAAATGCCCATTTTTTGGGGGCCAGAAATGTGCGTCTTTAAAAGGTGATTTCTACGAGACCCCACTTTTGCGCGTCGGACCTCAACTTTTCCCGTAAACGCAGAAAAACCGCAATTTTCAGGAGAAACGAGACAGACATCCCCTCCCTCTGCCACCCACCCGCCCAACTGACAGCCAGCAATTAGACATGCACAGATAGTTCTGAGGGTCTGTCTGTGATGTCATAAAGGGCCTGCTGATCAATGGGCAGCTTTCTGATTGGCTGCTGTATTTGATTGACAGATGGAAGCTGGCAGCTGATTGGCTGTCTAGCCTAAAGTGCTTTACACACCTCCCTGATGGTACCACTGGATAAGACTCCACCTCAGCTCATTGGGTAATGAAAAATTTAGAACAATTGATGGATGAAAGCAGGCAGGTCGGCCATTTTGGGACGCTCAGTGGACTTGTTTAATGCAATGCACCTTTGTATTTTCACATGCATTCGCTTCATGCTGTAACCACTGTGCATAAAAATTTGGAAACATGGCATACAGTGTATCATTTGGTGTCTAAGTCATGTTTCCCATAATTTCCCTTCCCAGATACAAGCACTTTTGAGTGTTTGGGGCACTTTTTAGCTAAAATCATCCTACAGGGCCTAACTGCATATGCTAAAGCCTGCCTATTTTGAATGGTGTAGTGGCCCCTGCAACCTCCAAAAATATCAGGACTTACTTCCCCAATAACCTGCTAACTCACCCCTGAAATACATACTTATTCACCCTATTTTGTTCATTGGACTCATTTCTCATTTGAAATGCCCATTTTTGGGGGGCCAGAAATGTGCGTCTTTAAAAGGTGATTTCTACAATACCCCACTTTTGCGCGTCGGACCTCAACTTTTCCCGTAAACGCAGAAAAAACACAATTTTCAGGAGAAACGAGACAGACATCCCCTCCCTCTGCCACCCACCCGCCCAACTGAAAGCCAGCCATTAGACATGCACAGATAGTTCTGAGGGTCTGTCTGTGATGTCATAAAGGGCCTGCTGATCAATGGGCAGCTTTCTGATTGGCTGCTGTATTTGATTGACAGATGGAAGCTGGCAGCTGATTGGCTGTATAGCCTAAAGTGCTTTACACACCTCCCTGATGGTACCACTGGCTAAGACTCCACCTCAGCTCATTGGGTAATGAAAAATTTAGAACAATTGATGGATGAAAGCAGGCAGGCAGGCCATTTTGGGACGCTCATTGGACTTGTTTAATGCAATGCACCTTTGTATTTTCACATGCATTCGCTTCATGCTGTAACCACTGTGCATAAAAATTTGGAAACATGGCATACAGTGTATCATTTGGTGTCTAAGTCATGTTTCCCATATTTTCCCTTCCAAGATACAAGCCCGTTTGAGTGTTTGGGGCACTTTTTAGCTAAAATCATCCTACAGGGCCTAACTGCATATGCTAAAGCCTGCCTATTTTGAATGGTCTAGTGGCCCCTGCAACCTCCAAAAATATCAGGACTTACTTCCCCAATAGCCTGCTAACTCACCCCTGAAATACATACTTATTCACCCTATTTTGTTCATTGGACTCATTTCTCATTTGAAATGACCATTTTTGGGGGGCCAGAAATGTGCGTCTTTAAAAGGTGATTTCTACGAGACCCCACTTTTGCGCGTCGGACCTCAACTTTTCCCGTAAACGCAGAAAAACCGCAATTTTCAGGAGAAACGAGACAGACATCCCCTCCCTCTGCCACCCACCCGCCCAAATGAAAGCCAGCCATTAGACATGCACAGATAGTTCTGAGGGTCTGTCTGTGATGTCATAAAGGGCCTGCTGATCAATGGGCAGCTTTCTGATTGGCTGCTGTATTTGATTGACAGATGGAAGCTGGCAGCTGATTGGCTGTATAGCCTAAAGTGCTTTACACACCTCCCTGATGGTACCACTGGCTAAGACTCCACCTCAGCTCATTGGGTAATGAAAAATTTAGAACAATTGATGGATGAAAGCAGGCAGGCCGGCCATTTTGGGACGCTCATTGGACTTGTTTAATGCAATGCACCTTTGTATTTTCACATGCATTCGCTTCATGCTGTAACCACTGTGCATAAAAATTTGGAAACATGGCATACAGTGTATCATTTGGTGTCTAAGTCATGTTTCCCATATTTTCCCTTCCCAGATACAAGCCCGTTTGAGTGTTTGGGGCACTTTTTAGCTAAAATCATCCTACAGGGCCTAACTGCATATGCTAAAGCCTGCCTATTTTGAATGGTCTAGTGGCCCCTGCAACCTCCAAAAATATCAGGATTTACTTCCCCAGTAACCTGCTAACTCACCCCTGAAATACATACTTATTCACCCTATTTTGTTAATTGGACTCATTTCTCATTTGAAATGCCCATTTTTTGGGGGCCAGAAATGTGCGTCTTTAAAAGGTGATTTCTACGAGACCCCACTTTTGCGCGTCGGACCTCAACTTTTCCCGTAAACGCAGAAAAACCGCAATTTTCAGGAGAAACGAGACAGACATCCCCTCCCTCTGCCACCCACCCGCCCAACTGACAGCCAGCCATTAGACATGCACAGATAGTTCTGAGGGTCTGTCTGTGATGTCATAAAGGGCCTGCTGATCAATGGGCAGCTTTCTGATTGGCTGCTGTATTTGATTGACAGATGGAAGCTGGCAGCTGATTGGCTGTATAGCCTAAAGTGCTTTACACACCTCCCTGATGGTACCACTGGCTAAGACTCCACCTCAGCTCATTGGGTAATGAAAAATTTAGAACAATTGATGGATGAAAGCAGGCCGGCCATTTTGGGACGCTCATTGGACTTGTTTAATGCAATGCACCTTTGTATTTTCACATGCATTCGCTTCATGCTGTAACCACTGTGCATAAAAATTTGGAAACATGGCATACAGTGTATCATTTGGTGTCTAAGTCATGTTTCCCATATTTTCCCTTCCCAGATACAAGCCCGTTTGAGTGTTTGGGGCACTTTTTAGCTAAAATCATCCTACAGGGCCTAACTGCATATGCTAAAGCCTGCCTATTTTGAATGGTCTAGTGGCCCCTGCAACCTCCAAAAATATCAGGATTTACTTCCCCAGTAACCTGCTAACTCACCCCTGAAATACATACTTATTCACCCTATTTTGTTAATTGGACTCATTTCTCATTTGAAATGCCCATTTTTGGGCGGCCAGAAATGTGCGTCTGTAAAAGGTGATTTCTACGATACCCCACTTTTGCGCGTCGGACCTCAACTTTTCCCGTAAACGCAGAAAAACCGCAATTTTCAGGAGAAACGAGACAGACATCCCCTCCCTCTGCCACCCACCCGCCCAACTGACAGCCAGCCATTAGACATGCACAGATAGTTCTGAGGGTCTGTCTGTGATGTCATAAAGGGCCTGCTGATCAATGGGCAGCTTTCTGATTGGCTGCTGTATTTGATTGACAGATGGAAGCTGGCAGCTGATTGGCTGTCTAGCCTAAAGTGCTTTACACACCTCCCTGATGGTACCACTGGCTAAGACTCCACCTCAGCTCATTGGGTAATGAAAAATTTAGAACAATTGATGGATGAAAGCAGGCAGGTCGGCCATTTTGGGACGCTCAGTGGACTTGTTTAATGCAATGCACCTTTGTATTTTCACATGCATTCGCTTCATGCTGTAACCACTGTGCATAAAAATTTGGAAACATGGCATACAGTGTATCATTTGGTGTCTAAGTCATGTTTCCCATATTTTCCCTTCCCAGATACAGGCCCGTTTGAGTGTTTGGGGCACTTTTTAGCTAAAATCATCCTACAGGGCCTAACTGCATATGCTAAAGCCTGCCTATTTTGAATGGTGTAGTGGCCCCTGCAACCTCCAAAAATATCAGGACTTACTTCCCCAATAACCTGCTAACTCACCCCTGAAATACATACTTATTCACCCTATTTTGTTCATTGGACTCATTTCTCATTTGAAATGCTCATTTTTGGGGGGCCAGAAATGTGCGTCTTTAAAAGGTGATTTCTACGATACCCCACTTTTGCGCGTCGGACCTCAACTTTTCCCGTAAACGCAGAAAAACCACAATTTTCAGGAGAAACGAGACAGACATCCCCTCCCTCTGCCACCCACCCGCCCAACTGAAAGCCAGCCATTAGACATGCACAGATAGTTCTGAGGGTCTGTCTGTGATGTCATAAAGGGCCTGCTGATCAATGGGCAGCTTTCTGATTGGCTGCTGTATTTGTTTGACAGATGGAAGCTGGCAGCTGATTGGCTGTATAGCCTAAAGTGCTTTACACACCTCCCTGATGGTACCACTGGCTAAGACTCCACCTCAGCTCATTGGGTAATGAAAAATTTAGAACAATTGATGGATGAAAGCAGGCAGGCCGGCCATTTTGGGACGCTCATTGGACTTGTTTAATGCAATGCACCTTTGTATTTTCACATGCATTCGCTTCATGCTGTAACCACTGTGCATAAAAATTTGGAAACATGGCATACAGTGTATCATTTGGTGTCTAAGTCATGTTTCCCATATTTTCCCTTCCCAGATACAAGCCCGTTTGAGTGTTTGGGGCACTTTTTAGCTAAAATCATCCTACGGGGCCTAACTGCATATGCTAAAGCCTGCCTATTTTGAATGGTCTAGTGGCCCCTGCAACCTCCAAAAATATCAGGACTTACTTCCCCAATAACCTGCTAACTCACCCCTGAAATACATACTTATTCACTCTATTTTGTTAATTGGACTCATTTCTCATTTGAAATGCCCATTTTTGGGCGGCCAGAAATGTGCGTCTTTAAAAGGTGATTTCTACGAGACCCCATTTTGAGCGTCGGACCTCAACTTTTCCCGTAAACGCAGAAAAACCGCAAGTTTCAGGAGAAACGAGACAGACATCCCCTCCCTCTGCCACCCACCCGCCCTACTGAAAGCCAGCCATTAGACATGCACAGATAGTTCTGAGGGTCTGTCTGTGATGTCATAAAGGGCCTGCTGATCAATGGGCAGCTTTCTGATTGGCTGCTGTATTTGATTGACAGATGGAAGCAGGCAGCTGATTGGCTGTCTAGCCTAAAGTGCTTTACAAACCTCCCTGATGGTACCACTGGCTAAGACTCCACCTCAGCTCATTGGGTAATGAAAAATTTAGAACAATGGATGGATGAAAGCAGGCAGGCCGGCCATTTTGGGACGCTCATTGGACTTGTTTAATGCAATGCACCTTTGTATTTTCACATGCATTTGCTTCACGCTGTACTCACTGTGCATAAAAATTTGGAAACATGGCATACAGTGTATCATTTGGTGTCTAAGTCATGTTTCCCATGTTTTTCCTTCCCAGATACTAGCCCGTTTGAATGTTTGGGGCACTTTTTAGCTAAAATCATCCTACAGGGCCAAACTGCATATGCTAAAGCCTGCCTATTTTGAATGGTCTAGTGGCCCCTGCAACCTCCAAAAATATCAGGATTTACTTCCCCAGTAATCTGCTAACTCACCCCTGAAATACATACTTATTCACCCTATTTTGTTAATTGGACTCATTTCTCATTTGAAATGCCCATTTTTTGGGGGCCAGAAATGTGCGTCTTTAAAAGGTGATTTCTACGAGACCCCACTTTTGCGCGTCGGACCTCAACTTTTCCCGTAAACGCAGAAAAACCGCAATTTTCAGGAGAAACGAGACAGACATCCCCTCCCTCTGCCACCCACCCGCCCAACTGACAGCCAGCCATTAGACATGCACAGATAGTTCTGAGGGTCTGTCTGTGATGTCATAAAGGGTCTGCTGATCAATGGGCAGCTTTCTGATTGGCTGCTGTATTTGATTGACAGATGGAAGCTGGCAGCTGATTGGCTGTATAGCCTAAAGTGCTTTACACACCTCCCTGATGGTACCACTGGCTAAGACTCCACCTCAGCTCATTGGGTAATGAAAAATTTAGAACAATTGATGGATGAAAGCAGGCAGGCCGGCCATTTTGGGACGCTCATTGGACTTGTTTAATGCAATGCACCTTTGTATTTTCACATGCATTCGCTTCATGCTGTAACCACTGTGCATAAAAATTTGGAAACATGGCATACAGTGTATCATTTGGTGTCTAAGTCATGTTTCCCATATTTTCCCTTCCCAGATACAAGCCCGTTTGAGTGTTTGGGGCACTTTTTAGCTAAAATCATCCTACAGGGCCTAACTGCATATGCTAAAGCCTGCCTATTTTGAATGGTCTAGTGGCCCCTGCAACCTCCAAAAATATCAGGATTTACTTCCCCAGTAACCTGCTAACTCACCCCTGAAATACATACTTATTCACCCTATTTTGTTAATTGGACTCATTTCTCATTTGAAATGCCCATTTTTTGGGGGCCAGAAATGTGCGTCTTTAAAAGGTGATTTCTACGAGACCCCACTTTTGCGCGTCGGACCTCAACTTTTTCCGTAAACGCAGAAAAAACGCAATTTTCAGGAGAAACGAGACAGACATCCCCTCCCTCTGCCACCCACCCGCCCAACTGACAGCCAGCCATTAGACATGCACAGATAGTTCTGAGGGTCTGTCTGTGATGTCATAAAGGGCCTGCTGATCAATGGGCAGCTTTCTGATTGGCTGCTGTATTTGATTGACAGATGGAAGCTGGCAGCTGATTGGCTGTCTAGCCTAAAGTGCTTTACACACCTCCCTGATGGTACCACTGGCTAAGACTCCACCTCAGCTCATTGGGTAATGAAAAATTTAGAACAATTGATGGATGAAAGCAGGCAGGTCGGCCATTTTGGGACGCTCAGTGGACTTGTTTAATGCAATGCACCTTTGTATTTTCACATGCATTCGCTTCATGCTGTAACCACTGTGCATAAAAATTTGGAAACATGGCATACAGTGTATCATTTGGTGTCTAAGTCATGTTTCCCATAATTTCCCTTCCCAGATACAAGCACTTTTGAGTGTTTGGGGCACTTTTTAGCTAAAATCATCCTACAGGGCCTAACTGCATATGCTAAAGCCTGCCTATTTTGAATGGTGTAGTGGCCCCTGCAACCTCCAAAAATATCAGGACTTACTTCCCCAATAACCTGCTAACTCACCCCTGAAATACATACTTATTCACCCTATTTTGTTCATTGGACTCATTTCTCATTTGAAATGCCCATTTTTGGGGGGCCAGAAATGTGCGTCTTTAAAAGGTGATTTCTACGATACCCCACTTTTGCGCATCGGACCTCAACTTTTCCCGTAAACGCAGAAAAACCGCAATTTTCAGGAGAAACGAGACAGACATCCCCTCCCTCTGCCACCCACCCGCCCAACTGAAAGCCAGCCATTAGACATGCACAGATAGTTCTGAGGGTCTGTCTGTGATGTCATAAAGGGCCTGCTGATCAATGGGCAGCTTTCTGATTGGCTGCTGTATTTGATTGACAGATGGAAGCTGGCAGCTGATTGGCTGTATAGCCTAAAGTGCTTTACACACCTCCCTGATGGTACCACTGGCTAAGACTCCACCTCAGCTCATTGGGTAATGAAAAATTTAGAACAATTGATGGATGAAAGCAGGCAGGCCGGCCATTTTGGGACGCTCATTGGACTTGTTTAATGCAATGCACCTTTGTATTTTCACATGCATTCGCTTCATGCTGTAACCACTGTGCATAAAAATTTGGAAACATGGCATACAGTGTATCATTTGGTGTCTAAGTCATGTTTCCCATATTTTCCCTTCCCAGATACAAGCCCGTTTGAGTGTTTGGGGCACTTTTTAGCTAAAATCATCCTACAGGGCCTAACTGCATATGCTAAAGCCTGCCTATTTTGAATGGTCTAGTGGCCCCTGCAACCTCCAAAAATATCAGGATTTACTTCCCCAGTAACCTGCTAACTCACCCCTGAAATACATACTTATTCACCCTATTTTGTTAATTGGACTCATTTCTCATTTGAAATGCCCATTTTTTGGGGGCCAGAAATGTGCGTCTTTAAAAGGTGATTTCTACGAGACCCCACTTTTGCGCGTCGGACCTCAACTTTTCCCGTAAACGCAGAAAAACCGCAATTTTCAGGAGAAACGAGACAGACATCCCCTCCCTCTGCCACCCACCCGCCCAACTGACAGCCAGCCATTAGACATGCACAGATAGTTCTGAGGGTCTGTCTGTGATGTCATAAAGGGCCTGCTGATCAATGGGCAGCTTTCTGATTGGCTGCTGTATTTGATTGACAGATGGAAGCTGGCAGCTGATTGGCTGTATAGCCTAAAGTGCTTTACACACCTCCCTGATGGTACGACTGGCTAAGACTCCACCTCAGCTCATTGGGTAATGAAAAATTTAGAACAATTGATGGATGAAAGCAGGCAGGCCGGCCATTTTGGGACGCTCATTGGACTTGTTTAATGCAATGCACCTTTGTATTTTCACATGCATTCGCTTCATGCTGTAACCACTGTGCATAAAAATTTGGAAACATGGCATACAGTGTATCATTTGGTGTCTAAGTCATGTTTCCCATATTTTCCCTTCCCAGATACAAGCCCGTTTGAGTGTTTGGGGCACTTTTTAGCTAAAATCATCCTACAGGGCCTAACTGCATATGCTAAAGCCTGCCTATTTTGAATGGTCTAGTGGCCCCTGCAACCTCCAAAAATATCAGGATTTACTTCCCCAGTAACCTGCTAACTCACCCCTGAAATACATACTTATTCACCCTATTTTGTTAATTGGACTCATTTCTCATTTGAAATGCCCATTTTTTGGGGGCCAGAAATGTGCGTCTTTAAAAGGTGATTTCTACGAGACCCCACTTTTGCGCGTCGGACCTCAACTTTTCCCGTAAACGCAGAAAAACCGCAATTTTCAGGAGAAACGAGACAGACATCCCCTCCCTCTGCCACCCACCCGCCCAACTGACAGACAGCAATTAGACATGCACAGATAGTTCTGAGGGTCTGTCTGTGATGTCATAAAGGGCCTGCTGATCAATGGGCAGCTTTCTGATTGGCTGCTGTATTTGATTGACAGATGGAAGCTGGCAGCTGATTGGCTGTCTAGCCTAAAGTGCTTTACACACCTCCCTGATGGTACCACTGGCTAAGACTCCACCTCAGCTCATTGGGTAATGAAAAATTTAGAACAATTGATGGATGAAAGCAGGCAGGTAGGCCATTTTGGGACGCTCAGTGGACTTGTTTAATGCAATGCACCTTTGTATTTTCACATGCATTCGCTTCATGCTGTAACCACTGTGCATAAAAATTTGGAAACATGGCATACAGTGTATCATTTGGTGTCTAAGTCATGTTTCCCATAATTTCCCTTCCCAGATACAAGCACTTTTGAGTGTTTGGGGCACTTTTTAGCTAAAATCATCCTACAGGGCCTAACTGCATATGCTAAAGCCTGCCTATTTTGAATGGTGTAGTGGCCCCTGCAACCTCCAAAAATATCAGGACTTACTTCCCCAATAACCTGCTAACTCACCCCTGATATACATACTTATTCACCCTATTTTGTTCATTGGACTCATTTCTCATTTGAAATGCCCATTTTTGGGGGGCCAGAAATGTGCGTCTTTAAAAGGTGATTTCTACGATACCCCACTTTTGCGCGTCGGACCTCAACTTTTCCCGTAAACGCAGAAAAACCACAATTTTCAGGAGAAACGAGACAGACATCCCCTCCCTCTGCCACCCACCCGCCCAACTGAAAGCCAGCCATTAGACATGCACAGATAGTTCTGAGGGTCTGTCTGTGATGTCATAAAGGGCCTGCTGATCAATGGGCAGCTTTCTGATTGGCTGCTGTATTTGATTGACAGATGGAAGCTGGCAGCTGATTGGCTGTATAGCCTAAAGTGCTTTACACACCTCCCTGATGGTACCACTGGCTAAGACTCTACCTCAGCTCATTGGGTAATGAAAAATTTAGAACAATTGATGGATGAAAGCAGGCAGGCAGGCCATTTTGGGACGCTCATTGGACTTGTTTAATGCAATGCACCTTTGTATTTTCACATGCATTCGCTTCATGCTGTAACCACTGTGCATAAAAATTTGGAAACATGGCATACAGTGTATCATTTGGTGTCTAAGTCATGTTTCCCATATTTTCCCTTCCCAGATACAAGCGCGTTTGAGTGTTTGGGGCACTTTTTAGCTAAAATCATCCTACAGGGCCTAACTGCATATGCTAAAGCCTGCCTATTTTGAATGGTCTAGTGGCCCCTGCAACCTCCAAAAATATCAGGACTTACTTCCCCAATAGCCTGCTAACTCACCCCTGAAATACATACTTATTCACCCTATTTTGTTCATTGGACTCATTTCTCATTTGAAATGACCATTTTTGGGGGGCCAGAAATGTGCGTCTTTAAAAGGTGATTTCTACGAGACCCCACTTTTGCGCGTCGGACCTCAACTTTTCCCGTAAACGCAGAAAAACCGCAATTTTCAGGAGAAACGAGACAGACATCCCCTCCCTCTGCCACCCACCCGCCCAACTGACAGCCAGCCATTAGACATGCACAGATAGTTCTGAGGGTCTGTCTGTGATGTCATAAAGGGCCTGCTGATCAATGGGCAGCTTTCTGATTGGCTGCTGTATTTGATTGACAGATGGAAGCTGGCAGCTGATTGGCTGTATAGCCTAAAGTGCTTTACACACCTCCCTGATGGTACCACTGGCTAAGACTCCACCTCAGCTCATTGGGTAATGAAAAATTTAGAACAATTGATGGATGAAAGCAGGCAGGCCGGCCATTTTGGGACGCTCATTGGACTTGTTTAATGCAATGCACCTTTGTATTTTCACATGCATTCGCTTCATGCTGTAACCACTGTGCATAAAAATTTGGAAACATGGCATACAGTGTATCATTTGGTGTCTAAGTCATGTTTCCCATATTTTCCCTTCCCAGATACAAGCCCGTTTGAGTGTTTGGGGCACTTTTTAGCTAAAATCATCCTACAGGGCCTAACTGCATATGCTAAAGCCTGCCTATTTTGAATGGTCTAGTGGCCCCTGCAACCTCCAAAAATATCAGGATTTACTTCCCCAGTAACCTGCTAACTCACCCCTGAAATACATACTTATTCACCCTATTTTGTTAATTGGACTCATTTCTCATTTGAAATGCCCATTTTTTGGGGGCCAGAAATGTGCGTCTTTAAAAGGTGATTTCTACGAGACCCCACTTTTGCGCGTCGGACCTCAACTTTTCCCGTAAACGCAGAAAAACCGCAAGTTTCAGGAGAAACGAGACAGACATCCCCTCCCTCTGCCACCCACCCGCCCAACTGACAGCCAGCCATTAGACATGCACAGATAGTTCTAAAGGGGCTGTCTGTGATGTCATAAAGGGCCTGCTGATCAATGGGCAGCTTTCTGATTGGCTGCTGTATTTGATTGACAGATGGAAGCTGGCAGCTGATTGGCTGTCTAGCCTAAAGTGCTTTACACACCTCCCTGATGGTACCACTGGCTAAGACTCCACCTCAGCTCATTGGGTAATGAAAAATTTAGAACAATTGATGGATGAAAGCAGGCAGGTCGGCCATTTTTTGACGCTCAGTGGACTTGTTTAATGCAATGCACCTTTGTATTTTCACATGCATTCGCTTCATGCTGTAACCACTGTGCATAAAAATTTGGAAACATGGCATACAGTGTATCATTTGGTGTCTAAGTCATGTTTCCCATATTTTCCCTTCCCAGATACAGGCCCGTTTGAGTGTTTGGGGCACTTTTTAGCTAAAATCATCCTACAGGGCCTAACTGCATATGCTAAAGCCTGCCTATTTTGAATGGTGTAGTGGCCCCTGCAACCTCCAAAAATATCAGGACTTACTTCCCCAATAACCTGCTAACTCACCCCTGAAATACATACTTATTCACCCTATTTTGTTCATTGGACTCATTTCTCATTTGAAATGCTCATTTTTGGGGGGCCAGAAATGTGCGTCTTTAAAAGGTGATTTCTACGATACCCCACTTTTGCGCGTCGGACCTCAACTTTTCCCGTAAACGCAGAAAAACCACAATTTTCAGGAGAAACGAGACAGACATCCCCTCCCTCTGCCACCCACCCGCCCAACTGAAAGCCAGCCATTAGACATGCACAGATAGTTCTGAGGGTCTGTCTGTGATGTCATAAAGGGCCTGCTGATCAATGGGCAGCTTTCTGATTGGCTGCTGTATTTGATTGACAGATGGAAGCTGGCAGCTGATTGGCTGTATAGCCTAAAGTGCTTTACACACCTCCCTGATGGTACCACTGGCTAAGACTCCACCTCAGCTCATTGGGTAATGAAAAATTTAGAACAATTGATGGATGAAAGCAGGCAGGCCGGCCATTTTGGGACGCTCATTGGACTTGTTTAATGCAATGCACCTTTGTATTTTCACATGCATTCGCTTCATGCTGTAACCACTGTGCATAAAAATTTGGAAACATGGCATACAGTGTATCATTTGGTGTCTAAGTCATGTTTCCCATATTTTCCCTTCCCAGATACAAGCCCGTTTGAGTGTTTGGGGCACTTTTTAGCTAAAATCATCCTACGGGGCCTAACTGCATATGCTAAAGCCTGCCTATTTTGAATGGTCTAGTGGCGCCTGCAACCTCCAAAAATATCAGGACTTACTTCCCCAATAACCTGCTAACTCACCCCTGAAATACATACTTATTCACTCTATTTTGTTAATTGGACTCATTTCTCATTTGAAATGCCCATTTTTGGGCGGCCAGAAATGTGCGTCTTTAAAAGGTGATTTCTACGAGACCCCATTTTGCGCGTCGGACCTCAACTTTTCCCGTAAACGCAGAAAAACCGCAAGTTTCAGGAGAAACGAGACAGACATCCCCTCCCTCTGCCACCCACCCGCCCTACTGAAAGCCAGCCATTAGACATGCACAGATAGTTCTGAGGGTCTGTCTGTGATGTCATAAAGGGCCTGCTGATCAATGGGCAGCTTTCTGATTGGCTGCTGTATTTGATTGACAGATGGAAGCAGGCAGCTGATTGGCTGTCTAGCCTAAAGTGCTTTACAAACCTCCCTGATGGTACCACTGGCTAAGACTCCACCTCAGCTCATTGGGTAATGAAAAATTTAGAACAATGGATGGATGAAAGCAGGCAGGCCGGCCATTTTGGGACGCTCATTGGACTTGTTTAATGCAATGCACCTTTGTATTTTCACATGCATTTGCTTCATGCTGTACCCACTGTGCATAAAAATTTGGAAACATGGCATACAGTGTATCATTTGGTGTCTAAGTCATGTTTCCCATGTTTTCCTTCCCAGATACTAGCCCGTTTGAATGTTTGGGGCACTTTTTAGCTAAAATCATCCTACGGGGCCTAACTGCATATGCTAAAGCCTTCCTATTTTGAATGGTCTAGTGGCCCCTGCAACCTCCAAAAATATCAGGATTTACTTCCCCAAAAACCTGCTAACTCACCCCTGAAATACATACTTATTCACACTATTTTGTTAATTGGACTCATTTCTCATTTAAAATGCCCATTTTTGGGGGGCAAGAATTGTGCGTCTTTAAAAGGTGATTTCTACGATACCCCACTTTTGCGCGTCGGACCTCAACTTTTCCCGTAAACGCAGAAAAACCGCAATTTTCAGGAGAAACGAGACAGACATCCCCTCCCTCTGCCACCCACCCGCCCAACTGAAAGCCAGCCATTAGACATGCACAGATAGTTCTGAGGGTCTGTCTGTGATGTCATAAAGGGCCTGCTGATCAATGGGCAGCTTTCTGATTGGCTGCTGTATTTGATTGACAGATGGAAGCTGGCAGCTGATTGGCTGTCTAGCCTAAAGTGCTTTACACACCTCCCTGATGGTACCACTGGCTAAGACTCCACCTCAGCTCATTGGGTAATGAAAAATTTAGAACAATTAATGGATGAAAGCAGGCCGGCCATTTTGGGACGCTCAGTGGACTTGTTTAATGCAATGCACCTTTGTATTTTCACATGCATTTGCTTCATGCTGTAACCACTGTGCATAAAAATTTGGAAACATGGCATACAGTGTATCATTTGGTGTCTAAGTCATGTTTCCCATGTTTTTCCTTCCCAGATACTAGCCCGTTTGAATGTTTGGGGCACTTTTTAGCTAAAATCATCCTACGGGGCCTAACTGCATATGCTAAAGCCTGACTATTTTGAATGGTGTAGTGGCTCCTGCAACCTCCAAAAATATCAGGACTTACTTCCCCAATAACCTGCTAACTCACCCCTGAAATACATACTTATTCACCCTATTTTGTTAATTGGACTCATTTTTCATTTGAAATGCCTATTTTTGGGGGGCCAGAAATGTGCGTCTTTAAAAGGTGATTTCTACGATACCCCACTTTTGCGCGTCGGACCTCAACTTTTCCCGTAAACGCAGAAAAACCGCAAGTTTCAGGAGAAACGAGACAGACATACCCTCCCTCTGCCACCCACCCGCCCAACTGAAAGCCAGCCATTAGACATGCACAGATAGTTCTGAGGGTCTGTCTGTGATGTCATAAAGGGCCTGCTGATCAATGGGCAGCTTTCTGATTGGCTGCTGTATTTGATTGACAGATGGAAGCTGGCAGCTGATTGGCTGTATAGCCTAAAGTGCTTTACACACCTCCCTGATGGTACCACTGGCTAAGACTCCACCTCAGCTCATTGGGTAATGAAAAATTTAGAACAATTGATGGATGAAAGCAGGCAGGCCGGCCATTTTGGGACGCTCATTGGACTTGTTTAATGCAATGCACCTTTGTATTTTCACATGCATTCGCTTCATGCTGTAACCACTGTGCATAAAAATTTGGAAACATGGCATACAGTGTATCATTTGGTGTCTAAGTCATGTTTCTGATGTTTTTCCTTCCCAGATACTAGCCCGTTTGAGTGTTTGGGGCACTTTTTAGCTAAAATCATCCTACAGGGCCTAACTGCATTTGCTAAAGCCTGCCTATTTTGAATGGTGTAGTGGCCCCTGCAACCTCCAAAAATATCAGGACTTACTGTACTTCCCCAATAACCTGCTAACTCACCCCTGAAATGCATACTTATTCACCCGATTTTGTTCATTGGACTCATTTCTCAATTGAAATGCCCATTTTTGGGGGGCCATAAATGTGCGTCTTTAAAAGGTGATTTCTACGATACCCCACTTTTGCGCGTCGGACCTCAACTTTTCCCGTAAACGCAGAAAAACCACAATTTTTTAGGAGAAACGAGACAGACATCCCCTCCCTCTGCCACCCACCCGCCCAACTGAAAGCCAGCCATTAGACATGCACAGATAGTTCTGAGGGTCTGTCTGTGATGTCATAAAGGGCCTGCTTATCAATGGGCAGTTTTCTGATTGGCTGCTGTATTTGATTGAAAGATGGAAGCTGGCAGCTGATTGGCTGTATAGCCTAAAGTGCTTTACACACCTCCCTGATGGTACCACTGGCTAAGACTCCACCTCAGCTCATTGGGTAATGAAAAATTTAGAACAATTGATGGATGAAAGAAGGCAGGCCGGCCATTTTGGGACGCTCATTGGACTTGTTTAATGCAATGCACCTTTGTATTTTCACATGCATTCGCTTCATGCTGTAACCACTGTGCATAAAAATTTGGAAACATGGCATACAGTGTATCATTTGGTGTCTAAGTCATGTTTCCCATATTTTCCCTTCCCAGATACTAGCCCGTTTGAATGTTTGGGGCACTTTTTAGCTAAAATCATCCTACAGGGCCTAACTGCATATGCTAAAGCCTGCCTATTTTGAATGGTGTAGTGGCCCCTGCAACCTCCAAAAATATCAGGACTTACTTCCCCAATAACCTGCTAACTCACCCCTGAAATACATACTTATTCACCCTATTTTGTTCATTGGACTCATTTCTCATTTGAAATGCTCATTTTTGGGGGGCCAGAAATGTGCGTCTTTAAAAGGTGATTTCTACGATACCCCACTTTTGCGCGTCGGACCTCAACTTTTCCCGTAAACGCAGAAAAACCACAATTTTCAGGAGAAACGAGACAGACATCCCCTCCCTCTGCCACCCACCCGCCCAACTGAAAGCCAGCCATTAGACATGCACAGATAGTTCTGAGGGTCTGTCTGTGATGTCATAAAGGGCCTGCTGATCAATGGGCAGCTTTCTGATTGGCTGCTGTATTTGATTGACAGATGGAAGCTGGCAGCTGATTGGCTGTATAGCCTAAAGTGCTTTACACACCTCCCTGATGGTACCACTGGCTAAGACTCCACCTCAGCTCATTGGGTAATGAAAAATTTAGAACAATTGATGGATGAAAGCAGGCAGGCCGGCCATTTTGGGACGCTCATTGGACTTGTTTAATGCAATGCACCTTTGTATTTTCACATGCATTCGCTTCATGCTGTAACCACTGTGCATAAAAATTTGGAAACATGGCATACAGTGTATCATTTGGTGTCTAAGTCATGTTTCCCATATTTTCCCTTCCCAGATACAAGCCCGTTTGAGTGTTTGGGGCACTTTTTAGCTAAAATCATCCTACGGGGCCTAACTGCATATGCTAAAGCCTGCCTATTTTGAATGGTCTAGTGGCCCCTGCAACCTCCAAAAATATCAGGACTTACTTCCCCAATAACCTGCTAACTCACCCCTGAAATACATACTTATTCACTCTATTTTATTAATTGGACTCATTTCTCATTTGAAATGCCCATTTTTGGGCGGCCAGAAATGTGCGTCTTTAAAAGGTGATTTCTACGAGACCCCATTTTGCGCGTCGGACCTCAACTTTTCCCGTAAACGCAGAAAAACCGCAAGTTTCAGGAGAAACGAGACAGACATCCCCTCCCTCTGCCACCCACCCGCCCTACTGAAAGCCAGCCATTAGACATGCACAGATAGTTCTGAGGGTCTGTCTGTGATGTCATAAAGGGCCTGCTGATCAATGGGCAGCTTTCTGATTGGCTGCTGTATTTGATTGACAGATGGAAGCAGGCAGCTGATTGGCTGTCTAGCCTAAAGTGCTTTACAAACCTCCCTGATGGTACCACTGGCTAAGACTCCACCTCAGCTCATTGGGTAATGAAAAATTTAGAACAATGGATGGATGAAAGCAGGCAGGCCGGCCATTTTGGGACGCTCATTGGACTTGTTTAATGCAATGCACCTTTGTATTTTCACATGCATTTGCTTCATGCTGTACCCACTGTGCATAAAAATTTGGAAACATGGCATACAGTGTATCATTTGGTGTCTAAGTCATGTTTCCCATGTTTTTCCTTCCCAGATACTAGCCCGTTTGAATGTTTGGTGCACTTTTTAGCTAAAATCATCCTACGGGGCCTAACTGCATATGCTAAAGCCTTCCTATTTTGAATGGTCTAGTGGCCCCTGCAACCTCCAAAAATATCAGGATTTACTTCCCCAAAAACCTGCTAACTCACCCCTGAAATACATACTTATTCACACTATTTTGTTAATTGGACTCATTTCTCAATTGAAATGCCCATTTTTGGGGGGCAAGAATTGTGCGTCTTTAAAAGGTGATTTCTACGATACCCCACTTTTGCGCGTCGGACCTCAACTTTTCCCGTAAACGCAGAAAAACCACAATTTTCAGGAGAAACGAGACAGACATCCCCTCCCTCTGCCACCCACCCGCCCAACTGAAAGCCAGCCATTAGACATGCACAGATAGTTCTGAGGGTCTGTCTGTGATGTCATAAAGGGCCTGCTGATCAATGGGCAGTTTTCTGATTGGCTGCTGTATTTGATTGACAGATGGAAGCTGGCAGCTGATTGGCTGTCTAGCCTAAAGTGCTTTACACACCTCCCTGATGGTACCACTGGCTAAGACTCCACCTCAGCTCATTGGGTAATGAAAAATTTAGAACAATTAATGGATGAAAGCAGGCCGGCCATTTTGGGACGCTCAGTGGACTTGTTTAATGCAATGCACCTTTGTATTTTCACATGCATTTGCTTCATGCTGTAACCACTGTGCATAAAAATTTGGAAACATGGCATACAGTGTATCATTTGGTGTCTAAGTCATGTTTCCCATGTTTTTCCTTCCCAGATACTAGCCCGTTTGAATGTTTGGGGCACTTTTTAGCTAAAATCATCCTACGGGGCCTAACTGCATATGCTAAAGCCTGACTATTTTGAATGGTGTAGTGGCTCCTGCAACCTCCAAAAATATCAGGACTTACTTCCCCAATAGCCTGCTAACTCACCCCTGAAATACATACTTATTCACCCTATTTTGTTCATTGGACTCATTTCTCATTTGAAATGCCCATTTTTGGGGGGGCAGAAATGTGCATCTTTAAAAGGTGATTTCTACGATACCCCACTTTTGCGCGTCGGACCTCAACTTTTCCCGTAAACGCAGAAAAACCGCAAGTTTCAGGAGAAACGAGACAGACATCCCCTCCCTCTGCCACCCACCCGCCCAACTGAAAGCCAGCCATTAGACATGCACAGATAGTTCTGAGGGTCTGTCTGTGATGTCATAAAGGGCCTGCTGATTAATGGGCAGCTTTCTGATTGGCTGCTGTATTTGATTGACAGATGGAAGCTGGCAGCTGATTGGCTGTCTAGCCTAAAGTGCTTTACACACCTCCCTGATGGTACCACTGGCTAAGACTCCACCTCAGCTCATTGGGTAATGAAAAATTTAGAACAATTGATGGATGAAAGCAGGCAGGCCGGCCATTTTGGGACGCTCATTGGACTTGTTTACTGCAATGCACCTTTGTATTTTCACATGCATTCGCTTCATGCTGTAACCACTGTGCATAAAAATTTGGAAACATGGCATACAGTGTATCATTTGGTGTCTAAGTCATGTTTCCCATATTTTCCCTTCCCAGATACAAGCCCGTTTGAGTGTTTGGGGCACTTTTTAGCTAAAATCATCCTACAGGGCCTAACTGCATATGCTAAAGCCTGCCTATTTTGAATGGTCTAGTGGCCCCTGCAACCTCCAAAAATATCAGGACTTACTTCCCCAATAGCCTGCTAACTCACCCCTGAAATACATACTTATTCACCCTATTTTGTTCATTGGACTCATTTCTCATTTGAAATTACCATTTTTGGGGGGCCAGAAATGTGCGTCTTTAAAAGGTGATTTCTACGAGACCCCACTTTTGCGCGTCGGACCTCAACTTTTCCCGTAAACGCAGAAAAACCGCAATTTTCAGGAGAAACGAGACAGACATCCCCTCCCTCTGCCACCCACCCGCCCAACTGAAAGCCAGCCATTAGACATGCACAGATAGTTCTGAGGGTCTGTCTGTGATGTCATAAAGGGCCTGCTGATTAATGGGCAGCTTTCTAAATGGCTGCTGTATTTGATTGACAGATGGAAGCTGGCAGCTGATTGGCTGTCTAGCCTAAAGTGCTTTACACACCTCCCTGAAGGTACCACTGGCTAAGACTCCACCTCAGCTCATTGGGTAATGAAAAATTTAGAACAATTGATGGATGAAAGCAGGCAGGCCGGCCATTTTGGGACGCTCATTGGACTTGTTTAATGCAATGCACCTTTGTATTTTCACATGCATTCGCTTCATGCTGTAACCACTGTGCATAAAAATTTGGAAACATGGCATACAGTGTATCATTTGGTGTCTAAGTCATGTTTCCCATATTTTCCCTTCCCAGATACTAGCCCGTTTGAATGTTTGGGGCACTTTTTAGCTAAAATCATCCTACAGGGCCTAACTGCATATGCTAAAGCCTGCCTATTTTGAATGGTCTAGTGGCCCCTGCAACCTCCAAAAATATCAGGACTTACTTCCCCAATAGCCTGCTAACTCACCCCTGAAATACATACTTATTCACCCTATTTTGTTCATTGGACTCATTTCTCATTTGAAATGCCCATTTTTGGGGGGCCAGAAATGTGCGTCTTTAAAAGGTGATTTCTACGAGACCCCACTTTTGCGCGTCGGACCTCAACTTTTCCCGTAAACGCAGAAAAACCGCAATTTTCAGGAGAAACGAGACAGACATCCCCTCCCTCTGCCACCCACCCGCCCAACTGAAAGCCAGCCATTAGACATGCACAGATAGTTCTGAGAGTCTGTCTGTGATGTCATAAAGGGCCTGCTGATTAATGGGCAGCATTATGATTGGCTGCTGTATTTGATTGACAGATGGAAGCTGGCAGCTGATTGGCTGTATACCCTAACGTGCTTTACACACCTCCCTGATGGTACCACTGGCTAAGACTCCACCTCAGCTCATTGGGTAATGAAAAATTTAGAACAATTGATGGATGAAAGCAGGCAGGCCGGCCATTTTGGGACGCTCATTGGACTTGTTTAATGCAATGCACCTTTGTATTTTCACATGCATTCGCTTCATGCTGTAACCACTGTGCATAAAAATTTGGAAACATGGCATACAGTGTATCATTTGGTGTCTAAGTCATGTTTCCCATATTTTCCCTTCCCAGATACAAGCACTTTTGAGTGTTTGGGGCACTTTTTAGCTAAAATCATCCTACAGGGCCTAACTGCATATGCTAAAGCCTGCCTATTTTGAATGGTGTAGTGGCCCCTGCAACCTCCAAAAATATCAGGACTTACTTCCCCAATAACCTGCTAACTCACCCCTGAAATACATACTTATTCACCCTATTTTGTTCATTGGACTCATTTCTCATTTGAAATGCCCATTTTTGGGGGGGCAGAAATGTGCGTCTTTAAAAGGTGATTTCTACGATACCCCACTTTTGCGCGTCGGACCTCAACTTTTCCCGTAAACGCAGAAAAACCACAATTTTCAGGAGAAACGAGACAGACATCCCCTCCCTCTGCCACCCACCCGCCCAACTGAAAGCCAGCCATTAGACATGCACAGATAGTTCTGAGGGTCTGTCTGTGATGTCATAAAGGGCCTGCTTATCAATGGGCAGTTTTCTGATTGGCTGCTGTATTTGATTGAAAGATGGAAGCTGGCAGCTGATTGGCTGTATAGCCTAAAGTGCTTTACACACCTCCCTGATGGTACCACTGGCTAAGACTCCACCTCAGCTCATTGGGTAATGAAAAATTTAGAACAATTGATGGATGAAAGCAGGCAGGCCGGCCATTTTGGGACGCTCATTGGACTTGTTTAATGCAATGCACCTTTGTATTTTCACATGCATTCGCTTCATGCTGTAACCACTGTGCATAAAAATTTGGAAACATGGCATACAGTGTATCATTTGGTGTCTAAGTCATGTTTCCCATATTTTCCCTTCCCAGATACTAGCCCGTTTGAATGTTTGGGGCACTTTTTAGCTAAAATCATCCTACAGGGCCTAACTGCATATGCTAAAGCCTGCCTATTTTGAATGGTCTAGTGGCCCCTGCAACCTCCAAAAATATCAGGACTTACTTCCCATATAGCCTGCTAACTCACCCCTGAAATACATACTTATTCACCCTATTTTGTTCATTGGACTCATTTCTCATTTGAAATGCCCATTTTGGGGGGGCCAGAAATGTGCGTCTTTAAAAGGTGATTTCTACGAGACCCCACTTTTGTACGTCGGACCTCAACTTTTCCCGTAAACGCAGAAAAACCGCAATTTTCAGGAGAAACGAGACAGACATCCCCTCCCTCTGCCACCCACCCGCCCAACTGAAAGCCAGCCATTAGACATGCACAGATAGTTCTGAGGGTCTGTCTGTGATGTCATAAAGGGCCTGCTGATCAATGGGCAGCATTATGATTGGCTGCTGTATTTGATTGAGAGATGGAAGCTGGCAGCTGATTGGCTGTATAGCCTAAAGTGCTTTACACACCTCCCTGATGGTACCACTGGCTAAGACTCCACCTCAGCTCATTGGGTAATGAAAAATTTAGAACAATTGATGGATGAAAGCAGGCAGGCCGGCCATTTTGGGACGCTCATTGGACTTGTTTAATGCAATGCACCTTTGTATTTTCACATGCATTCGCTTCATGCTGTAACCACTGTGCATAAAAATTTGGAAACATGGCATACAGTGTATCATTTGGTGTCTAAGTCATGTTTCCCATATTTTCCCTTCCCAGATACAAGCACTTTTGAGTGTTTGGGGCACTTTTTAGCTAAAATCATCCTACAGGGCCTAACTGCATATGCTAAAGCCTGCCTATTTTGAATGGTGTAGTGGCCCCTGCAACCTCCAAAAATATCAGGACTTACTTCCCCAATAACCTGCTAACTCACCCCTGAAATACATACTTATTCACCCTATTTTGTTCATTGGACTCATTTCTCATTTGAAATGCCCATTTTTGGGGGGGCAGAAATGTGCGTCTTTAAAAGGTGATTTCTACGATACCCCACTTTTGCGCGTCGGACCTCAACTTTTCCCGTAAACGCCCAAAAACGCAATTTTCAGGAGAAACGAGACAGACATCCCCTCCCTCTGCCACCCACCCGCCCAACTGAAAGCCAGCCATTAGACATGCACAGATAGTTCTGAGGGTCTGTCTGTGATGTCATAAAGGGCCTGCTGACCAATGGGCAGCTTTCTGATTGGCTGCTGTATTTGATTGACAGATGAAAGCTGGCAGCTGATTGGCTGTCTAGCCTAACATGCTTTACACACCTCCCTGATGGTACCACTGGCTAAGACTCCACCTCAGCTCATTGGGTAATGAAAAATTTAGAACAATTGATGGATGAAAGCAGGCAGGCCGGCCATTTTGGGACGCTCATTGGACTTGTTTAATGCAATGCACCTTTGTATTTTCACATGCATTCGCTTCATGCTGTAACCACTGTGCATAAAAATTTGGAAACATGGCATACAGTGTATCATTTGGTGTCTAAGTCATGTTTCCCATGTTTTTCCTTCCCAGATACTAGCCCGTTTGAGTGTTTGGGGCACTTTTTAGCTAAAATCATCCTACGGGGCCTAACTGCATATGCTAAAGCCTGCCTATTTTGAATGGTCTAGTGGCCCCTGCAACCTCCAAAAATATCAGGACTTACTTCCCCAATAACCTGCTAACTCACCCCTGAAATACATACTTATTCACCCTATTTTGTTCATTGGACTCATCTCTCATTTGAAATGCCCATTTTTGGGCAGCCAGAAATGTGCGTCTTTAAAAGGTGATTTCTACGATACCCCACTTTTGCGCGTCGGACCTCAACTTTTCCCGTAAACGCAGAAAAACCGCAAGTTTCAGGAGAAACGAGACAGACATCCCCTCCCTCTGCCACCCACCCGCCCAACTGAAAGCCAGCCATTAGACATGCACAGATAGTTCTGAGGGTCTGTCTGTGATGTCATAAAGGGCCTGCTGATTAATGGGCAGCTTTCTGATTGGCTGCTGTATTTGATTGACAGATGGAAGCTGGCAGCTGATTGGCTGTCTAGCCTAAAGTGCTTTACACACCTCCCTGATGGTGCCACTGGCTAAGACTCCACCTCAGCTCATTGGGTAATGAACAATTTAGAACAATTGATGGATGAAAGCAGGCAGGCCGGCCATTTTGGGACGCTCATTGGACTTGTTTAATGCAATGCACCTTTGTATTTTCACATGCATTCTCTTCATGCTGTAACCACTGTGCATAAAAATTTGGAAACATGGCATACAGTGTATCATTTGGTGTCTAAGTCATGGTTCCCATATTTTCCCTTCCCAGATACAAGCCCGTTTGAGTGTTTGGGGCACTTTTTAGCTAAAATCATCCTACAGGGCCTTACTGCATATGCTAAAGCCTGCCTATTTTGAATAGTCTAGTGGCCCCTGCAACCTCCAAAAATATCAGGATTTACTTCCCCAATAGCCTGCTAACTCACCCCTGAAATACATACTTATTCACTCTATTTTGTTAATTGGACTCATTTCTCATTTGAAATGCCCATTTTTTGGGGGCCAGAAATGTGCGTCTTTAAAAGGTGATTTCTACGAGACCCCACTTTTGCGCGTCGGACCTCAACTTTTCCCGTAAACGCAGAAAAACCGCAATTTTCAGGAGAAATGAGACAGACATCCCCTCCCTCTGCCACCCACCCGCCCAACTGAAAGCCAGCCATTAGACATGCACAGATAGTTCTGAGGGTCTGTCTGTGATGTCATAAAGGGCCTGCTGATCAATGGGCAACTTTCTGATTGGCTGCTGTATTTGATTGACAGATGGAAGCTGGCAGCTGATTGGCTGTCTAGCCTAAAGTGCTTTACACACCTCCCTGATGGTACCACTGGCTAAGACTCCACCTCAGCTCATTGGGTAATGAAAAATTTAGAACAATTGATGGATGAAAGCAGGCCGGCCATTTTGGGACGCTCATTGGACTTGTTTAATGCAATGCACCTTTGTATTTTCACATGCATTCGCTTCATGCTGTAACCACTGTGCATAAAAATTTGGAAACATGGCATACAGTGTATCATTTGGTGTCTAAGTCATGTTTCCCATATTTTCCCTTCCCAGATACAAGCCCGTTTGAGTGTTTGGGGCACTTTTTAGCTAAAATCATCCTACAGGGCCTAACTGCATATGCTAAAGCCTGCCTATTTCGAATGGTCTAGTGGCCCCTGCAACCTCCAAAAATATCAGGATTTACTTCCCCAGTAACCTGCTAACTCACCCCTGAAATACATACTTATTCACCCTATTTTGTTAATTGGACTCATTTCTCATTTGAAATGCCCATTTTTTGGGGGCCAGAAATGTGCGTCTTTAAAAGGTGATTTCTACGAGACCCCACTTTTGCGCGTCGGACCTCAACTTTTCCCGTAAACGCAGAAAAACCGCAATTTTCAGGAGAAACGAGACAGACATCCCCTCCCTCTGCCACCCACCCGCCCAACTGACAGCCAGCCATTAGACATGCACAGATAGTTCTGAGGGTCTGTCTGTGATGTCATAAAGGGCCTGCTGATCAATGGGCAGCTTTCTGATTGGCTGCTGTATTTGATTGACAGATGGAAGCTGGCAGCTGATTGGCTGTCTAGCCTAAAGTGCTTTACACACCTCCCTGATGGTACCACTGGCTAAGACTCCACCTCAGCTCATTGGGTAATGAAAAATTTAGAACAATTGATGGATGAAAGCAGGCAGGTCGGCCATTTTGGGACGCTCAGTGGACTTGTTTAATGCAATGCACCTTTGTATTTTCACATGCATTCGCTTCATGCTGTAACCACTGTGCATAAAAATTTGGAAACATGGCATACAGTGTATCATTTGGTGTCTAAGTCATGTTTCCCATATTTTCCCTTCCCAGATACAGGCCCGTTTGAGTGTTTGGGGCACTTTTTAGCTAAAATCATCCTACAGGGCCTAACTGCATATGCTAAAGCCTGTCTATTTTGAATGGTGTAGTGGCCCCTGCAACCTCCAAAAATATCAGGACTTACTTCCCCAATAACCTGCTAACTCACCCCTGAAATACATACTTATTCACCCTATTTTGTTCATTGGACTCATTTCTCATTTGAAATGCTCATTTTTGGGGGGCCAGAAATGTGCGTCTTTAAAAGGTGATTTCTACGATACCCCACTTTTGCGCGTCGGACCTCAACTTTTCCCGTAAACGCAGAAAAACCACAATTTTCAGGAGAAACGAGACAGACATCCCCTCCCTCTGCCACCCACCCGCCCAACTGAAAGCCAGCCATTAGACATGCACAGATAGTTCTGAGGGTCTGTCTGTGATGTCATAAAGGGCCTGCTGATCAATGGGCAGCTTTCTGATTGGCTGCTGTATTTGTTTGACAGATGGAAGCTGGCAGCTGATTGGCTGTATAGCCTAAAGTGCTTTACACACCTCCCTGATGGTACCACTGGCTAAGACTCCACCTCAGCTCATTGGGTAATGAAAAATTTAGAACAATTGATGGATGAAAGCAGGCAGGCCGGCCATTTTGGGACGCTCATTGGACTTGTTTAATGCAATGCACCTTTGTATTTTCACATGCATTCGCTTCATGCTGTAACCACTGTGCATAAAAATTTGGAAACATGGCATACAGTGTATCATTTGGTGTCTAAGTCATGTTTCCCATATTTTCCCTTCCCAGATACAAGCCCGTTTGAGTGTTTGGGGCACTTTTTAGCTAAAATCATCCTACGGGGCCTAACTGCATATGCTAAAGCCTGCCTATTTTGAATGGTCTAGTGGCCCCTGCAACCTCCAAAAATATCAGGACTTACTTCCCCAATAACCTGCTAACTCACCCCTGAAATACATACTTATTCACTCTATTTTGTTAATTGGACTCATTTCTCATTTGAAATGCCCATTTTTGGGCGGCCAGAAATGTGCGTCTTTAAAAGGTGATTTCTACGAGACCCCATTTTGAGCGTCGGACCTCAACTTTTCCCGTAAACGCAGAAAAACCGCAAGTTTCAGGAGAAACGAGACAGACATCCCCTCCCTCTGCCACCCACCCGCCCTACTGAAAGCCAGCCATTAGACATGCACAGATAGTTCTGAGGGTCTGTCTGTGATGTCATAAAGGGCCTGCTGATCAATGGGCAGCTTTCTGATTGGCTGCTGTATTTGATTGACAGATGGAAGCAGGCAGCTGATTGGCTGTCTAGCCTAAAGTGCTTTACAAACCTCCCTGATGGTACCACTGGCTAAGACTCCACCTCAGCTCATTGGGTAATGAAAAATTTAGAACAATGGATGGATGAAAGCAGGCAGGCCGGCCATTTTGGGACGCTCATTGGACTTGTTTAATGCAATGCACCTTTGTATTTTCACATGCATTTGCTTCACGCTGTACCCACTGTGCATAAAAATTTGGAAACATGGCATACAGTGTATCATTTGGTGTCTAAGTCATGTTTCCCATGTTTTTCCTTCCCAGATACTAGCCCGTTTGAATGTTTGGGGCACTTTTTAGCTAAAATCATCCTACAGGGCCTAACTGCATATGCTAAAGCCTGCCTATTTTGAATGGTCTAGTGGCCCCTGCAACCTCCAAAAATATCAGGATTTACTTCCCCAGTAATCTGCTAACTCACCCCTGAAATACATACTTATTCACCCTATTTTGTTAATTGGACTCATTTCTCATTTGAAATGCCCATTTTTTGGGGGCCAGAAATGTGCGTCTTTAAAAGGTGATTTCTACGAGACCCCACTTTTGCGCGTCGGACCTCAACTTTTCCCGTAAACGCAGAAAAACCGCAATTTTCAGGAGAAACGAGACAGACATCCCCTCCCTCTGCCACCCACCCGCCCAACTGACAGCCAGCCATTAGACATGCACAGATAGTTCTGAGGGTCTGTCTGTGATGTCATAAAGGGTCTGCTGATCAATGGGCAGCTTTCTGATTGGCTGCTGTATTTGATTGACAGATGGAAGCTGGCAGCTGATTGGCTGTATAGCCTAAAGTGCTTTACACACCTCCCTGATGGTACCACTGGCTAAGACTCCACCTCAGCTCATTGGGTAATGAAAAATTTAGAACAATTGATGGATGAAAGCAGGCAGGCCGGCCATTTTGGGACGCTCATTGGACTTGTTTAATGCAATGCACCTTTGTATTTTCACATGCATTCGCTTCATGCTGTAACCACTGTGCATAAAAATTTGGAAACATGGCATACAGTGTATCATTTGGTGTCTAAGTCATGTTTCCCATATTTTCCCTTCCCAGATACTAGCCCGTTTGAGTGTTTGGGGCACTTTTTAGCTAAAATCATCCTGCAGGGCCTAACTGCATATGCTAAAGCCTGCCTATTTTGAATGGTCTAGTGGCCCCTGCAACCTCCAAAAATATCAGGATTTACTTCCCCAGTAACCTGCTAACTCACCCCTGAAATACATACTTATTCACCCTATTTTGTTAATTGGACTCATTTCTCATTTGAAATGCCCATTTTTTGGGGGCCAGAAATATGCGTCTTTAAAAGGTGATTTCTACGAGACCCCACTTTTGCGCGTCGGACCTCAACTTTTCCCGTAAACGCAGAAAAACCGCAATTTTCAGGAGAAACGAGACAGACATCCCCTCCCTCTGCCACCCACCCCCCCAACTGACAGCCAGCCATTAGACATGCACAGATAGTTCTGAGGGTCTGTCTGTGATGTCATAAAGGGCCTGCTGATCAATGGGCAGCTTTCTGATTGGCTGCTGTATTTGATTGACAGATGGAAGCTGGCAGCTGATTGGCTGTATAGCCTAAAGTGCTTTACACACCTCCCTGATGGTACCACTGGCTAAGACTCCACCTCAGCTCATTGGGTAATGAAAAATTTAGAACAATTGATGGATGAAAGCAGGCCGGCCATTTTGGGACGCTCATTGGACTTGTTTAATGCAATGCACCTTTGTATTTTCACATGCATTCGCTTCATGCTGTAACCACTGTGCATAAAAATTTGGAAACATGGCATACAGTGTATCATTTGGTGTCTAAGTCATGTTTCCCATATTTTCCCTTCCCAGATACAAGCCCGTTTGAGTGTTTGGGGCACTTTTTAGCTAAAATCATCCTACAGGGCCTAACTGCATATGCTAAAGCCTGCCTATTTTGAATGGTCTAGTGGCCCCTGCAACCTCCAAAAATATCAGGATTTACTTCCCCAGTAACCTGCTAACTCACCCCTGAAATACATACTTATTCACCCTATTTTGTTAATTGGACTCATTTCTCATTTGAAATGCCCATTTTTTGGGGGCCAGAAATGTGCGTCTTTAAAAGGTGATTTCTACGAGACCCCACTTTTGCGCGTCGGACCTCAACTTTTCCCGTAAACGCAGAAAAACCGCAATTTTCAGGAGAAACGAGACAGACATCCCCTCCCTCTGCCACCCACCCGCCCAACTGACAGCCAGCCATTAGACATGCACAGATAGTTCTGAGGGTCTGTCTGTGATGTCATAAAGGGCCTGCTGATCAATGGGCAGCTTTCTGATTGGCTGCTGTATTTGATTGACAGATGGAAGCTGGCAGCTGATTGGCTGTCTAGCCTAAAGTGCTTTACACACCTCCCTGATGGTACCACTGGCTAAGACTCCACCTCAGCTCATTGGGTAATGAAAAATTTAGAACAATTGATGGATGAAAGCAGGCAGGTCGGCCATTTTGGGACGCTCAGTGGACTTGTTTAATGCAATGCACCTTTGTATTTTCACATGCATTCGCTTCATGCTGTAACCACTGTGCATAAAAATTTGGAAACATGGCATACAGTGTATCATTTGGTGTCTAAGTCATGTTTCCCATATTTTCCCTTCCCAGATACAGGCCCGTTTGAGTGTTTGGGGCACTTTTTAGCTAAAATCATCCTACAGGGCCTAACTGCATATGCTAAAGCCTGCCTATTTTGAATGGTGTAGTGGCCCCTGCAACCTCCAAAAATATCAGGACTTACTTCCCCAATAACCTGCTAACTCACCCCTGAAATACATACTTATTCACCCTATTTTGTTCATTGGACTCATTTCTCATTTGAAATGCTCATTTTTGGGGGGCCAGAAATGTGCGTCTTTAAAAGGTGATTTCTACGATACCCCACTTTTGCGCGTCGGACCTCAACTTTTCCCGTAAACGCAGAAAAACCACAATTTTCAGGAGAAACGAGACAGACATCCCCTCCCTCTGCCACCCACCCGCCCAACTGAAAGCCAGCCATTAGACATGCACAGATAGTTCTGAGGGTCTGTCTGTGATGTCATAAAGGGCCTGCTGATCAATGGGCAGCTTTCTGATTGGCTGCTGTATTTGTTTGACAGATGGAAGCTGGCAGCTGATTGGCTGTATAGCCTAAAGTGCTTTACACACCTCCCTGATGGTACCACTGGCTAAGACTCCACCTCAGCTCATTGGGTAATGAAAAATTTAGAACAATTGATGGATGAAAGCAGGCAGGCCGGCCATTTTGGGACGCTCATTGGACTTGTTTAATGCAATGCACCTTTGTATTTTCACATGCATTCGCTTCATGCTGTAACCACTGTGCATAAAAATTTGGAAACATGGCATACAGTGTATCATTTGGTGTCTAAGTCATGTTTCCCATATTTTCCCTTCCCAGATACAAGCCCGTTTGAGTGTTTGGGGCACTTTTTAGCTAAAATCATCCTACGGGGCCTAACTGCATATGCTAAAGCCTGCCTATTTTGAATGGTCTAGTGGCCCCTGCAACCTCCAAAAATATCAGGACTTACTTCCCCAATAACCTGCTAACTCACCCCTGAAATACATACTTATTCACTCTATTTTGTTAATTGGACTCATTTCTCATTTGAAATGCCCATTTTTGGGCGGCCAGAAATGTGCGTCTTTAAAAGGTGATTTCTACGAGACCCCATTTTGAGCGTCGGACCTCAACTTTTCCCGTAAACGCAGAAAAACCACAAGTTTCAGGAGAAACGAGACAGACATCCCCTCCCTCTGCCACCCACCCGCCCTACTGAAAGCCAGCCATTAGACATGCACAGATAGTTCTGAGGGTCTGTCTGTGATGTCATAAAGGGCCTGCTGATCAATGGGCAGCTTTCTGATTGGCTGCTGTATTTGATTGACAGATGGAAGCAGGCAGCTGATTGGCTGTCTAGCCTAAAGTGCTTTACAAACCTCCCTGATGGTACCACTGGCTAAGACTCCACCTCAGCTCATTGGGTAATGAAAAATTTAGAACAATGGATGGATGAAAGCAGGCAGGCCGGCCATTTTGGGACGCTCATTGGACTTGTTTAATGCAATGCACCTTTGTATTTTCACATGCATTTGCTTCACGCTGTACCCACTGTGCATAAAAATTTGGAAACATGGCATACAGTGTATCATTTGGTGTCTAAGTCATGTTTCCCATGTTTTTCCTTCCCAGATACTAGCCCGTTTGAATGTTTGGGGCACTTTTTAGCTAAAATCATCCTACAGGGCCAAACTGCATATGCTAAAGCCTGCCTATTTTGAATGGTCTAGTGGCCCCTGCAACCTCCAAAAATATCAGGATTTACTTCCCCAGTAATCTGCTAACTCACCCCTGAAATACATACTTATTCACCCTATTTTGTTCATTGGACTCATTTCTCATTTGAAATGCTCATTTTTGGGGGGCCAGAAATGTGCGTCTTTAAAAGGTGATTTCTACGATACCCCACTTTTGCGCGTCGGACCTCAACTTTTCCCGTAAACGCAGAAAAACCACAATTTTCAGGAGAAACGAGACAGACATCCCCTCCCTCTGCCACCCACCCGCCCAACTGAAAGCCAGCCATTAGACATGCACAGATAGTTCTGAGGGTCTGTCTGTGATGTCATAAAGGGCCTGCTGATCAATGGGCAGCTTTCTGATTGGCTGCTGTATTTGTTTGACAGATGGAAGCTGGCAGCTGATTGGCTGTATAGCCTAAAGTGCTTTACACACCTCCCTGATGGTACCACTGGCTAAGACTCCACCTCAGCTCATTGGGTAATGAAAAATTTAGAACAATTGATGGATGAAAGCAGGCAGGCCGGCCATTTTGGGACGCTCATTGGACTTGTTTAATGCAATGCACCTTTGTATTTTCACATGCATTCGCTTCATGCTGTAACCACTGTGCATAAAAATTTGGAAACATGGCATACAGTGTATCATTTGGTGTCTAAGTCATGTTTCCCATATTTTCCCTTCCCAGATACAAGCCCGTTTGAGTGTTTGGGGCACTTTTTAGCTAAAATCATCCTACAGGGCCTAACTGCATATGCTAAAGCCTGCCTATTTTGAATGGTCTAGTGGCCCCTGCAACCTCCAAAAATATCAGGATTTACTTCCCCAGTAACCTGCTAACTCACCCCTGAAATACATACTTATTCACCCTATTTTGTTAATTGGACTCATTTCTCATTTGAAATGCCCATTTTTTGGGGGCCAGAAATGTGCGTCTTTAAAAGGTGATTTCTACGAGACCCCACTTTTGCGCGTCGGACCTCAACTTTTTCCGTAAACGCAGAAAAAACGCAATTTTCAGGAGAAACGAGACAGACATCCCCTCCCTCTGCCACCCACCCGCCCAACTGACAGCCAGCCATTAGACATGCACAGATAGTTCTGAGGGTCTGTCTGTGATGTCATAAAGGGCCTGCTGATCAATGGGCAGCTTTCTGATTGGCTGCTGTATTTGATTGACAGATGGAAGCTGGCAGCTGATTGGCTGTCTAGCCTAAAGTGCTTTACACACCTCCCTGATGGTACCACTGGCTAAGACTCCACCTCAGCTCATTGGGTAATGAAAAATTTAGAACAATTGATGGATGAAAGCAGGCAGGTCGGCCATTTTGGGACGCTCAGTGGACTTGTTTAATGCAATGCACCTTTGTATTTTCACATGCATTCGCTTCATGCTGTAACCACTGTGCATAAAAATTTGGAAACATGGCATACAGTGTATCATTTGGTGTCTAAGTCATGTTTCCCATAATTTCCCTTCCCAGATACAAGCACTTTTGAGTGTTTGGGGCACTTTTTAGCTAAAATCATCCTACAGGGCCTAACTGCATATGCTAAAGCCTGCCTATTTTGAATGGTGTAGTGGCCCCTGCAACCTCCAAAAATATCAGGACTTACTTCCCCAATAACCTGCTAACTCACCCCTGAAATACATACTTATTCACCCTATTTTGTTCATTGGACTCATTTCTCATTTGAAATGCCCATTTTTGGGGGGCCAGAAATGTGCGTCTTTAAAAGGTGATTTCTACGATACCCCACTTTTGCGCATCGGACCTCAACTTTTCCCGTAAACGCAGAAAAACCGCAATTTTCAGGAGAAACGAGACAGACATCCCCTCCCTCTGCCACCCACCCGCCCAACTGAAAGCCAGCCATTAGACATGCACAGATAGTTCTGAGGGTCTGTCTGTGATGTCATAAAGGGCCTGCTGATCAATGGGCAGCTTTCTGATTGGCTGCTGTATTTGATTGACAGATGGAAGCTGGCAGCTGATTGGCTGTATAGCCTAAAGTGCTTTACACACCTCCCTGATGGTACCACTGGCTAAGACTCCACCTCAGCTCATTGGGTAATGAAAAATTTAGAACAATTGATGGATGAAAGCAGGCAGGCCGGCCATTTTGGGACGCTCATTGGACTTGTTTAATGCAATGCACCTTTGTATTTTCACATGCATTCGCTTCATGCTGTAACCACTGTGCATAAAAATTTGGAAACATGGCATACAGTGTATCATTTGGTGTCTAAGTCATGTTTCCCATATTTTCCCTTCCCAGATACAAGCCCGTTTGAGTGTTTGGGGCACTTTTTAGCTAAAATCATCCTACAGGGCCTAACTGCATATGCTAAAGCCTGCCTATTTTGAATGGTCTAGTGGCCCCTGCAACCTCCAAAAATATCAGGATTTACTTCCCCAGTAACCTGCTAACTCACCCCTGAAATACATACTTATTCACCCTATTTTGTTAATTGGACTCATTTCTCATTCGAAATGCCCATTTTTTGGGGGCCAGAAATGTGCATCTTTAAAAGGTGATTTCTACGAGACCCCACTTTTGCGCGTCGGACCTCAACTTTTCCCGTAAACGCAGAAAAACCGCAATTTTCAGGAGAAACGAGACAGACATCCCCTCCCTCTGCCACCCACCCGCCCAACTGACAGCCAGCCATTAGACATGCACAGATAGTTCTGAGGGTCTGTCTGTGATGTCATAAAGGGCCTGCTGATCAATGGGCAGCTTTCTGATTGGCTGCTGTATTTGATTGACAGATGGAAGCTGGCAGCTGATTGGCTGTATAGCCTAAAGTGCTTTACACACCTCCCTGATGGTACGACTGGCTAAGACTCCACCTCAGCTCATTGGGTAATGAAAAATTTAGAACAATTGATGGATGAAAGCAGGCAGGCCGGCCATTTTGGGACGCTCATTGGACTTGTTTAATGCAATGCACCTTTGTATTTTCACATGCATTCGCTTCATGCTGTAACCACTGTGCATAAAAATTTGGAAACATGGCATACAGTGTATCATTTGGTGTCTAAGTCATGTTTCCCATATTTTCCCTTCCCAGATACAAGCCTGTTTGAGTGTTTGGGGCACTTTTTAGCTAAAATCATCCTACAGGGCCTAACTGCATATGCTAAAGCCTGCCTATTTTGAATGGTCTAGTGGCCCCTGCAACCTCCAAAAATATCAGGATTTACTTCCCCAGTAACCTGCTAACTCACCCCTGAAATACATACTTATTCACCCTATTTTGTTAATTGGACTCATTTCTCATTTGAAATGCCCATTTTTTGGGGGCCAGAAATGTGCGTCTTTAAAAGGTGATTTCTACGAGACCCCACTTTTGCGCGTCGGACCTCAACTTTTCCCGTAAACGCAGAAAAACCGCAATTTTCAGGAGAAACGAGACAGACATCCCCTCCCTCTGCCACCCACCCGCCCAACTGACAGACAGCAATTAGACATGCACAGATAGTTCTGAGGGTCTGTCTGTGATGTCATAAAGGGCCTGCTGATCAATGGGCAGCTTTCTGATTGGCTGCTGTATTTGATTGACAGATGGAAGCTGGCAGCTGATTGGCTGTCTAGCCTAAAGTGCTTTACACACCTCCCTGATGGTACCACTGGCTAAGACTCCACCTCAGCTCATTGGGTAATGAAAAATTAAGAACAATTGATGGATGAAAGCAGGCAGGTAGGCCATTTTGGGACGCTCAGTGGACTTGTTTAATGCAATGCACCTTTGTATTTTCACATGCATTCGCTTCATGCTGTAACCACTGTGCATAAAAATTTGGAAACATGGCATACAGTGTATCATTTGGTGTCTAAGTCATGTTTCCCATAATTTCCCTTCCCAGATACAAGCACTTTTGAGTGTTTGGGGCACTTTTTAGCTAAAATCATCCTACAGGGCCTAACTGCATATGCTAAAGCCTGCCTATTTTGAATGGTGTAGTGGCCCCTGCAACCTCCAAAAATATCAGGACTTACTTCCCCAATAACCTGCTAACTCACCCCTGATATACATACTTATTCACCCTATTTTGTTCATTGGACTCATTTCTCATTTGAAATGCCCATTTTTGGGGGGCCAGAAATGTGCGTCTTTAAAAGGTGATTTCTACGATACCCCACTTTTGCGCGTCGGACCTCAACTTTTCCCGTAAACGCAGAAAAACCACAATTTTCAGGAGAAACGAGACAGACATCCCCTCCCTCTGCCACCCACCCGCCCAACTGAAAGCCAGCCATTAGACATGCACAGATAGTTCTGAGGGTCTGTCTGTGATGTCATAAAGGGCCTGCTGATCAATGGGCAGCTTTCTGATTGGCTGCTGTATTTGATTGACAGATGGAAGCTGGCAGCTGATTGGCTGTATAGCCTAAAGTGCTTTACACACCTCCCTGATGGTACCACTGGCTAAGACTCTACCTCAGCTCATTGGGTAATGAAAAATTTAGAACAATTGATGGATGAAAGCAGGCAGGCAGGCCATTTTGGGACGCTCATTGGACTTGTTTAATGCAATGCACCTTTGTATTTTCACATGCATTCGCTTCATGCTGTAACCACTGTGCATAAAAATTTGGAAACATGGCATACAGTGTATCATTTGGTGTCTAAGTCATGTTTCCCATATTTTCCCTTCCCAGATACAAGCGCGTTTGAGTGTTTGGGGCACTTTTTAGCTAAAATCATCCTACAGGGCCTAACTGCATATGCTAAAGCCTGCCTATTTTGAATGGTCTAGTGGCCCCTGCAACCTCCAAAAATATCAGGACTTACTTCCCCAATAGCCTGCTAACTCACCCCTGAAATACATACTTATTCACCCTATTTTGTTCATTGGACTCATTTCTCATTTGAAATGACCATTTTTGGGGGGCCAGAAATGTGCGTCTTTAAAAGGTGATTTCTACGAGACCCCACTTTTGCGCGTCGGACCTCAACTTTTCCCGTAAACGCAGAAAAACCGCAATTTTCAGGAGAAACGAGACAGACATCCCCTCCCTCTGCCACCCACCCGCCCAACTGAAGGCCAGCCATTAGACATGCACAGATAGTTCTGAGGGTCTGTCTGTGATGTCATAAAGGGCCTGCTGATCAATGGGCAGCTTTCTGATTGGCTGCTGTATTTGATTGACAGATGGAAGCTGGCAGCTGATTGGCTGTATAGCCTAAAGTGCTTTACACACCTCCCTGATGGTACCACTGGCTAAGACTCCACCTCAGCTCATTGGGTAATGAAAAATTTAGAACAATTGATGGATGAAAGCAGGCAGGCCGGCCATTTTGGGACGCTCATTGGACTTGTTTAATGCAATGCACCTTTGTATTTTCACATGCATTCGCTTCATGCTGTAACCACTGTGCATAAAAATTTGGAAACATGGCATACCGTATATCATTTGGTGTCTAAGTCATGTTTCCCATATTTTCCCTTCCCAGATACAAGCCCGTTTGAGTGTTTGGGGCACTTTTTAGCTAAAATCATCCTACAGGGCCTAACTGCATATGCTAAAGCCTGCCTATTTTGAATGGTCTAGTGGCCCCTGCAACCTCCAAAAATATCAGGATTTACTTCCCCAGTAACCTGCTAACTCACCCCTGAAATACATACTTATTCACCCTATTTTGTTAATTGGACTCATTTCTCATTTGAAATGCCCATTTTTTGGGGGCCAGAAATGTGCGTCTTTAAAAGGTGATTTCTACGAGACCCCACTTTTGCGCGTCGGACCTCAACTTTTCCCGTAAACGCAGAAAAACCGCAATTTTCAGGAGAAACGAGACAGACATCCCCTCCCTCTGCCACCCACCCGCCCAACTGACAGCCAGCCATTAGACATGCACAGATAGTTCTGAGGGTCTGTCTGTGATGTCATAAAGGGCCTGCTGATCAATGGGCAGCTTTCTGATTGGCTGCTGTATTTGATTGACAGATGGAAGCTGGCAGCTGATTGGCTGTATAGCCTAAAGTGCTTTACACACCTCCCTGATGGTACCACTGGCTAAGACTCCACCTCAGCTCATTGGGTAATGAAAAATTTAGAACAATTGATGGATGAAAGCAGGCAGGCCGGCCATTTTGGGACGCTCATTGGACTTGTTTAATGCAATGCACCTTTGTATTTTCACATGCATTCGCTTCATGCTGTAACCACTGTGCATAAAAATTTGGAAACATGGCATACAGTGTATCATTTGGTGTCTAAGTCATATTTCCCATATTTTCCCTTCCCAGATACAAGCCCGTTTGAGTGTTTGGGGCACTTTTTAGCTAAAATCATCCTACAGGGCCTAACTGCATATGCTAAAGCCTGCCTATTTTGAATGGTCTAGTGGCCCCTGCAACCTCCAAAAATATCAAGATTTACTTCCCCAGTAACCTGCTAACTCACCCCTGAAATACATACTTATTCACCCTATTTTGTTAATTGGACTCATTTCTCATTTGAAATGCCCATTTTTTGGGGGCCAGAAATGTGCGTCTTTAAAAGGTGATTTCTACGAGACCCCACTTTTGCGCGTCGGACCTCAACTTTTCCCGTAAACGCAGAAAAACCGCAATTTTCAGGAGAAACGAGACAGACATCCCCTCCCTCTGCCACCCACCCGCCCAACTGACAGACAGCAATTAGACATGCACAGATAGTTCTGAGGGTCTGTCTGTGATGTCATAAAGGGCCTGCTGATCAATGGGCAGCTTTCTGATTGGCTGCTGTATTTGATTGACAGATGGAAGCTGGCAGCTGATTGGCTGTCTAGCCTAAAGTGCTTTACACACCTCCCTGATGGTACCACTGGCTAAGACTCCACCTCAGCTCATTGGGTAATGAAAAATTAAGAACAATTGATGGATGAAAGCAGGCAGGTAGGCCATTTTGGGACGCTCAGTGGACTTGTTTAATGCAATGCACCTTTGTATTTTCACATGCATTCGCTTCATGCTGTAACCACTGTGCATAAAAATTTGGAAACATGGCATACAGTGTATCATTTGGTGTCTAAGTCATGTTTCCCATAATTTCCCTTCCCAGATACAAGCACTTTTGAGTGTTTGGGGCACTTTTTAGCTAAAATCATCCTACAGGGCCTAACTGCATATGCTAAAGCCTGCCTATTTTGAATGGTGTAGTGGCCCCTGCAACCTCCAAAAATATCAGGACTTACTTCCCCAATAACCTGCTAACTCACCCCTGATATACATACTTATTCACCCTATTTTGTTCATTGGACTCATTTCTCATTTGAAATGCCCATTTTTGGGGGGCCAGAAATGTGCGTCTTTAAAAGGTGATTTCTACGATACCCCACTTTTGCGCGTCGGACCTCAACTTTTCCCGTAAACGCAGAAAAACCACAATTTTCAGGAGAAACGAGACAGACATCCCCTCCCTCTGCCACCCACCCGCCCAACTGAAAGCCAGCCATTAGACATGCACAGATAGTTCTGAGGGTCTGTCTGTGATGTCATAAAGGGCCTGCTGATCAATGGGCAGCTTTCTGATTGGCTGCTGTATTTGATTGACAGATGGAAGCTGGCAGCTGATTGGCTGTATAGCCTAAAGTGCTTTACACACCTCCCTGATGGTACCACTGGCTAAGACTCTACCTCAGCTCATTGGGTAATGAAAAATTTAGAACAATTGATGGATGAAAGCAGGCAGGCAGGCCATTTTGGGACGCTCATTGGACTTGTTTAATGCAATGCACCTTTGTATTTTCACATGCATTCGCTTCATGCTGTAACCACTGTGCATAAAAATTTGGAAACATGGCATACAGTGTATCATTTGGTGTCTAAGTCATGTTTCCCATATTTTCCCTTCCCAGATACAAGCGCGTTTGAGTGTTTGGGGCACTTTTTAGCTAAAATCATCCTACAGGGCCTAACTGCATATGCTAAAGCCTGCCTATTTTGAATGGTCTAGTGGCCCCTGCAACCTCCAAAAATATCAGGACTTACTTCCCCAATAGCCTGCTAACTCACCCCTGAAATACATACTTATTCACCCTATTTTGTTCATTGGACTCATTTCTCATTTGAAATGACCATTTTTGGGGGGCCAGAAATGTGCGTCTTTAAAAGGTGATTTCTACGAGACCCCACTTTTGCGCGTCGGACCTCAACTTTTCCCGTAAACGCAGAAAAACCGCAATTTTCAGGAGAAACGAGACAGACATCCCCTCCCTCTGCCACCCACCCGCCCAACTGAAGGCCAGCCATTAGACATGCACAGATAGTTCTGAGGGTCTGTCTGTGATGTCATAAAGGGCCTGCTGATCAATGGGCAGCTTTCTGATTGGCTGCTGTATTTGATTGACAGATGGAAGCTGGCAGCTGATTGGCTGTATAGCCTAAAGTGCTTTACACACCTCCCTGATGGTACCACTGGCTAAGACTCCACCTCAGCTCATTGGGTAATGAAAAATTTAGAACAATTGATGGATGAAAGCAGGCAGGCCGGCCATTTTGGGACGCTCATTGGACTTGTTTAATGCAATGCACCTTTGTATTTTCACATGCATTCGCTTCATGCTGTAACCACTGTGCATAAAAATTTGGAAACATGGCATACCGTATATCATTTGGTGTCTAAGTCATGTTTCCCATATTTTCCCTTCCCAGATACAAGCCCGTTTGAGTGTTTGGGGCACTTTTTAGCTAAAATCATCCTACAGGGCCTAACTGCATATGCTAAAGCCTGCCTATTTTGAATGGTCTAGTGGCCCCTGCAACCTCCAAAAATATCAGGATTTACTTCCCCAGTAACCTGCTAACTCACCCCTGAAATACATACTTATTCACCCTATTTTGTTAATTGGACTCATTTCTCATTTGAAATGCCCATTTTTTGGGGGCCAGAAATGTGCGTCTTTAAAAGGTGATTTCTACGAGACCCCACTTTTGCGCGTCGGACCTCAACTTTTCCCGTAAACGCAGAAAAACCGCAATTTTCAGGAGAAACGAGACAGACATCCCCTCCCTCTGCCACCCACCCGCCCAACTGACAGCCAGCCATTAGACATGCACAGATAGTTCTGAGGGTCTGTCTGTGATGTCATAAAGGGCCTGCTGATCAATGGGCAGCTTTCTGATTGGCTGCTGTATTTGATTGACAGATGGAAGCTGGCAGCTGATTGGCTGTATAGCCTAAAGTGCTTTACACACCTCCCTGATGGTACCACTGGCTAAGACTCCACCTCAGCTCATTGGGTAATGAAAAATTTAGAACAATTGATGGATGAAAGCAGGCAGGCCGGCCATTTTGGGACGCTCATTGGACTTGTTTAATGCAATGCACCTTTGTATTTTCACATGCATTCGCTTCATGCTGTAACCACTGTGCATAAAAATTTGGAAACATGGCATACAGTGTATCATTTGGTGTCTAAGTCATATTTCCCATATTTTCCCTTCCCAGATACAAGCCCGTTTGAGTGTTTGGGGCACTTTTTAGCTAAAATCATCCTACAGGGCCTAACTGCATATGCTAAAGCCTGCCTATTTTGAATGGTCTAGTGGCCCCTGCAACCTCCAAAAATATCAGGATTTACTTCCCCAGTAACCTGCTAACTCACCCCTGAAATACATACTTATTCACCCTATTTTGTTAATTGGACTCATTTCTCATTTGAAATGCCCATTTTTTGGGGGCCAGAAATGTGCGTCTTTAAAAGGTGATTTCTACGAGACCCCACTTTTGCGCGTCGGACCTCAACTTTTCCCGTAAACGCAGAAAAACCGCAATTTTCAGGAGAAACGAGACAGACATCCCCTCCCTCTGCCACCCACCCGCCCAACTGACAGCCAGCCATTAGACATGCACAGATAGTTCTAAAGGGGCTGTCTGTGATGTCATAAAGGGCCTGCTGATCAATGGGCAGCTTTCTGATTGGCTGCTGTATTTGATTGACAGATGGAAGCTGGCAGCTGATTGGCTGTCTAGCCTAAAGTGCTTTACACACCTCCCTGATGGTACCACTGGCTAAGACTCCACCTCAGCTCATTGGGTAATGAAAAATTTAGAACAATTGATGGATGAAAGCAGGCAGGTCGGCCATTTTGGGACGCTCAGTGGACTTGTTTAATGCAATGCACCTTTGTATTTTCACATGCATTCGCTTCATGCTGTAACCACTGTGCATAAAAATTTGGAAACATGGCATACAGTGTATCATTTGGTGTCTAAGTCATGTTTCCCATATTTTCCCTTCCCAGATACAAGCCCGTTTGAGTGTTTGGGGCACTTTTTAGCTAAAATCATCCTACAGGGCCTAACTGCATATGCTAAAGCCTGCCTATTTTGAATGGTCTAGTGGCCCCTGCAACCTCCAAAAATATCAGGATTTACTTCCCCAGTAACCTGCTAACTCACCCCTGAAATACATACTTATTCACCCTATTTTGTTAATTGGACTCATTTCTCATTTGAAATGCCCATTTTTTGGGGGCCAGAAATGTGCGTCTTTAAAAGGTGATTTCTACGAGACCCCACTTTTGCGCGTCGGACCTCAACTTTTCCCGTAAACGCAGAAAAACCGCAATTTTCAGGAGAAACGAGACAGACATCCCCTCCCTCTGCCACCCACCCGCCCAACTGACAGCCAGCCATTAGACATGCACAGATAGTTCTAAAGGGGCTGTCTGTGATGTCATAAAGGGCCTGCTGATCAATGGGCAGCTTTCTGATTGGCTGCTGTATTTGATTGACAGATGGAAGCTGGCAGCTGATTGGCTGTCTAGCCTAAAGTGCTTTACACACCTCCCTGATGGTACCACTGGCTAAGACTCCACCTCAGCTCATTGGGTAATGAAAAATTTAGAACAATTGATGGATGAAAGCAGGCAGGTCGGCCATTTTGGGACGCTCAGTGGACTTGTTTAATGCAATGCACCTTTGTATTTTCACATGCATTCGCTTCATGCTGTAACCACTGTGCATAAAAATTTGGAAACATGGCATACAGTGTATCATTTGGTGTCTAAGTCATGTTTCCCATATTTTCCCTTCCCAGATACAAGCCCGTTTGAGTGTTTGGGGCACTTTTTAGCTAAAATCATCCTACAGGGCCTAACTGCATATGCTAAAGCCTGCCTATTTTGAATGGTCTAGTGGCCCCTGCAACCTCCAAAAATATCAGGATTTACTTCCCCAGTAACCTGCTAACTCACCCCTGAAATACATACTTATTCACCCTATTTTGTTAATTGGACTCATTTCTCATTTGAAATGCCCATTTTTTGGGGGCCAGAAATGTGCGTCTTTAAAAGGTGATTTCTACGAGACCCCACTTTTGCGCGTCGGACCTCAACTTTTCCCGTAAACGCAGAAAAACCGCAATTTTCAGGAGAAACGAGACAGACATCCCCTCCCTCTGCCACCCACCCGCCCAACTGACAGCCAGCCATTAGACATGCACAGATAGTTCTAAAGGGGCTGTCTGTGATGTCATAAAGGGCCTGCTGATCAATGGGCAGCTTTCTGATTGGCTGCTGTATTTGATTGACAGATGGAAGCTGGCAGCTGATTGGCTGTCTAGCCTAAAGTGCTTTACACACCTCCCTGATGGTACCACTGGCTAAGACTCCACCTCAGCTCATTGGGTAATGAAAAATTTAGAACAATTGATGGATGAAAGCAGGCAGGCCGGCCATTTTGGGACGCTCATTGGACTTGTTTAATGCAATGCACCTTTGTATTTTCACATGCATTCGCTTCATGCTGTAACCACTGTGCATAAAAATTTGGAAACATGGCATACAGTGTATCATTTGGTGTCTAAGTCATGTTTCCCATATTTTCCGTTCCCAGATACAAGCCCGTTTGAGTGTTTGGGGCACTTTTTAGCTAAAATCATCCTACGGGGCCTAACTGCATATGCTAAAGCCTGCCTATTTTGAATGGTCTAGTGGCCCCTGCAACCTCCAAAAATATCAGGATTTACTTCCCCAGTAACCTGCTAACTCACCCCTGAAATACATACTTATTCACCCTATTTTGTTAATTGGACTCATTTCTCATTTGAAATGCCCATTTTTTGGGGGCCAGAAATGTGCGTCTTTAAAAGGTGATTTCTACGAGACCCCACTTTTGCGCGTCGGACCTCAACTTTTCCCGTAAACGCAGAAAAACCGCAATTTTCAGGAGAAACGAGACAGACATCCCCTCCCTCTGCCACCCACCCGCCCAACTGACAGCCAGCCATTAGACATGCACAGATAGTTCTAAAGGGGCTGTCTGTGATGTCATAAAGGGCCTGCTGATCAATGGGCAGCTTTCTGATTGGCTGCTGTATTTGATTGACAGATGGAAGCTGGCAGCTGATTGGCTGTCTAGCCTAAAGTGCTTTACACACCTCCCTGATGGTACCACTGGCTAAGACTCCACCTCAGCTCATTGGGTAATGAAAAATTTAGAACAATTGATGGATGAAAGCAGGCAGGTCGGCCATTTTGGGACGCTCAGTGGACTTGTTTAATGCAATGCACCTTTGTATTTTCACATGCATTCGCTTCATGCTGTAACCACTGTGCATAAAAATTTGGAAACATGGCATACAGTGTATCATTTGGTGTCTAAGTCATGTTTCCCATATTTTCCCTTCCCAGATACAAGCCCGTTTGAGTGTTTGGGGCACTTTTTAGCTAAAATCATCCTACAGGGCCTAACTGCATATGCTAAAGCCTGCCTATTTTGAATGGTCTAGTGGCCCCTGCAACCTCCAAAAATATCAGGATTTACTTCCCCAGTAACCTGCTAACTCACCCCTGAAATACATACTTATTCACCCTATTTTGTTAATTGGACTCATTTCTCATTTGAAATGCCCATTTTTTGGGGGCCAGAAATGTGCGTCTTTAAAAGGTGATTTCTACGAGACCCCACTTTTGCGCGTCGGACCTCAACTTTTCCCGTAAACGCAGAAAAACCGCAATTTTCAGGAGAAACGAGACAGACATCCCCTCCCTCTGCCACCCACCCGCCCAACTGACAGCCAGCCATTAGACATGCACAGATAGTTCTAAAGGGGCTGTCTGTGATGTCATAAAGGGCCTGCTGATCAATGGGCAGCTTTCTGATTGGCTGCTGTATTTGATTGACAGATGGAAGCTGGCAGCTGATTGGCTGTCTAGCCTAAAGTGCTTTACACACCTCCCTGATGGTACCACTGGCTAAGACTCCACCTCAGCTCATTGGGTAATGAAAAATTTAGAACAATTGATGGATGAAAGCAGGCAGGTCGGCCATTTTGGGACGCTCAGTGGACTTGTTTAATGCAATGCACCTTTGTATTTTCACATGCATTCGCTTCATGCTGTAACCACTGTGCATAAAAATTTGGAAACATGGCATACAGTGTATCATTTGGTGTCTAAGTCATGTTTCCCATATTTTCCCTTCCCAGATACAAGCCCGTTTGAGTGTTTGGGGCACTTTTTAGCTAAAATCATCCTACAGGGCCTAACTGCATATGCTAAAGCCTGCCTATTTTGAATGGTCTAGTGGCCCCTGCAACCTCCAAAAATATCAGGATTTACTTCCCCAGTAACCTGCTAACTCACCCCTGAAATACATACTTATTCACCCTATTTTGTTAATTGGACTCATTTCTCATTTGAAATGCCCATTTTTTGGGGGCCAGAAATGTGCGTCTTTAAAAGGTGATTTCTACGAGACCCCACTTTTGCGCGTCGGACCTCAACTTTTCCCGTAAACGCAGAAAAACCGCAATTTTCAGGAGAAACGAGACAGACATCCCCTCCCTCTGCCACCCACCCGCCCAACTGACAGCCAGCCATTAGACATGCACAGATAGTTCTAAAGGGGCTGTCTGTGATGTCATAAAGGGCCTGCTGATCAATGGGCAGCTTTCTGATTGGCTGCTGTATTTGATTGACAGATGGAAGCTGGCAGCTGATTGGCTGTCTAGCCTAAAGTGCTTTACACACCTCCCTGATGGTACCACTGGCTAAGACTCCACCTCAGCTCATTGGGTAATGAAAAATTTAGAACAATTGATGGATGAAAGCAGGCAGGCCGGCCATTTTGGGACGCTCATTGGACTTGTTTAATGCAATGCACCTTTGTATTTTCACATGCATTCGCTTCATGCTGTAACCACTGTGCATAAAAATTTGGAAACATGGCATACAGTGTATCATTTGGTGTCTAAGTCATGTTTCCCATATTTTCCGTTCCCAGATACAAGCCCGTTTGAGTGTTTGGGGCACTTTTTAGCTAAAATCATCCTACGGGGCCTAACTGCATATGCTAAAGCCTGCCTATTTTGAATGGTCTAGTGGCGCCTGCAACCTCCAAAAATATCAGGACTTACTTCCCCAATAACCTGCTAACTCACCCCTGAAATACATACTTATTCACTCTATTTTGTTAATTGGACTCATTTCTCATTTGAAATGCCCATTTTTGGGCGGCCAGAAATGTGCGTCTTTAAAAGGTGATTTCTACGAGACCCCATTTTGCGCGTCGGACCTCAACTTTTCCCGTAAACGCAGAAAAACCGCAAGTTTCAGGAGAAACGAGACAGACATCCCCTCCCTCTGCCACCCACCAGCCCTACTGAAAGCCAGCCATTAGACATGCACAGATAGTTCTGAGGGTCTGTCTGTGATGTCATAAAGGGCCTGCTGATCAATGGGCAGCTTTCTGATTGGCTGCTGTATTTGATTGACAGATGGAAGCAGGCAGCTGATTGGCTGTCTAGCCTAAAGTGCTTTACAAACCTCCCTGATGGTACCACTGGCTAAGACTCCACCTCAGCTCATTGGGTAATGAAAAATTTAGAACAATGGATGGATGAAAGCAGGCAGGCCGGCCATTTTGGGACGCTCATTGGACTTGTTTAATGCAATGCAACATTGTATTTTCACATGCATTTGCTTCATGCTGTACCCACTGTGCATAAAAATTTGGAAACATGGCATACAGTGTATCATTTGGTGTCTAAGTCATGTTTCCCATGTTTTCCTTCCCAGATACTAGCCCGTTTGAATGTTTGGGGCACTTTTTAGCTAAAATCATCCTACGGGGCCTAACTGCATATGCTAAAGCCTTCCTATTTTGAATGGTCTAGTGGCCCCTGCAACCTCCAAAAATATCAGGATTTACTTCCCCAAAAACCTGCTAACTCACCCCTGAAATACATACTTATTCACACTATTTTGTTAATTGGACTCATTTCTCATTTAAAATGCCCATTTTTGGGGGGCAAGAATTGTGCGTCTTTAAAAGGTGATTTCTACGATACCCCACTTTTGCGCGTCGGACCTCAACTTTTCCCGTAAACGCAGAAAAACCGCAATTTTCAGGAGAAACGAGACAGACATCCCCTCCCTCTGCCACCCACCCGCCCAACTGAAAGCCAGCCATTAGACATGCACAGATAGTTCTGAGGGTCTGTCTGTGATGTCATAAAGGGCCTGCTGATCAATGGGCAGCTTTCTGATTGGCTGCTGTATTTGATTGACAGATGGAAGCTGGCAGCTGATTGGCTGTCTAGCCTAAAGTGCTTTACACACCTCCCTGATGGTACCACTGGCTAAGACTCCACCTCAGCTCATTGGGTAATGAAAAATTTAGAACAATTAATGGATGAAAGCAGGCCGGCCATTTTGCGACGCTCAGTGGACTTGTTTAATGCAATGCACCTTTGTATTTTCACATGCATTTGCTTCATGCTGTAACCACTGTGCATAAAAATTTGGAAACATGGCATACAGTGTATCATTTGGTGTCTAAGTCATGTTTCCCATGTTTTTCCTTCCCAGATACTAGCCCGTTTGAATGTTTGGGGCACTTTTTAGCTAAAATCATCCTACGGGGCCTAACTGCATATGCTAAAGCCTGACTATTTTGAATGGTGTAGTGGCTCCTGCAACCTCCAAAAATATCAGGACTTACTTCCCCAATAACCTGCTAACTCACCCCTGAAATACATACTTATTCACCCTATTTTGTTAATTGGACTCATTTTTCATTTGAAATGCCTATTTTTGGGGGGCCAGAAATGTGCGTCTTTAAAAGGTGATTTCTACGATACCCCACTTTTGCGCGTCGGACCTCAACTTTTCCCGTAAACGCAGAAAAACCGCAAGTTTCAGGAGAAACGAGACAGACATACCCTCCCTCTGCCACCCACCCGCCCAACTGAAAGCCAGCCATTAGACATGCACAGATAGTTCTGAGGGTCTGTCTGTGATGTCATAAAGGGCCTGCTGATCAATGGGCAGCTTTCTGATTGGCTGCTGTATTTGATTGACAGATGGAAGCTGGCAGCTGATTGGCTGTATAGCCTAAAGTGCTTTACACACCTCCCTGATGGTACCACTGGCTAAGACTCCACCTCAGCTCATTGGGTAATGAAAAATTTAGAACAATTGATGGATGAAAGCAGGCAGGCCGGCCATTTTGGGACGCTCATTGGACTTGTTTAATGCAATGCACCTTTGTATTTTCACATGCATTCGCTTCATGCTGTAACCACTGTGCATAAAAATTTGGAAACATGGCATACAGTGTATCATTTGGTGTCTAAGTCATGTTTCTGATGTTTTTCCTTCCCAGATACTAGCCCGTTTGAGTGTTTGGGGCACTTTTTAGCTAAAATCATCCTACAGGGCCTAACTGCATTTGCTAAAGCCTGCCTATTTTGAATGGTGTAGTGGCCCCTGCAACCTCCAAAAATATCAGGACTTACTGTACTTCCCCAATAACCTGCTAACTCACCCCTGAAATGCATACTTATTCACCCGATTTTGTTCATTGGACTCATTTCTCAATTGAAATGCCCATTTTTGGGGGGCCATAAATGTGCGTCTTTAAAAGGTGATTTCTACGATACCCCACTTTTGCGCGTCGGACCTCAACTTTTCCCGTAAACGCAGAAAAACCACAATTTTTTAGGAGAAACGAGACAGACATCCCCTCCCTCTGCCACCCACCCGCCCAACTGAAAGCCAGCCATTAGACATGCACAGATAGTTCTGAGGGTCTGTCTGTGATGTCATAAAGGGCCTGCTTATCAATGGGCAGCTTTCTGATTGGCTGCTGTATTTGATTGAAAGATGGAAGCTGGCAGCTGATTGGCTGTATAGCCTAAAGTGCTTTACACACCTCCCTGATGGTACCACTGGCTAAGACTCCACCTCAGCTCATTGGGTAATGAAAAATTTAGAACAATTGATGGATGAAAGAAGGCAGGCCGGCCATTTTGGGACGCTCATTGGACTTGTTTAATGCAATGCACCTTTGTATTTTCACATGCATTCGCTTCATGCTGTAACCACTGTGCATAAAAATTTGGAAACATGGCATACAGTGTATCATTTGGTGTCTAAGTCATGTTTCCCATATTTTCCCTTCCCAGATACTAGCCCGTTTGAATGTTTGGGGCACTTTTTAGCTAAAATCATCCTACAGGGCCTAACTGCATATGCTAAAGCCTGCCTATTTTGAATGGTGTAGTGGCCCCTGCAACCTCCAAAAATATCAGGACTTACTTCCCCAATAACCTGCTAACTCACCCGTGAAATACATACTTATTCACCCTATTTTGTTCATTGGACTCATTTCTCATTTGAAATGCTCATTTTTGGGGGGCCAGAAATGTGCGTCTTTAAAAGGTGATTTCTACGATACCCCACTTTTGCGCGTCGGACCTCAACTTTTCCCGTAAACGCAGAAAAACCACAATTTTCAGGAGAAACGAGACAGACATCCCCTCCCTCTGCCACCCACCCGCCCAACTGAAAGCCAGCCATTAGACATGCACAGATAGTTCTGAGGGTCTGTCTGTGATGTCATAAAGGGCCTGCTGATCAATGGGCAGCTTTCTGATTGGCTGCTGTATTTGATTGACAGATGGAAGCTGGCAGCTGATTGGCTGTATAGCCTAAAGTGCTTTACACACCTCCCTGATGGTACCACTGGCTAAGACTCCACCTCAGCTCATTGGGTAATGAAAAATTTAGAACAATTGATGGATGAAAGCAGGCAGGCCGGCCATTTTGGGACGCTCATTGGACTTGTTTAATGCAATGCACCTTTGTATTTTCACATGCATTCGCTTCATGCTGTAACCACTGTGCATAAAAATTTGGAAACATGGCATACAGTGTATCATTTGGTGTCTAAGTCATGTTTCCCATATTTTCCCTTCCCAGATACAAGCCCGTTTGAGTGTTTGGGGCACTTTTTAGCTAAAATCATCCTACGGGGCCTAACTGCATATGCTAAAGCCTGCCTATTTTGAATGGTCTAGTGGCCCCTGCAACCTCCAAAAATATCAGGACTTACTTCCCCAATAACCTGCTAACTCACCCCTGAAATACATACTTATTCACTCTATTTTATTAATTGGACTCATTTCTCATTTGAAATGCCCATTTTTGGGCGGCCAGAAATGTGCGTCTTTAAAAGGTGATTTCTACGAGACCCCATTTTGCGCGTCGGACCTCAACTTTTCCCGTAAACGCAGAAAAACCGCAAGTTTCAGGAGAAACGAGACAGACATCCCCTCCCTCTGCCACCCACCCGCCCTACTGAAAGCCAGCCATTAGACATGCACAGATAGTTCTGAGGGTCTGTCTGTGATGTCATAAAGGGCCTGCTGATCAATGGGCAGCTTTCTGATTGGCTGCTGTATTTGATTGACAGATGGAAGCAGGCAGCTGATTGGCTGTCTAGCCTAAAGTGCTTTACACACCTCCCTGATGGTACCACTGGCTAAGACTCCACCTCAGCTCATTGGGTAATGAAAAATTTAGAACAATGGATGGATGAAAGCAGGCAGGCCGGCCATTTTGGGACGCTCATTGGACTTGTTTAATGCAATGCACCTTTGTATTTTCACATGCATTTGCTTCATGCTGTACCCACTGTGCATAAAAATTTGGAAACATGGCATACAGTGTATCATTTGGTGTCTAAGTCATGTTTCCCATGTTTTTCCTTCCCAGATACTAGCCCGTTTGAATGTTTGGGGCACTTTTTAGCTAAAATCATCCTACGGGGCCTAACTGCATATGCTAAAGCCTTCCTATTTTGAATGGTCTAGTGGCCCCTGCAACCTCCAAAAATATCAGGATTTACTTCCCCAATAACCTGCTAACTCACCCCTGAAATACATACTTATTCACACTATTTTGTTAATTGGACTCATTTCTCAATTGAAATGCCCATTTTTGGGGGGCAAGAATTGTGCGTCTTTAAAAGGTGATTTCTACGATACCCCACTTTTGCGCGTCGGACCTCAACTTTTCCCGTAAACGCAGAAAAACCACAATTTTCAGGAGAAACGAGACAGACATCCCCTCCCTCTGCCACCCACCCGCCCAACTGAAAGCCAGCCATTAGACATGCACAGATAGTTCTGAGGGTCTGTCTGTGATGTCATAAAGGGCCTGCTGATCAATGGGCAGTTTTCTGATTGGCTGCTGTATTTGATTGACAGATGGAAGCTGGCAGCTGATTGGCTGTCTAGCCTAAAGTGCTTTACACACCTCCCTGATGGTACCACTGGCTAAGACTCCACCTCAGCTCATTGGGTAATGAAAAATTTAGAACAATTAATGGATGAAAGCAGGCCGGCCATTTTGGGACGCTCAGTGGACTTGTTTAATGCAATGCACCTTTGTATTTTCACATGCATTTGCTTCATGCTGTAACCACTGTGCATAAAAATTTGTAAACATGGCATACAGTGTATCATTTGGTGTCTAAGTCATGTTTCCCATGTTTTTCCTTCCCAGATACTAGCCCGTTTGAATGTTTGGGGCACTTTTTAGCTAAAATCATCCTACGGGGCCTAACTGCATATGCTAAAGCCTGACTATTTTGAATGGTGTAGTGGCTCCTGCAACCTCCAAAAATATCAGGACTTACTTCCCCAATAGCCTGCTAACTCACCCCTGAAATACATACTTATTCACCCTATTTTGTTCATTGGACTCATTTCTCATTTGAAATGCCTATTTTTGGGGGGGCAGAAATGTGCGTCTTTAAAAGGTGATTTCTACGATACCCCACTTTTGCGCGTCGGACCTCAACTTTTCCCGTAAACGCAGAAAAACCGCAAGTTTCAGGAGAAACGAGACAGACATCCCCTCCCTCTGCCACCCACCCGCCCAACTGAAAGCCAGCCATTAGACATGCACAGATAGTTCTGAGGGTCTGTCTGTGATGTCATAAAGGGCCTGCTGATTAATGGGCAGCTTTCTGATTGGCTGCTGTATTTGATTGACAGATGGAAGCTGGCAGCTGATTGGCTGTCTAGCCTAAAGTGCTTTACACACCTCCCTGATGGTACCACTGGCTAAGACTCCACCTCAGCTCATTGGGTAATGAAAAATTTAGAACAATTGATGGATGAAAGCAGGCAGGCCGGCCATTTTGGGACGCTCATTGGACTTGTTTACTGCAATGCACCTTTGTATTTTCACATGCATTCGCTTCATGCTGTAACCACTGTGCATAAAAATTTGGAAACATGGCATACAGTGTATCATTTGGTGTCTAAGTCATGTTTCCCATATTTTCCCTTCCCAGATACAAGCCCGTTTGAGTGTTTGGGGCACTTTTTAGCTAAAATCATCCTACAGGGCCTAACTGCATATGCTAAAGCCTGCCTATTTTGAATGGTCTAGTGGCCCCTGCAACCTCCAAAAATATCAGGACTTACTTCCCCAATAGCCTGCTAACTCACCCCTGAAATACATACTTATTCACCCTATTTTGTTCATTGGACTCATTTCTCATTTGAAATTACCATTTTTGGGGGGCCAGAAATGTGCGTCTTTAAAAGGTGATTTCTACGAGACCCCACTTTTGCGCGTCGGACCTCAACTTTTCCCGTAAACGCAGAAAAACCGCAATTTTCAGGAGAAACGAGACAGACATCCCCTCCCTCTGCCACCCACCCGCCCAACTGAAAGCCAGCCATTAGACATGCACAGATAGTTCTGAGGGTCTGTCTGTGATGTCATAAAGGGCCTGCTGATTAATGGGCAGCTTTCTAAATGGCTGCTGTATTTGATTGACAGATGGAAGCTGGCAGCTGATTGGCTGTCTAGCCTAAAGTGCTTTACACACCTCCCTGATGGTACCACTGGCTAAGACTCCACCTCAGCTCATTGGGTAATGAAAAATTTAGAACAATTGATGGAAGAAAGCAGGCAGGCCGGCCATTTTGGGACGCTCATTGGACTTGTTTAATGCAATGCACCTTTGTATTTTCACATGCATTCGCTTCATGCTGTAACCACTGTGCATAAAAATTTGGAAACATGGCATACAGTGTATCATTTGGTGTCTAAGTCATGTTTCCCATATTTTCCCTTCCCAGATACTAGCCCGTTTGAATGTTTGGGGCACTTTTTAGCTAAAATCATCCTACAGGGCCTAACTGCATATGCTAAAGCCTGCCTATTTTGAATGGTCTAGTGGCCCCTGCAACCTCCAAAAATATCAGGACTTACTTCCCCAATAGCCTGCTAACTCACCCCTGAAATACATACTTATTCACCCTATTTTGTTCATTGGACTCATTTCTCATTTGAAATGCCCATTTTTGGGGGGCCAGAAATGTGCGTCTTTAAAAGGTGATTTCTACGAGACCCCACTTTTGCGCGTCGGACCTCAACTTTTCCCGTAAACGCAGAAAAACCGCAATTTTCAGGAGAAACGAGACAGACATCCCCTCCCTCTGCCACCCACCCGCCCAACTGAAAGCCAGCCATTAGACATGCACAGATAGTTCTGAGAGTCTGTCTGTGATGTCATAAAGGGCCTGCTGATTAATGGGCAGCATTATGATTGGCTGCTGTATTTGATTGACAGATGGAAGCTGGCAGCTGATTGGCTGTATACCCTAACGTGCTTTACACACCTCCCTGATGGTACCACTGGCTAAGACTCCACCTCAGCTCATTGGGTAATGAAAAATTTAGAACAATTGATGGATGAAAGCAGGCAGGCCGGCCATTTTGGGACGCTCATTGGACTTGTTTAATGCAATGCACCTTTGTATTTTCACATGCATTCGCTTCATGCTGTAACCACTGTGCATAAAAATTTGGAAACATGGCATACAGTGTATCATTTGGTGTCTAAGTCATGTTTCCCATATTTTCCCTTCCCAGATACAAGCACTTTTGAGTGTTTGGGGCACTTTTTAGCTAAAATCATCCTACAGGGCCTAACTGCATATGCTAAAGCCTGCCTATTTTGAATGGTGTAGTGGCCCCTGCAACCTCCAAAAATATCAGGACTTACTTCCCCAATAACCTGCTAACTCACCCCTGAAATACATACTTATTCACCCTATTTTGTTCATTGGACTCATTTCTCATTTGAAATGCCCATTTTTGGGGGGGCAGAAATGTGCGTCTTTAAAAGGTGATTTCTACGATACCCCACTTTTGCGCGTCGGACCTCAACTTTTCCCGTAAACGCAGAAAAACCACAATTTTCAGGAGAAACGAGACAGACATCCCCTCCCTCTGCCACCCACCCGCCCAACTGAAAGCCAGCCATTAGACATGCACAGATAGTTCTGAGGGTCTGTCTGTGATGTCATAAAGGGCCTGCTTATCAATGGGCAGTTTTCTGATTGGCTGCTGTATTTGATTGAAAGATGGAAGCTGGCAGCTGATTGGCTGTATAGCCTAAAGTGCTTTACACACCTCCCTGATGGTACCACTGGCTAAGACTCCACCTCAGCTCATTGGGTAATGAAAAATTTAGAACAATTGATGGATGAAAGCAGGCAGGCCGGCCATTTTGGGACGCTCATTGGACTTGTTTAATGCAATGCACCTTTGTATTTTCACATGCATTCGCTTCATGCTGTAACCACTGTGCATAAAAATTTGGAAACATGGCATACAGTGTATCATTTGGTGTCTAAGTCATGTTTCCCATATTTTCCCTTCCCAGATACTAGCCCGTTTGAATGTTTGGGGCACTTTTTAGCTAAAATCATCCTACAGGGCCTAACTGCATATGCTAAAGCCTGCCTATTTTGAATGGTCTAGTGGCCCCTGCAACCTCCAAAAATATCAGGACTTACTTCCCATATAGCCTGCTAACTCACCCCTGAAATACATACTTATTCACCCTATTTTGTTCATTGGACTCATTTCTCATTTGAAATGCCCATTTTGGGGGGGCCAGAAATGTGCGTCTTTAAAAGGTGATTTCTACGAGACCCCACTTTTGTACGTCGGACCTCAACTTTTCCCGTAAACGCAGAAAAACCGCAATTTTCAGGAGAAACGAGACAGACATCCCCTCCCTCTGCCACCCACCCGCCCAACTGAAAGCCAGCCATTAGACATGCACAGATAGTTCTGAGGGTCTGTCTGTGATGTCATAAAGGGCCTGCTGATCAATGGGCAGCATTATGATTGGCTGCTGTATTTGATTGACAGATGGAAGCTGGCAGCTGATTGGCTGTATAGCCTAAAGTGCTTTACACACCTCCCTGATGGTACCACTGGCTAAGACTCCACCTCAGCTCATTGGGTAATGAAAAATTTAGAACAATTGATGGATGAAAGCAGGCAGGCCGGCCATTTTGGGACGCTCATTGGACTTGTTTAATGCAATGCACCTTTGTATTTTCACATGCATTCGCTTCATGCTGTAACCACTGTGCATAAAAATTTGGAAACATGGCATACAGTGTATCATTTGGTGTCTAAGTCATGTTTCCCATATTTTCCCTTCCCAGATACAAGTACTTTTGAGTGTTTGGGGCACTTTTTAGCTAAAATCATCCTACAGGGCCTAACTGCATATGCTAAAGCCTGCCTATTTTGAATGGTGTAGTGGCCCCTGCAACCTCCAAAAATATCAGGACTTACTTCCCCAATAACCTGCTAACTCACCCCTGAAATACATACTTATTCACCCTATTTTGTTCATTGGACTCATTTCTCATTTGAAATGCCCATTTTTGGGGGGGCAGAAATGTGCGTCTTTAAAAGGTGATTTCTACGATACCCCACTTTTGCGCGTCGGACCTCAACTTTTCCCGTAAACGCCCAAAAACGCAATTTTCAGGAGAAACGAGACAGACATCCCCTCCCTCTGCCACCCACCCGCCCAACTGAAAGCCAGCCATTAGACATGCACAGATAGTTCTGAGGGTCTGTCTGTGATGTCATAAAGGGCCTGCTGACCAATGGGCAGCTTTCTGATTGGCTGCTGTATTTGATTGACAGATGAAAGCTGGCAGCTGATTGGCTGTCTAGCCTAACATGCTTTACACACCTCCCTGATGGTACCACTGGCTAAGACTCCACCTCAGCTCATTGGGTAATGAAAAATTTAGAACAATTGATGGATGAAAGCAGGCAGGCCGGCCATTTTGGGACGCTCATTGGACTTGTTTAATGCAATGCACCTTTGTATTTTCACATGCATTCGCTTCATGCTGTAACCACTGTGCATAAAAATTTGGAAACATGGCATACAGTGTATCATTTGGTGTCTAAGTCATGTTTCCCATATTTTCCCTTCCCAGATACAAGCCCGTTTGAGTGTTTGGGGCACTTTTTAGCTAAAATCATCCTACAGGGCCTAACTGCATATGCTAAAGCCTGCCTGTTTTGAATGGTCTAGTGGCCCCTGCAACCTCCAAAAATATCAGGATTTACTTCCCCAATAGCCTGCTAACTCACCCCTGAAATACATACTTATTCACCCTATTTTGTTAATTGGACTCATTTCTCATTTGAAATGCCCATTTTTTGGGGGCCAGAAATGTGCGTCTTTAAAAGGTGATTTCTACGAGACCCCACTTTTGCGCGTCGGACCTCAACTTTTCCCGTAAACGCAGAAAAACCGTAATTTTCAGGAGAAACGAGACAGACATCCCCTCCCTCTGCCACCCACCCGCCCAACTGACAGCCAGCCATTAGACATGCACAGATAGTTCTGAGGGTCTGTCTGTGATGTCATAAAGGGCCTGCTGATCAATGGGCAGCTTTCTGATTGGCTGCTGTATTTGATTGACAGATGGAAGCTGGCAGCTGATTGGCTGTCTAGCCTAAAGTGCTTTACACACCTCCCTGATGGTACCACTGGCTAAGACTCCACCTCAGCTCATTGGGTAATGAAAAATTTAGAACAATTGATGGATGAAAGCAGGCAGGCCGGCCATTTTGGGACGCTCAGTGGACTTGTTTAATGCATTGCACCTTTGTATATTCACATGCATTCGCTTCATGCTGTAACCACTGTGCATAAAAATTTGGAAACATGGCATACAGTGTATCATTTGGTGTCTAAGTCATGTTTCCCATAATTTCCCTTCCCAGATACAAGCACTTTTGAGCGTTTGGGGCACTTTTTAGCTAAAATCATCCTACAGGGCCTAACTGCATATGCTAAAGCCTGCCTATTTTGAATGGTGTAGTGGCCCCTGCAACCTCCAAAAATATCAGGACTTACTTCCCCAATAACCTGCTAACTCACCCCTGAAATACATACTTATTCACCCTATTTTGTTCATCGGACTCATTTCTCATTTGAAATGCCCATTTTTGGGGGGCAGAAATGTGCGTCTTTAAAAGGTGATTTCTACGATACCCCACTTTTGCGCGTCGGACCTCAACTTTTCCCGTAAACGCAGAAAAACCACAATTTTCAGGAGAAACGAGACAGACATCCCCTCCCTCTGCCACCCACACGCCCAACTGAAAGCCAGCCATTAGACATGCACAGATAGTTCTGAGGGTCTGTCTGTGATGTCATAAAGGGCCTGCTGATCAATGGGCAGCTTTCTGATTGGCTGCTGTATTTGATTGACAGATGGAAGCTGGCAGCTGATTGGCTGTATAGCCTAAAGTGCTTTACACACCTCCCTGATGGTACCACTGGCTAAGACTCCACCTCAGCTCATTGGGTAATGAAAAATTTAGAACAATTGATGGATGAAAGCAGGCAGGCCGGCCATTTTGGGATGCTCATTGGACTTGTTTAATGCAATGCACCTTTGTATTTTCACATGCATTCGCTTCATGCTGTAACCACTGTGCATAAAAATTTGGAAACATGGCATACAGTGTATCATTTGGTGTCTAAGTCATGTTTCCAATATTTTCCCTTCCCAGATACAAGCCCGTTTGAGTGTTTGGGGCACTTTTTAGCTAAAATCATCCTATAGGGCCTAACTGCATATGCTAAAGCCTGCCTATTTTGAATGGTGTAGTGGCCCCTGCAACCTCCAAAAATATCAGGACTTACTTCCCCAATAACCTGCTAACTCACCCCTGAAATACATACTTATTCACCCTATTTTGTTCATCGGACTCATTTCTCATTTGAAATGCCCATTTTTGGGGGCCAGAAATGTGCGTCTTTAAAAGGTGATTTCTACGATACCCCACTTTTGCGCGTCGGACCTCAACTTTTCCCGTAAACGCAGAAAAACCACAATTTTCAGGAGAAACGAGACAGACATCCCCTCCCTCTGCCACCCACCCGCCCAACTGAAAGCCAGCCATTAGACATGCACAGATAGTTCTGAGGGTCTGTCTGTGATGTCATAAAGGGCCTGCTGATCAATGGGCAGCTTTCTGATTGGCTGCTGTATTTGATTGACAGATGGAAGCTGGCAGCTGATTGGCTGTCTAGCCTAAAGTGCTTTACACACCTCCCTGATGGTACCACTGGCTAAGACTCCACCTCAGCTCATTGGGTAATGAACAATTTAGAACAATTGATGGATGAAAGCAGGCAGGCCGGCCATTTTGGGACGCTCATTGGACTTGTTTAATGCAATGCACCTTTGTATTTTCACATGCATTCGCTTCATGCTGTAACCACTGTGCATAACAATTTGGAAACATGGCATACAGTGTATCATTTGGTGTCTAAGTCATGGTTCCCATATTTTCCCTTCCCAGATACAAGCCCGTTTGAGTGTTTGGGGCACTTTTTAGCTAAAATCATCCTACAGGGCCTTACTGCATATGCTAAAGCCTGCCTATTTTGAATAGTCTAGTGGCCCCTGCAACCTCCAAAAATATCAGGATTTACTTCCCCAATAGCCTGCTAACTCACCCCTGAAATACATACTTATTCACTCTATTTTGTTAATTGGACTCATTTCTCATTTGAAATGCCCATTTTTTGGGGGCCAGAAATGTGCGTCTTTAAAAGGTGATTTCTACGAGACCCCACTTTTGCGCGTCGGACCTCAACTTTTCCCGTAAACGCAGAAAAACCGCAATTTTCAGGAGAAATGAGACAGACATCCCCTCCCTCTGCCACCCACCCGCCCAACTAAAAGCCAGCCATTAGACATGCACAGATAGTTCTGAGGGTCTGTCTGTGATGTCATAAAGGGCCTGCTGATCAATGGGCAACTTTCTGATTGGCTGCTGTATTTGATTGACAGATGGAAGCTGGCAGCTGATTGGTTGTCTAGCCTAAAGTGCTTTACACACCTCCCTGATGGTACCACTGGCTAAGACTCCACCTCAGCTCATTGGGTAATGAAAAATTTAGAACAATTGATGGATGAAAGCAGGCTGGCCGGCCATTTTGGGACGCTCATTGGACTTGTTTAATGCAATGCACCTTTGTATTTTCACATGCATTCGCTTCATGCTGTAACCACTGTGCATAAAAATTTGGAAACATGGCATACAGTGTATCATTTGGTGTCTAAGTCATGTTTCCCATGTTTTTCCTTCCCAGATACTAGCCCGTTTGAGTGTTTGGGGCACTTTTTAGCTAAAATCATCGTACGGGGACTAACTGCATATGCTAAAGCCTGCCTATTTTGAATGGTCTAGTGGCCCCTGCAACCTCCAAAAATATCAGGACTTACTTCCCCAATAACCTGCTAACTCACCCCTGAAATACATACTTATTCACTCTATTTTGTTAATTGGACTCATTTCTCATTTGAAATGCCCATTTTTGGGCGGCCAGAAATGTGCGTCTTTAAAAATTGATTTCTACGAGACCCCACTTTTGCGCGTCGGACCTCAACTTTTCCCGTAAACGCAGAAAAACCGCAAGTTTCAGGAGAAACGAGACAGACATCCCCTCCCTCTGCCACCCACCCGCCCTACTGAAAGCCAGCCATTAGACATGCACAGATAGTTCTGAGGGTCTGTCTGTGATGTCATAAAGGGCCTGCTGATCAATGGGCAGCTTTCTGATTGGCTGCTGTATTTGATTGACAGATGGAAGCAGGCAGCTGATTGGCTGTCTAGCCTAAAGTGCTTTACACACCTCCCTGATGGTACCACTGGCTAAGACTCCACCTCAGCTCATTGGGTAATGAAAAATTTAGAACAATGGATGGATGAAAGCATGCAGGCCGGCCATTTTGGGACGCTCATTGGACTTGTTTAATGCAATGCACCTTTGTATTTTCACATGCATTTGCTTCATGCTATAATCACTGTGCATAAAAATTTGGAAACATGGCATACAGTGTATCATTTGGTGTCTAAGTCATGTTTCCCATGTTTTTCCTTCCCAGATACTAGCCCCTTTGAATGTTTGGGGCACTTTTTAGCTAAAATCATCCTACGGGGCCTAACTGCATATGCTAAAGCCTGCCTATTTTGAATGGTCTAGTGGCCCCTGCAACCTCCAAAAATATCAGGACTTACTTCCCCAATAACCTGCTAACTCACCCCTGAAATACATACTTATTCACCCTATTTTGTTCATTGGACTCATTTTTCATTTGAAATGCCTATTTTTGGGGGGCCAGAAATGTGCGTCTTTAAAAGGTGATTTCTACGATATCCCACTTTTACGCGTCGGACCTCAAATTTTCCCGTAAACGCAGAAAAAACGCAATTTTCAGGAGAAATGAGACAGACATCCCCTCCCTCTGCCACCCACCCGCCCAACTGAAAGCCAGCAATTAGACATGCACAGATAGTTCTGAGGGTCTGTCTGTGATGTCATAAAGGGCCTGCTGATCAATGGGCAGCTTTCTGATTGGCTGCTGTATTTGATTGACAGATGGAAGCTGGCAGCTGATTGGCTGTCTAGCCTAAAGTGCTTTACACACCTCCCTGATGGTACCACTGGCTAAGACTCCACCTCAGCTCATTGGGTAATGAAAAATTTAGAACAATTGATGGATGAAAGCAGGCAGGCCGGCCATTTTGGGACGCTCATTGGACTTGTTTAATGCAATGCACCTTTGTATTTTCACATGCATTCGCTTCATGCTGTAACCACTGTGCATAAAAATTTGGAAACATGGCATACAGTGTATCATTTGGTGTCTAAGTCATGTTTCCCATGTTTTTCCTTCCCAGATACTAGCCCGTTTGAGTGTTTGGGACACTTTTTAGCTAAAATCATCCTACGGGGCTTAACTGCATATGCTAAAGCCTGCCTATTTTGAATGGTCTAGTGGCCCCTACAACCTCCAAAAATATCAGGATTTACTTCCCCAATAACCTGCTAACTCACCCCTGAAATACATACTTATTCACCCTATTTTGTTCATTGGACTCATTTCTCATTTGAAATGCCCATTTTTGGGGGGGCAAGAATTGTGCGTCTTTAAAAGGTGATTTCTACGATACCCCACTTTTGCGCGTCGGACCTCAACTTTTCCCGTAAACGCAGAAAAACCGCAATTTTCAGGAGAAACGAGACAGACATCCCCTCCCTCTGCCACCCACCCGCCCAACTGAAAGCCAGCCATTAGACATGCACAGATAGTTCTGAGGGTCTGTCTGTGATGTCATAAAGGGCCTGCTGATCAATGGGCAGCTTTCTGATTGGCTGCTGTATTTAATTGACAGATGGAAGCTGGCAGCTGATTGGCTGTCTAGCATAAAGTGCTTTACACACCTCCCTGATGGTACCACTGGCTAAAACTCCACCTCAGCTCATAGGGTAATGAAAAATTTAGAACAATTAATGGATGAAAGCAGGCCGGCCATTTTGGGACGCTCATTGGACTTGTTTAATGCAATGCACCTTTGTATTTTCACATGCATTCGCTTCATGCTGTAACCACTGTGCATAAAAATTTGGAAACATGGCATACAGTGTATCATTTGGTGTCTAAGTCATGTTTCCCATGTTTTTCCTTCCCAGATACTAGCCCGTTTGAGTGTTTGGGGCACTTTTTAGCTAAAATCATCCTACAGGACCTAACTGCATTTGCTAAAGCCTGCCTATTTTGAATGGTGTAGTGGCCCCTACAACCTCCAAAAATATCAGGACTTACTTCCCCAATAACCGTCTAACTCACCCCTGAAATACATACTTATTCACCCTATTTTGTTCATTGGACTCATTTCTCATTTGAAATGCCCATTTTTGGGGGGCCAGAAATGTGCGTCTTTAAAAGGTGATTTCTACGATACCCCACTTTTGCGCGTCGGACCTCAACTTTTCCCGTAAACGCAGAAAAACCGCAATTTTCAGGTGAAACGAGACAGACATCCCCTCCCTCTGCCACCCACCCGCCCAACTGACAGCCAGCCATTAGACATGCACAGATAGTTCTGAGGGTCTGTCTGTGATGTGATAAAGGGCCTGCTGATCAATGGGCAGCTTTCTGATTGGCTGCTGTATTTGATTGACAGATGGAAGCTGGCAGCTGATTGGCTGTCTAGCCTAAAGTGCTTTACACACCTCCCTGATGGTACCACTGGCTAAGACTCCACCTCAGCTCATTGGGTAATGAAAAATTTAGAACAATGGATGGATGAAAGCAGGCAGGCCGGCCATTTTGGGACGCTCATTGGACTTGTTTAATGCAATGCACCTTTGTATTTTCACATGCATTTGCTTCATGCTGTAACCACTGTGCATAAAAATTTGGAAACATGGCATACAGTGTATCATTTGGTGTCTAAGTCATGTTTCCCATGTTTTTCCTTCCCAGATACTAGCCCGTTTGAATGTTTGGGGCACTTTTTAGCTAAAATCATCCTACGGGGCCTAACTGCATATGCTAAAGCCTGCCTATTTTGAATGGTCTAGTGGCCCCTGCAACCTCCAAAAATATCAGGATTTACTTCCCCAATAACCTGCTAACTCACCCCTGAAATACATACTTATTCACTCTATTTTGTTAATTGGACTCATTTCTCATTTGAAATGCCCATATTTGGGCGGCCAGAAATGTGCGTCTTTAAAAATTGATTTCTACGAGACCCCACTTTTGCGCGTCGGACCTCAACTTTTCCCGTAAACGCAGAAAAACCGCAAGTTTCAGGAGAAACGAGACAGACATCCCCTCCCTCTGCCACCCACCCGCCCTACTGAAAGCCAGCCATTAGACATGCACAGATAGTTCTGAGGGTCTGTCTGTGATGTCATAAAGGGCCTGCTGATCAATGGGCAGCTTTCTGATTGGCTGCTGTATTTGATTGACAGATGGAAGCAGGCAGCTGATTGGCTGTCTAGCCTAAAGTGCTTTACACACCTCCCTGATGGTACCACTGGCTAAGACTCCACCTCAGCTCATTGGGTAATGAAAAATTTAGAACAATGGATGGATGAAAGCATGCAGGCCGGCCATTTTGGGACGCTCATTGGACTTGTTTAATGCAATGCACCTTTGTATTTTCACATGCATTTGCTTCATGCTATAATCACTGTGCATAAAAATTTGGAAACATGGCATACAGTGTATCATTTGGTGTCTAAGTCATGTTTCCCATGTTTTTCCTTCCCAGATACTAGCCCGTTTGAATGTTTGGGGCACTTTTTAGCTAAAATCATCCTACGGGGCCTAACTGCATATGCTAAAGCCTGCCTATTTTGAATGGTCTAGTGGCCCCTGCAACCTCCAAAAATATCAGGACTTACTTCCCCAATAACCTGCTAACTCACCCCTGAAATACATACTTATTCACCCTATTTTGTTCATTGGACTCATTTTTCATTTGAAATGCCTATTTTTGGGGGGCCAGAAATGTGCGTCTTTAAAAGGTGATTTCTACGATATCCCACTTTTACGCGTCGGACCTCAAATTTTCCCGTAAACGCAGAAAAAACGCAATTTTCAGGAGAAATGAGACAGACATCCCCTCCCTCTGCCACCCACCCGCCCAACTGAAAGCCAGCAATTAGACATGCACAGATAGTTCTGAGGGTCTGTCTGTGATGTCATAAAGGGCCTGCTGATCAATGGGCAGCTTTCTGATTGGCTGCTGTATTTGATTGACAGATGGAAGCTGGCAGCTGATTGGCTGTCTAGCCTAAAGTGCTTTACACACCTCCCTGATGGTACCACTGGCTAAGACTCCACCTCAGCTCATTGGGTAATGAAAAATTTAGAACAATTGATGGATGAAAGCAGGCAGGCCGGCCATTTTGGGACGCTCATTGGACTTGTTTAATGCAATGCACCTTTGTATTTTCACATGCATTCGCTTCATGCTGTAACCACTGTGCATAAAAATTTGGAAACATGGCATACAGTGTATCATTTGGTGTCTAAGTCATGTTTCCCATGTTTTTCCTTCCCAGATACTAGCCCGTTTGAGTGTTTGGGACACTTTTTAGCTAAAATCATCCTACGGGGCTTAACTGCATATGCTAAAGCCTGCCTATTTTGAATGGTCTAGTGGCCCCTACAACCTCCAAAAATATCAGGATTTACTTCCCCAATAACCTGCTAACTCACCCCTGAAATACATACTTATTCACCCTATTTTGTTCATTGGACTCATTTCTCATTTGAAATGCCCATTTTTGGGGGGGCAAGAATTGTGCGTCTTTAAAAGGTGATTTCTACGATACCCCACTTTTGCGCGTCGGACCTCAACTTTTCCCGTAAACGCAGAAAAACCGCAATTTTCAGGAGAAACGAGACAGACATCCCCTCCCTCTGCCACCCACCCGCCCAACTGAAAGCCAGCCATTAGACATGCACAGATAGTTCTGAGGGTCTGTCTGTGATGTCATAAAGGGCCTGCTGATCAATGGGCAGCTTTCTGATTGGCTGCTGTATTTAATTGACAGATGGAAGCTGGCAGCTGATTGGCTGTCTAGCATAAAGTGCTTTACACACCTCCCTGATGGTACCACTGGCTAAAACTCCACCTCAGCTCATAGGGTAATGAAAAATTTAGAACAATTAATGGATGAAAGCAGGCCGGCCATTTTGGGACGCTCATTGGACTTGTTTAATGCAATGCACCTTTGTATTTTCACATGCATTCGCTTCATGCTGTAACCACTGTGCATAAAAATTTGGAAACATGGCATACAGTGTATCATTTGGTGTCTAAGTCATGTTTCCCATGTTTTTCCTTCCCAGATACTAGCCCGTTTGAGTGTTTGGGGCACTTTTTAGCTAAAATCATCCTACAGGACCTAACTGCATTTGCTAAAGCCTGCCTATTTTGAATGGTGTAGTGGCCCCTACAACCTCCAAAAATATCAGGACTTACTTCCCCAATAACCGTCTAACTCACCCCTGAAATACATACTTATTCACCCTATTTTGTTCATTGGACTCATTTCTCATTTGAAATGCCCATTTTTGGGGGGCCAGAAATGTGCGTCTTTAAAAGGTGATTTCTACGATACCCCACTTTTGCGCGTCGGACTTCAACTTTTCCCGTAAACGCAGAAAAACCGCAATTTTCAGGTGAAACGAGACAGACATCCCCTCCCTCTGCCACCCACCCGCCCAACTGACAGCCAGCCATTAGACATGCACAGATAGTTCTGAGGGTCTGTCTGTGATGTGATAAAGGGCCTGCTGATCAATGGGCAGCTTTCTGATTGGCTGCTGTATTTGATTGACAGATGGAAGCTGGCAGCTGATTGGCTGTCTAGCCTAAAGTGCTTTACACACCTCCCTGATGGTACCACTGGCTAAGACTCCACCTCAGCTCATTGGGTAATGAAAAATTTAGAACAATGGATGGATGAAAGCAGGCAGGCCGGCCATTTTGGGACGCTCATTGGACTTGTTTAATGCAATGCACCTTTGTATTTTCACATGCATTTGCTTCATGCTGTAACCACTGTGCATAAAAATTTGGAAACATGGCATACAGTGTATCATTTGGTGTCTAAGTCATGTTTCCCATGTTTTTCCTTCCCAGATACTAGCCCGTTTGAATGTTTGGGGCACTTTTTAGCTAAAATCATCCTACGGGGCCTAACTGCATATGCTAAAGCCTGCCTATTTTGAATGGTCTAGTGGCCCCTGCAACCTCCAAAAATATCAGGATTTACTTCCCCAATAACCTGCTAACTCACCCCTGAAATACATACTTATTCACACTATTTTGTTAATTGGACTCATTTCTCATTTGAAATGCCCATTTTTGGGGGGCCAGAAATGTGCGTCTTTAAAAGGTGATTTCTACGATACCCCACTTTTGCGCGTCGGACCTCAACTTTTCCCGTAAACGCAGAAAAACCGCAAGTTTCAGGAGAAACGAGACAGACATCCCCTCCCTCTGCCACCCACCCGCCCAACTGAAAGCCAGCCATTAGACATGCACAGATAGTTCTGAGGGTCTGTCTGTGATGTCATAAAGGGCCTGCTGATCAATGGGCAGCTTTCTGATTGGCTGCTGTATTTGATTGACAGATGGAAGCAGGCAGCTGATTGGCTGTCTAGCCTAAAGTGCTTTACACACCTCCCTGATGGTACCACTGGCTAAGACTCCACCTCAGCTCATTGGGTAATGAAAAATTTAGAACAATGGATGGATGAAAGCAGGCAGGCCGGCCATTTTGGGACGCTCATTGGACTTGTTTAATGCAATGCACCTTTGTATTTTCACATGCATTCGCTTCATGCTGTAACCACTGTGCATACAAATTTGGAAACATGGCATACAGTGTATCATTTGGTGTCTAAGTCATGTTTCCCATGTTTTTCCTTCCCAGATACTAGCCCGTTTGAGTGTTTGGGACACTTTTTAGCTAAAATCATCATACGGGGCTTAACTGCATATGCTAAAGCCTGCCTATTTTGAATGGTCTAGTGGCCCCTACAACCTCCAAAAATATCAGGATTTACTTCCCCAATAACCTGCTAACTCACCCCTGAAATACATACTTATTCACCCTATTTTGTTCATTGGACTCATTTCTCATTTGAAATGCCCATTTTTGGGGGGCAAGAATTGTGCGTCTTTAAAAGGTGATTTCTACGATACCCCACTTTTGCGCGTTGGACCTCAACTTTTCCCGTAAACGCAGAAAAACCACAATTTTCAGGAGAAACGAGACAGACATCCCCTCCCTCTGCCACCCACCCGCCCAACTGAAAGCCAGCCATTAGACATGCACAGATAGTTCTGAGGGTCTGTCTGTGATGTCATAAGGGGCCTGCTGATCAATGGGCAGCTTTCTGATTGGCTGCTGTATTTAATTGACAGATGGAAGCTGGCAGCTGATTGGCTGTCTAGCCTAAAGTGCTTTACACACCTCCCTGATGGTACCACTGGCTAAGACTCCACCTCAGCTCATTGGGTAATGAAAAATTTAGAACAATTAATGGATGAAAGCAGGCCGGCCATTTTGGGACGCTCATTGGACTTGTTTAATGCAATGCACCTTTGTATTTTCACATGCATTCGCTTCATGCTGTAACCACTGTGCATAAAAATTTGGAAACATGGCATACAGTGTATCATTTGGTGTCTAAGTCATGTTTCCCATGTTTTTCCTTCCCAGATACTAGCCCGTTTGAGTGTTTGGGGCACTTTTTAGCTAAAATCATCCTACAGGGCCTAACTGCATTTGCTAAAGCCTGCCTATTTTGAATGGTGTAGTGGCCCCTGCAACCTCCAAAAATATCAGGACTTACTTCCCCAATAACCGTCTAACTCACCCCTGAAATACATACTTATTCACCCTATTTTGTTCATTGGACTCATTTCTCATTTGAAATGCCCATTTTTTAGGGGGCCAGAAATGTGCGTCTTTAAAAGGTGATTTCTACGATACCCCACTTTTGCGCGTCGGACCTCAACTTTTCCCGTAAACGCAGAAAAACTGCAATTTTCAGGAGAAACGAGACAGACATCCCCTCCCTCTGCCACCCACCCGCCCAACTGACAGCCAGCCATTAGACATGCACAGATAGTTCTGAGGGTCTGTCTGTGATGTCATAAAGGGCCTGCTGATCAATGGGCAGCTTTCTGATTGGCTGCTGTATTTGATAGACAGATGGAAGCTGGCAGCTGATTGGCTGTATAGCCTAAAGTGCTTTACACACCTCCAATTGATGGATGAAAGCAGGCCGGCCGGCCATTTTGGGACGCTCAGTGGACTTGTTTAATGCAATGCACCTTTGTATATTCACATGCATTCGCTTCATGCTGTAACCACTGTGCATACAAATTTGGAAACATGGCATACAGTGTATCATTTGGTGTCTAAGTCATGTTTCCCATAATTTCCCTTCCCAGATACAAGCACTTTTGAGTGTTTGGGGCACTTTTTAGCTAAAATCATCCTACAGGGCCTAACTGCATATGCTAAAGCCTGCCTATTTTGAATGGTGTAGTGGCCCCTGCAACCTCCAAAAATATCAGGACTTACTTCCCCAATAACCTGCTAACTCACACCTGAAATACATACTTATTCACCCTATTTTGTTCATTGGACTCATTTCTCATTTGAAATGCCCATTTTTGGGGGGCCAGAAATGTGCGTCTTTAAAAGGTGATTTCTACGATACCCCACTTTTGCGCGTCGGACCTCAACTTTTCCCGTAAACGCAGAAAAACCACAATTTTCAGGAGAAACGAGACAGACATCCCCTCCCTCTGCCACCCACCCGCCCAACTGAAAGCCAGCAATTAGACATGCACAGATAGTTCTGAGGGTCTGTCTGTGATGTCATAAAGGGCCTGCTGATCAATGGGCAGCTTTCTGATTGGCTGCTGTATTTGATTGACAGATGGAAGCTGGCAGCTGATTGGCTGTCTAGCCTAAAGTGCTTTACACACCTCCCTGATGGTACCACTGGCTAAGACTCCCCCTCAGCTCATTGGGTAATGAAAAATTTAGAACAATTGATGGATGAAAGCAGGCAGGCCGGCCATTTTGGGACGCTCATTGGACTTGTTTAATGCAATGCACCTTTGTATTTTCACATGCATTCGCTTCATGCTGTAACCACTGTGCATAAAAAATTTGGAAACATGGCATACAGTGTATCATTTGGTGTCTAAGTCATGTTTCCCATGTTTTTCCTTCCCAGATACTAGCCCGTTTGAGTGTTTGGGGCACTTTTTAGCTAAAATCATCCTACGGGGCTTAACTGCATATGCTAAAGCCTGCCTATTTTGAATGGTCTAGTGGCCCCTACAACCTCCAAAAATATCAGGATTTACTTCCCCAATAACCTGCTAACTCACCCCTGAAATACATACTTATTCACCCTATTTTGTTAATTGGACTCATTTCTCATTTGAAATGCCCATTTTTGGGGGGCAAGAATTGTGCGTCTTTAAAAGGTGATTTCTACGATACCCCACTTTTGCGCGTCGGACCTCAACTTTTCCCGTAAACGCAGAAAAACCGCAATTTTCAGGAGAAACGAGACAGACATCCCCTCCCTCTGCCACCCACCCGCCCAACTGAAAGCCAGCCATTAGATATGCACAGATAGTTCTGAGGGTCTGTCTGTTATGTCATAAAGGGCCTGCTGATCAATGGGCAGCTTTCTGATTGGCTGCTGTATTTAATTGACAGATGGAAGCTGGCAGCTGATTGGCTGTCTAGCCTAAAGTGCTTTACACACCTCCCTGATGGTACCACTGGCTAAGACTCCACCTCAGCTCATTGGGTAATGAAAAATTTAGAACAATTGATGGATGAAAGCAGGCAGGCCGGCCATTTTGGGACGCTCATTGGACTTGTTTAATGCAATGCACCTTTGTATTTTCACATGCATTCGCTTCATGCTGTAACCACTGTGCATAAAAATTTGGAAACATGGCATACAGTGTATCATTTGGTGTCTAAGTCATGTTTCCCATGTTTTTCCTTCCCAGATACAAGCCCGTTTGAGTGTTTGGGGCACTTTTTAGCTAAAATCATCCTACGGGGCCTAACTGCATATGCTAAAGCCTGCCTATTTTGAATGGTCTAGTGGCCCCTGCAACCTCCAAAAATATCAGGATTTACTTCCCCAATAGCCTGCTAACTCACCCCTGAAATACATACTTATTCACCCTATTTTGTTAATTGGACTCATTTTTCATTTGAAATGCCTATTTTTGGGGGGCAAGAATTGTGCGTCTTTAAAAGGTGATTTCTACGATACCCCACTTTTGCGCGTCGGACCTCAACTTTTCCCGTAAACGCAGAAAAACCACAATTTTCAGGAGAAACGAGACAGACATCCCCTCCCTCTGCCACCCACCCGCCCAACTGAAAGCCAGCCATTAGACATGCACAGATAGTTCTGAGGGTCTGTCTGTGATGTCATAAGGGGCCTGCTGATCAATGGGCAGCTTTCTGATTGGCTGCTGTATTTAATTGACAGATGGAAGCTGGCAGCTGATTGGCTGTCTAGCCTAAAGTGCTTTACACACCTCCCTGATGGTACCACTGGCTAAGACTCCACCTCAGCTCATTGGGTAATGAAAAATTTAGAACAATTAATGGATGAAAGCAGGCCGGCCATTTTGGGACGCTCATTGGACTTGTTTAATGCAATGCACCTTTGTATTTTCACATGCATTCGCTTCATGCTGTAACCACTGTGCATAAAAATTTGGAAACATGGCATACAGTGTATCATTTGGTGTCTAAGTCATGTTTCCCATGTTTTTCCTTCCCAGATACTAGCCCGTTTGAGTGTTTGGGGCACTTTTTAGCTAAAATCATCCTACAGGTCCTAACTGCATTTGCTAAAGCCTGCCTATTTTGAATGGTGTAGTGGCCCCTGCAACCTCCAAAAATATCAGGACTTACTTCCCCAATAACCGTCTAACTCACCCCTGAAATACATACTTATTCACCCTATTTTGTTCATTGGACTCATTTCTCATTTGAAATGACCATTTTTGGGGGGCCAGAAATGTGCGTCTTTAAAAGGTGATTTCTACGATACCCCACTTTTGCGCGTCGGACCTCAACTTTTCCCGTAAACGCAGAAAAACTGCAATTTTCAGGAGAAACGAGACAGACATCCCCTCCCTCTGCCACCCACCCGCCCAACTGACAGCCAGCCATTAGACATGCACAGATAGTTCTGAGGGTCTGTCTGTGATGTCATAAAGGGCCTGCTGATCAATGGGCAGCTTTCTGATTGGCTGCTGTATTTGATTGACAGATGGAAGCTGGCAGCTGATTGGCTGTATAGCCTAAAGTGCTTTACACACCTCCAATTGATGGATGAAAGCAGGCAGGCCGGCCATTTTGGGATGCTCAGTGGACTTGTTTAATGCAATGCACCTTTGTATATTCACATGCATTCGCTTCATGCTGTAACCACTGTGCATACAAATTTGGAAACATGGCATACAGTGTATCATTTGGTGTCTAAGTCATGTTTCCCATAATTTCCCTTCCCAGATACAAGCACTTTTGAGTGTTTGGGGCACTTTTTAGCTAAAATCATCCTACAGGGCCTAACTGCATATGCTAAAGCCTGCCTATTTTGAATGGTGTAGTGGCCCCTGCAACCTCCAAAAATATCAGGACTTACTTCCCCAATAACCTGCTAACTCACACCTGAAATACATACTTATTCACCCTATTTTGTTCATTGGACTCATTTCTCATTTGAAATGCCCATTTTTGGGGGGCCAGAAATGTGCGTCTTTAAAAGGTGATTTCTACGATACCCCACTTTTGCGCGTCGGACCTCAACTTTTCCCGTAAACGCAGAAAAACCACAATTTTCAGGAGAAACGAGACAGACATCCCCTCCCTCTGCCACCCACCCGCCCAACTGAAAGCCAGCAATTAGACATGCACAGATAGTTCTGAGGGTCTGTCTGTGATGTCATAAAGGGCCTGCTGATCAATGGGCAGCTTTCTGATTGGCTGCTGTATTTGATTGACAGATGGAAGCTGGCAGCTGATTGGCTGTCTAGCCTAAAGTGCTTTACACACCTCCCTGATGGTACCACTGGCTAAGACTCCACCTCAGCTCATTGGGTAATGAAAAATTTAGAACAATTGATGGATGAAAGCAGGCAGGCCGGCCATTTTGGGACGCTCATTGGACTTGTTTAATGCAATGCACCTTTGTATTTTCAAATGCATTCGCTTCATGCTGTAACCACTGTGCATAAAAAATTTGGAAACATGGCATACAGTGTATCATTTGGTGTCTAAGTCATGTTTCCCATGTTTTTCCTTCCCAGATACTAGCCCGTTTGAGTGTTTGGGGCACTTTTTAGCTAAAATCATCCTACGGGGCTTAACTGCATATGCTAAAGCCTGCCTATTTTGAATGGTCTAGTGGCCCCTACAACCTCCAAAAATATCAGGATTTACTTCCCCAATAACCTGCTAACTCACCCCTGAAATACATACTTATTCACCCTATTTTGTTAATTGGACTCATTTCTCATTTGAAATGCCCATTTTTGGGGGGCACGAATTGTGCGTCTTTAAAAGGTGATTTCTACGATACCCCACTTTTGCGCGTCGGACCTCAACTTTTCCCGTAAACGCAGAAAAACCGCAATTTTCAGGAGAAACGAGACAGACATCCCCTCCCTCTGCCACCCACCCGCCCAACTGAAAGCCAGCCATTAGACATGCACAGATAGTTCTGAGGGTCTGTCTGTTATGTCATAAAGGGCCTGCTGATCAATGGGCAGCTTTCTGATTGGCTGCTGTATTTAATTGACAGATGGAAGCTGGCAGCTGATTGGCTGTCTAGCCTAAAGTGCTTTACACACCTCCCTGATGGTACCACTGGCTAAGACTCCACCTCAGCTCATTGGGTAATGAAAAATTTAGAACAATTGATGGATGAAAGCAGGCAGGCCGGCCATTTTGGGACGCTCATTGGACTTGTTTAATGCAATGCACCTTTGTATTTTCACATGCATTCGCTTCATGCTGTAACCACTGTGCATAAAAATTTGGAAACATGGCATACAGTGTATCATTTGGTGTCTAAGTCATGTTTCCCATGTTTTTCCTTCCCAGATACTAGCCCGTTTGAGTGTTTGGGGCACTTTTTAGCTAAAATCATCCTACGGGGCCTAACTGCATATGCTAAAGCCTGCCTATTTTGAATGGTCTAGTGGCCCCTGCAACCTCCAAAAATATCAGGATTTACTTCCCCAATAGCCTGCTAACTCACCCCTGAAATACATACTTATTCACCCTATTTTGTTCATTGGACTCATTTCTCATTTGAAATGCCCATTTTTTGGGGGCCAGAAATGTGCGTCTTTAAAAGGTGATTTCTACGAGACCCCACTTTTGCGCGTCGGACCTCAACTTTTCCCGTAAACGCAGAAAAACCGCAATTTTCAGGAGAAATGAGACAGACATCCCCTCCCTTTGCCACCCACCCGCCCAACTGAAAGCCAGCCATTAGACATGCACAGATAGTTCTGAGGGTCTGTCTGTGATGTCATAAAGGGCCTGCTGATCAATGGGCAGCTTTCTGATTGGCTGCTGTATTTGATTGACAGATGGAAGCTGGCAGCTGATTGGCTGTCTAGCCTAAAGTGCTTTACACACCTCCCTGATGGTACCACTGGCTAAGACTCCACCTCAGCTCATTGGGTAATGAAAAATTTAGAACAATTGATGGATGAAAGCAGGCAGGCCGGCCATTTTGGGACGCTCATTGGACTTGTTTAATGCAATGCACCTTTGTATTTTCACATGCATTTGCTTCATACTGTAACCACTGTGCATACAAATTTGGAAACATGGCATACAGTGTATCATTTGGTGTCTAAGTCATGTTTCCCATGTTTTTCCTTCCCAGATACTAGCCCGTTTGAATGTTTGGGGCACTTTTTAGCTAAAATCATCCTACGGGGCCTAACTGCATATGCTAAAGCCTGCCTATTTTGAATGGTCTAGTGGCCCCTGCAACCTCCAAAAATATCAGGATTTACTTCCCCAATAACCTGCTAACTCACCCCTGAAATACATACTTATTCACACTATTTTGTTAATTGGACTCATTTCTCATTTGAAATGCCCATTTTTGGGGGGTAAGAATTGTGCGTCTTTAAAAGGTGATTTCTACGATACCCCACTTTTGCGCGTCGGACCTCAACTTTTCCCGTAAACGCAGAAAAACCACAATTTTCAGGAGAAACGAGACAGACATCCCCTCCCTCTGCCACCCACCCGCCCAACTGAAAGCCAGCCATTAGACATGCACAGATAGTTCTGAGGGTCTGTCTGTGATGTCATAAAGGGCCTGCTGATCAATGGGCAGCTTTCTGATTGGCTGCTGTATTTGATTGACAGATGGAAGCTGGCAGCTGATTGGCTGTCTAGCCTAAAGTGCTTTACACACCTCCCTGATGGTACCACTGGCTAAGACTCCACCTCAGCTCATTGGGTAATGAAAAATTTAGAACAATTAATGGATGAAAGCAGGCCGGCCATTTTGGGACGCTCAGTGGACTTGTTTAATGCAATGCACCTTTGTATTTTCACATGCATTTGCTTCATGCTGTAACCACTGTGCATAAAAATTTGGAAACATGGCATACAGTGTATCATTTGGTGTCTAAGTCATGTTTCCCATATTTTCCCTTCCCAGATACAAGCCCGTTTGAGTTTTTGGGGCACTTTTTAGCTAAAATCATCCTACAGGGCCTAACTGCATATGCTAAAGCCTGCCTATTTTGAATGGTCTAGTGGCCCCTGCAACCTCCAAAAATATCAGGATTTACTTCCCCAATAGCCTGCTAACTCACCCCTGAAATACATACTTATTCACCCTATTTTGTTAATTGGACTCATTTCTCATTTGAAATGCCCATTTTTTGGGGGCCAGAAATGTGCGTCTTGAAAAGGTGATTTCTACGAGACCCCACTTTTGCGCGTCGGACCTCAACTTTTCCCGTAAACGCAGAAAAACCGCAATTTTCAGGAGAAATGAGACAGACATCCCCTCCCTCTGCCACCCACCCGCCCAACTGAAAGCCAGCCATTAGACATGCACAGATAGTTCTGAGGGTCTGTCTGTGATGTCATAAAGGGCCTGCTGATCAATGGGCAGCTTTCTGATTGGCTGCTGTATTTGATTGACAGATGGAAGCTGGCAGCTGATTGGCTGTCTAGCCTAAAGTGCTTTACACACCTCCCTGATGGTACCACTGGCTAAGACTCCACCTCAGCTCATTGGGTAATGAAAAATTTAGAACAATTGATGGATGAAAGCAGGCAGGCCGGCCATTTTGGGACGCTCATTGGACTTGTTTAATGCAATGCACCTTTGTATTTTCACATGCATTCGCTTCATGCTGTAACCACTGTGCATAAAAATTTGGAAACATGGCATACAGTGTATCATTTGGTGTCTAAGTCATGTTTCCCATGTTTTTCCTTCCCAGATACTAGCCCGTTTGAGTGTTTGGGGCACTTTAAAGCTAAAATCATCCTACGGGGCCTAACTGCATATGCTAAAGCCTGCCTATTTTGAATGGTCTAGTGGCCCCTGCAACCTCCAAAAATATCAGGACTTACTTCCCCAATAACCTGCTAACTCACCCCTGAAATACATACTTATTCACTCTATTTTTTTAATTGGACTCATTTCTCATTTGAAATGCCCATTTTTGGGTGGCCAGAAATGTGCGTCTTTAAATGGTGATTTCTACGATACCCCACTTTTGTGCGTCGGACCTCAACTTTTCCTGTAAACGCAGAAAAACCGCAAGTTTCAGGAGAAACGAGACAGACATCCCCTCCCTCTGCCACCCACCCGCCCTACTGAAAGCCAGCCATTAGACATGCACAGATAGTTCTGAGGGTCTGTCTGTGATGTCATATAGGGCCTGCTGATCAATGGGCAGCTTTCTGATTGGCTGCTGTATTTGATTGACAGATGGAAGCAGGCAGCTGATTGGCTGTCTAGCCTAAAGTGCTTTACACACCTCCCTGATGGTACCACTGGCTAAGACTCCACCTCAGCTCATTGGGTAATGAAAAATTTAGAACAATGGATGGATGAAAGCAGGCAGGCCGGCCATTTTGGGACGCTCATTGGACTTGTTTAATGCAATGCACCTTTGTATTTTCACATGCATTTGCTTCATACTGTAACCACTGTGCATAAAAATTTGGAAACATGGCATACAGTGTATCATTTGGTGTCTAAGTCATGTTTCCCATGTTTTTCCTTCCCAGATACTAGCCCGTTTGAATGTTTGGGGCACTTTTTAGCTAAAATCATCCTACGGGGCCTAACTGCATATGCTAAAGCCTGCCTATTTTGAATGGTCTAGTGGCCCCTGCAACCTCCAAAAATATCAGGATTTACTTCCCCAATAACCTGCTAACTCACCCCTGAAATACATACTTATTCACACTATTTTGTTAATTGGACTCATTTCTCATTTGAAATGCCCATTTTTGGGGTGTAAGAATTGTGCCTCTTTAAAAGGTGATTTCTACGATACCCCACTTTTGCGCGTCGGACCTCAACTTTTCCCGTAAACGCAGAAAAACCGCAATTTTCAGGAGAAACGAGACAGACATCCCCTCCCTCTGCCACCCACCCGCCCAACTGAAAGCCAGCCATTAGACATGCACAGATAGTTCTGAGGGTCTGTCTGTGATGTCATAAAGGGCCTGCTGATCAATGGGCAGCTTTCTGATTGGCTGCTGTATTTGATTGACAGATGGAAGCTGGCAGCTGATTGGCTGTATAGCCTAAAGTGCTTTACACACCTCCCTGATGGTACCACTGGCTGAGACTCCACCTCAGCTCATTGGGTAATGAAAAATTTAGAACAATTAATGGATGAAAGCAGGCCGGCCATTTTGGGACGCTCAGTGGACTTGTTTAATGCAATGCACCTTTGTATTTTCACATGCATTTGATTCATGCTGTAACCACTGTGCATAAAAATTTGGAAACATGGCATACAGTGTATCATTTGGTGTCTAAGTCATGTTTCCCATGTTTTTCCTTCCCAGATACTAGCCCGTTTGAATGTTTGGGGCACTTTTTAGCTAAAATCATCCTACGGGGCCTAACTGCATATGCTAAAGCCTGCCTATTTTGAATGGTGTAGTGGCCCCTGCAACCTCCAAAAATATCAGGACTTACTTCCCCAATAACCTGCTAACTCACCCCTGAAATACATACTTATTCACCCTATTTTGTTAATTGGACTCATTTTTCATTTGAAATGTCTATTTTTGGGGGGCCAGAAATGTGCGTCTTTAAAAGGTGATTTCTACGATACCCCACTTTTGCGCGTCGGACCTCAACTTTTCCCGTAAACGCAGAAAAACCGCAAGTTTCAGGAGAAACGAGACAGACATCCCCTCCCTCTGCCACCCACCCGCCCAACTGAAAGCCAGCCATTAGACATGCACAGATAGTTCTGAGGGTCTGTCTGTGATGTCATAAAGGGCCTGCTGATCAATGGGCAGCTTTCTGATTGGCTGCTGTATTTGATTGACAGATGGAAGCAGGCAGCTGATTGGCTGTCTAGCCTAAAGTGCTTTACACACCTGCCTGATGGTACCACTGGCTAAGACTCCACCTCAGCTCATTGGGTAATGAAAAATTTAGAACAATGGATGGATGAAAGCAGGCAGGCCGGCCATTTTGGGACGCTCATTGGACTTGTTTAATGCAATGCACCTTTGTATTTTCACATGCATTTGCTTCATGCTATAACCACTGTGCATAAAAATTTGGAAACATGGCATACAGTGTATCATTTGGTGTCTAAGTCATGTTTCCCATGTTTTTCCTTCCCAGATACTAGCCCGTTTGAATGTTTGGGGCACTTTTTAGCTAAAATCATCCTACGGGGCCTAACTGCATATGCTAAAGCCTGCCTATTTTGAATGGTCTAGTGGCCCCTGCAACCTCCAAAAATATCAGGACTTACTTCCCCAATAACCTGCTAACTCACCCCTGAAATACATACTTATTCACCCTATTTTGTTCATTGGACTCATTTCTCATTTGAAATGCCTATTTTTGGGGGGCCAGAAATGTGCGTCTTTAAAAGGTGATTTCTACGTTATCCCACTTTAGCGCGTCGGACCTCAAATTTTCCCGTAAACGCAGAAAAAACGCAATTTTCAGGAGAAACGAGACAGACATCCCCTCCCTCTGCCACCCACCCGCCCAACTGAAAGCCAGCAATTAGACATGCACAGATAGTTCTGAGGGTCTGTCTGTGATGTCATAAAGGGCCTGCTTATCAATGGGCAGCTTTCTGACTGGCTGCTGTATTTGATTGACAGATGGAAGTTGGCAGCTGATTGGCTGTCTAGCCTAAAGTGCTTTACACACCTCCCTGATGGTACCACTGGCTAAGACTCCACCTCAGCTCATTGGGTAATGAAAAATTTAGAACAATTGATGGATGAAAGCAGGCAGGCCGGCCATTTTGGGACGCTCATTGGACTTGTTTAATGCAATGCACCTTTGTATTTTCACATGCATTCGCTTCATGCTGTAACCACTGTGCATAAAAATTTGGAAACATGGCATACAGTGTATCATTTGGTGTCTAAGTCATGTTTCCCATGTTTTTCCTTCCCAGATACTAGCCCGTTTGAGTGTTTGGGGCTCTTTTTAGCTAAAATCATCATACGGGGCTTAACTGCATATACTAAAGCCTGCCTATTTTGAATGGTCTAGTGGCCCCTACAACCTCCAAAAATATCAGGATTTACTTCCCCAATAACCTGCTAACTCACCCCTGAAATACATACTTATTCACCCTATTTTGTTAATTGGACTCATTTCTCATTTGAAATGCCCATTTTTGGGGGGCAAGAATTGTGCGTCTTTAAAAGGTGATTTCTACGATACCCCACTTTTGCGCGTCGGACCTCAACTTTTTCCGTAAACGCAGAAAAACCCCAATTTTCAGGAGAAACGAGACAGACATCCCCTCCCTCTGCCACCCACCCGCCCAACTGAAAGCCAGCCATTAGACATGCACAGATAGTTCTGAGGGTCTGTCTGTGATGTCATAAAGGACCTGCTGATCAATGGGCAGCTTTCTGATTGGCTGCTGTATTTGATTGACAGATGGAAGCTGGCAGCTGATTGGCTGTCTAGCCTAAAGTGCTTTACACACCTCCCTGATGGTACCACTGGCTAAGACTCCACCTCAGCTCATTGGGTAATGAAAAATTTAGAACAATTAATGGATGAAAGCAGGCCGGCCATTTTGGGACGCTCATTGGACTTGTTTAATGCAATGCACCTTTGTATTTTCACATGCATTCGCTTCATGCTGTAACCACTGTGCATAAAAATTTGGAAACATGGCATACAGTGTATCATTTGGTGTATAAGTCATGTTTCCCATATTTTCCCTTCCCAGATACAAGCCCGTTTGAGTGTTTGGGGCACTTTTTAGCTAAAATCATCCTACAGGGCCTAACTGCATATGCTAAAGCCTGCCTATTTTGAATGGTGTAGTGGCCCCTGCAACCTCCAAAAATATCAGGACTTACTTCCCCAATAACCTGCTAACTCACCCCTGAAATACATACTTATTCACCCTATTTTGTTCATTGGACTCATTTCTCATTTGAAATGCCCATTTTTGGGGGGCCAGAAATGTGCGTCTTTAAAAGGTGATTTCTACGATACCCCACTTTTGCGCGTCGGACCTCAACTTTTCCTGTAAACGCAGAAAAACCACAATTTTCAGGAGAAACGAGACAGACATCCCCTCCCTCTGCCACCCACCCGCCCAACTGAAAGCCAGCCATTAGACATGCACAGATAGTTCTGAGGGTCTGTCTGTGATGTCATAAAGGGCCTGCTGATCAATGGGCAGCTTTCTGATTGGCTGCTGTATTTGATTGACAGATGGAAGCTGGCAGCTGATTGGCTGTATAGCCTAAAGTGCTTTACACACCTCCCTGATGGTACCACTGGTTAAGACTCCACCTCAGCTCATTGGGTAATGAAAAATTTAGAACAATTGATGGATGAAAGCAGGCAGGCCGGCCATTTTGGGACGCTCAGTGGACTTGTTTAATGCAATGCACCTTTGTATATTCACATGCATTCGCTTCATGCTGTAACCACTGTGCATAAAAATTTGGAAACATGGCATACAGTGTATCATTTGGTGTCTAAGTCATATTTCCCTTCCCAGATACAAGCACTTTTGAGTGTTTGGGGCACTTTTTAGCTAAAATCATCCTACAGGGCCTAACTGCATATGCTAAAGCCTGCCTATTTTGAATGGTGTAGTGGCCCCTGCAACCTCCAAAAATATCAGGACTTACTTCCCCAATAACCTGCTAACTCACCCCTGAAATACATACTTATTCACACTATTTTGTTCATTGGACTCATTTCTCATTTGAAATGCCCATTTTTGGGGGCCAGAAATGTGCGTCTTTAAAAGGTGATTTCTACGATACCCCACTTTTGCGCGTCGGACCTCAACTTTTCCCGTAAACGCAGAAAAACCACAATTTTCAGGAGAAACGAGACAGACATCCCCTCCCTCTGCCACCCACCCGCCCAACTGAAAGCCAGCCATTAGACATGCACAGATAGTTCTGAGGGTCTGTCTGTGATGTCATAAAGGGCCTGCTGATCAATGGGCAGCTTTCTGATTGGCTGCTGTATTTGATTGACAGATGGAAGCAGGCAGCTGATTGGCTGTCTAGCCTAAAGTGCTTTACACACCTCCCTGATGGTACCACTGGCTAAGACTCCACCTCAGCTCATTGGGTAATGAAAAATTTAGAACAATGGATGGATGAAAGCAGGCAGGCCGGCCATTTTGGGACGCTCATTGGACTTGTTTAATGCAATGCACCTTTGTATTTTCACATGCATTTGCTTCATACTGTAACCACTGTGCATAAAAATTTGGAAACATGGCATACAGTGTATCATTTGGTGTCTAAGTCATGTTTCCAAAGTTTTTCCTTCCCAGATACTAGCCCGTTTGAATGTTTGGGGCACTTTTTAGCTAAAATCATCCTACGGGGCCTAACTGCATATGCTAAAGCCTGCCTATTTTGAATGGTCTAGTGGCCCCTGCAACCTCCAAAAATATCAGGATTTACTTCCCCAATAACCTGCTAACTCACCCCTGAAATACATACTTATTCACACTATTTTGTTAATTGGACTCATTTCTCATTTGAAATGCCCATTTTTGGGGTGTAAGAATTGTGCGTCTTTAAAAGGTGATTTCTACGATACCCCACTTTTGCGCGTCGGACCTCAACTTTTCCCGTAAACGCAGAAAAACCGCAATTTTCAGGAGAAACGAGACAGACATCCCCTCCCTCTGCCACCCACCCGCCCAACTGAAAGCCAGCCATTAGACATGCACAGATAGTTCTGAGGGTCTGTCTGTGATGTCATAAAGGGCCTGCTGATCAATGGGCAGCTTTCTGATTGGCTGCTGTATTTGATTGACAGATGGAAGCTGGCAGCTGATTGGCTGTCTAGCCTAAAGTGCTTTACACACCTCCCTGATGGTACCACTGGCTAAGACTCCACCTCAGCTCATTGGGTAATGAAAAATTTAGAACAATTAATGGATGAAAGCAGGCCGGCCATTTTGGGACGCTCAGTGGACTTGTTTAATGCAATGCACCTTTGTATTTTCACATGCATTTGCTTCATGCTGTAACCACTGTGCATAAAAATTTGGAAACATGGTATACAGTGTATCATTTGGTGTCTAAGTCATGTTTCCCATGTTTTTCCTTCCCAGATACTAGCCCGTTTGAATGTTTGGGGCACTTTTTAGCTAAAATCATCCTACGGGGCCTAACTGCATATGCTAAAGCCTGCCTATTTTGAATGGTGTAGTGGCCCCTGCAACCTCCAAAAATATCAGGACTTACTTCCCCAATAACCTGCTAACTCACCCCTGAAATACATACTTATTCACCCTATTTTGTTAATTGGACTCATTTTTCATTTGAAATGCCTATTTTGGGGGGGCCAGAAATGTGCGTCTTTAAAAGGTGATTTCTACGATACCCCACTTTTGCGCGTCGGACCTCAACTTTTCCCGTAAATGCAGAAAAACCGCAAGTTTCAGGAGAAACGAGACAGACATCCCCTCCCTCTGCCACCCACCCGCCCAACTGAAAGCCAGCCATTAGACATGCACAGATAGTTCTGAGGGTCTGTCTGTGATGTCATAAAGGGCCTGCTGATCAATGGGCAGCTTTCTGATTGGCTGCTGTATTTGATTGACAGATGGAAGCAGGCAGCTGATTGGCTGTCTAGCCTAAAGTGCTTTACACACCTGCCTGATGGTACCACTGGCTAAGACTCCACCTCAGCTCATTGGGTAATGAAAAATTTAGAACAATGGATGGATGAAAGCAGGCAGGCCGGCCATTTTGGGACGCTCATTGGACTTGTTTAATGCAATGCACCTTTGTATTTTCACATGCATTTGCTTCATGCTATAACCACTGTGCATAAAAATTTGGAAACATGGCATACAGTGTATCATTTGGTGTCTAAGTCATGTTTCCCATGTTTTTCCTTCCCAGATACTAGCCCGTTTGAATGTTTGGGGCACTTTTTAGCTAAAATCATCCTACGGGGCCTAACTGCATATGCTAAAGCCTGCCTATTTTGAATGGTCTAGTGGCCCCTGCAACCTCCAAAAATATCAGGACTTACTTCCCCAATAACCTGCTAACTCACCCCTGAAATACATACTTATTCACCCTATTTTGTTCATTGGACTCATTTCTCATTTGAAATGCCTATTTTTGGGGGGCCAGAAATGTGCGTCTTTAAAAGGTGATTTCTACGATATCCCACTTTTGCGCGTCGGACCTCAAATTTTCCCGTAAACGCAGAAAAAACGCAATTTTCAGGAGAAACGAGACAGACATCCCCTCCCTCTGCCACCCACCCGCCCAACTGAAAGCCAGCAATTAGACATGCACAGATAGTTCTGAGGGTCTGTCTGTGATGTCATAAAGGGCCTGCTGATCAATGGGCAGCTTTCTGATTGGCTGCTGTATTTGATTGACAGATGGAAGCTGGCAGCTGATTGGCTGTCTAGCCTAAAGTGCTTTACACACCTCCCTGATGGTACCACTGGCTAAGACTCCACCTCAGCTCATTGGGTAATGAAAAATTTAGAACAATTGATGGATGAAAGCAGGCAGGCCGGCCATTTTGGGACGCTCATTGGACTTGTTTAATGCAATGCACCTTTGTATTTTCACATGCATTCGCTTCATGCTGTAACCACTGTGCATAAAAATTTGGAAACATGGCATACAGTGTATCATTTGGTGTCTAAGTCATGTTTCCCATGTTTTTCCTTCCCAGATACTAGCCCGTTTGAGTGTTTGGGGCACTTTTTAGCTAAAATCATCATACGGGGCTTAACTGCATATACTAAAGCCTGCCTATTTTGAATGGTCTAGTGGCCCCTACAACCTCCAAAAATATCAGGATTTACTTCCCCAATAACCTGCTAACTCACCCCTGAAATACATACTTATTCACCCTATTTTGTTAATTGGACTCATTTCTCATTTGAAATGCCCATTTTTGGGGGGCAAGAATTGTGCGTCTTTAAAAGGTGATTTCTACGATACCCCACTTTTGCGCGTCGGACCTCAACTTTTTCCGTAAACGCAGAAAAACCCCAATTTTCAGGAGAAACGAGACAGACATCCCCTCCCTCTGCCACCCACCCGCCCAACTGAAAGCCAGCCATTAGACATGCACAGATAGTTCTGAGGGTCTGTCTGTGATGTCATAAAGGACCTGCTGATCAATGGGCAGCTTTCTGATTGGCTGCTGTATTTGATTGACAGATGGAAGCTGGCAGCTGATTGGCTGTCTAGCCTAAAGTGCTTTACACACCTCCCTGATGGTACCACTGGCTAAGACTCCACCTCAGCTCATTGGGTAATGAAAAATTTAGAACAATTAATGGATGAAAGCAGGCCGTCCATTTTGGGACGCTCATTGGACTTGTTTAATGCAATGCACCTTTGTATTTTCACATGCATTCGCTTCATGCTGTAACCACTGTGCATAAAAATTTGGAAACATGGCATACAGTGTATCATTTGGTGTATAAGTCATGTTTCCCATATTTTCCCTTCCCAGATACAAGCCCGTTTGAGTGTTTGGGGCACTTTTTAGCTAAAATCATCCTACAGGGCCTAACTGCATATGCTAAAGCCTGCCTATTTTGAATGGTGTAGTGGCCCCTGCAACCTCCAAAAATATCAGGACTTACTTCCCCAATAACCTGCTAACTCACCCCTGAAATACATACTTATTCACCCTATTTTGTTCATTGGACTCATTTCTCATTTGAAATGCCCATTTTTGGGGGGCCAGAAATGTGCGTCTTTAAAAGGTGATTTCTACGATACCCCACTTTTGCGCGTCGGACCTCAACTTTTCCTGTAAACGCAGAAAAACCACAATTTTCAGGAGAAACGAGACAGACATCCCCTCCCTCTGCCACCCACCCGCCCAACTGAAAGCCAGCCATTAGACATGCACAGATAGTTCTGAGGGTCTGTCTGTGATGTCATAAAGGGCCTGCTGATCAATGGGCAGCTTTCTGATTGGCTGCTGTATTTGATTGACAGATGGAAGCTGGCAGCTGATTGGCTGTATAGCCTAAAGTGCTTTACACACCTCCCTGATGGTACCACTGGCTAAGACTCCACCTCAGCTCATTGGGTAATGAAAAATTTAGAACAATTGATGGATGAAAGCAGGCAGGCCGGCCATTTTGGGACGCTCATTGGACTTGTTTAATGCAATGCACCTTTGTATTTTCACATGCATTCGCTTCATGCTGTAACCACTGTGCATAAAAATTTGGAAACATGGCATACAGTGTATCATTTGGTGTCTAAGTCATGTTTCCCATATTTTCCCTTCCCAGATACAAGCCCGTTTGAGTGTTTGGGGCACTTTTTAGCTAAAATCATCCTACAGGGCCTAACTGCATATGCTAAAGCCTGCCTATTTTGAATGGTCTAGTGGCCCCTGCAACCTCCAAAAATATCAGGATTTACTTCCCCAATAGCCTGCTAACTCACCCCTGAAATACATACTTATTCACCCTATTTTGTTAATTGGACTCATTTCTCATTTGAAATGCCCAATTTTTGGGGGCCAGAAATGTGCGTCTTTAAAAGGTGATTTCTACGAGACCCCACTTTTGCGTGTCGGACCTCAACTTTTCCCGTAAACGCAGAAAAACCACAATTTTCAGGAGAAACGAGACAGACATCCCGTCCCTCTGCCACCCACCCGCCCAACTGACAGCCAGCCATTAGACATGCATAGATAGTTCTGAGGGTCTGTCTGTGATGTCATAAAGGGCCTGCTGATCAATGGGCAGCTTTCTGATTGGCTGCTGTATTTGATTGACAGATGGAAGCTGGCAGCTGATTGGCTGTCTAGCCTAAAGTGCTTTACACACCTCACTGATGTTACCACTGGCTAAGACTCCACCTCAGCTCATTGGGTAATGAAAAATTTAGAACAATTGATGGATGAAAGCTGGCAGGCCGGCCATTTTGGGACGCTCAGTGGACTTGTTTAATGCAATGCACCTTTGTATATTCACATGCATTCGCTTCATGCTGTAACCACTGTGCATAAAAATTTGGAAACATGGCATACAGTGTATCATTTGGTGTCTAAGTCATGTTTCCCATAATTTCCCTTCCCAGATACAAGCACTTTTGAGTGTTTGGGGCACTTTTTAGCTAAAATCATCCTACAGGGCCTAACTGCATATGCTAAAGCCTGCCTATTTTGAATGGTGTAGTGGCCCCTGCAACCTCCAAAAATATCAGGACTTACTTCCCCAATAACCTGCTAACTCACCCCTGAAATACATACTTATTCACCCTATTTTGTTCATTGGACTCATTTCTCATTTGAAATGCCCATTTTTGGGGGGCCAGAAATGTGCGTCTTTAAAAGGTGATTTCTACGATACCCCACTTTTGCGCGTCGGACCTCAACTTTTCCCGTAAACGCAGAAAAACCACAATTTTCAGGAGAAACGAGACAGACATCCCCTCCCTCTGCCACCCACCCGCCCAACTGAAAGCCAGCCATTAGACATGCACAGATAGTTCTGAGGGTCTGTCTGTGATGTCATAAAGGGCCTGCTGATCAATGGGCAGCTTTCTGATTGGCTGCTGTATTTGATTGACAGATGGAAGCTGGCAGCTGATTGGCTGTCTAGCCTAAAGTGCTTTACACACCTCACTGATGTTACCACTGGCTAAGACTCCACCTCAGCTCATTGGGTAATGAAAAATTTAGAACAATGGATGGATGAAAGCAGGCAGGCCGGCCATTTTGGGACGCTCATTGGACTTGTTTAATGCAATGCACCTTTGTATTTTCACATGCATTTGCTTCATACTGTAACCACTGTGCATACAAATTTGGAAACATGGCATACAGTGTATCATTTGGTGTCTAAGTCATGTTTCCCATGTTTTTCCTTCCCAGATACTAGCCCGTTTGAATGTTTGGGGCACTTTTTAGCTAAAATCATCCTACGGGGCCTAACTGCATATGCTAAAGCCTGCCTATTTTGAATGGTCTAGTGGCCCCTGCAACCTCCAAAAATATCAGGATTTACTTCCCCAATAACCTGCTAACTCACCCCTGAAATACATACTTATTCACACTATTTTGTTAATTGGACTCATTTCTCATTTGAAATGCCCATTTTTGGGGTGTAAGAATTGTGCGTCTTTAAAAGGTGATTTCTACGATACCCCACTTTTGCGCGTCGGACCTCAACTTTTACCGTAAACGCAGAAAAACCGCAATTTTCAGGAGAAACGAGACAGACATCCCCTCCCTCTGCCACCCACCCGCCCAACTGAAAGCCAGCCATTAGACATGCACAGATAGTTCTGAGGGTCTGTCTGTGATGTCATAAAGGGCCTGCTGATCAATGGGCAGCTTTCTGATTGGCTGCTGTATTTGATTGACAGATGGAAGCTGGCAGCTGATTGGCTGTCTAGCCTAAAGTGCTTTACACACCTCCCTGATGGTACCACTGGCTAAGACTCCACCTCAGCTCATTGGGTAATGAAAAATTTAGAACAATTAATGGATGAAAGCAGGCCGGCCATTTTGGGACGCTCAGTGGACTTGTTTAATGCAATGCACCTTTGTATTTTCACATGCATTTGCTTCATGCTGTAACCACTGTGCATAAAAATTTGGAAACATGGCATACAGTGTATCATTTGGTGTCTAAGTCATGTTTCCCATGTTTTTCCTTCCCAGATACTAGCCCGTTTGAATGTTTGGGGCACTTTTTAGCTAAAATCATCCTACGGGGCCTAACTGCATATGCTAAAGCCTGCCTATTTTGAATGGTGTAGTGGCCCCTGCAACCTCCAAAAATATCAGGACTTACTTCCCCAATAACCTGCTAACTCACCCCTGAAATACATACTTATTCACCCTATTTTGTTAATTGGACTCATTTTTCATTTGAAATGCCTATTTTGGGGGGGCCAGAAATGTGCGTCTTTAAAAGGTGATTTCTACGATACCCCACTTTTGCGCGTCGGACCTCAACTTTTCCCGTAAACGCAGAAAAACCGCAAGTTTCAGGAGAAACGAGACAGACATCCCCTCCCTCTGCCACCCACCCGCCCAACTGAAAGCCAGCCATTAGACATGCACAGATAGTTCTGAGGGTCTGTCTGTGATGTCATAAAGGGCCTGCTGATCAATGGGCAGCTTTCTGATTGGCTGCTGTATTTGATTGACAGATGGAAGCAGGCAGCTGATTGGCTGTCTAGCCTAAAGTGCTTTACACACCTGCCTGATGGTACCACTGGCTAAGACTCCACCTCAGCTCATTGGGTAATGAAAAATTTAGAACAATGGATGGATGAAAGCAGGCAGGCCGGCCATTTTGGGACGCTCATTGGACTTGTTTAATGCAATGCACCTTTGTATTTTCACATGCATTTGCTTCATGCTATAACCACTGTGCATAAAAATTTGGAAACATGGCATACAGTGTATCATTTGGTGTCTAAGTCATGTTTCCCATGTTTTTCCTTCCCAGATACTAGCCCGTTTGAATGTTTGGGGCACTTTTTAGCTAAAATCATCCTACGGGGCCTAACTGCATATGCTAAAGCCTGCCTATTTTGAATGGTCTAGTGGCCCCTGCAACCTCCAAAAATATCAGGACTTACTTTCCCAATAACCTGCTAACTCACCCCTGAAATACATACTTATTCACCCTATTTTGTTCATTGGACTCATTTCTCATTTGAAATGCCTATTTTTGGGGGGCCAGAAATGTGCGTCTTTAAAAGGTGATTTCTACGATATCCCACTTTTGCGCGTCGGACCTCAAATTTTCCCGTAAACGCAGAAAAAACGCAATTTTCAGGAGAAACAAGACAGACATCCCCTTCCTCTGCCACCCACCCGCCCAACTGAAAGCCAGCAATTAGACATGCACAGATAGTTCTGAGGGTCTGTCTGTGATGTCATAAAGGGCCTACTGATCAATGGGCAGCTTTCTGATTGGCTGCTGTATTTGATTGACAGATGGAAGCTGGCAGCTGATTGGCTGTCTAGCCTAAAGTGCTTTACACACCTCCCTGATGGTACCACTGGCTAAGACTCCACCTCAGCTCATTGGGTAATGAAAAATTTAGAACAATTGATGGATGAAAGCAGGCAGGCCGGCCATTTTGGGACGCTCATTGGACTTGTTTAATGCAATGCACCTTTGTATTTTCACATGCATTCGCTTCATGCTGTAACCACTGTGCATAAAAATTTGGAAACATGGCATACAGTGTATCATTTGGTGTCTAAGTCATGTTTCCCATGTTTTTCCTTCCCAGATACTAGCCCGTTTGAGTGTTTGGGGCACTTTTTAGCTAAAATCATCATACGGGGCTTAACTGCATATACTAAAGCCTGCCTATTTTGAATGGTCTAGTGGCCCCTACAACCTCCAAAAATATCAGGATTTACTTCCCCAATAACCTGCTAACTCACCCCTGAAATACATACTTATTCACCCTATTTTGTTAATTGGACTCATTTCTCATTTGAAATGCCCATTTTTGGGGGGCAAGAATTGTGCGTCTTTAAAAGGTGATTTCTACGATACCCCACTTTTGCGCGTCGGACCTCAACTTTTTCCGTAAACGCAGAAAAACCCCAATTTTCAGGAGAAACGAGACAGACATCCCCTCCCTCTGCCACCCACCCGCCCAACTGAAAGCCAGCCATTAGACATGCACAGATAGTTCTGAGGGTCTGTCTGTGATGTCATAAAGGACCTGCTGATCAATGGGCAGCTTTCTGATTGGCTGCTGTATTTGATTGACAGATGGAAGATGGCAGCTGATTGGCTGTCTAGCCTAAAGTGCTTTACACACCTCCCTGATGGTACCACTGGCTAAGACTCCACCTCAGCTCATTGGGTAATGAAAAATTTAGAACAATTAATGGATGAAAGCAGGCCGGCCATTTTGGGACGCTCATTGGACTTGTTTAATGCAATGCACCTTTGTATTTTCACATGCATTCGCTTCATGCTGTAACCACTGTGCATAACAATTTGGAAACATGGCATACAGTGTATCATTTGGTGTATAAGTCATGTTTCCCATATTTTCCCTTCCCAGATACAAGCCTGTTTGAGTGTTTGGGGCACTTTTTAGCTAAAATCATCCTACAGGGCCTAACTGCATATGCTAAAGCCTGCCTATTTTGAATGGTGTAGTGGCCCCTGCAACCTCCAAAAATATCAGGACTTACTTCCCCAATAACCTGCTAACTCACCCCTGAAATACATACTTATTCACCCTATTTTGTTCATTGGACTCATTTCTCATTTGAAATGCCCATTTTTGGGGGGCCAGAAATGTGCGTCTTTAAAAGGTGATTTCTACGATACCCCACTTTTGCGCGTCGGACCTCAACTTTTCCTGTAAACGCAGAAAAACCACAATTTTCAGGAGAAACGAGACAGACATCCCCTCCCTCTGCCACCCACCCGCCCAACTGAAAGCCAGCCATTAGACATGCACAGATAGTTCTGAGGGTCTGTCTGTGATGTCATAAAGGGCCTGCTGATCAATGGGCAGCTTTCTGATTGGCTGCTGTATTTGATTGACAGATGGAAGCTGGCAGCTGATTGGCTGTATAGCCTAAAGTGCTTTACACACCTCCCTGATGGTACCACTGGCTAAGACTCCACCTCAGCTCATTGGGTAATGAAAAATTTAGAACAATTGATGGATGAAAGCAGGCAGGCCGGCCATTTTGGGACGCTCATTGGACTTGTTTAATGCAATGCACCTTTGTATTTTCACATGCATTCGCTTCATGCTGTAACCACTGTGCATAAAAATTTGGAAACATGGCATACAGTGTATCATTTGGTGTCTAAGTCATGTTTCCCATATTTTCCCTTCCCAGATACAAGCCCGTTTGAGTGTTTGGGGCACTTTTTAGCTAAAATCATCCTACAGGGCCTAACTGCATATGCTAAAGCCTGCCTATTTTGAATGGTCTAGTGGCCCCTGCAACCTCCAAAAATATCAGGATTTACTTCCCCAATAGCCTGCTAACTCACCCCTGAAATACATACTTATTAACCCTATTTTGTTAATTGGACTCATTTCTCATTTGAAATGCCCAATTTTTGGGGGCCAGAAATGTGCGTCTTTAAAAGGTGATTTCTACGAGACCCCACTTTTGCGTGTCGGACCTCAACTTTTCCCGTAAACGCAGAAAAACCACAATTTTCAGGAGAAACGAGACAGACATCCCCTCCCTCTGCCACCCACCCGCCCAACTGACAGCCAGCCATTAGACATGCATAGATAGTTCTGAGGGTCTGTCTGTGATGTCATAAAGGGCCTGCTGATCAATGGGCAGCTTTCTGATTGGCTGCTGTATTTGATTGACAGATGGAAGCTGGCAGCTGATTGGCTGTCTAGACTAAAGTGCTTTACACACCTCACTGATGTTACCACTGGCAAAGACTCCACCTCAGCTCATTGGGTAATGAAAAATTTAGAACAATTGATGGATGAAAGCAGGCAGGCCGGCCATTTTGGGACGCTCAGTGGACTTGTTTAATGCAATGCACCTTTGTATATTCACATGCATTCGCTTCATGCTGTAACCACTGTGCATAAAAATTTGGAAACATGGCATACAGTGTATCATTTGGTGTCTAAGTCATGTTTCCCATAATTTCCCTTCCCAGATACAAGCACTTTTGAGTGTTTGGGGCACTTTTTAGCTAAAATCATCCTACAGGGCCTAACTGCATATGCTAAAGCCTGCCTATTTTGAATGGTGTAGTGGCCCCTGCAACCTCCAAAAATATCAGGACTTACTTCCCCAATAACCTGCTAACTCACCCCTGAAATACATACTTATTCACCCTATTTTGTTCATTGGACTCATTTCTCATTTGAAATGCCCATTTTTGGGGGGCCAGAAATGTGCGTCTTTAAAAGGTGATTTCTACGATACCCCACTTTTGCGCGTCGGACCTCAACTTTTCCCGTAAACGCAGAAAAACCACAATTTTCAGGAGAAACGAGACAGACATCCCCTCCCTCTGCCACCCACCCGCCCAACTGAAAGCCAGCCATTAGACATGCACAGATAGTTCTGAGGGTCTGTCTGTGATGTCATAAAGGGCCTGCTGATCAATGGGCAGCTTTCTGATTGGCTGCTGTATTTGATTGACAGATGGAAGCTGGCAGCTGATTGGCTGTATAGCCTAAAGTGCTTTACACACCTTCCTGATGGTACCACTGGCTAAGACTCCACCTCAGCTCATTGGGTAATGAAAAATTTAGAACAATTGATGGATGAAAGCAGACAGGCCGGCCATTTTGAGACGCTCATTGGACTTGTTTAATGCAATGCACCTTTGTATTTTCACATGCATTCGCTTCATGCTGTAACCACTGTGCATAAAAATTTGGAAACATGGCATACAGTGTATCATTTGGTGTCTAAGTCATGTTTCCCATGTTTTTCCTTCCCAGATACTAGCCCGTTTGAGTGTTTGGGGCACTTTTTAGCTAAAATCATCATACGGGGCTTAACTGCATATGCTAAAGCCTGCCTATTTTGAATGGTCTAGTGGCCCCTGCAACCTCCAAAAATATCAGGATTTACTTCCCCAATAGCCTGCTAACTCACCCCTGAAATACATACTTATTCACCCTATTTTGTTAATTGGACTCATTTCTCATTTGAAATGCCCAATTTTTGGGGGCCAGAAATGTGCGTCTTTAAAAGGTGATTTCTACGAGACCCCACTTTTGCGCGTCGGACCTCAACTTTTCCTGTAAACGCAGAAAAACCACAATTTTCAGGAGAAACGAGACAGACATCCCCTCCCTCTGCCACCCACCCGCCCAACTGAAAGCCAGCCATTAGACATGCACAGATAGTTCTGAGGGTCTGTCTGTGATGTCATAAAGGGCCTGCTGATCAATGGGCAGCTTTCTGATTGGCTGCTGTATTTGATTGACAGATGGAAGCTGGCAGCTGATTGGCTGTATAGCCTAAAGTGCTTTACACACCTCCCTGATGGTACCACTGGCTAAGACTCCACCTCAGCTCATTGGGTAATGAAAAATTTAGAACAATTGATGGATGAAAGCAGGCAGGCCGGCCATTTTGGGACGCTCATTGGACTTGTTTAATGCAATGCACCTTTGTATTTTCACATGCATTCGCTTCATGCTGTAACCACTGTGCATAAAAATTTGGAAACATGGCATACAGTGTATCATTTGGTGTCTAAGTCATGTTTCCCATATTTTCCCTTCCCAGATACAAGCCCGTTTGAGTGTTTGGGGCACTTTTTAGCTAAAATCATCCTACAGGGCCTAACTGCATATGCTAAAGCCTGCCTATTTTGAATGGTCTAGTGGCCCCTGCAACCTCCAAAAATATCAGGATTTACTTCCCCAATAGTCTGCTAACTCACCCCTGAAATACATACTTATTAACCCTATTTTGTTAATTGGACTCATTTCTCATTTGAAATGCCCAATTTTTGGGGGCCAGAAATGTGCGTCTTTAAAAGGTGATTTCTACGAGACCCCACTTTTGCGTGTCGGACCTCAACTTTTCCCGTAAACGCAGAAAAACCACAATTTTCAGGAGAAACGAGACAGACATCCCCTCCCTCTGCCACCCACCCGCCCAACTGACAGCCAGCCATTAGACATGCATAGATAGTTCTGAGGGTCTGTCTGTGATGTCATAAAGGGCCTGCTGATCAATGGGCAGCTTTCTGATTGGCTGCTGTATTTGATTGACAGATGGAAGCTGGCAGCTGATTGGCTGTCTAGACTAAAGTGCTTTACACACCTCACTGATGTTACCACTGGCAAAGACTCCACCTCAGCTCATTGGGTAATGAAAAATTTAGAACAATTGATGGATGAAAGCAGGCAGGCCGGCCATTTTGGGACGCTCAGTGGACTTGTTTAATGCAATGCACCTTTGTATATTCACATGCATTCGCTTCATGCTGTAACCACTGTGCATAAAAATTTGGAAACATGGCATACAGTGTATCATTTGGTGTCTAAGTCATGTTTCCCATAATTTCCCTTCCCAGATACAAGCACTTTTGAGTGTTTGGGGCACTTTTTAGCTAAAATCATCCTACAGGGCCTAACTGCATATGCTAAAGCCTGCCTATTTTGAATGGTGTAGTGGCCCCTGCAACCTCCAAAAATATCAGGACTTACTTCCCCAATAACCTGCTAACTCACCCCTGAAATACATACTTATTCACCCTATTTTGTTCATTGGACTCATTTCTCAATTGAAATGCCCATTTTTGGGGGGCCAGAAATGTGCGTCTTTAAAAGGTGATTTCTACGATACCCCACTTTTGCGCGTCGGACCTCAACTTTTCCCGTAAACGCAGAAAAACCACAATTTTCAGGAGAAACGAGACAGACATCCCCTCCCTCTGCCACCCACCCGCCCAACTGAAAGCCAGCCATTAGACATGCACAGATAGTTCTGAGGGTCTGTCTGTGATGTCATAAAGGGCCTGCTGATCAATGGGCAGCTTTCTGATTGGCTGCTGTATTTGATTGACAGATGGAAGCTGGCAGCTGATTGGCTGTATAGCCTAAAGTGCTTTACACACCTCCCTGATGGTACCACTGGCTAAGACTCCACCTCAGCTCATTGGGTAATGAAAAATTTAGAACAATTGATGGATGAAAGCAGACAGGCCGGCCATTTTGGGACGCTCATTGGACTTGTTTAATGCAATGCACCTTTGTATTTTCACATGCATTCGCTTCATGCTGTAACCACTGTGCATAAAAATTTGGAAACATGGCATACAGTGTATCATTTGGTGTCTAAGTCATGTTTCCCATGTTTTTCCTTCCCAGATACTAGCCCGTTTGAGTGTTTGGGGCACTTTTTAGCTAAAATCATCATACGGGGCTTAACTGCATATGCTAAAGCCTGCCTATTTTGAATGGTCTAGTGGCCCCTGCAACCTCCAAAAATATCAGGATTTACTTCCCCAATAGCCTGCTAACTCACCCCTGAAATACATACTTATTCACCCTATTTTGTTAATTGGACTCATTTCTCATTTGAAATGCCCAATTTTTGGGGGCCAGAAATGTGCGTCTTTAAAAGGTGATTTCTACGAGACCCCACTTTTGCGTGTCGGACCTCAACTTTTCCCGTAAACGCAGAAAAACCACAATTTTCAGGAGAAACGAGACAGACATCCCCTCCCTCTGCCACCCACCCGCCCAACTGACAGCCAGCCATTAGACATGCATAGATAGTTCTGAGGGTCTGTCTGTGATGTCATAAAGGGCCTGCTGATCAATGGGCAGCTTTCTGATTGGCTGCTGTATTTGATTGACAGATGGAAGCTGGCAGCTGATTGGCTGTCTAGACTAAAGTGCTTTACACACCTCACTGATGTTACCACTGGCAAAGACTCCACCTCAGCTCATTGGGTAATGACAAATTTAGAACAATTGATGGATGAAAGCAGGCAGGCCGGCCATTTTGGGACGCTCAGTGGACTTGTTTAATGCAATGCACCTTTGTATATTCACATGCATTCGCTTCATGCTGTAACCACTGTGCATAAAAATTTGGAAACATGGCATACAGTGTATCATTTGGTGTCTAAGTCATGTTTCCCATAATTTCCCTTCCCAGATACAAGCACTTTTGAGTGTTTGGGGCACTTTTTAGCTAAAATCATCCTACAGGGCCTAACTGCATATGCTAAAGCCTGCCTATTTTGAATGGTGTAGTGGCCCCTGCAACCTCCAAAAATATCAGGACTTACTTCCCCAATAACCTGCTAACTTACCCCTGAAATACATACTTATTCACCCTATTTTGTTCATTGGACTCATTTCTCAATTGAAATGCCCATTTTTGGGGGGCCAGAAATGTGCGTCTTTAAAAGGTGATTTCTACGATACCCCACTTTTGCGCGTCGGACCTCAACTTTTCCCGTAAACGCAGAAAAACCACAATTTTCAGGAGAAACGAGACAGACATCCCCTCCCTCTGCCACCCACCCGCCCAACTGAAAGCCAGCCATTAGACATGCACAGATAGTTCTGAGGGTCTGTCTGTGATGTCATAAAGGGCCTGCTGATCAATGGGCAGCTTTCTGATTGGCTGCTGTATTTGATTGACAGATGGAAGCTGGCAGCTGATTGGCTGTATAGCCTAAAGTGCTTTACACACCTCCCTGATGGTACCACTGGCTAAGACTCCACCTCAGCTCATTGGGTAATGAAAAATTTAGAACAATTGATGGATGAAAGCAGACAGGCCGGCCATTTTGGGACGCTCATTGGACTTGTTTAATGCAATGCACCTTTGTATTTTCACATGCATTCGCTTCATGCTGTAACCACTGTGCATAAAAATTTGGAAACATGGCATACAGTGTATCATTTGGTGTCTAAGTCATGTTTCCCATGTTTTTCCTTCCCAGATACTAGCCCGTTTGAGTGTTTGGGGCACTTTTTAGCTAAAATCATCATACGGGGCTTAACTGCATATGCTAAAGCCTGCCTATTTTGAATGGTCTAGTGGCCCCTGCAACCTCCAAAAATATCAGGATTTACTTCCCCAATAGCCTGCTAACTCACCCCTGAAATACATACTTATTCACCCTATTTTGTTAATTGGACTCATTTCTCATTTGAAATGCCCAATTTTTGGGGGCCAGAAATGTGCGTCTTTAAAAGGTGATTTCTACGAGACCCCACTTTTGCGTGTCGGACCTCAACTTTTCCCGTAAACGCAGAAAAACCACAATTTTCAGGAAAAACGAGACAGACATCCCCTCCCTCTGCCACCCACCCGCCCAACTGACAGCCAGCCATTAGACATGCATAGATAGTTCTGAGGGTCTGTCTGTGATGTCATAAAGGGCCTGCTGATCAATGGGCAGCTTTCTGATTGGCTGCTGTATTTGATTGACAGATGGAAGCTGGCAGCTGATTGGCTGTCTAGCCTAAAGTGCTTTACACACCTCACTGATGTTACCACTGGCTAAGACTCCACCTCAGCTCATTGGGTAATGAAAAATTTAGAACAATTGATGGATGAAAGCAGGCAGGCCGGCCATTTTGGGACGCTCAGTGGACTTGTTTAATGCAATGCACCTTTGTATATTCACATGCATTCGCTTCATGCTGTAACCACTGTGCATAAAAATTTGGAAACATGGCATACAGTGTATCATTTGGTGTCTAAGTCATGTTTCCCATAATTTCCCTTCCCAGATACAAGCACTTTTGAGTGTTTGGGGCACTTTTTAGCTAAAATCATCCTACAGGGCCTAACTGCATATGCTAAAGCCTGCCTATTTTGAATGGTGTAGTGGCCCCTGCAACCTCCAAAAATATCAGGACTTACTTCCCCAATAACCTGCTAACTCACCCCTGAAATACATACTTATTCACCCTATTTTGTTCATTGGACTCATTTCTCATTTGAAATGCCCATTTTTGGGGGGCCAGAAATGTGCGTCTTTAAAAGGTGATTTCTACGATACCCCACTTTTGCGCGTCGGACCTCAACTTTTCCCGTAAACGCAGAATAAACACAATTTTCAGGAGAAACGAGACAGACATCCCCTCCCTCTGCAACCCACCCGCCCAACTGAAAGCCAGCCATTAGACATGCACAGATAGTTCTGAGGGTCTGTCTGTGATGTCATAAAGGGCCTGCTGATCAATGGGCAGCTTTCTGATTGGCTGCTGTATTTGATTGACAGATGGAAGCTGGCAGCTGATTGGCTGTATAGCCTAAAGTGCTTTACACACCTCCCTGATGGTACCACTGGCTAAGACTCCACCTCAGCTCATTGGCTAATGAAAAATTTAGAACAATTGATGGATGAAAGCAGGCAGGCCGGCCATTTTGGGACGCTCATTGGACTTGTTTAATGCAATGCACCTTTGTATTTTCACATGCATTCGCTTCATGCTGTAACCACTGTGCATAAAAATTTGGAAACATGGCATACAGTGTATCATTTGGTGTCTAAGTCATGTTTCCCATGTTTTTCCTTCCCAGATACTAGCCCGTTTGAGTGTTTGGGGCACTTTTTAGCTAAAATCATCATACGGGGCTTAACTGCATATGCTAAAGCCTGCCTATTTTGAATGGTCTAGTGGCCCCTACAACCTCCAAAAATATCAGGATTTACTTCCCCAATAACCTGCTAACTCACCCCTGAAATACATACTTATTCACCCTATTTTGTTAATTGGACTCATTTCTCATTTGAAATGCCCATTTTTGGGGGGCAAGAATTGTGCGTCTTTAAAAGGTGATTTCTACGATACCCCACTTTTGCGCGTCGGACCTCAACTTTTTCCGTAAACGCAGAAAAACCCCAATTTTCAGGAGAAACGAGACAGACATCCCCTCCCTCTGCCACCCACCCGCCCAACTGAAAGCCAGCCATTAGACATGCACAGATAGTTCTGAGGGTCTGTCTGTGATGTCATAAAGGGCCTGCTGATCAATGGGCAGCTTTCTGATTGGCTGCTGTATTTAATTGACAGATGGAAGCTGGCAGCTGATTGGCTGTCTAGCCTAAAGTGCTTTACACACCTCCCTGATGGTACCACTGGCTAAGACTCCACCTCAGCTCATTGGGTAATGAAAAATTTAGAACAATTAATGGATGAAAGCAGGCCGGCCATTTTGGGACGCTCATTGGACTTGTTTAATGCAATGCACCTTTGTATTTTCACATGCATTCGCTTCATGCTGTAACCACTGTGCATACAAATTTGGAAACATGGCATACAGTGTATCATTTGGTGTCGAAGTCATGTTTCCCATGTTTTTCCTTCCCAGATACTAGCCCGTTTGAGTGTTTGGGGCACTTTTTAGCTAAAATCATCCTACAGGGCCTAACTGCATTTGCTAAAGCCTGCCTATTTTGAATGGTGTAGTGGCCCCTGCAACCTCCAAAAATATCAGGACTTACTTCCCCAATAACCTGCTAACTCACCCCTGAAATACATACTTATTCACCCTATTTTGTTAATTGGACTCATTTTTCATTTGAAATGCCTATTTTTGGGGGGCCAGAAATGTGCGTCTTTAAAAGGTGATTTCTACGATACCCCACTTTTGCGCGTCGGACCTCAACTTTTCCCGTAAACGCAGAAAAGCCGCAAGTTTCAGGAGAAACGAGACAGACATCCCCTCCCTCTGCCACCCACCCGCCCAACTGAAAGCCAGCCATTAGACATGCACAGATAGTTCTGAGGGTCTGTCTGTGATGTCATAAAGGGCCTGCTGATCAATGGGCAGCTTTCTGATTGGCTGCTGTATTTGATTGACAGATGGAAGCAGGCAGCTGATTGTCTGTCTAGCCTAAAGTGCTTTACACACCTGCCTGATGGTACCACTGGCTAAGACTCCACCTCAGCTCATTGGGTAATGAAAAATTTAGAACAATGGATGGATGAAAGCAGGCAGGCCGGCCATTTTGGGACGCTCATTGGACTTGTTTAATGCAATGCACCTTTGTATTTTCACATGCATTTGCTTCATGCTATAACCACTGTGCATAAAAATTTGGAAACATGGCATACAGTGTATCATTTGGTGTCTAAGTCATGTTTCCCATGTTTTTCCTTCCCAGATACTAGCCCGTTTGAATGTTTGGGGCAATTTTTAGCTAAAATCATCCTACGGGGCCTAACTGCATATGCTAAAGCCTGCCTATTTTGAATGGTCTAGTGGCCCCTGCAACCTCCAAAAATATCAGGACTTACTTCCCCAATAACATGCTAACTCACCCCTGAAATACATACTTATTCACCCTATTTTGTTAATTGGACTCATTTCTCATTTGAAATGCCCATTTTTGGGGGGCAAGAATTGTGCGTCTTTAAAAGGTGATTTCTACGATACCCCACTTTTGCGCGTCGGACCTCAACTTTTTCCGTAAACGCAGAAAAACCCCAATTTTCAGGAGAAACGAGACAGACATCCCCTCCCTCTGCCACCCACCCGTTCAACTGAAAGCCAGCCATTAGACATGCACAGATAGTTCTGAGGGTCTGTCTGTGATGTCATAAAGGGCCTGCTGATCAATGGGCAGCTTTCTGATTGGCTGCTGTATTTAATTGACAGATGGAAGCTGGCAGCTGATTGGCTGTCTAGCCTAAAGTGCTTTACACACCTCCCTGATGGTACCACTGGCTAAGACTCCACCTCAGCTCATTGGGTAATGAAAAATTTAGAACAATTGATGGATGAAAGCAGACAGGCCGGCCATTTTGGGACGCTCATTGGACTTGTTTAATGCAATGCACCTTTGTATTTTCACATGCATTCGCTTCATGCTGTAACCACTGTGCATAAAAATTTGGAAACATGGCATACAGTGTATCATTTGGTGTCTAAGTCATGTTTCCCATGTTTTTCCTTCCCAGATACTAGCCCGTTTGAGTGTTTGGGGCACTTTTTAGCTAAAATCATCATACGGGGCTTAACTGCATATGCTAAAGCCTGCCTATTTTGAATGGTCTAGTGGCCCCTGCAACCTCCAAAAATATCAGGATTTACTTCCCCAATAGCCTGCTAACTCACCCCTGAAATACATACTTATTCACCCTATTTTGTTAATTGGACTCATTTCTCATTTGAAATGCCCAATTTTTGGGGGCCAGAAATGTGCGTCTTTAAAAGGTGATTTCTACGAGACCCCACTTTTGCGTGTCGGACCTCAACTTTTCCCGTAAACGCAGAAAAACCACAATTTTCAGGAGAAACGAGACAGACATCCCCTCCCTCTGCCACCCACCCGCCCAACTGACAGCCAGCCATTAGACATGCATAGATAGTTCTGAGGGTCTGTCTGTGATGTCATAAAGGGCCTGCTGATCAATGGGCAGCTTTCTGATTGGCTGCTGTATTTGATTGACAGATGGAAGCTGGCAGCTGATTGGCTGTCTAGCCTAAAGTGCTTTACACACCTCACTGATGTTACCACTGGCTAAGACTCCACCTCAGCTCATTGGGTAATGAAAAATTTAGAACAATTGATGGATGAAAGCAGGCAGGCCGGCCATTTTGGGACGCTCAGTGGACTTGTTTAATGCAATGCACCTTTGTATATTCACATGCATTCGCTTCATGCTGTAACCACTGTGCATAAAAATTTGGAAACATGGCATACAGTGTATCATTTGGTGTCTAAGTCATGTTTCCCATAATTTCCCTTCCCAGATACAAGCACTTTTGAGTGTTTGGGGCACTTTTTAGCTAAAATCATCCTACAGGGCCTAACTGCATATGCTAAAGCCTGCCTATTTTGAATGGTGTAGTGGCCCCTGCAACCTCCAAAAATATCAGGACTTACTTCCCCAATAACCTGCTAACTCACCCCTGAAATACATACTTATTCACCCTATTTTGTTCATTGGACTCATTTCTCATTTGAAATGCCCATTTTTGGGGGGCCAGAAATGTGCGTCTTTAAAAGGTGATTTCTACGATACCCCACTTTTGCGCGTCGGACCTCAACTTTTCCCGTAAACGCAGAAAAACCACAATTTTCAGGAGAAACGAGACAGACATCCCCTCCCTCTGCCACCCACCCGCCCAACTGAAAGCCAGCCATTAGACATGCACAGATAGTTCTGAGGGTCTGTCTGTGATGTCATAAAGGGCCTGCTGATCAATGGGCAGCTTTCTGATTGGCTGCTGTATTTGATTGACAGATGGAAGCTGGCAGCTGATTGGCTGTATAGCCTAAAGTGCTTTACACACCTCCCTGATGGTACCACTGGCTAAGACTCCACCTCAGCTCATTGGCTAATGAAAAATTTAGAACAATTGATGGATGAAAGCAGGCAGGCCGGCCATTTTGGGACGCTCATTGGACTTGTTTAATGCAATGCACCTTTGTATTTTCACATGCATTCGCTTCATGCTGTAACCACTGTGCATAAAAATTTGGAAACATGGCATACAGTGTATCATTTGGTGTCTAAGTCATGTTTCCCATGTTTTTCCTTCCCAGATACTAGCCCGTTTGAGTGTTTGGGGCACTTTTTAGCTAAAATCATCATCCGGGGCTTAACTGCATATGCTAAAGCCTGCCTATTTTGAATGGTCTAGTGGCCCCTACAACCTCCAAAAATATCAGGATTTACTTCCCCAATAACCTGCTAACTCACCCCTGAAATACATACTTATTCACCCTATTTTGTTAATTGGACTCATTTCTCATTTGAAATGCCCATTTTTGGGGGGCAAGAATTGTGCGTCTTTAAAAGGTGATTTCTACGATACCCCACTTTTGCGCGTCGGACCTCAACTTTTTCCGTAAACGCAGAAAAACCCCAATTTTCAGGAGAAACGAGACAGACATCCCCTCCCTCTGCCACCCACCCGCCCAACTGAAAGCCAGCCATTAGACATGCACAGATAGTTCTGAGGGTCTGTCTGTGATGTCATAAAGGGCCTGCTGATCAATGGGCAGCTTTCTGATTGGCTGCTGTATTTGATTGACAGATGGAAGCTGGCAGCTGATTGGCTGTATAGCCTAAAGTGCTTTACACACCTTCCTGATGGTACCACTGGCTAAGACTCCACCTCAGCTCATTGGGTAATGAAAAATTTAGAACAATTGATGGATGAAAGCAGACAGGCCGGCCATTTTGAGACGCTCATTGGACTTGTTTAATGCAATGCACCTTTGTATTTTCACATGCATTCGCTTCATGCTGTAACCACTGTGCATAAAAATTTGGAAACATGGCATACAGTGTATCATTTGGTGTCTAAGTCATGTTTCCCATGTTTTTCCTTCCCAGATACTAGCCCGTTTGAGTGTTTGGGGCACTTTTTAGCTAAAATCATCATACGGGGCTTAACTGCATATGCTAAAGCCTGCCTATTTTGAATGGTCTAGTGGCCCCTGCAACCTCCAAAAATATCAGGATTTACTTCCCCAATAGCCTGCTAACTCACCCCTGAAATACATACTTATTCACCCTATTTTGTTAATTGGACTCATTTCTCATTTGAAATGCCCAATTTTTGGGGGCCAGAAATGTGCGTCTTTAAAAGGTGATTTCTACGAGACCCCACTTTTGCGCGTCGGACCTCAACTTTTCCTGTAAACGCAGAAAAACCACAATTTTCAGGAGAAACGAGACAGACATCCCCTCCCTCTGCCACCCACCCGCCCAACTGAAAGCCAGCCATTAGACATGCACAGATAGTTCTGAGGGTCTGTCTGTGATGTCATAAAGGGCCTGCTGATCAATGGGCAGCTTTCTGATTGGCTGCTGTATTTGATTGACAGATGGAAGCTGGCAGCTGATTGGCTGTATAGCCTAAAGTGCTTTACACACCTCCCTGATGGTACCACTGGCTAAGACTCCACCTCAGCTCATTGGGTAATGAAAAATTTAGAACAATTGATGGATGAAAGCAGGCAGGCCGGCCATTTTGGGACGCTCATTGGACTTGTTTAATGCAATGCACCTTTGTATTTTCACATGCATTCGCTTCATGCTGTAACCACTGTGCATAAAAATTTGGAAACATGGCATACAGTGTATCATTTGGTGTCTAAGTCATGTTTCCCATATTTTCCCTTCCCAGATACAAGCCCGTTTGAGTGTTTGGGGCACTTTTTAGCTAAAATCATCCTACAGGGCCTAACTGCATATGCTAAAGCCTGCCTATTTTGAATGGTCTAGTGGCCCCTGCAACCTCCAAAAATATCAGGATTTACTTCCCCAATAGCCTGCTAACTCACCCCTGAAATACATACTTATTAACCCTATTTTGTTAATTGGACTCATTTCTCATTTGAAATGCCCAATTTTTGGGGGCCAGAAATGTGCGTCTTTAAAAGGTGATTTCTACGAGACCCCACTTTTGCGTGTCGGACCTCAACTTTTCCCGTAAACGCAGAAAAACCACAATTTTCAGGAGAAACGAGACAGACATCCCCTCCCTCTGCCACCCACCCGCCCAACTGACAGCCAGCCATTAGACATGCATAGATAGTTCTGAGGGTCTGTCTGTGATGTCATAAAGGGCCTGCTGATCAATGGGCAGCTTTCTGATTGGCTGCTGTATTTGATTGACAGATGGAAGCTGGCAGCTGATTGGCTGTCTAGACTAAAGTGCTTTACACACCTCACTGATGTTACCACTGGCAAAGACTCCACCTCAGCTCATTGGGTAATGAAAAATTTAGAACAATTGATGGATGAAAGCAGGCAGGCCGGCCATTTTGGGACGCTCAGTGGACTTGTTTAATGCAATGCACCTTTGTATATTCACATGCATTCGCTTCATGCTGTAACCACTGTGCATAAAAATTTGGAAACATGGCATACAGTGTATCATTTGGTGTCTAAGTCATGTTTCCCATAATTTCCCTTCCCAGATACAAGCACTTTTGAGTGTTTGGGGCACTTTTTAGCTAAAATCATCCTACAGGGCCTAACTGCATATGCTAAAGCCTGCCTATTTTGAATGGTGTAGTGGCCCCTGCAACCTCCAAAAATATCAGGACTTACTTCCCCAATTACCTGCTAACTCACCCCTGAAATACATACTTATTCACCCTATTTTGTTCATTGGACTCATTTCTCAATTGAAATGCCCATTTTTGGGGGGCCAGAAATGTGCGTCTTTAAAAGGTGATTTCTACGATACCCCACTTTTGCGCGTCGGACCTCAACTTTTCCCGTAAACGCAGAAAAACCACAATTTTCAGGAGAAACGAGACAGACATCCCCTCCCTCTGCCACCCACCCGCCCAACTGAAAGCCAGCCATTAGACATGCACAGATAGTTCTGAGGGTCTGTCTGTGATGTCATAAAGGGCCTGCTGATCAATGGGCAGCTTTCTGATTGGCTGCTGTATTTGATTGACAGATGGAAGCTGGCAGCTGATTGGCTGTATAGCCTAAAGTGCTTTACACACCTCCCTGATGGTACCACTGGCTAAGACTCCACCTCAGCTCATTGGGTAATGAAAAATTTAGAACAATTGATGGATGAAAGCAGACAGGCCGGCCATTTTGGGACGCTCATTGGACTTGTTTAATGCAATGCACCTTTGTATTTTCACATGCATTCGCTTCATGCTGTAACCACTGTGCATAAAAATTTGGAAACATGGCATACAGTGTATCATTTGGTGTCTAAGTCATGTTTCCCATGTTTTTCCTTCCCAGATACTAGCCCGTTTGAGTGTTTGGGGCACTTTTTAGCTAAAATCATCATACGGGGCTTAACTGCATATGCTAAAGCCTGCCTATTTTGAATGGTCTAGTGGCCCCTGCAACCTCCAAAAATATCAGGATTTACTTCCCCAATAGCCTGCTAACTCACCCCTGAAATACATACTTATTCACCCTATTTTGTTAATTGGACTCATTTCTCATTTGAAATGCCCAATTTTTGGGGGCCAGAAATGTGCGTCTTTAAAAGGTGATTTCTACGAGACCCCACTTTTGCGTGTCGGACCTCAACTTTTCCCGTAAACGCAGAAAAACCACAATTTTCAGGAGAAACGAGACAGACATCCCCTCCCTCTGCCACCCACCCGCCCAACTGACAGCCAGCCATTAGACATGCATAGATAGTTCTGAGGGTCTGTCTGTGATGTCATAAAGGGCCTGCTGATCAATGGGCAGCTTTCTGATTGGCTGCTGTATTTGATTGACAGATGGAAGCTGGCAGCTGATTGGCTGTCTAGCCTAAAGTGCTTTACACACCTCACTGATGTTACCACTGGCTAAGACTCCACCTCAGCTCATTGGGTAATGAAAAATTTAGAACAATTGATGGATGAAAGCAGGCAGGCCGGCCATTTTGGGACGCTCAGTGGACTTGTTTAATGCAATGCACCTTTGTATATTCACATGCATTCGCTTCATGCTGTAACCACTGTGCATAAAAATTTGGAAACATGGCATACAGTGTATCATTTGGTGTCTAAGTCATGTTTCCCATAATTTCCCTTCCCAGATACAAGCACTTTTGAGTGTTTGGGGCACTTTTTAGCTAAAATCATCCTACAGGGCCTAACTGCATATGCTAAAGCCTGCCTATTTTGAATGGTGTAGTGGCCCCTGCAACCTCCAAAAATATCAGGACTTACTTCCCCAATAACCTGCTAACTCACCCCTGAAATACATACTTATTCACCCTATTTTGTTCATTGGACTCATTTCTCATTTGAAATGCCCATTTTTGGGGGGCCAGAAATGTGCGTCTTTAAAAGGTGATTTCTACGATACCCCACTTTTGCGCGTCGGACCTCAACTTTTCCCGTAAACGCAGAAAAAACACAATTTTCAGGAGAAACGAGACAGACATCCCCTCCCTCTGCAACCCACCCGCCCAACTGAAAGCCAGCCATTAGACATGCACAGATAGTTCTGAGGGTCTGTCTGTGATGTCATAAAGGGCCTGCTGATCAATGGGCAGCTTTCTGATTGGCTGCTGTATTTGATTGACAGATGGAAGCTGGCAGCTGATTGGCTGTATAGCCTAAAGTGCTTTACACACCTCCCTGATGGTACCACTGGCTAAGACTCCACCTCAGCTCATTGGCTAATGAAAAATTTAGAACAATTGATGGATGAAAGCAGGCAGGCCGGCCATTTTGGGACGCTCATTGGACTTGTTTAATGCAATGCACCTTTGTATTTTCACATGCATTCGCTTCATGCTGTAACCACTGTGCATAAAAATTTGGAAACATGGCATACAGTGTATCATTTGGTGTCTAAGTCATGTTTCCCATGTTTTTCCTTCCCAGATACTAGCCCGTTTGAGTGTTTGGGGCACTTTTTAGCTAAAATCATCATACGGGGCTTAACTGCATATGCTAAAGCCTGCCTATTTTGAATGGTCTAGTGGCCCCTACAACCTCCAAAAATATCAGGATTTACTTCCCCAATAACCTGCTAACTCACCCCTGAAATACATACTTATTCACCCTATTTTGTTAATTGGACTCATTTCTCATTTGAAATGCCAATTTTTGGGGGGCAAGAATTGTGCGTCTTTAAAAGGTGATTTCTACGATACCCCACTTTTGCGCGTCGGACCTCAACTTTTTCCGTAAACGCAGAAAAACCCCAATTTTCAGGAGAAACGAGACAGACATCCCCTCCCTCTGCCACCCACCCGCCCAACTGAAAGCCAGCCATTAGACATGCACAGATAGTTCTGAGGGTCTGTCTGTGATGTCATAAAGGGCCTGCTGATCAATGGGCAGCTTTCTGATTGGCTGCTGTATTTAATTGACAGATGGAAGCTGGCAGCTGATTGGCTGTCTAGCCTAAAGTGCTTTACACACCTCCCTGATGGTACCACTGGCTAAGACTCCACCTCAGCTCATTGGGTAATGAAAATTTAGAACAATTAATGGATGAAAGCAGGCCGGCCATTTTGGGACGCTCATTGGACTTGTTTAATGCAATGCACCTTTGTATTTTCACATGCATTCGCTTCATGCTGTAACCACTGTGCATACAAATTTGGAAACATGGCATACAGTGTATCATTTGGTGTCGAAGTCATGTTTCCCATGTTTTTCCTTCCCAGATACTAGCCCGTTTGAGTGTTTGGGGCACTTTTTAGCTAAAATCATCCTACAGGGCCTAACTGCATTTGCTAAAGCCTGCCTATTTTGAATGGTGTAGTGGCCCCTGCAACCTCCAAAAATATCAGGACTTACTTCCCCAATAACCTGCTAACTCACCCCTGAAATACATACTTATTCACCCTATTTTGTTAATTGGACTCATTTTTCATTTGAAATGCCTATTTTTGGGGGGCCAGAAATGTGCGTCTTTAAAAGGTGATTTCTACGATACCCCACTTTTGCGCGTCGGACCTCAACTTTTCCCGTAAACGCAGAAAAGCCGCAAGTTTCAGGAGAAACGAGACAGACATCCCCTCCCTCTGCCACCCACCCGCCCAACTGAAAGCCAGCCATTAGACATGCACAGATAGTTCTGAGGGTCTGTCTGTGATGTCATAAAGGGCCTGCTGATCAATGGGCAGCTTTCTGATTGGCTGCTGTATTTGATTGACAGATGGAAGCAGGCAGCTGATTGTCTGTCTAGCCTAAAGTGCTTTACACACCTGCCTGATGGTACCACTGGCTAAGACTCCACCTCAGCTCATTGGGTAATGAAAAATTTAGAACAATGGATGGATGAAAGCAGGCAGGCCGGCCATTTTGGGACGCTCATTGGACTTGTTTAATGCAATGCACCTTTGTATTTTCACATGCATTTGCTTCATGCTATAACCACTGTGCATAAAAATTTGGAAACATGGCATACAGTGTATCATTTGGTGTCTAAGTCATGTTTCCCATGTTTTTCCTTCCCAGATACTAGCCCGTTTGAATGTTTGGGGCAATTTTTAGCTAAAATCATCCTACGGGGCCTAACTGCATATGCTAAAGCCTGCCTATTTTGAATGGTCTAGTGGCCCCTGCAACCTCCAAAAATATCAGGACTTACTTCCCCAATAACATGCTAACTCACCCCTGAAATACATACTTATTCACCCTATTTTGTTAATTGGACTCATTTCTCATTTGAAATGCCCATTTTTGGGGGGCAAGAATTGTGCGTCTTTAAAAGGTGATTTCTACGATACCCCACTTTTGCGCGTCGGACCTCAACTTTTTCCGTAAACGCAGAAAAACCCCAATTTTCAGGAGAAACGAGACAGACATCCCCTCCCTCTGCCACCCACCCGTTCAACTGAAAGCCAGCCATTAGACATGCACAGATAGTTCTGAGGGTCTGTCTGTGATGTCATAAAGGGCCTGCTGATCAATGGGCAGCTTTCTGATTGGCTGCTGTATTTAATTGACAGATGGAAGCTGGCAGCTGATTGGCTGTCTAGCCTAAAGTGCTTTACACACCTCCCTGATGGTACCACTGGCTAAGACTCCACCTCAGCTCATTGGGTAATGAAAAATTTAGAACAATTGATGGATGAAAGCAGACAGGCCGGCCATTTTGGGACGCTCATTGGACTTGTTTAATGCAATGCACCTTTGTATTTTCACATGCATTCGCTTCATGCTGTAACCACTGTGCATAAAAATTTGGAAACATGGCATACAGTGTATCATTTGGTGTCTAAGTCATGTTTCCCATGTTTTTCCTTCCCAGATACTAGCCCGTTTGAGTGTTTGGGGCACTTTTTAGCTAAAATCATCATACGGGGCTTAACTGCATATGCTAAAGCCTGCCTATTTTGAATGGTCTAGTGGCCCCTGCAACCTCCAAAAATATCAGGATTTACTTCCCCAATAGCCTGCTAACTCACCCCTGAAATACATACTTATTCACCCTATTTTGTTAATTGGACTCATTTCTCATTTGAAATGCCCAATTTTTGGGGGCCAGAAATGTGCGTCTTTAAAAGGTGATTTCTACGAGACCCCACTTTTGCGTGTCGGACCTCAACTTTTCCCGTAAACGCAGAAAAACCACAATTTTCAGGAGAAACGAGACAGACATCCCCTCCCTCTGCCACCCACCCGCCCAACTGACAGCCAGCCATTAGACATGCATAGATAGTTCTGAGGGTCTGTCTGTGATGTCATAAAGGGCCTGCTGATCAATGGGCAGCTTTCTGATTGGCTGCTGTATTTGATTGACAGATGGAAGCTGGCAGCTGATTGGCTGTCTAGCCTAAAGTGCTTTACACACCTCACTGATGTTACCACTGGCTAAGACTCCACCTTAGCTCATTGGGTAATGAAAAATTTAGAACAATTGATGGATGAAAGCAGGCAGGCCGGCCATTTTGGGACGCTCAGTGGACTTGTTTAATGCAATGCACCTTTGTATATTCACATGCATTCGCTTCATGCTGTAACCACTGTGCATAAAAATTTGGAAACATGGCATACAGTGTATCATTTGGTGTCTAAGTCATGTTTCCCATAATTTCCCTTCCCAGATACAAGCACTTTTGAGTGTTTGGGGCACTTTTTAGCTAAAATCATCCTACAGGGCCTAACTGCATATGCTAAAGCCTGCCTATTTTGAATGGTGTAGTGGCCCCTGCAACCTCCAAAAATATCAGGACTTACTTCCCCAATAACCTGCTAACTCACCCCTGAAATACATACTTATTCACCCTATTTTGTTCATTGGACTCATTTCTCATTTGAAATGCCCATTTTTGGGGGGCCAGAAATGTGCGTCTTTAAAAGGTGATTTCTACGATACCCCACTTTTGCGCGTCGGACCTCAACTTTTCCCGTAAACGCAGAAAAACCACAATTTTCAGGAGAAACGAGACAGACATCCCCTCCCTCTGCCACCCACCCGCCCAACTGAAAGCCAGCCATTAGACATGCACAGATAGTTCTGAGGGTCTGTCTGTGATGTCATAAAGGGCCTGCTGATCAATGGGCAGCTTTCTGATTGGCTGCTGTATTTGATTGACAGATGGAAGCTGGCAGCTGATTGGCTGTATAGCCTAAAGTGCTTTACACACCTCCCTGATGGTACCACTGGCTAAGACTCCACCTCAGCTCATTGGCTAATGAAAAATTTAGAACAATTGATGGATGAAAGCAGGCAGGCCGGCCATTTTGGGACGCTCATTGGACTTGTTTAATGCAATGCACCTTTGTATTTTCACATGCATTCGCTTCATGCTGTAACCACTGTGCATAAAAATTTGGAAACATGGCATACAGTGTATCATTTGGTGTCTAAGTCATGTTTCCCATGTTTTTCCTTCCCAGATACTAGCCCGTTTGAGTGTTTGGGGCACTTTTTAGCTAAAATCATCATCCGGGGCTTAACTGCATATGCTAAAGCCTGCCTATTTTGAATGGTCTAGTGGCCCCTACAACCTCCAAAAATATCAGGATTTACTTCCCCAATAACCTGCTAACTCACCCCTGAAATACATACTTATTCACCCTATTTTGTTAATTGGACTCATTTCTCATTTGAAATGCCCATTTTTGGGGGGCAAGAATTGTGCGTCTTTAAAAGGTGATTTCTACGATACCCCACTTTTGCGCGTCGGACCTCAACTTTTTCCGTAAACGCAGAAAAACCCCAATTTTCAGGAGAAACGAGACAGACATCCCCTCCCTCTGCCACCCACCCGCCCAACTGAAAGCCAGCCATTAGACATGCACAGATAGTTCTGAGGGTCTGTCTGTGATGTCATAAAGGGCCTGCTGATCAATGGGCAGCTTTCTGATTGGCTGCTGTATTTAATTGACAGATGGAAGCTGGCAGCTGATTGGCTGTCTAGCCTAAAGTGCTTTACACACCTCCCTGATGGTACCACTGGCTAAGACTCCACCTCAGCTCATTGGGTAATGAAAAATTTAGAACAATTAATGGATGAAAGCAGGCCGGCCATTTTGGGACGCTCATTGGACTTGTTTAATGCAATGCACCTTTGTATTTTCACATGCATTCGCTTCATGCTGTAACCACTGTGCATAAAAATTTGGAAACATGGCATACAGTGTATCATTTGGTGTCGAAGTCATGTTTCCCATGTTTTTCCTTCCCAGATACTAGCCCGTTTGAGTGTTTGGGGCACTTTTTAGCTAAAATCATCCTACAGGGCCTAACTGCATTTGCTAAAGCCTGCCTATTTTGAATGGTGTAGTGGCCCCTGCAACCTCCAAAAATATCAGGACTTACTTCCCCAATAACCTGCTAACTCACCCCTGAAATACATACTTATTCACCCTATTTTGTTAATTGGACTCATTTTTCATTTGAAATGCCTATTTTTGGGGGGCCAGAAATGTGCGTCTTTAAAAGGTGATTTCTACGATACCCCACTTTTGCGCGTCGGACCTCAACTTTTCCCGTAAACGCAGAAAAACCGCAAGTTTCAGGAGAAACGAGACAGACATCCCCTCCCTCTGCCACCCACCCGCCCAACTGAAAGCCAGCCATTAGACATGCACAGATAGTTCTGAGGGTCTGTCTGTGATGTCATAAAGGGCCTGCTGATCAATGGGCAGCTTTCTGATTGGCTGCTGTATTTGATTGACAGATGGAAGCAGGCAGCTGATTGTCTGTCTAGTCTAAAGTGCTTTACACACCTGCCTGATGGTACCACTGGCTAAGACTCCACCTCAGCTCATTGGGTAATGAAAAATTTAGAACAATGGATGGATGAAAGCAGGCAGGCCGGCCATTTTGGGACGCTCATTGGACTTGTTTAATGCAATGCACCTTTGTATTTTCACATGCATTTGCTTCATGCTATAACCACTGTGCATAAAAATTTGGAAACATGGCATACAGTGTATCATTTGGTGTCTAAGTCATGTTTCCCATGTTTTTCCTTCCCAGATACTAGCCCGTTTGAATGTTTGGGGCACTTTTTAGCTAAAATCATCCTACGGGGCCTAACTGCATATGCTAAAGCCTGCCTATTTTGAATGGTCTAGTGGCCCCTGCAACCTCCAAAAATATCAGGACTTACTTCCCCAATAACATGCTAACTCACCCCTGAAATACATACTTATTCACCCTATTTTGTTAATTGGACTCATTTCTCATTTGAAATGCCCATTTTTGGGGGGCAAGAATTGTGCGTCTTTAAAAGGTGATTTCTACGATACCCCACTTTTGCGCGTCGGACCTCAACTTTTTCCGTAAACGCAGAAAAACCCCAATTTTCAGGAGAAACGAGACAGACATCCCCTCCCTCTGCCACCCACCCGTTCAACTGAAAGCCAGCCATTAGACATGCACAGATAGTTCTGAGGGTCTGTCTGTGATGTCATAAAGGGCCTGCTGATCAATGGGCAGCTTTCTGATTGGCTGCTGTATTTAATTGACAGATGGAAGCTGGCAGCTGATTGGCTGTCTAGCCTAAAGTGCTTTACACACCTCCCTGATGGTACCACTGGCTAAGACTCCACCTCAGCTCATTGGGTAATGAAACATTTAGAACAATTGATGGATGAAAGCAGACAGGCCGGCCATTTTGGGACGCTCATTGGACTTGTTTAATGCAATGCACCTTTGTATTTTCACATGCATTCGCTTCATGCTGTAACCACTGTGCATAAAAATTTGGAAACATGGCATACAGTGTATCATTTGGTGTCTAAGTCATGTTTCCCATGTTTTTCCTTCCCAGATACTAGCCCGTTTGAGTGTTTGGGGCACTTTTTAGCTAAAATCATCATACGGGGCTTAACTGCATATGCTAAAGCCTGCCTATTTTGAATGGTCTAGTGGCCCCTGCAACCTCCAAAAATATCAGGATTTACTTCCCCAATAGCCTGCTAACTCACCCCTGAAATACATACTTATTCACCCTATTTTGTTAATTGGACTCATTTCTCATTTGAAATGCCCAATTTTTGGGGGCCAGAAATGTGCGTCTTTAAAAGGTGATTTCTACGAGACCCCACTTTTGCGTGTCGGACCTCAACTTTTCCCGTAAACGCAGAAAAACCACAATTTTCAGGAGAAACGAGACAGACATCCCCTCCCTCTGCCACCCACCCGCCCAACTGAAAGCCAGCCATTAGACATGCACAGATAGTTCTGAGGGTCTGTCTGTGATGTCATAAAGGGCCTGCTGATCAATGGGCAGCTTTCTGATTGTCTGCTGTATTTGATTGACAGATGGAAGCAGGCAGCTGATTGTCTGTCTAGCCTAAAGTGCTTTACACACCTGCCTGATGGTACCACTGGCTAAGACTCCACCTCAGCTCATTGGGTAATGAAAAATTTAGAACAATAGATGGATGAAAGCAGGCAGGCCGGCCATTTTGGGACGCTCATTGGACTTGTTTAATGCAATGCACCTTTGTATTTTCACATGCATTTGCTTCATGCTATAACCACTGTGCATAAAAATTTGGAAACATGGCATACAGTGTATCATTTGGTGTCTAAGTCATGTTTCCCATGTTTTTCCTTCCCAGATACTAGCCCGTTTGAATGTTTGGGGCACTTTTTAGCTAAAATCATCCTACGAGGCCTAACTGCATATGCTAAAGCCTGCCTATTTTGAATGGTCTAGTGGCCCCTGCAACCTCCAAAAATATCAGGACTTACTTCCCCAATAACATGCTAACTCACCCCTGAAATACATACTTATTCACCCTATTTTGTTAATTGGACTCATTTCTCATTTGAAATGCCCATTTTTGGGGGGCAAGAATTGTGCGTCTTTAAAATGTGATTTCTACGATACCCCACTTTTGCGCGTCGGACCTCAACTTTTTCCGTAAACGCAGAAAAACCACAATTTTCAGGAGAAACGAGACAGACATCCCCTCCCTCTGCCACCCACCCGTTCAACTGAAAGCCAGCCATTAGACATGCACAGATAGTTCTGAGGGTCTGTCTGTGATGTCATAAAGGGCCTGCTGATCAATGGGCAGCTTTCTGATTGGCTGCTGTATTTAATTGACAGATGGAAGCTGGCAGCTGATTGGCTGTCTAGCCTAAAGTGCTTTACACACCTCCCTGATGGTACCACTGGCTAAGACTCCACCTCAGCTCATTGGGTAATGAAAAATTTAGAACAATTGATGGATGAAAGCAGACAGCCCGGCCATTTTGGGACGCTCATTGGACTTGTTTAATGCAATGCACCTTTGTATTTTCACATGCATTCGCTTCATGCTGTAACCACTGTGCATAAAAATTTGGAAACATGGCATACAGTGTATCATTTGGTGTCTAAGTCATGTTTCCCATGTTTTTCCTTCCCAGATACTAGCCCGTTTGAGTGTTTGGGGCACTTTTTAGCTAAAATCATCATACGGGGCTTAACTGCATATGCTAAAGCCTGCCTATTTTGAATGGTCTAGTGGCCCCTGCAACCTCCAAAAATATCAGGATTTACTTCCCCAATAGCCTGCTAACTCACCCCTGAAATACATACTTATTCACCCTATTTTGTTAATTGGACTCATTTCTCATTTGAAATGCCCAATTTTTGGGGGCCAGAAATGTGCGTCTTTAAAAGGTGATTTCTACGAGACCCCACTTTTGCGTGTCGGACCTCAACTTTTCCCGTAAACGCAGAAAAACCACAATTTTCAGGAGAAACGAGACAGACATCCCCTCCCTCTGCCACCCACCCGCCCAACTGACAGCCAGCCATTAGACATGCATAGATAGTTCTGAGGGTCTGTCTGTGATGTCATAAAGGGCCTGCTGATCAATGGGCAGCTTTCTGATTGGCTGCTGTATTTGATTGACAGATGGAAGCTGGCAGCTGATTGGCTGTCTAGCCTAAAGTGCTTTACACACCTCACTGATGTTACCACTGGCTAAGACTCCACCTCAGCTCATTGGGTAATGAAAAATTTAGAACAATTGATGGATGAAAGCAGGCAGGCCGGCCATTTTGGGACGCTCAGTGGACTTGTTTAATGCAATGCACCTTTGTATATTCACATGCATTCGCTTCATGCTGTAACCACTGTGCATAAAAATTTGGAAACATGGCATACAGTGTATCATTTGGTGTCTAAGTCATGTTTCCCATAATTTCCCTTCCCAGATACAAGCACTTTTGAGTGTTTGGGGCACTTTTTAGCTAAAATCATCCTACAGGGCCTAACTGCATATGCTAAAGCCTGCCTATTTTGAATGGTGTAGTGGCCCCTGCAACCTCCAAAAATATCAGGACTTACTTCCCCAATAACCTGCTAACTCACCCCTGAAATACATACTTATTCACCCTATTTAGTTCATTGGACTCATTTCTCATTTGAAATGCCCATTTTTGGGGGGCCAGAAATGTGCGTCTTTAAAAGGTGATTTCTACGATACCCCACTTTTGCGCGTCGGACCTCAACTTTTCCCGTAAACGCAGAAAAACCACAATTTTCAGGAGAAACGAGACAGACATCCCCTCTCTCTGCCACCCACCCGCCCAACTGAAAGCCAGCCATTAGACATGCACAGATAGTTCTGAGGGTCTGTCTGTGATGTCATAAAGGGCCTGCTGATCAATGGGCAGCTTTCTGATTGGCTGCTGTATTTGATTGACAGATGGAAGCTGGCAGCTGATTGGCTGTATAGCCTAAAGTGCTTTACACACCTCCCTGATGGTACCACTGGCTAAGACTCCACCTCAGCTCATTGGGTAATGAAAAATTTAGAACAATTGATGGATGAAAGCAGGCAGGCCGGCCATTTTGGGACGCTCATTGGACTTGTTTAATGCAATGCACCTTTGTATTTTCACATGCATTCGCTTCATGCTGTAACCACTGTGCATAAAAATTTGGAAACATGGCATACAGTGTATCATTTGGTGTCTAAGTCATGTTTCCCATGTTTTTCCTTCCCAGATACTAGCCCGTTTGAGTGTTTGGGGCACTTTTTAGCTAAAATCATCATACGGGGCTTAACTGCATATGCTAAAGCCTGCCTAGTTTGAATGGTCTAGTGGCCCCTACAACCTCCAAAAATATCAGGATTTACTTCCCCAATAACCTGCTAACTCACCCCTGAAATACATACTTATTCACCCTATTTTGTTAATTGGACTCATTTCTCATTTGAAATGCCCATTTTTGGGGGGCAAGAATTGTGCGTCTTTAAAAGGTGATTTCTACGATACCCCACTTTTGCGCGTCGGACCTCAACTTTTTCCGTAAACGCAGAAAAACCCAAATTTTCAGGAGAAACGAGACAGACATCCCCTCCCTCTGCCACCCACCCGCCCAACTGAAAGCCAGCCATTAGACATGCACAGATAGTTCTGAGGGTCTGTCTGTGATGTCAAAAAGGGCCTGCTGATCAATGGGCAGCTTTCTGATTGGCTGCTGTATTTAATTGACAGATGGAAGCTGGCAGCTGATTGGCTGTCTAGCCTAAAGTGCTTTACACACCTCCCTGATGGTACCACTGGCTAAGACTCCACCTCAGCTCATTGGGTAATGAAAAATTTAGAACAATTAATGGATGAAAGCAGGCCGGCCATTTTGGGACGCTCATTGGACTTGTTTAATGCAATGCACCTTTGTATTTTCACATGCATTCGCTTCATGCTGTAACCACTGTGCATAAAAATTTGGAAACATGGCATACAGTGTATCATTTGGTGTCTAAGTCATGTTTCCCATATTTTCCCTTCCCAGATACAAGCCCGTTTGAGTGTTTGGGGCACTTTTTAGCTAAAATCATCCTACAGGGCCTAACTGCATATGCTAAAGCCTGCCTATTTTGAATGGTCTAGTGGCCCCTGCAACCTCCAAAAATATCAGGATTTACTTCCCCAATAGCCTGCTAACTCACCCCTGAAATACATACTTATTCACCCTATTTTGTTAATTGGACTCATTTCTCATTTGAAATGCCCATTTTTTGGGGGCCAGAAATGTGCGTCTTTAAAAGGTGATTTCTACGAGACCCCACTTTTGCGTGTCGGACCTCAACTTTTCCCGTAAACGCAGAAAAACCGCAATTTTCAGAAGAAACGAGACAGACATCCACTCCCTCTGCCACCCACCCGCCCAACTGAAAGCCAGCCATTAGACATGCACAGATAGTTCTGAGGGTCTGTCTGTGATGTCATAAAGGGCCTGCTGATCAATGGGCAGCTTTCTGATTGGCTGCTGTATTTAATTGACAGATGGAAGCTGGCAGCTGATTGGCTGTCTAGCCTAAAGTGCTTTACACACCTCCCTGATGGTACCACTGGCTAAGACTCCACCTCAGCTCATTGGGTAATGAAAAATTTAGAACAATTAATGGATGAAAGCAGGCCGGCCATTTTGGGACGCTCATTGGACTTGTTTAATGCAATGCACCTTTGTATTTTCACATGTATTCGCTTCATGCTGTAACCACTGTGCATAAAAATTTGGAAACATGGCATACAGTGTATCATTTGGTGTCGAAGTCATGTTTCCCATGTTTTTCCTTCCCAGATACTAGCCCGTTTGAGTGTTTGGGGCACTTTTTAGCTAAAATCATCCTACAGGGCCTAACTGCATTTGCTAAAGCCTGCCTATTTTGAATGGTGTAGTGGCCCCTGCAACCTCCAAAAATATCAGGACTTACTTCCCCAATTACCTGCTAACTCACCCCTGAAATACATACTTATTCACCCTATTTTGTTCATTGGACTCATTTCTCATTTGAAATGCCCATTTTTGGGGGGCCAGAAATGTGCGTCTTTAAAAGGTGATTTCTACGATACCCCACTTTTGCGCGTCGGACCTCAACTTTTCCGTAAATGCAGAAAAAACGCAATTTTCAGGAGAAACGAGACAGACATCCCCTCCCTCTGCCACCCACCCGCCCAACTGACAGCCAGCCATTAGACATGCACAGATAGTTCTGAGGGTCTGTCTGTGATGTCATAAAGGGCCTGCTGATCAATGGGCAGCTTTCTGATTGGCTGCTGTATTTGATTGACAGATGGAAGCTGGCAGCTGATTGGCTGTCTAGCCTAAAGTGCTTTACACACCTCCCTGATGGTACCACTGGCTAAGACTCCACCTCAGCTCATTGGGTAATGAAAAATTTAGAACAATTGATGGATGAAAGAAGGCAGGCCGGCCATTTTGGGACGCTCAGTGGACTTGTTTAATGCAATGCACCTTTGTATATTCACATGCATTCGCTTCATGCTGTAACCACTGTGCATAAAAATTTGGAAACATGGCATACAGTGTATCATTTGGTGTCTAAGTCATGTTTCCCATAATTTCCCTTCCCAGATACAAGCCCGTTTGAGTGTTTGGGGAACTTTTTAGCTAAAATAATCCTACAGGGCCTAACTGCATATGCTAAAGCCTGCCTATTTTGAATGGTCTAGTGGCCCCTGCAACCTCCAAAAATATCAGGATTTACTTCCCCAATAGCCTGCTAACTCACCCCTGAAATACATACTTATTCACCCTATTTTGTTAATTGGACTCATTTCTCATTTGAAATGCCCATTTTTTGGGGGCCAGAAATGTGCGTCTTTAAAAGGTGATTTCTACGAGACCCCACTTTTGCGTGTCGGACCTCAACTTTTCCCGTAAACGCAGAAAAACCGCAATTTTCAGGAGAAACGAGACAGACATCCCCTCCCTCTGCCACCCACCCGCCCAACTGACAGCCAGCCATTAGACTTGCACAGATAGTTCTGAGGGTCTGTCTGTGATGTCATAAAGGGCCTGCTGATCAATGGGCAGCTTTCTGATTGGCTGCTGTATTTGATTGACAGATGGAAGCTGGCAGCTGATTGGCTGTCTAGCCTAAAGTGCTTTACACACCTCCCTGATGGTACCACTGGCTAAGACTCCACCTCAGCTCATTGGGTAATGAAAAATTTAGAACAATTGATGGATGAAAGCAGGCAGGCCGGCCATTTTGGGACGCTCAGTGGACTTGTTTAATGCAATGCACCTTTGTATATTCACATGCATTCGCTTCATGCTGTAACCACTGTGCATAAAAATTTGGAAACATGGCATACAGTGTATCATTTGGTGTCTAAGTCATGTTTCCCATAATTTCCCTTCCCAGATACAAGCACTTTTGAGTGTTTGGGGCACTTTTTAGCTAAAATCATCCTACAGGGCCTAACTGCATATGCTAAAGCCTGCCTATTTTGAATGGTGTAGTGGCCCCTGCAACCTCCAAAAATATCAGAACTTACTTCCCCAATAACCTGCTAACTCACCCCTGAAATACATACTTATTCACCCTATTTTGTTCATTGGACTCATTTCTCATTTGAAATGCCCATTTTTGGGGGGCCAGAAATGTGCGTCTTTAAAAGGTGATTTCTACGATACCCCACTTTTGCGCGTCGGACCTCAACTTTTCCTGTAAACGCAGAAAAACCACAATTTTCAGGAGAAACGAGACAGACATCCCCTCCCTCTGCCACCCACCCGCCCAACTGAAAGCCAGCCATTAGACATGCACAGATAGTTCTGAGGGTCTGTCTGTGATGTCATAAAGGGCCTGCTGATCAATGGGCAGCTTTCTGATTGGCTGCTGTATTTGATTGACAGATGGAAGCTGGCAGCTGATTGGCTGTATAGCCTAAAGTGCTTTACACACCTCCCTGATGGTACCACTGGCTAAGACTCCACCTCAGCTCATTGGGTAATGAAAAATTTAGAACAATTGATGGATGAAAGCAGGCAGGCCGGCCATTTTGGGACGCTCATTGGACTTGTTTAATGCAATGCACCTTTGTATTTTCACATGCATTCGCTTCATGCTGTAACCACTGTGCATAAAAATTTGGAAACATGGCATACAGTGTATCATTTGGTGTTTAAGTCATGTTTCCCATGTTTTTCCTTCCCAGATACTAGCCCGTTTGAGTGTTTGGGGCACTTTTTAGCTAAAATCATCCTACAGGGCCTAACTGCATTTGCTAAAGCCTGCCTATTTTGAATGGTGTAGTGGCCCCTGCAACCTCCAAAAATATCAGGACTTACTTCCCCAATAACCTGCTAACTCACCCCTGAAATACATACTTATTCACCCTATTTTGTTCATTGGACTCATTTCTCATTTGAAATGCCAATTTTTGGGGGGCCAGAAATGTGCGTCTTTAAAAGGTGATTTCTACGAGACCCCACTTTTGCGCGTCGGACCTCAACTTTTCCCATAAACGCAGAAAAACCGCAATTTTCAGGAGAAACGAGACAGACATCCCCTCCCTCTGCCACCCACCCGCCCAACTGAAAGCCAGCCATTAGACATGCACAGATAGTTCTGAGGGTCTGTCTGTGATGTCATAAAGGGCCTGCTGATTAATGGGCAGCTTTCTGATTGGCTGCTGTATTTGATTGACAGATGGAAGCTGGCAGCTGATTGGCTGTCTAGCCTAAAGTGCTTTACACACCTCCCTGATGGTACCACTGGCTAAGACTCCACCTCAGCTCATTGGGTAATGAAAAATTTAGAACAATTGATGGATGAAAGCAGGCAGGCCGGCCATTTTGGGACGCTTATTGGACTTGTTTAATGCAATGCACCTTTGTATTTTCACATGCATTCGCTTCATGCTGTAACCACTGTGCATAAAAATTTGGAAACATGGCATACAGTGTATCATTTGTTGTCTAAGTCATGTTTCCCATATTTTCCCTTCCCAGATACAAGCCCGTTTGAGTGTTTGGGGCACTTTTTAGCTAAAATCATCCTACAGGGCCTAACTGCATATGCTAAAGCCTGCCTATTTTGAATGGTCTAGTGGCCCTGCAACCTCCAAAAATATCAGGATTTACTTCCCCAATAACCTGCTAACTCACCCCTGAAATACATACTTATTCACCCTATTTTGTTAATTGGACTCATTTCTCATTTGAAATGCCCATTTTTTGGGGGCCAGAAATGTGCGTCTTTAAAAGGTGATTTCTACGAGACCCCACTTTTGCGCGTCGGACCTCAACTTTTCCCGTAAACGCAGAAAAACCGCAATTTTCAGGAGAAACGAGACAGACATCCCCTCCCTCTGCCACCCACCCGCCCAACTGACAGCCAGCCATTAGACATGCACAGATAGTTCTGAGGGTCTGTCTGTGATGTCATAAAGGGCCTGCTGATCAATGGGCAGCTTTCTGATTGGCTGCTGTATTTGATTGACAGATGGAAGCTGGCAGCTGATTGGCTGTATAGCCTAAAGTGCTTTACACACCTCCCTGATGGTACCACTGGCTAAGACTCCACCTCAGCTCATTGGGTAATGAAAAATTTAGAACAATTGATGGATGAAAGCAGGCAGGCCGGCCATTTTGGGACGCTCATTGGACTTGTTTAATGCAATGCACCTTTGTATTTTCACATGCATTCGCTTCATGCTGTAACCACTGTGCATAAAAATTTGGAAACATGGCATACAGTGTATCATTTGGTGTTTAAGTCATGTTTCCCATGTTTTTCCTTCCCAGATACTTGCCCGTTTGAGTGTTTGGGGCACTTTTTAGCTAAAATCATCCTACAGGGCCTAACTGCATTTGCTAAAGCCTGCCTATTTTGAATGGTGTAGTGGCCCCTGCAACCTCCAAAAATATCAGGACTTACTTCCCCAATAACCTGCTAACTCACCCCTGAAATACATACTTATTCACCCTATTTTGTTCATTGGACTCATTTCTCATTTGAAATGCCAATTTTTGGGGGGCCAGAAATGTGCGTCTTTAAAAGGTGATTTCTACGAGACCCCACTTTTGCGCGTCGGACCTCAACTTTTCCCATAAACGCAGAAAAACCGCAATTTTCAGGAGAAACGAGACAGACATCCCCTCCCTCTGCCACCCACCCGCCCAACTGAAAGCCAGCCATTAGACATGCACAGATAGTTCTGAGGGTCTGTCTGTGATGTCATAAAGGGCCTGCTGATTAATGGGCAGCTTTCTGATTGGCTGCTGTATTTGATTGACAGATGGAAGCTGGCAGCTGATTGGCTGTCTAGCCTAAAGTGCTTTACACACCTCCCTGATGGTACCACTGGCTAAGACTCCACCTCAGCTCATTGGGTAATGAAAAATTTAGAACAATTGATGGATGAAAGCAGGCAGGCCGGCCATTTTGGGACGCTTATTGGACTTGTTTAATGCAATGCACCTTTGTATTTTCACATGCATTCGCTTCATGCTGTAACCACTGTGCATAAAAATTTGGAAACATGGCATACAGTGTATCATTTGGTGTCTAAGTCATGTTTCCCATGTTTTTCCTTCCCAGATACTAGCCCGTTTGAGTGTTTGGGGCACTTTTTAGCTAAAATCATCATACGGGGCTTAACTGCATATGCTAAAGCCTGCCTAGTTTGAATGGTCTAGTGGCCCCTACAACCTCCAAAAATATCAGGATTTACTTCCCCAATAACCTGCTAACTCACCCCTGAAATACATACTTATTCACCCTATTTTGTTAATTGGACTCATTTCTCATTTGAAATGCCCATTTTTGGGGGGCAAGAATTGTGCGTCTTTAAAAGGTGATTTCTACGATACCCCACTTTTGCGCGTCGGACCTCAACTTTTTCCGTAAACGCAGAAAAACCCAAATTTTCAGGAGAAACGAGACAGACATCCCCTCCCTCTGCCACCCACCCGCCCAACTGAAAGCCAGCCATTAGACATGCACAGATAGTTCTGAGGGTCTGTCTGTGATGTCAAAAAGGGCCTGCTGATCAATGGGCAGCTTTCTGATTGGCTGCTGTATTTAATTGACAGATGGAAGCTGGCAGCTGATTGGCTGTCTAGCCTAAAGTGCTTTACACACCTCCCTGATGGTACCACTGGCTAAGACTCCACCTCAGCTCATTGGGTAATGAAAAATTTAGAACAATTAATGGATGAAAGCAGGCCGGCCATTTTGGGACGCTCATTGGACTTGTTTAATGCAATGCACCTTTGTATTTTCACATGCATTCGCTTCATGCTGTAACCACTGTGCATAAAAATTTGGAAACATGGCATACAGTGTATCATTTGGTGTCTAAGTCATGTTTCCCATATTTTCCCTTCCCAGATACAAGCCCGTTTGAGTGTTTGGGGCACTTTTTAGCTAAAATCATCCTACAGGGCCTAACTGCATATGCTAAAGCCTGCCTATTTTGAATGGTCTAGTGGCCCCTGCAACCTCCAAAAATATCAGGATTTACTTCCCCAATAGCCTGCTAACTCACCCCTGAAATACATACTTATTCACCCTATTTTGTTAATTGGACTCATTTCTCATTTGAAATGCCCATTTTTTGGGGGCCAGAAATGTGCGTCTTTAAAAGGTGATTTCTACGAGACCCCACTTTTGCGTGTCGGACCTCAACTTTTCCCGTAAACGCAGAAAAACCGCAATTTTCAGAAGAAACGAGACAGACATCCACTCCCTCTGCCACCCACCCGCCCAACTGAAAGCCAGCCATTAGACATGCACAGATAGTTCTGAGGGTCTGTCTGTGATGTCATAAAGGGCCTGCTGATCAATGGGCAGCTTTCTGATTGGCTGCTGTATTTAATTGACAGATGGAAGCTGGCAGCTGATTGGCTGTCTAGCCTAAAGTGCTTTACACACCTCCCTGATGGTACCACTGGCTAAGACTCCACCTCAGCTCATTGGGTAATGAAAAATTTAGAACAATTAATGGATGAAAGCAGGCCGGCCATTTTGGGACGCTCATTGGACTTGTTTAATGCAATGCACCTTTGTATTTTCACATGTATTCGCTTCATGCTGTAACCACTGTGCATAAAAATTTGGAAACATGGCATACAGTGTATCATTTGGTGTCGAAGTCATGTTTCCCATGTTTTTCCTTCCCAGATACTAGCCCGTTTGAGTGTTTGGGGCACTTTTTAGCTAAAATCATCCTACAGGGCCTAACTGCATTTGCTAAAGCCTGCCTATTTTGAATGGTGTAGTGGCCCCTGCAACCTCCAAAAATATCAGGACTTACTTCCCCAATTACCTGCTAACTCACCCCTGAAATACATACTTATTCACCCTATTTTGTTCATTGGACTCATTTCTCATTTGAAATGCCCATTTTTGGGGGGCCAGAAATGTGCGTCTTTAAAAGGTGATTTCTACGATACCCCACTTTTGCGCGTCGGACCTCAACTTTTCCGTAAATGCAGAAAAAACGCAATTTTCAGGAGAAACGAGACAGACATCCCCTCCCTCTGCCACCCACCCGCCCAACTGACAGCCAGCCATTAGACATGCACAGATAGTTCTGAGGGTCTGTCTGTGATGTCATAAAGGGCCTGCTGATCAATGGGCAGCTTTCTGATTGGCTGCTGTATTTGATTGACAGATGGAAGCTGGCAGCTGATTGGCTGTCTAGCCTAAAGTGCTTTACACACCTCCCTGATGGTACCACTGGCTAAGACTCCACCTCAGCTCATTGGGTAATGAAAAATTTAGAACAATTGATGGATGAAAGAAGGCAGGCCGGCCATTTTGGGACGCTCAGTGGACTTGTTTAATGCAATGCACCTTTGTATATTCACATGCATTCGCTTCATGCTGTAACCACTGTGCATAAAAATTTGGAAACATGGCATACAGTGTATCATTTGGTGTCTAAGTCATGTTTCCCATAATTTCCCTTCCCAGATACAAGCCCGTTTGAGTGTTTGGGGAACTTTTTAGCTAAAATAATCCTACAGGGCCTAACTGCATATGCTAAAGCCTGCCTATTTTGAATGGTCTAGTGGCCCCTGCAACCTCCAAAAATATCAGGATTTACTTCCCCAATAGCCTGCTAACTCACCCCTGAAATACATACTTATTCACCCTATTTTGTTAATTGGACTCATTTCTCATTTGAAATGCCCATTTTTTGGGGGCCAGAAATGTGCGTCTTTAAAAGGTGATTTCTACGAGACCCCACTTTTGCGTGTCGGACCTCAACTTTTCCCGTAAACGCAGAAAAACCGCAATTTTCAGGAGAAACGAGACAGACATCCCCTCCCTCTGCCACCCACCCGCCCAACTGACAGCCAGCCATTAGACTTGCACAGATAGTTCTGAGGGTCTGTCTGTGATGTCATAAAGGGCCTGCTGATCAATGGGCAGCTTTCTGATTGGCTGCTGTATTTGATTGACAGATGGAAGCTGGCAGCTGATTGGCTGTCTAGCCTAAAGTGCTTTACACACCTCCCTGATGGTACCACTGGCTAAGACTCCACCTCAGCTCATTGGGTAATGAAAAATTTAGAACAATTGATGGATGAAAGCAGGCAGGCCGGCCATTTTGGGACGCTCAGTGGACTTGTTTAATGCAATGCACCTTTGTATATTCACATGCATTCGCTTCATGCTGTAACCACTGTGCATAAAAATTTGGAAACATGGCATACAGTGTATCATTTGGTGTCTAAGTCATGTTTCCCATAATTTCCCTTCCCAGATACAAGCACTTTTGAGTGTTTGGGGCACTTTTTAGCTAAAATCATCCTACAGGGCCTAACTGCATATGCTAAAGCCTGCCTATTTTGAATGGTGTAGTGGCCCCTGCAACCTCCAAAAATATCAGGACTTACTTCCCCAATAACCTGCTAACTCACCCCTGAAATACATACTTATTCACCCTATTTTGTTCATTGGACTCATTTCTCATTTGAAATGCCCATTTTTGGGGGGCCAGAAATGTGCGTCTTTAAAAGGTGATTTCTACGATACCCCACTTTTGCGCGTCGGACCTCAACTTTTCCTGTAAACGCAGAAAAACCACAATTTTCAGGAGAAACGAGACAGACATCCCCTCCCTCTGCCACCCACCCGCCCAACTGAAAGCCAGCCATTAGACATGCACAGATAGTTCTGAGGGTCTGTCTGTGATGTCATAAAGGGCCTGCTGATCAATGGGCAGCTTTCTGATTGGCTGCTGTATTTGATTGACAGATGGAAGCTGGCAGCTGATTGGCTGTATAGCCTAAAGTGCTTTACACACCTCCCTGATGGTACCACTGGCTAAGACTCCACCTCAGCTCATTGGGTAATGAAAAATTTAGAACAATTGATGGATGAAAGCAGGCAGGCCGGCCATTTTGGGACGCTCATTGGACTTGTTTAATGCAATGCACCTTTGTATTTTCACATGCATTCGCTTCATGCTGTAACCACTGTGCATAAAAATTTGGAAACATGGCATACAGTGTATCATTTGGTGTTTAAGTCATGTTTCCCATGTTTTTCCTTCCCAGATACTAGCCCGTTTGAGTGTTTGGGGCACTTTTTAGCTAAAATCATCCTACAGGGCCTAACTGCATTTGCTAAAGCCTGCCTATTTTGAATGGTGTAGTGGCCCCTGCAACCTCCAAAAATATCAGGACTTACTTCCCCAATAACCTGCTAACTCACCCCTGAAATACATACTTATTCACCCTATTTTGTTCATTGGACTCATTTCTCATTTGAAATGCCAATTTTTGGGGGGCCAGAAATGTGCGTCTTTAAAAGGTGATTTCTACGAGACCCCACTTTTGCGCGTCGGACCTCAACTTTTCCCATAAACGCAGAAAAACCGCAATTTTCAGGAGAAACGAGACAGACATCCCCTCCCTCTGCCACCCACCCGCCCAACTGAAAGCCAGCCATTAGACATGCACAGATAGTTCTGAGGGTCTGTCTGTGATGTCATAAAGGGCCTGCTGATTAATGGGCAGCTTTCTGATTGGCTGCTGTATTTGATTGACAGATGGAAGCTGGCAGCTGATTGGCTGTCTAGCCTAAAGTGCTTTACACACCTCCCTGATGGTACCACTGGCTAAGACTCCACCTCAGCTCATTGGGTAATGAAAAATTTAGAACAATTGATGGATGAAAGCAGGCAGGCCGGCCATTTTGGGACGCTTATTGGACTTGTTTAATGCAATGCACCTTTGTATTTTCACATGCATTCGCTTCATGCTGTAACCACTGTGCATAAAAATTTGGAAACATGGCATACAGTGTATCATTTGTTGTCTAAGTCATGTTTCCCATATTTTCCCTTCCCAGATACAAGCCCGTTTGAGTGTTTGGGGCACTTTTTAGCTAAAATCATCCTACAGGGCCTAACTGCATATGCTAAAGCCTGCCTATTTTGAATGGTCTAGTGGCCCTGCAACCTCCAAAAATATCAGGATTTACTTCCCCAATAACCTGCTAACTCACCCCTGAAATACATACTTATTCACCCTATTTTGTTAATTGGACTCATTTCTCATTTGAAATGCCCATTTTTTGGGGGCCAGAAATGTGCGTCTTTAAAAGGTGATTTCTACGAGACCCCACTTTTGCGCGTCGGACCTCAACTTTTCCCGTAAACGCAGAAAAACCGCAATTTTCAGGAGAAACGAGACAGACATCCCCTCCCTCTGCCACCCACCCGCCCAACTGACAGCCAGCCATTAGACATGCACAGATAGTTCTGAGGGTCTGTCTGTGATGTCATAAAGGGCCTGCTGATCAATGGGCAGCTTTCTGATTGGCTGCTGTATTTGATTGACAGATGGAAGCTGGCAGCTGATTGGCTGTATAGCCTAAAGTGCTTTACACACCTCCCTGATGGTACCACTGGCTAAGACTCCACCTCAGCTCATTGGGTAATGAAAAATTTAGAACAATTGATGGATGAAAGCAGGCAGGCCGGCCATTTTGGGACGCTCATTGGACTTGTTTAATGCAATGCACCTTTGTATTTTCACATGCATTCGCTTCATGCTGTAACCACTGTGCATAAAAATTTGGAAACATGGCATACAGTGTATCATTTGGTGTTTAAGTCATGTTTCCCATGTTTTTCCTTCCCAGATACTTGCCCGTTTGAGTGTTTGGGGCACTTTTTAGCTAAAATCATCCTACAGGGCCTAACTGCATTTGCTAAAGCCTGCCTATTTTGAATGGTGTAGTGGCCCCTGCAACCTCCAAAAATATCAGGACTTACTTCCCCAATAACCTGCTAACTCACCCCTGAAATACATACTTATTCACCCTATTTTGTTCATTGGACTCATTTCTCATTTGAAATGCCAATTTTTGGGGGGCCAGAAATGTGCGTCTTTAAAAGGTGATTTCTACGAGACCCCACTTTTGCGCGTCGGACCTCAACTTTTCCCATAAACGCAGAAAAACCGCAATTTTCAGGAGAAACGAGACAGACATCCCCTCCCTCTGCCACCCACCCGCCCAACTGAAAGCCAGCCATTAGACATGCACAGATAGTTCTGAGGGTCTGTCTGTGATGTCATAAAGGGCCTGCTGATTAATGGGCAGCTTTCTGATTGGCTGCTGTATTTGATTGACAGATGGAAGCTGGCAGCTGATTGGCTGTCTAGCCTAAAGTGCTTTACACACCTCCCTGATGGTACCACTGGCTAAGACTCCACCTCAGCTCATTGGGTAATGAAAAATTTAGAACAATTGATGGATGAAAGCAGGCAGGCCGGCCATTTTGGGACGCTTATTGGACTTGTTTAATGCAATGCACCTTTGTATTTTCACATGCATTCGCTTCATGCTGTAACCACTGTGCATAAAAATTTGGAAACATGGCATACAGTGTATCATTTGTTGTCTAAGTCATGTTTCCCATATTTTCCCTTCCCAGATACAAGCCCGTTTGAGTGTTTGGGGCACTTTTTAGCTAAAATCATCCTACAGGGCCTAACTGCATATGCTAAAGCCTGCCTATTTTGAATGGTCTAGTGGCCCTGCAACCTCCAAAAATATCAGGATTTACTTCCCCAATAACCTGCTAACTCACCCCTGAAATACATACTTATTCACCCTATTTTGTTAATTGGACTCATTTCTCATTTGAAATGCCCATTTTTTGGGGGCCAGAAATGTGCGTCTTTAAAAGGTGATTTCTACGAGACCCCACTTTTGCGCGTCGAACCTCAACTTTTCCCGTAAACGCAGAAAAACCGCAATTTTCAGGAGAAACGAGACAGACATCCCCTCCCTCTGCCACCCACCCGCCCAACTGACAGCCAGCCATTAGACATGCACAGATAGTTCTGAGGGTCTGTCTGTGATGTCATAAAGGGCCTGCTGATCAATGGGCAGCTTTCTGATTGGCTGCTGTATTTGATTGACAGATGGAAGCTGGCAGCTGATTGGCTGTCTAGCCTAAAGTGCTTTACACACCTCCCTGATGGTACCACTGGCTAAGACTCCACCTCAGCTCATTGGGTAATGAAAAATTTAGAACAATTGATGGATGAAAGCAGGCAGGCCGGCCATTTTGGGACGCTCAGTGGACTTGTTTAATGCAATGCACCTTTGTATATTCACATGCATTCGCTTCATGCTGTAACCACTGTGCATAAAAATTTGGAAACATGGCATACAGTGTATCATTTGGTGTCTAAGTCATGTTTCCCATAATTTACCTTCCCAGATACAAGCACTTTTGAGTGTTTGGGGCACTTTTTAGCTAAAATTATCCTACAGGGCCTAACTGCATATGCTAAAGCCTGCCTATTTTGAATAGTGTAGTGGCCCCTGCAACCTCCAAAAATATCAGGAGTTACTTCCCCAATAACCTGCTAACTCACCCCTGAAATACATACTTATTCACCCTATTTTGTTCATTGGACTCATTTCTCATTTGAAATGCCCATTTTTGGGGGGCCAGAAATGTGCGTCTTTAAAAGGTGATTTCTACGATACCCCACTTTTGCGCGTTGGACCTCAACTTTTCCCGTAAACGCAGAAAAACTACAATTTTCAGGAGAAACGAGACAGACATCCCCTCCCTCTGCCACCCACCCACCCACCCAACTGAAAGCCAGCCATTAGACATGCACAGATAGTTCTGAGGGTCTGTCTGTGATGTCATAAAGGGCCTGCTGATTAATGGGCAGCTTTCTGATTGGCTGCTGTATTTGATTGACAGATGGAAGCTGGCAGCTGATTGGCTGTCTAGCCTAAAGTGCTTTACACACCTCCCTGATGGTACCACTGGCTAAGACTCCACCTCAGCTCATTGGGTAATGAAAAATTTAGAACAATTGATGGATGAAAGCAGGCAGGCCGGCCATTTTGGGACGCTCATTGGACTTGTTTAATGCAATGCACCTTTGTATTTTCACATGCATTCGCTTCATGCTGTAACCACTGTGCATAAAAATTTGGAAACATGGCATACAGTGTATCATTTGGTGTCTAAGTCATGTTTCCCATATTTTCCCTTCCCAGATACAAGCCCGTTTGAGTGTTTGGGGCACTTTTTAGCTAAAATCATCCTACAGGGCCTAACTGCATATGCTAAAGCCTGCCTATTTTGAATGGTCTAGTGGCCCCTGCAACCTCCAAAAATATCAGGATTTACTTCCCCAATAACCTGCTAACTCACCCCTGAAATACATACTTATTCACCCTATTTTGTTAATTGGACTCATTTCTCATTTGAAATGCCCATTTTTTGGGGGCCAGAAATGTGCGTCTTTAAAAGGTGATTTCTACGAGACCCCACTTTTGCGCGTCGGACCTCAACTTTTCCCGTAAACGCAGAAAAACCGCAATTTTCAGGAGAAACGAGACAGACATCCCCTCCCTCTGCCACCCACCCGCCCAACTGACAGCCAGCCATTAGACATGCACAGATAGTTCTGAGGGTCTGTCTGTGATGTCATAAAGGGCCTGCTGATCAATGGGCAGCTTTCTGATTGGCTGCTGTATTTGATTGACAGATGGAAGCTGGCAGCTGATTGGCTGTCTAGCCTAAAGTGCTTTACACACCTCCCTGATGGTACCACTGGCTAAGACTCCACCTCAGCTCATTGTGTAATGAAAAATTTAGAACAATTGATGGATGAAAGCAGGCAGGCCGGCCATTTTGGGACGCTCATTGGACTTGTTTAATGCAATGCACCTTTGTATTTTCACATGCATTCGCTTCATGCTGTAACCACTGTGCATAAAAATTTGGAAACATGGCATACAGTGTATCATTTGGTGTCTAAGTCATGTTTCCCATATTTTCCCTTCCCAGATACAAGCCCGTTTGAGTGTTTGGGGCACTTTTTAGCTAAAATCATCCTACAGGGCCTAACTGCATATGCTAAAGCCTGCCTATTTTGAATGGTGTAGTGGCCCCTACAACCTCCAAAAATATCAGGACTTACTTCCCCAATAACCTGCTAACTCACCCCTGAAATACATACTTATTCACACTATTTTGTTCTTTGGACTCATTTCTCATTTGAAATGCCCATTTTTTGGGGGCCAGAAATGTGCGTCTTTAAAAGGTGATTTCTACGTGACCCCACTTTTGCGCGTCGGACCTCAACTTTTCCTGTAAACGCAGAAAAACCACAATTTTCAGGAGAAACGAGACAGACATCCCCTCCCTCTGCCACCCACCCGCCCAACTGAAAGCCAGCCATTAGACATGCACAGATAGTTCTGAGGGTCTGTCTGTGATGTCATAAAGGGCCTGCTGATCAATGGGCAGCTTTCTGATTGGCTGCTGTATTTGATTGACAGATGGAAGCTGGCAGCTGATTGGCTGTATAGCCTAAAGTGCTTTACACACCTCCCTGATGGTACCACTGGCTAAGACTCCACCTCAGCTCATTGGGTAATGAAAAATTTAGAACAATTGATGGATGAAAGCAGGCAGGCCGGCCATTTTGGGACGCTGAGTGGACTTGTTTGATGCAATGCACCTTTGTATATTCACATGCATTCGCTTCATGCTGTAACCACTGTGCATAAAAATTTGGAAACATGGCATACAGTGTATCATTTGGTGTCTAAGTCATGTTTCCCATAATTTCCCTTCCCAGATACAAGCACTTTTAAGTGTTTGGGGCACTTTTTAGCTAAAATCATCCTACGGGGCCTAACTGCATATGCTAAAGCCTGCCTATTTTGAATGGTGTAGTGGCCCCTGCAACCTCCAAAAATATCAGGACTTACTTCCCCAATAACCTGCTAACTCACCCCTGAAATACATACTTATTCACCCTATTTTGTTCATTGGACTCATTTCTCATTTGAAATGCCCATTTTTGGGGGGCCAGAAATGTGCGTCTTTAAAAGGTGATTTCTACGATACCCCACTTTTGCGCGTCGGACCTCACATTTTCCTGTAAACGCAGAAAAACCACAATTTTCAGGAGAAACGAGACAGACATCCCCTCCCTCTGCCACCCACCCGCCCAACTGAAAGCCAGCCATTAGACATGCACAGATAGTTCTGAGGGTCTGTCTGTGATGTCATAAAGGGCCTGCTGATCAATGGGCAGCTTTCTGATTGGCTGCTGTATTTGATTGACAGATGGAAGCTGGCAGCTGATTGGCTGTATAGCCTAAAGTGCTTTACACACCTCCCTGATGGTACCACTGGCTAAGACTCCACCTCAGCTCATTGGGTAATGAAAAATTTAGAACAATTGATGGATGAAAGCAGGCAGGCCGGCCATTTTGGGACGCTCATTGGACTTGTTTAATGCAATGCACCTTTGTATTTTCACATGCATTCGCTTCATGCTGTAACCACTGTGCATAAAAATTTGGAAACATGGCATACAGTGTATCATTTGGTGTTTAAGTCATGTTTCCCATGTTTTTCCTTCCCAGATACTAGCCCGTTTGAGTGTTTGGGGCACTTTTTAGCTAAAATCATCCTACAGGGCCTAACTGCATTTGCTAAAGCCTGCCTATTTTGAATGGTGTAGTGGCCCCTGCAACCTCCAAAAATATCAGGACTTACTTCCCCAATAACCTGCTAACTCACCCCTGAAATACATACTTATTCACCCTATTTTGTTCATTGGACTCATTTCTCATTTGAAATGCCAATTTTTGGGGGGCCAGAAATGTGCGTCTTTAAAAGGTGATTTCTACGAGACCCCACTTTTGCGCGTCGGACCTCAACTTTTCCCGTAAACGCAGAAAAACCGCAATTTTCAGGAGAAACGAGACAGACATCCCCTCCCTCTGCCACCCACCCGCCCAACTGAAAGCCAGCCATTAGACATGCACAGATAGTTCTGAGGGTCTGTCTGTGATGTCATAAAGGGCCTGCTGATTAATGGGCAGCTTTCTGATTGGCTGCTGTATTTGTTTGACAGATGGAAGCTGGCAGCTGATTGGCTGTCTAGCCTAAAGTGCTTTACACACCTCCCTGATGGTACCACTGGCTAAGACTCCACCTCAGCTCATTGGGTAATGAAAAATTTAGAACAATTGATGGATGAAAGCAGGCAGGCCGGCCATTTTGGGACGCTCATTGGACTTGTTTAATGCAATGCACCTTTGTATTTTCACATGCATTCGCTTCATGCTGTAACCACTGTGCATAAAAATTTGGAAACATGGCATACAGTGTATCATTTGTTGTCTAAGTCATGTTTCCCATATTTTCCCTTCCCAGATACAAGCCCGTTTGAGTGTTTGGGGCACTTTTTAGCTAAAATCATCCTACAGGGCCTAACTGCATATGCTAAAGCCTGCCTATTTTGAATGGTCTAGTGGCCCCTGCAACCTCCAAAAATATCAGGATTTACTTCCCCAATAACCTGCTAACTCACCCCTGAAATACATACTTATTCACCCTATTTTGTTAATTGGACTCATTTCTCATTTGAAATGCCCATTTTTTGGGAGCCAGAAATGTGCGTCTTTAAAAGGTGATTTCTACGAGACCCCACTTTTGCGCGTCGGACCTCAACTTTTCCCGTAAACGCAGAAAAACCGCAATTTTCAGGAGAAACGAGACAGACATCCCCTCCCTCTGCCACCCACCCGCCCAACTGACAGCCAGCCATTAGACATGCACAGATAGTTCTGAGGGTCTGTCTGTGATGTCATAAAGGGCCTGCTGATCAATGGGCAGCTTTCTGATTGGCTGCTGTATTTGATTGACAGATGGAAGCTGGCAGCTGATTGGCTGTCTAGCCTAAAGTGCTTTACACACCTCCCTGATGGTACCACTGGCTAAGACTCCACCTCAGCTCATTGGGTAATGAAAAATTTAGAACAATTGATGGATGAAAGCAGGCAGGCCGGCCATTTTGGGACGCTCAGTGGACTTGTTTAATGCAATGCACCTTTGTATATTCACATGCATTCGCTTCATGCTGTAACCACTGTGCATAAAAATTTGGAAACATGGCATACAGTGTATCATTTGGTGTCTAAGTCATGTTTCCCATAATTTCCCTTCCCAGATACAAGCACTTTTGAGTGTTTGGAGCACTTTTTAGCTAAAATCATCCTACAGGGCCTAACTGCATATGCTAAAGCCTGCCTATTTTGAATGGTCTAGTGGCCCCTGCAACCTCCAAAAATATCAGGATTTACTTCCCCAATAACCTGCTAACTCACCCCTGAAATACATACTTATTCACCCTATTTTGTTAATTGGACTCATTTCTCATTTGAAATGCCCATTTTTTGGGGGCCAGAAATGTGCGTCTTTAAAAGGTGATTTCTACGAGACCCCACTTTTGCGCGTCGGACCTCAACTTTTCCCGTAAACGCAGAAAAACCGCAATTTTCAGGAGAAACGAGACAGACATCCCCTCCCTCTGCCACCCACCCGCCCAACTGACAGCCAGCCATTAGACATGCACAGATAGTTCTGAGGGTCTGTCTGTGATGTCATAAAGGGCCTGCTGATTAATGGGCAGCTTTCTGATTGGCTGCTGTATTTGATTGACAGATGGAAGCTGGCAGCTGATTGGCTGTCTAGCCTAAAGTGCTTTACACACCTCCCTGATGGTACCACTGGCTAAGACTCCACCTCAGCTCATTGGGTAATGAAAAATTTAGAACAATTGATGGATGAAAGCAGGCAGGCCGGCCATTTTGGGACGCTCATTGGACTTGTTTAATGCAATGCACCTTTGTATTTTCACATGCATTCGCTTCATGCTGTAACCACTGTGCATAAAAATATGGAAACATGGCATACAGTGTATCATTTGGTGTCTAAGTCATGTTTCCCATATTTTCCCTTCCCAAATACAAGCTTGTTTGAGTGTTTGGGGCACTTTTTAGCTAAAATCATCCTACAGGGCCTAACTGCATATGCTAAAGCCTGCCTATTTTGAATGGTCTAGTGGCCCCTGCAACCTCCAAAAATATCAGGATTTACTTCCCCAATAACCTGCTAACTCACCCCTGAAATACATACTTATTCACCCTATTTTGTTAATTGGACTCATTTCTCATTTGAAATGCCCATTTTTTGGGGGCCAGAAATGTGCGTCTTTAAAAGGTGATTTCTACGAGACCCCACTTTTGCGCGTCGGACCTCAACTTTTCCCGTAAACGCAGAAAAACCGCAATTTTCAGGAGAAACGAGACAGACATCCCCTCCCTCTGCCACCCACCCGTCCAACTGACAGCCAGCCATTAGACATGCACAGATAGTTCTGAGGGTCTGTCTGTGATGTCATAAAGGGCCTGCTGATCAATGGGCAGCTTTCTGATTGGCAGCTGTATTTGATTGACAGATGGAAGCTGGCAGCTGATTGGCTGTCTAGCCTAAAGTGCTTTACACACCTCCCTGATGGTACCACTGGCTAAGACTCCACCTCAGCTCATTGGGTAATGAAAAATTTAGAACAATTGATGGATGAAAGCAGGCAGGCCGGCCATTTTGGGATGCTCAGTGGACTTGTTTAATGCAATACACCTTTGTATATTCACATGCATTCGCTTCATGCTGTAACCACTGTGCATAAAAATTTGGAAACATGGCATACAGTGTATCATTTGGTGTCTAAGTCATGTTTCCCATAATTTCCCTTCCCAGATACAAGCACCTTTGAGTGTTTGGGGCACTTTTTAGCTATAATCATCCTACAGGGCCTAACTGCATATGCTAAAGCCTGCCTATTTTGAATGGTGTAGTGGCCCCTGCAACCTCCAAAAATATCAGGACTTACTTCCCCAATAACCTGCTAACTCACCCCTGAAATACATACTTATTCACCCTATTTTGTTCATTGGACTCATTTCTCATTTGAAATGCCCATTTTTGGGGGGCCAGAAATGTGCGTCTTTAAAAGGTGATTTCTACGATACCCCACTTTTGCGCGTCGCACCTCAACTTTTCCTGTAAACGCAGAAAAACCACAATTTTCAGGAGAAACGAGACAGACATCCCCTCCCTCTGCCACCCACCCGCCCAACTGAAAGCCAGCCATTAGACATGCACAGATAGTTCTGAGGGTCTGTCTGTGATGTCATAAAGGGCCTGCTGATCAATGGGCAGCTTTCTGATTGGCTGCTGTATTTGATTGACAGATGGAAGCTGGCAGCTGATTGGCTGTATTGCCTAAAGTGCTTTACACACCTCCCTGATGGTACCACTGGCTAAGACTCCACCTCAGCTCATTGGGTAATGAAAGATTTAGAACAATTGATGGATGAAAGCAGGCAGGCCGGCCATTTTGGGACGCTCATTGGACTTGTTTAATGCAATGCACCTTTGTATTTTCACATGCATTCGCTTCATGCTGTAACCACTGTGCATAAAAATTTGGAAACATGGCATACAGTGTATCATTTGGTGTCTAAGTCTTGTTTCCCATGTTTTTCCTTCCCAGATACTAGCCCGTTTGAGTGTTTGGGGCACTTTTTAGCTAAAATCATCCTACAGGGCCTAACTGCATTTGCTAAAGCCTGCCTATTTTGAATGGTCTAGTGGCCCCTGCAACCTCCAAAAATATCAGGATTTACTTCCCCAATAACCTGCTAACTCACCCCTGAAATACATACTTATTCACCCTATTTTGTTAATTGGAATCATTTCTCATTTGAAATGCCCATTTTTGGGGGCCAGAAATGTGCGTCTTTAAAAGGTGATTTCTACGAGACCCCACTTTTGTGCGTCGGACCTCAACTTTTCCCGTAAACGCAGAAAAACCGCAATTTTCAGGAGAAACGAGACAGACATCCCCTCCCTCTGCCACCCACCCGCCCAACTGAAAGCCAGCCATTAGACATGCACAGATAGTTCTGAGGGTCTGTCTGTGATGTCATAAAGGGCCTGCTGATTAATGGGCAGCTTTCTGATTGGCTGCTGTATTTGATTGACAGATGGAAGCTGGCAGCTGATTGGCTGTCTAGCCTAAAGTGCTTTACACACCTCCCTGATGGTACCACTGGCTAAGACTCCACCTCAGCTCATTGGGTAATGAAAAATTTAAAACAATTGATGGATGAAAACAGGCAGGCCGGCCATTTTGGGACGCTCATTGGACTTGTTTAATGCAATGCACCTTTGTATTTTCACATGCATTCGCTTCATGCTGTAACCACTGTGCATAAAAATTTGGAAACATGGCATACAGTGTATCATTTGGTGTCTAAGTCATGTTTCCCATATTTTCCCTTCCCAGATACAAGCCCGTTTGAGTGTTTGGGGCACTTTTTGGTACTTATGTAGTAACTGGGCTGCCGATTTTGAAATCGGGTCCATCGCATCGCATCGCACCCGACCAAATCGCATGCGATGCAATGCGATGCGATGCGATGGACCCGATTTTCCATAGGATTCAATGTTAAAATGGACTGAGTCCATTTTAACATGGAATTCAATGGGAAAAAGGGGTCCTTTTCATACCCCTACTATCCAAGTGGGCATGGAGTTGGATATAAACCTGTGGCGAGCGTAGCGAGCCACCGAGCCCGAAGCGTGGCGAGCGCAGCGAGCCCCGCGAGGGGACACAGAATACCGTCCCCTCGCGGGGCTCGCTTCGCTCGCCACGCTTCGGGCTCGGTGGCTCGCTACGCTCGCCACAGGTTTATATCCAACTCCATGCCCACTTGGATAGTAGGGGTATGAAAAGGACCCCTTTTTCCCATTGAATTCCATGTTAAAATGGACTCAGTCCATTTTAACATTGAATCCTATGGAAAAATCGGGTCATCGCATCGCATCGCATCGCATCGCATCGCATCTGATTGTATGCCTTAACTTAAGGCATACAATCAAAAAATCGGCAGCCCAGATACTACATAAGTACCCACTTTTTAGCTAAAATCATCCTACAGGGCCTAACTGCATATGCTAAAGCCTGCCTATTTTGAATGGTCTAGTGGCCCCTGCAACCTCCAAAAATATCAGGATTTACTTCCCCAATAACCTGCTAACTCACCCCTGAAATACATACTTATTCACCATATTTTGTTAATTGGACTCATTTCTCATTTGAAATGCCCATTTTTTGGGGGCCAGAAATGTGCGTCTTTAAAAGGTGATTTCTACGAGACCCCACTTTTGCGCGTCGGACCTCAACTTTTCCCGTAAACGCAGAAAAACCACAATTTTCAGGAGAAACGAGACAGACATCCCCTCCCTCTGCCACCCACCCGCCCAACTAACAGCCAGCCATTAGACATGCACAGATAGTTCTGAGGGTCTGTCTGTGATGTCATAAAGGGCCTGCTGATCAATGGGCAGCTTTCTGATTGGCTGCTGTATTTGATTGACAGATGGAAGCTGGCAGCTGATTGGCTGTCTAGCCTAAAGTGCTTTACACACCTCCCTGATGGTACCACTGGCTAAGACTCCACCTCAGCTCATTGGGTAATGAAAAATTTAGAACAATTGATGGATGAAAGCAGGCAGGCCGGCCATTTTGGGACGCTCAGTGGACTTGTTTAATGCAATGCACCTTTGTATATTCACATGCATTCGCTTCATGCTGTAACCACTGTGCATAAAAATTTGGAAACATGGCATACAGTGTATCATTTGGTGTCTAAGTCATGTTTCCCATATTTTCCCTTCCCAGATACAAGCCAGTTTGAGTGTTTGGGGCACTTTTTAGCTAAAATCATCCTACAGGGCCTAACTGCATATGCTAAAGCCTGCCTATTTTGAATGGTCTAGTGGCCCCTGCAACCTCCAAAAATATCAGGATTTACTTCCCCAATAACCTGCTAACTCACCCCTGAAATACATACTTATTCACCCTATTTTGTTCATTGGACTCATTTCTTATTTGAAATGCCAATTTTTGGGGGGCCAGAAATGTGCGTCTTTAAAAGGTGATTTCTACGATACCCCACTTTTGCGCGTTGGACCTCAACTTTTCCCGTAAACGCAGAAAAACCACAATTTTCAGGAGAAACGAGACAGACATCCCCTCCCTCTGCCACCCACCCGCCCAACTGAAAGCCAGCCATTAGACATGCACAGATAGTTCCGAGGGTCTGTCTGTGATTTCATAAAGGGCCTGCTGATTAATGGGCAGCTTTCTGATTGGCTGCTGTATTTGATTGACAGATGGAAGCTGGCAGCTGATTGGCTGTCTAGCCTAAAGTGCTTTACACACCTCCCTGATGGTACCACTGGCTAAGACTCCACCTCAGCTCATTGGGTAATGAAAAATGTAGAACAATTGATGGATGAAAGCAGGCAGGCCAGCCATTTTGGGACGCTCAGTGGACTTGTTTAATGCAATGCACCTTTGTATATTCACATGCATTCGCTTCATGCTGTAACCACTGTGCATAAAAATTTGGAAACATGGCATACAGTGTATCATTTGGTGTCTAAGTCATGTTTCCCATAATTTCCCTTCCCAGATACAAGCACTTTTGAGTGTTTGGGGCACTTTTTAGCTAAAATCATCCTACAGGGCCTAACTGCATATGCTAAAGCCTGCCTATTTTGAATGGTGTAGTGGCCCCTGCAACCTCCAAAAATATCAGGACTTACTTCCCCAATAACCTGCTAACTCACCCCTGAAATACATACTTATTCACCCTATTTTGTTCATTGGACTCATTTCTCATTTGAAATGCCCATTTTTGGGGGGCCAGAAATGTGCGTCTTTAAAAGGTGATTTCTACGATACCCCACTTTTGCGCGTTGGACCTCAACTTTTCCCGTAAACGCAGAAAAACCACAATTTTCAGGAGAAACGAGACAGACATCCCCTCCCTCTGCCACCCACCCGCCCAACTGAAAGCCAGCCATTAGACATGCACAGATAGTTCCGAGGGTCTGTCTATGATTTCATAAAGGGCCTGCTGATTAATGGGCAGCTTTCTGATTGGCTGCTGTATTTGATTGACAGATGGAAGCTGGCAGCTGATTGGCTGTCTAGCCTAAAGTGCTTTACACACCTCCCTGATGGTACCACTGGCTAAGACTCCACCTCAGCTCATTGGGTAATGAAAAATTTAGAACAATTGATGGATGAAAGCAGGCAGGCCGGCCATTTTGGGACGCTCATTGGACTTGTTTAATGCAATGCACCTTTGTATTTTCACATGCATTCGCTTCATGCTGTAACCACTGTGCATAAAAATTTGGAAACATGGCATACAGTGTATCATTTGGTGTCTAAGTCATGTTTCCCATATTTTCCCTTCCCAGATACAAGCCCGTTTGAGTGTTTGGGGCACTTTTTAGCTAAAATCATCCTACAGGGCCTAACTGCATATGCTAAAGCCTGCCTATTTTGAATGGTCTAGTGGCCCCTGCAACCTCCAAAAATATCAGGATTTACTTCCCCAATAACCTGCTAACTCACCCCTGAAATACATACTTATTCACCCTATTTTGTTCATTGGACTCATTTCTTATTTGAAATGCCCATTTTTGGGGGGCCAGAAATGTGCGTCTTTAAAAGGTGATTTCTACGATACCCCACTTTTGCGCGTTGGACCTCAACTTTTCCCGTAAACGCAGAAAAACCACAATTTTCAGGAGAAACGAGACAGACATCCCCTCCCTCTGCCACCCACCCGCCCAACTGAAAGCCAGCCATTAGACATGCACAGATAGTTCCGAGGGTCTGTCTGTGATTTCATAAAGGGCCTGCTGATTAATGGGCAGCTTTCTGATTGGCTGCTGTATTTGATTGACAGATGGAAGCTGGCAGCTGATTGGCTGTCTAGCCTAAAGTGCTTTACACACCTCCCTGATGGTACCACTGGCTAAGACTCCACCTCAGCTCATTGGGTAATGAAAAATTTAGAACAATTGATGGATGAAAGCAGGCAGGCCAGCCATTTTGGGACGCTCAGTGGACTTGTTTAATGCAATGCACCTTTGTATATTCACATGCATTCGCTTCATGCTGTAACCACTGTGCATAAAAATTTGGAAACATGGCATACAGTGTATCATTTGGTGTCTAAGTCATGTTTCCCATAATTTCCCTTCCCAGATACAAGCACTTTTGAGTGTTTGGGGCACTTTTTAGCTAAAATCATCCTACAGGGCCTAACTGCATATGCTAAAGCCTGCCTATTTTGAATGGTGTAGTGGCCCCTGCAACCTCCAAAAATATCAGGACTTACTTCCCCAATAACCTGCTAACTCACCCCTGAAATACATACTTATTCACCCTATTTTGTTCATTGGACTCATTTCTCATTTGAAATGCCCATTTTTGGGGGGCCAGAAATGTGCGTCTTTAAAAGGTGATTTCTACGATACCCCACTTTTGCGCGTTGGACCTCAACTTTTCCCGTAAACGCAGAAAAACCACAATTTTCAGGAGAAACGAGACAGACATCCCCTCCCTCTGCCACCCACCCGCCCAACTGAAAGCCAGCCATTAGACATGCACAGATAGTTCCGAGGGTCTGTCTGTGATTTCATAAAGGGCCTGCTGATTAATGGGCAGCTTTCTGATTGGCTGCTGTATTTGATTGACAGATGGAAGCTGGCAGCTGATTGGCTGTCTAGCCTAAAGTGCTTTACACACCTCCCTGATGGTACCACTGGCTAAGACTCCACCTCAGCTCATTGGGTAATGAAAAATTTAGAACAATTGATGGATGAAAGCAGGCAGGCCGGCCATTTTGGGACGCTCATTGGACTTGTTTAATGCAATGCACCTTTGTATTTTCACATGCATTCGCTTCATGCTGTAACCACTGTGCATAAAAATTTGGAAACATGGCATACAGTGTATCATTTGGTGTCTAAGTCATGTTTCCCATATTTTCCCTTCCCAGATACAAGCCCGTTTGAGTGTTTGGGGCACTTTTTAGCTAAAATCATCCTACAGGGCCTAACTGCATATGCTAAAGCCTGCCTATTTTGAATGGTCTAGTGGCCCCTGCAACCTCCAAAAATATCAGGATTTACTTCCCCAATAACCTGCTAACTCACCCCTGAAATACATACTTATTCACCCTATTTTGTTAATTGGACTCATTTCTCATTTGAAATGCCCATTTTTTGGGGGCCACAAATGTGCGTCTTTAAAAGGTGATTTCTACGAGACCCCACTTTTGCGCGTCGGACCTCAACTTTTCCCGTAAACGCAGAAAAACCGCAATTTTCAGGAGAAACGAGACAGACATCCCCTCCCTCTGCCACCCACCCGCCCAACTGACAGCCAGCCATTAGACATGCACAGATAGTTCTGAGGGTCTGTCTGTGATGTCATAAAGGGCCTGCTGATTAATGGGCAGCTTTCTGATTGGCTGCTGTATTTGATTGACAGATGGAAGCTGGCAGCTGATTGGCTGTCTAGCCTAAAGTGCTTTACACACCTCCCTGATGGTACCACTGGCTAAGACTCCACCTCAGCTCATTGGGTAATGAAAAATTTAGAACAATTGATGGATGAAAGCAGGCAGGCCGGCCATTTTGGGACGCTCATTGGACTTGTTTAATGCAATGCACCTTTGTATTTTCACATGCATTCGCTTCATGCTGTAACCACTGTGCATAAAAATTTGGAAACATGGCATACAGTGTATCATTTGGTGTCTAAGTCATGTTTCCCATATTTTCCCTTCCCAGATACAAGCCCGTTTGAGTGTTTGGGGCACTTTTTAGCTAAAATCATCCTACAGGGCCTAACTGCATATGCTAAAGCCTGCCTATTTTGAATGGTCTAGTGGCCCCTGCAACCTCCAAAAATATCAGGATTTACTTCCCCAATAACCTGCTAACTCACCCCTGAAATACATACTTATTCACCCTATTTTGTTCATTGGACTCATTTCTTATTTGAAATGCCCATTTTTTGGGGGCCAGAAATGTGCGTCTTTAAAAGGTGATTTCTACGATACCCCACTTTTGCGCGTTGGACCTCAACTTTTCCCGTAAACGCAGAAAAACCACAATTTTCAGGAGAAACGAGACAGACATCCCCTCCCTCTGCCACCCACCCGCCCAACTGACAGCCAGCCATTAGACATGCACAGATAGTTCTGAGGGTCTGTCTGTGATTTCATAAAGGGCCTGCTGATTAATGGGCAGCTTTCTGATTGGCTGCTGTATTTGATTGACAGATGGAAGCTGGCAGCTGATTGGCTGTCTAGCCTAAAGTGCTTTACACACCTCCCTGATGGTACCACTGGCTAAGACTCCACCTCAGCTCATTGGGTAATGAAAAATTTAGAACAATTGATGGATGAAAGCAGGCAGGCCAGCCATTTTGGGACGCTCAGTGGACTTGTTTAATGCAATGCACCTTTGTATATTCACATGCATTCGCTTCATGCTGTAACCACTGTGCATAAAAATTTGGAAACATGGCATACAGTGTATCATTTGGTGTCTAAGTCATGTTTCCCATAATTTCCCTTCCCAGATACAAGCACTTTTGAGTGTTTGGGGCACTTTTTAGCTAAAATCATCCTACAGGGCCTAACTGCATATGCTAAAGCCTGCCTATTTTGAATGGTGTAGTGGCCCCTGCAACCTCCAAAAATATCAGGACTTACTTCCCCAATAACCTGCTAACTCACCCCTGAAATACATACTTATTCACCCTATTTTGTTCATTGGACTCATTTCTCATTTGAAATGCCCATTTTTGGGGGGCCAGAAATGTGCGTCTTTAAAAGGTGATTTCTACGATACCCCACTTTTGCGCGTTGGACCTCAACTTTTCCCGTAAACGCAGAAAAACCACAATTTTCAGGAGAAACGAGACAGATATCCCCTCCCTCTGCCACCCACCCGCCCAACTGAAAGCCAGCCATTAGACATGCACAGATAGTTCTGAGGGTCTGTCTGTGATGTCATAAAGGGCCTGCTGATCAATGGGCAGCTTTCTGATTGGCTGCTGTATTTGATTGACAGATGGAAGCTTGCAGCTGATTGGCTGTATAGCCTAAAGTGCTTTATACACCTCCCTGATGGTACCACTGGCTAAGACTCCACCTCAGCTCATTGGGTAATGAAAAATTTAGAACAATTGATGGATGAAAGCAGGCAGGCCGGCCATTTTGGGACGCTCATTGGACTTGTTTAATGCAATGCACCTTTGTATTTTCACATGCATTCGCTTCATGCTGTAACCACTGTGCATAAAAATTAGGAAACATGGCATACAGTGTATCATTTGGTGTCTAAGTCATGTTTCCCATATTTTCCCTTCCCAGATACAAGCACTTTTGAGTGTTTGGGGCACTTTTTAGCTAAAATCATCCTACAGGGCCTAACTGCATATGCTAAAGCCTGCCTATTTTGAATGGTGTAGTGGCCCCTGCAACCTCCAAAAATATCAGGACTTACTTCCCCAATAACCTGCTAACTCACCCCTGAAATACATACTTATTCACACTATTTTGTTCATTGGACTCATTTCTCATTTGAAATGCCCATTTTTGGTGGGCCAGAAATGTGCGTCTTTAAAAGGTGATTTCTACGAGACCCCACTTTTGCGCGTCGGACCTCAACTTTTCCCGTAAACGCAGAAAAACCACAATTTTCAGGAGAAATGAGACAGACATCCCCTCCCTCTGCCACCCACCCACCCAACTGAAAGCCAGCCATTAGACATGCACAGATAGTTCTGAGGGTCTGTCTGTGATGTCATAAAGGGCCTGCTGATTAATGGGCAGCTTTCTGATTGGCTGCTGTATTTGATTGACAGATGGAAGCTGGCAGCTGATTGGCTGTCTAGCCTAAAGTGCTTTACACACCTCCCTGATGGTACCACTGGCTAAGACTCCACCTCAGCTCATTGGGTAATGAAAAATTTAGAACAATTGATGGATGAAAGCAGGCAGGCCGGACATTTTGGGACGCTCATTGGACTTGTTTAATGCAATGCACCTTTGTATTTTCACATGCATTCGCTTCATGCTGTAACCACTGTGCATAAAAATTTGGAAACATGGCATACAGTGTATCATTTGTTGTCTAAGTCATGTTTCCCATATTTTCCCTTCCCAGATACAAGCCCGTTTGAGTGTTTGGGGCACTTTTTAGCTAAAATCATCCTACAGGGCCTAACTGCATATGCTAAAGCCTGCCTATTTTGAATGGTTTAGTGGCCCCTGCAACCTCCAAAAATATCAGGATTTACTTCCCCAATAACCTGCTAACTCACCCCTGAAATACATACTTATTCACCCTATTTTGTTAATTGGACTCATTTCTCATTTGAAATGCCCATTTTTTTGGGGCCAGAAATGTGCGTCTTTAAAAGGTGATTTCTACGAGACCCCACTTTTGTGCGTCGGACCTCAACTTTTCCCGTAAACGCAGAAAAACCACAATTTTCAGGAGAAACGAGACAGACATCCCCTCCCTCTGCCACCCACCCGCCCAACTGAAAGCCAGCCATTAGACATGCACAGATAGTTCTGAGGGTCTGTCTGTGATGTTATAAAGGGCCTGCTGATTAATGGGCAGCTTTCTGATTGGCTGCTGTATTTGATTGACAGATGGAAGCTGGCAGCTGATTGGCTGTCTAGCCTAAAGTGCTTTACACACCTCCCTGATGGCACCACTGGCTAAGACTCCACCTCAGCTCATTGGGTAATGAAAAATTTAGAACAATTGATGGATGAAAGCAGGCAGGCCGGCCATTTTGGGACGCTCATTGGACTTGTTTAATGCAATGCACCTTTGTATTTTCACATGCATTCGCTTCATGCTGTAACCACTGTGCATAAAAATTTGGAAACATGGCATACAGTGTATCATTTGGTGTCTAAGTCATGTTTCCCATATTTTCCCTTCCCAGATACAAGCCCGTTTGAGTGTTTGGGGCACTTTTTAGCTAAAATCATCCTACAGGGCCTAACTGCATATTCTAAAGCCTGCCTATTTTGAATGGTCTAGTGGCCCCTGCAACCTCCAAAAATATCAGGATTTACTTCCCCAATAACCTGCTAACTCACCCCTGAAATACATACTTATTCACCCTATTTTGTTAATTGGACTCATTTCTCATTTGAAATGCCCATTTTTTGGGGGCCAGAAATGTGCGTCTTTAAAAGGTGATTTCTACGAGACCCCACTTTTGCGCGTCGGACCTCAACTTTTCCCGTAAACGCAGAAAAACCGCAATTTTCAGGAGAAACGAGACAAACATCCCCTCCCTCTGCCACCCACCCGCCCAACTGACAGCCAGCCATTAGACATGCACAGATAGTTCTGAGGGTCTGTCTGTGATGTCATAAAGGGCCTGCTGATTAATGGGCAGCTTTCTGATTGGCTGCTGTATTTGATTGACAGATGGAAGCTGGCAGCTGATTGGCTGTCTAGCCTAAAGTGCTTTACACACCTCCCTGATGGTACCACTGGCTAAGACTCCACCTCAGCTCATTGGGTAATGAAAAATTTAGAACAATTGATGGATGAAAGCAGGCAGGCCGGCCATTTTGGGACGCTCATTGGACTTGTTTAATGCAATGCACCTTTGTATTTTCACATGCATTCGCTTCATGCTGTAACCACTGTGCATAAAAATTTGGAAACATGGCATACAGTGTATCATTTGGTGTCTAAGTCATGTTTCCCATATTTTCCCTTCCCAGATACAAGCCCGTTTGAGTGTTTGGTGCACTTTTTAGCTAAAATCATCCTACAGGGCCTAACTGCATATTCTAAAGCCTGCCTATTTTGAATGGTCTAGTGGCCCCTGCAACCTCCAAAAATATCAGGATTTACTTCCCCAATAACCTGCTAACTCACCCCTGAAATACATACTTATTCACCCTATTTTGTTAATTGGACTCATTTCTCATTTGAAATGCCCATTTTTTGGGGGCCAGAAATGTGCGTCTTTAAAAGGTGATTTCTACGAGACCCCACTTTTGCGCGTCGGACCTCAACTTTTCCCGTAAACGCAGAAAAACCGCAATTTTCAGGAGAAACGAGACAAACATCCCCTCCCTCTGCCACCCACCCGCCCAACTGACAGCCAGCCATTAGACATGCACAGATAGTTCTGAGGGTCTGTCTGTGATGTCATAAAGGGCCTGCTGATCAATGGGCAGCTTTCTGATTGGCTGCTGTATTTGATTGACAGATGGAAGCTGGCAGCTGATTGGCTGTCTAGCCTAAAGTGCTTTACACACCTCCCTGATGGTACCACTGGCTAAGACTCCACCTCAGCTCATTGGGTAATGAAAAATTTAGAACAATTGATGGATGAAAGCAGGCAGGCCGGCCATTTTGGGACGCTCAGTGGACTTGTTTAATGCAATGCACCTTTGTATATTCACATGCATTCGCTTCATGCTGTAACCACTGTGCATACAAATTTGGAAACATGGCATACAGTGTATCATTTGGTGTCTAAGTCATGTTTCCCATATTTTCCCTTCCCAGATACAAGCCAGTTTGAGTGTTTGGGGCACTTTTTAGCTAAAATCATCCTACAGGGCCTAACTGCATATGCTAAAGCCTGCCTATTTTGAATGGTCTAGTGGCCCCTGCAACCTCCAAAAATATCAGGATTTACTTCCCCAATAACCTGCTAACTCACCCCTGAAATACATACTTATTCACCATATTTTGTTAATTGGACTCATTTCTCATTTGAAATGCCCATTTTTTGGGGGCCAGAAATGTGCGTCTTTAAAAGGTGATTTCTACGAGACCCCACTTTTGCGCGTCGGACCTCAACTTTTCCCGTAAACGCAGAAAAACCGCAATTTTCAGGAGAAACGAGACAAACATCCCCTCCCTCTGCCACCCACCCGCCCAACTGACAGCCAGCCATTAGACATGCACAGATAGTTCTGAGGGTCTGTCTGTGATGTCATAAAGGGCCTGCTGATCAATGGGCAGCTTTCTGATTGGCTGCTGTATTTAATTGACAGATGGAAGCTGGCAGCTGATTGGCTGTCTAGCCTAAAGTGCTTTACACACCTCCCTGATGGTACCACTGGCTAAGACTCCACCTCAGCTCATTGGGTAATGAAAAATTTAGAACAATTGATGGATGAAAGCAGGCAGGCCGGACATTTTGGGACGCTCATTGGACTTGTTTAATGCAATGCACCTTTGTATTTTCACATGCATTCGCTTCATGCTGTAACCACTGTGCATAAAAATTTGGAAACATGGCATACAGTGTATCATTTGTTGTCTAAGTCATGTTTCCCATATTTTCCCTTCCCAGATACAAGCCCGTTTGAGTGTTTGGGGCACTTTTTAGCTAAAATCATCCTACAGGGCCTAACTGCATATGCTAAAGCCTGCCTATTTTGAATGGTGTAGTGGCCCCTGCAACCTCCAAAAATATCAGGATTTACTTCCCCAATAACCTGCTAACTCACCCCTGAAATACATACTTATTCACCCTATTTTGTTAATTGGACTCATTTCTCATTTGAAATGCCCATTTTTTTGGGGCCAGAAATGTGCGTCTTTAAAAGGTGATTTCTACGAGACCCCACTTTTGTGCGTCGGACCTCAACTTTTCCCGTAAACGCAGAAAAACCACAATTTTCAGGAGAAACGAGACAGACATCCCCTCCCTCTGCCACCCACCCGCCCAACTGAAAGCCAGCCATTAGACATGCACAGATAGTTCTGAGGGTCTGTCTGTGATGTTATAAAGGGCCTGCTGATTAATGGGCAGCTTTCTGATTGGCTGCTGTATTTGATTGACAGATGGAAGCTGGCAGCTGATTGGCTGTCTAGCCTAAAGTGCTTTACACACCTCCCTGATGGTACCACTGGCTAAGACTCCACCTCAGCTCATTGGGTAATGAAAAATTTAGAACAATTGATGGATGAAAGCAGGCAGGCCGGCCATTTTGGGACGCTCATTGGACTTGTTTAATGCAATGCACCTTTGTATTTTCACATGCATTCGCTTCATGCTGTAACCACTGTGCATAAAAATTTGGAAACATGGCATACAGTGTATCATTTGGTGTCTAAGTCATGTTTCCCATATTTTCCCTTCCCAGATACAAGCCCGTTTGAGTGTTTGGGGCACTTTTTAGCTAAAATCATCCTACAGGGCCTAACTGCATATTCTAAAGCCTGCCTATTTTGAATGGTCTAGTGGCCCCTGCAACCTCCAAAAATATCAGGATTTACTTCCCCAATAACCTGCTAACTCACCCCTGAAATACATACTTATTCACCCTATTTTGTTAATTGGACTCATTTCTCATTTGAAATGCCCATTTTTTGGGGGCCAGAAATGTGCGTCTTTAAAAGGTGATTTCTACGAGACCCCACTTTTGCGCGTCGGACCTCAACTTTTCCCGTAAACGCAGAAAAACCGCAATTTTCAGGAGAAACGAGACAAACATCCCCTCCCTCTGCCACCCACCCGCCCAACTGACAGCCAGCCATTAGACATGCACAGATAGTTCTGAGGGTCTGTCTGTGATGTCATAAAGGGCCTGCTGATTAATGGGCAGCTTTCTGATTGGCTGCTGTATTTGATTGACAGATGGAAGCTGGCAGCTGATTGGCTGTCTAGCCTAAAGTGCTTTACACACCTCCCTGATGGTACCACTGGCTAAGACTCCACCTCAGCTCATTGGGTAATGAAAAATTTAGAACAATTGATGGATGAAAGCAGGCAGGCCGGCCATTTTGGGACGCTCATTGGACTTGTTTAATGCAATGCACCTTTGTATTTTCACATGCATTCGCTTCATGCTGTAACCACTGTGCATAAAAATTTGGAAACATGGCATACAGTGTATCATTTGGTGTCTAAGTCATGTTTCCCATATTTTCCCTTCCCAGATACAAGCCCGTTTGAGTGTTTGGTGCACTTTTTAGCTAAAATCATCCTACAGGGCCTAACTGCATATTCTAAAGCCTGCCTATTTTGAATGGTCTAGTGGCCCCTGCAACCTCCAAAAATATCAGGATTTACTTCCCCAATAACCTGCTAACTCACCCCTGAAATACATACTTATTCACCCTATTTTGTTAATTGGACTCATTTCTCATTTGAAATGCCCATTTTTTGGGGGCCAGAAATGTGCGTCTTTAAAAGGTGATTTCTACGAGACCCCACTTTTGCGCGTCGGACCTCAACTTTTCCCGTAAACGCAGAAAAACCGCAATTTTCAGGAGAAACGAGACAAACATCCCCTCCCTCTGCCACCCACCCGCCCAACTGACAGCCAGCCATTAGACATGCACAGATAGTTCTGAGGGTCTGTCTGTGATGTCATAAAGGGCCTGCTGATCAATGGGCAGCTTTCTGATTGGCTGCTGTATTTGATTGACAGATGGAAGCTGGCAGCTGATTGGCTGTCTAGCCTAAAGTGCTTTACACACCTCCCTGATGGTACCACTGGCTAAGACTCCACCTCAGCTCATTGGGTAATGAAAAATTTAGAACAATTGATGGATGAAAGCAGGCAGGCCGGCCATTTTGGGACGCTCAGTGGACTTGTTTAATGCAATGCACCTTTGTATATTCACATGCATTCGCTTCATGCTGTAACCACTGTGCATACAAATTTGGAAACATGGCATACAGTGTATCATTTGGTGTCTAAGTCATGTTTCCCATATTTTCCCTTCCCAGATACAAGCCAGTTTGAGTGTTTGGGGCACTTTTTAGCTAAAATCATCCTACAGGGCCTAACTGCATATGCTAAAGCCTGCCTATTTTGAATGGTCTAGTGGCCCCTGCAACCTCCAAAAATATCAGGATTTACTTCCCCAATAACCTGCTAACTCACCCCTGAAATACATACTTATTCACCATATTTTGTTAATTGGACTCATTTCTCATTTGAAATGCCCATTTTTTGGGGGCCAGAAATGTGCGTCTTTAAAAGGTGATTTCTACGAGACCCCACTTTTGCGCGTCGGACCTCAACTTTTCCCGTAAACGCAGAAAAACCGCAATTTTCAGGAGAAACGAGACAGACATCCCCTCCCTCTGCCACCCACCCGCCCAACTGACAGCCAGCCATTAGACATGCACAGATAGTTCTGAGGGTCTGTCTGTGATGTCATAAAGGGCCTGCTGATCAATGGGCAGCTTTCTGAATGGCTGCTGTATTTGATTGACAGATGGAAGCTGGCAGCTGATTGGCTGTCTAGCCTAAAGTGCTTTACACACCTCCCTGATGGTACCACTGGCTAAGACTCCACCTCAGCTCATTGGGTAATGAAAAATGTAGAACAATTGATGGATGAAAGCAGGCAGGCCGGCCATTTTGGGACGCTCAGTGGACTTGTTTAATGCAATGCACCTTTGTATATTCACATGCATTCGCTTCATGCTGTAACCACTGTGCATAAAAATTTGGAAACATGGCATACAGTGTATCATTTGGTGTCTAAGTCATGTTTCCCATAATTTCCCTTCCCAGATACAAGCACTTTTGAGTGTTTGGGGCACTTTTTAGCTAAAATCATCCTACAGGGCCTAACTGCATATGCTAAAGCCTGCCTATTTTGAATGGTGTAGTGGCCCCTGCAACCTCCAAAAATATCAGGACTTACTTCCCCAATAACCTGCTAACTCACCCCTGAAATACATACTTATTCACCATATTTTGTTAATTGGACTCATTTCTCATTTGAAATGCCCATTCTTTGGGGGCCAGAAATGTGCGTCTTTAAAAGGTGATTTCTACGAGACCCCAATTTTGCGCGTCGGACCTCAACTTTTCCCGTAAACGCAAAAAAAACGCAATTTTCAGGAGAAACGAGACAGACATCCCCTCCCTCTGCCACCCACCCGCCCAACTGACAGCCAGCCATTAGACATGCACAGATAGTTCTGAGGGTCTGTCTGTGATGTCATAAAGGGCCTGCTGATCAATGGGCAGCTTTCTGATTGGCTGCTGTATTTGATTGACAGATGGAAGCTGGCAGCTGATTGGCTGTCTAGCCTAAAGCGCTTTACACACCTCCCTGATGGTTCCACTGGCTAAGACTCCACCTCAGCTCATTGGGTAATGAAAAATTTAGAACAATTGATGGATGAAAGCAGGCAGGCCGGCAATTTTGGGACGCTCAGTGGACTTGTTTAATGCAATGCACCTTTGTATATTCACATGCATTCGCTTCATGCTGTAACCACTGTGCATAAAAATTTGGAAACATGGCATACAGTGTATCATTTGGTGTCTAAGTCATGTTTCCCATAATTTCCCTTCCCAGATACAAGCACTTTTGAGTGTTTGGGGCACTTTTTAGCTAAAATCATCCTACAGGGCCTAACTGCATATGCTAAAGCCTGCCTATTTTGAATGGTGTAGTGGCCCCTGCAACCTCCAAAAATATCAGGACTTACTTCCCCAATAACCTGCTAACTCACCCCTGAAATACATACTTATTCACCCTATTTTGTTCATTGGACTCATTTCTCATTTGAAATGCCCATTTTTGGGGGGCCAGAAATGTGCGTCTTTAAAAGGTGATTTCTACGATACCCCACTTTTGCGCGTCGGACCTCAACTTTTCCTGTAAACGCAGAAAAAACCACAATTTTCAGGAGAAACGAGACAGACATCCCCTCCCTCTGCCACCCACCCGCCCAACTGAAAGCCAGCCATTAGACATGCACAGATAGTTCTGAGGGTCTGTCTGTGATGTCATAAAGGGCCTGCTGATCAATGGGCAGCTTTCTGATTGGCTGCTGTATTTGATTGACAGATGGAAGCTGGCAGCTGATTGGCTGTATAGCCTAAAGTGCTTTATACACCTCCCTGATGGTACCACTGGCTAAGACTCCACCTCAGCTCATTGGGTAATGAAAAATTTAGAACAATTGATGGATGAAAGCAGGCAGGCCGGCCATTTTGGGACGCTCATTGGACTTGTTTAATGCAATGCACCTTTGTATTTTCACATGCATTCGCTTCATGCTGTAACCACTGTGCATAAAAATTTGGAAACATGGCATACAGTGTATCATTTGGTGTCTAAGTCATGTTTCCCATATTTTCCCTTCCCAGATACAAGCCCGTTTGAGTGTTTGGGGCACTTTTTAGCTAAAATCATCCTACAGGGCCTAACTGCATATGCTAAAGCCTGCCTATTTTGAATGGTCTAGTGGCCCCTGCAACCTCCAAAAATATCAGGATTTACTTCCCCAATAACCTGCTAACTCACCCCTGAAATACATACTTTTTCACCCTATTTTGTTAATTGGACTCATTTCTCATTTGAAATGCCCATTTTTTGGGGGCCAGAAATGTGCGTATTTAAAAGGTGATTTCTACGAGACCCCACTTTTGCGCGTCGGACCTCAACTTTTCCCGTAAACGCAGAAAAACCGCAATTTTCAGTAGAAACGAGACAGACATCCCCTCCCTCTGCCACCCACCCGCCCTACTGACAGCCAGCCATTAGACATGCACAGATAGTTCTGAGGGTCTGTCTGTGATGTCATAAAGGGCCTGCTGATTAATGGGCAACTTTCTGATTGGCTGCTGTATTTGATTGACAGATGGAAGCTGGCAGCTGATTGGCTGTCTAGCCTAAAGTGCTTTACACACCTCCCTGATGGTACCACTGGCTAAGACTCCACCTCAGCTCATTGGGTAATGAAAAATGTAGAACAATTGATGGATGAAAGCAGGCAGGCCGGCCATTTTGGGACGCTCATTGGACTTGTTTAATGCAATGCACCTTTGTATTTTCACATGCATTCGCTTCATGCTGTAACCACTGTGCATAAAAATTTGGAAACATGGCATACAGTGTATCATTTGGTGTCTAAGTCATGTTTCCCATATTTTCCCTTCCCAGATACAAGCCAGTTTGAGTGTTTGGGGCACTTTTTAGCTAAAATCATCCTACAGGGCCTAACTGCATATGCTAAAGCCTGCCTATTTTGAATGGTCTAGTGGCCCCTGCAACCTCCAAAAATATCAGGATTTACTTCCCCAATAACCTGCTAACTCACCCCTGAAATACATACTTATTCACCATATTTTGTTAATTGGACTCATTTCTCATTTGAAATGCCCATTTTTTGGGGGCCAGAAATGTGCGTCTTTAAAAGGTGATTTCTACGAGACCCCACTTTTGCGCGTCGGACCTCAACTTTTCCCGTAAACGCAGAAAAACCGCAATTTTCAGGAGAAACGAGACAGACATCCCCTCCCTCTGCCACCCACCCGCCCAACTGACAGCCAGCCATTAGACATGCACAGATAGTTCTGAGGGTCTGTCTGTGATGTCATAAAGGGCCTGCTGATCAATGGGCAGCTTTCTGATTGGCTGCTGTATTTGATTGACAGATGGAAGCTGGCAGCTGATTGGCTGTCTAGCCTAAAGTGCTTTACACACCTCCCTGATGGTACCACTGGCTAAGACTCTGTGACAGGTGCCCCTGGAACTATTGGATATCAGCGTACCTGAATCAGACGATGGCTATACACTCTGGAGTCTTCACGGCCCTTTCTTCTGATGAGGACGCACCTGTGGCAGGGGATGGAACACCCAGGAGAGAACCCACCAAAAAGCACAAAACAACCACAGCTGGCAGCAACTGATATTTATTAAATGGAAAAATACTGCACGGTTGCTGCGGTTTTCTCAATGAAATATAATAACATCACACTTACAGTACAGACTACACAAATGAATGAATAAATATCCCTGCAACACTCTAGGAACCAATGACCACCTCAGTCCGTATCAAAGGTCAGACTGCTTTGGTCATGAGCAATTCTACCTACGGCACCGTAGCACTAAACAATTACACATAAAATAAAGCAACACGATAATGACGGTCAGGAAAGAAATACTGCACTAAAGACATGGATAAGGAGGATGACCATCAAGAGAAAATACTAACAAAGCTAACAATACTACTTTAGTATTAAATGTCCACAAGGTGGCGCTGCGCAAGAGTCAATGACCCACTCTCAGTAAGGAGGCCCTTTCTGGCCCTTATAGTACTCTGTTTCCTTACTAGTGGCTGTAATAGGCTCTGATATGGGGCAGGCAATTCCTCAGTTTTATCCAAAGAGCAAAGTTCTGGAGAAACGTAAGGGGCAATGGAGTGTGTGGAACACCTTCTCTGTGTCAGATGGGCAGTACAGGATGGTGGGGAATAGTCACTGCCCAGGGGAGAGACTTTGCGGGGTTGAAGCAAACTGGCCTGGCATAAGGGACCTGAAGGGTGGGTGAGCCAAGTGGGGCAGTCCTTACTGTGGACACGTAGCGTACAGGCCGGCGGGGGAGGTGTAAGGTACCTGTGGTTCAGCTGCCGTTGCTGGCTCCTGCCAGTCACTACTCCGGTCCGGCTGGTTACAGGCTGGCTTCCGTCTGAGGCGGCTCCCGGTGATGGTGGACCGCGGCCCGGCTCCCTGGGGCTGGCGCAGCCCCCTCTCTTCCAGCTCCCGGCGCTGCTCGCTGACGTCGGGCTCTTCCCCTCTACGGCTCCCGCGGCGCGCTGGCTGTCAATCACCGCCGGACTTCCGTGCAGCTGCCGGGTCCCGTCCTCTTGCGTCGTCCACACTCCGCGCTGGCTGTTAAAGGCAGGTGTCTCTTCTCCTCTTCCTCGTGCGCTGTTTTCTTCACTCCACCTCCGCTGCACACACTCTGCAAAAAAAAGGTCAGTCTTCTCCTTCTCCCCACACCTCTCTTCTGCAGCTTTTTTGGGTCTGCCTCCTTTTTCTTCGCGCGCTTCCCCAGCCAGCCAATCAGGGTCTTAGCAGGCTCCCTCCACGTGAAAGGGAGCTGGGCTGCCTTAACCCCTTCAGTGCACTTTAACCCCTCATGCCCCCACTCCATGGGCAAAAAGGGTCTGTCTAGACGTGCTGGAGCTATTGAAAGGAGCCAGGGAGGGGAAACATCACTGCAGTGGGGTGCCACACATCCCCCTGCTGGAACAATGCGTGTCCGCACGCACCAGGACAGGAACGTTGATTGTGCAACAAAGTATATTCAATGTCCATTGTAAATAATTAACGATAAATAAGAGAACACAAAGAAATACGTACATTCAATGAACAGAATCAAGTTACTCTCGGTAGCGCGAGGGCAGAACGCCTCTGGTGCGGCGCTCTGACCTCCTGACACCGATTACATCAGGTGCAATTTCAGCGTGAACAACCATTTCAGCATTTGGCACAGGATTTGGTTCTGCAACAATAGGTTCATCTACTGACAACTCTGGAGCGACGCTCCTGACCCTGAGATTGGGAACAGCATTTCCCAAGAACATTAGCAGATTGAACGGGTCATCACGTGGTATACCACCCCAGGGATCCCACTCCCCCGCCACAGGGCTCTCCATCTCCTGCCGGTCGGAGTCTTCTTCTGGGCTGGTGCACAGTTTCAGCTGGTCACGGGGTACAGTGGTGATTCGACCATCTTTAGCCTGGACTTGGTAGGTGTATGACTCGCCTGATGGGACTGTCACGAGGGTGTATGGCGTATCTTCCCACCTTGCATCCAGCTTGCTGATCCGACGATTTTTCTTCTTCCACACCTTGTCGCCGACTTGTAGTGGTACGGGTCGAGCATCTGCATTGTAATTCCGTTCTTGACGGGCATGAACCACTTCCAGGCGTTTTGCAACAACCTGCCGGGCTGTCTCGATGCGGTGCCGGTGTTCTTGCACCCATTCGATGGATGGGAGACTGGGCTCGTCCAGTTCAGGGGCCAGTTCCATATCTTGAGGCAGCTTGCCCTGCCGCCCGAACATCAGAAAGAAGGGCGTGAACCCAGTTGAACAGTGCTCGGTGTTGTTGTATAAATAGGCCAAGCCTGGAAGAAGGCGGGGCCACTGGGCCCGGTTCTCGGCAGAGAGGCTTCGCAGCATTCCAATCACGGTCTGATTGGCCCTCTCGCAGAGGCCGTTCCCCTGGGGATGATAGGCCGTGGTCCTCAGCTTCCGACATCCGTACAGGTGACACAATTCATGGAAGAGCTGGGACTCGAACGCTGGGCCCTGGTCTGTCAAGATTCGGTCGGGGTATCCGTACTGGAGGACGAAATGTTTCATAAACAGCTCAGCTGTGGTCCTAGCAGTCAGGTCACGAGCTGGGACCACTACCAGGAAATGGCTGTAATGGTCCACAATTGTGAGGGCGTACTGGAAACCGCTGGGGGTGGGTTCCAACTTGACGTGATCTAGTACGACAAGTTCACAGGGTCGGCTGCTTGGAATCGGGTGCAATGGATCCCTCTGGGACAATTCGACTGGGCGCTTCAAATTGCAGTTCACACAGTCCCGACACCACCTCTCAATGTCAGCACGCATCCCGACCCAGAAGTATCGCTTCCGCAAGGTGGCCTCTGTCTTCTGGGTGCCAAAGTGGCCAGACTGGTTATGGTAGGCGGTGAGGAGGAAATTGGCTTGCTCTCTTGGTACTACGATTTGGTGGACGGGTTGATGGGTCCCAGGATCCAAGCTGGTGCGCACGACAAGGCCCTGTTGGAGAGTTAAGCGGTCCCGGTGTCGCAGAAGTTTGACCAGTTCTGGGTCGGCCTTGTCCCTCTGTGCTTTGGTGAGTTGCTTCTGCTGGTGAAGGAGATCTCTCAGGCCTTTGATCACCAAACTCTTCGCTTGTACCTGCCTCCAATCAAATCCCAATTGGTCGTTTGGCTGCGGCTCGGGGGAAGCTTCCATGTTGGCCACTACAGGGTCGGAGGTGGCAACAATTCGGAGGTCTTTTGGCTTCCCGAACACCGGGGTCTCGACATCTTCAGACTGATCGTATCTCTCTTCTTCGAGGTCTTCGGTGGGTAGGCGGGACAGGGCGTCTGCGTTGCCGTTGGATTTTCCACTCCGGTAAACCACAGTGTAACGGAAGTTGGCTAACCGTGCCATCCACCTCTGCTCCAGTGCTCCCAGGCGAGCCGTTGACAGGTGGGCCAGCGGGTTGTTGTCGGTGACTATCTCGAAGGGAGTGGCAACCAGATAGTTCTTGAATTTCTCCGTCACTGCCCAGATCAAGGCGAGTAGCTCGAGCTTGAAGGTGGAATAGTTCTCGCTGTTCCGCTCGGTCTTCCGAAGGCCTCTGCTGGCATAGGCAATCACCCGCTCCCTACCATCCTGGACTTGAGACAGCACAGCTCCCAGGCCTCGGTGGCTGGCGTCGGTGTAGACCCGGAAAGGCTTCTCATAGTCCGGATAGGCCAGGAGGGGCGCCTCGAGCAGAGCCCGCTTAAGCTGGTCAAAGGCGGCCTGATGTTCACTCGCCCAAGAAACTGTAGACGTACTCCGTCTCTCTTGGCCCGACTTGCCACGAAGGAGTTCATGAAGAGGTGCAGCCACCTTGGCAAAGTGTTCCACGAAGCGCCGGTAGTATCCGACGAATCCCAAGAAGCTCCGCACGTCCTTGACTGTCCGGGGCGCTGGCCAGTCTCGCACCACACGAATCTTCTCGGGATCCGGCTTCACCCCTTCAGCACTGACAATGTGCCCGAGATACTGCACCTGGGGCTTCAGGAGGTGACACTTGGACGGCTTGAGCTTCAGGCCACATCGGGTCAGCTGCACGAAAACTTCTTCAAGATGTTTCAGATGATCCTCATATGTTTTGGAAAAGATGATGACATCATCCAGATAGAGGAGGACCATCTCGAAGTTCCGGTGTCCCAGGCAGTGTTCCATGACTCTTTGGAATGTAGCGGGGGCGTTACAGAGCCCGAACGGCATCCGGTCAAATTCAAAGAGGCCCATGGGGGTGGTGAACGCCGTCTTCTCCCGATCTTCTGTTCTTCGCTGGGGCTGTACATCAGGAATGTGTTCATTAACCCCTCCTTGAACTCTCTGAAGGAGCTGGTTCCAGGCGTGCGGGAGTCTCCGGAATATGTTGGCATCCACGGTGCCCCAAAGAAGTAGGGCATGGTGATTTGAGCCGCTGGAGCCATCGGTGTATCTGGCAGCCTTCTCCTGCCTTGTACTTGTTCTGCCGGCTGTTGCTGATTAGGTTGTTGCTGGTCGAGCTGTTGTTGGTCGCCCTGCTGTTGGTCGACCTGCTGTTGGTCTCCTGCGTCCGCTGCGTTCTGTGGCTGCAACATCTTCACCGTTCACAGGGGTCTTTGACAATCCTGTTCGTAGACGCCAAGTTGTGACAGGTGCCCCTGGAACTATTGGATATCAGCGTACCTGAATCAGACGATGGCTATACACTCTGGAGTCTTCACGGCCCTTTCTTCTGATGAGGACGCACCTGTGGCAGGGGATGGAACACCCAGGAGAGAACCCACCAAAAAGCACAAAACAACCACAGCTGGCAGCAACTGATATTTATTAAATGGAAAAATACTGCACGGTTGCTGCGGTTTTCTCAATGAAATATAATAACATCACACTTACAGTACAGACTACACAAATGAATGAATAAATATCCCTGCAACACTCTAGGAACCAATGACCACCTCAGTCCGTATCAAAGGTCAGACTGCTTTGGTCATGAGCAATTCTACCTACGGCACCGTAGCACTAAACAATTACACATAAAATAAAGCAACACGATAATGACGGTCAGGAAAGAAATACTGCACTAAAGACATGGATAAGGAGGATGACCATCAAGAGAAAATACTAACAAAGCTAACAATACTACTTTAGTATTAAATGTCCACAAGGTGGCGCTGCGCAAGAGTCAATGACCCACTCTCAGTAAGGAGGCCCTTTCTGGCCCTTATAGTACTCTGTTTCCTTACTAGTGGCTGTAATAGGCTCTGATATGGGGCAGGCAATTCCTCAGTTTTATCCAAAGAGCAAAGTTCTGGAGAAACGTAAGGGGCAATGGAGTGTGTGGAACACCTTCTCTGTGTCAGATGGGCAGTACAGGATGGTGGGGAATAGTCACTGCCCAGGGGAGAGACTTTGCGGGGTTGAAGCAAACTGGCCTGGCATAAGGGACCTGAAGGGTGGGTGAGCCAAGTGGGGCAGTCCTTACTGTGGACACGTAGCGTACAGGCCGGCGGGGGAGGTGTAAGGTACCTGTGGTTCAGCTGCCGTTGCTGGCTCCTGCCAGTCACTACTCCGGTCCGGCTGGTTACAGGCTGGCTTCCGTCTGAGGCGGCTCCCGGTGATGGTGGACCGCGGCCCGGCTCCCTGGGGCTGGCGCAGCCCCCTCTCTTCCAGCTCCCGGCGCTGCTCGCTGACGTCGGGCTCTTCCCCTCTACGGCTCCCGCGGCGCGCTGGCTGTCAATCACCGCCGGACTTCCGTGCAGCTGCCGGGTCCCGTCCTCTTGCGTCGTCCACACTCCGCGCTGGCTGTTAAAGGCAGGTGTCTCTTCTCCTCTTCCTCGTGCGCTGTTTTCTTCACTCCACCTCCGCTGCACACACTCTGCAAAAAAAAGGTCAGTCTTCTCCTTCTCCCCACACCTCTCTTCTGCAGCTTTTTTGGGTCTGCCTCCTTTTTCTTCGCGCGCTTCCCCAGCCAGCCAATCAGGGTCTTAGCAGGCTCCCTCCACGTGAAAGGGAGCTGGGCTGCCTTAACCCCTTCAGTGCACTTTAACCCCTCATGCCCCCACTCCATGGGCAAAAAGGGTCTGTCTAGACATGCTGGAGCTATTGAAAGGAGCCAGGGAGGGGAAACATCACTGCAGTGGGGTGCCACAACTCCACCTCAGCTCATTGGGTAATGAAAAATTTAGAACAATTGATGGATGAAAGCAGGCAGGCCGGCCATTTTGGGACGCTCAGTGGACTTGTTTAATGCAATGCACCTTTGTATATTCACATGCATTCGCTTCATGCTGTAACCACTGTGCATAAAAATTTGGAAACATGGCATACAGTGTATCATTTGGTGTCTAAGTCATGTTTCCCATAATTTCCCTTCCCAGATACAAGCACTTTTGAGTGTTTGGGGCACTTTTTAGCTAAAATCATCCTACAGGGCCTAACTGCATATGCTAAAGCCTGCCTATTTTGAATGGTGTAGTGGCCCCTGCAACCTCCAAAAATATCAGGACTTACTTCCCAAATAACCTGCTAACTCACCCCTGAAATACATACTTATTCACCCTATTTTGTTCATTGGACTCATTTCTCATTTGAAATGCCCATTTTTGGGGGGCCAGAAATGTGCGTCTTTAAAAGGTGATTTCTACGATACCCCACTTTTGCGCGTCGGACCTCAACTTTTCCTGTAAACACAGAAAAACCACAATTTTCAGGAGAAACGAGACAGACATCCCCTCCCTCTGCCACCCACCCGCCCAACTGAAAGCCAGCCATTAGACATGCACAGATAGTTCTGAGGGTCTGTCTGTGATGTCATAAAGGGCCTGCTGATCAATGGGCAGCTTTCTGATTGGCTGCTGTATTTGATTGACAGATGGAAGCTGGCAGCTGATTGGCTGTATAGCCTAAAGTGCTTTATACACCTCCCTGATGGTACCACTGGCTAAGACTCCACCTCAGCTCATTGGGTAATGAAAAATTTAGAACAATTGATGGATGAAAGCAGGCAGGCCGGCCATTTTGGGACGCTCATTGGACTTGTTTAATGCATTGCACCTTTGTATTTTCACATGCATTCGCTTCATGCTGTAACCACTGTGCATAAAAATTTGGAAACATGGCATACAGTGTATCATTTGGTGTCTAAGTCATGTTTGCCATATTTTCTCTTCCCAGATACAAGCCCGTTTGAGTGTTTGGGGCACTTTTTAGCTAAAATCATCCTACAGGGCCTAACTGCATATGCTAAAGCCTGCCTATTTTGAATGGTCTAGTGGCCCCTGCAACCTCCAAAAATATCAGGATTTACTTCCCAATAACCTGCTAACTCACCCCTGAAATACATACTTATTCACCCTATTTTGTTAATTGGACTCATTTCTCATTTGAAATGCCCATTTTTTGGGGGCCAGAAATGTGCGTCTTTAAAAGGTGATTTCTACGAGACCCCACTTTTGCGCGTCGGACCTCAACTTTTCCCGTAAACGCAGAAAAACCGCAATTTTCAGGAGAAACGAGACAGACATCCCCTCCCTCTGCCACCCACCCGCCCAACTGAAAGCCAGCCATTAGACATGCACAGATAGTTCTGAGGGTCTGTCTGTGATGTCATAAAGGGCCTGCTGATTAATGGGCAGCTTTCTGATTGGCTGCTGTATTTGATTGACAGATGGAAGCTGGCAGCTGATTGGCTGTCTAGCCTAAAGTGCTTTACACACCTCCCTGATGGTACCACTGGCTAAGACTCCACCTCAGCTCATTGGGTAATGAAAAATTTAGAACAATTGATGGATGAAAGCAGGCAGGCCGGCCATTTTGGGACGCTCATTAGACTTGTTTAATGCAATGCACCTTTGTATTTTCACATGCATTCGCTTCATGCTGTAACCACTGTGCATAAAAATATGGAAACATGGCATACAGTGTATCATTTGGTGTCTAAGTCATGTTTCCCATATTTTCCCTTCCCAGATACAAGCTTGTTTGAGTGTTTGGGGCACTTTTTAGCTAAAATCATCCTACAGGGCCTAACTGCATATGCTAAAGCCTGCCTATTTTGAATGGTGTAGTGGCCCCTGCAACCTCCAAAAATATCAGGACTTACTTCCCCAATAACCTGCTAACTCACCCCTGAAATACATACTTATTCACCCTATTTTGTTCATTGGACTCATTTCTCATTTGAAATGCCCATTTTTGGGGGGCCAGAAATGTGCGTCTTTAAAAGGTGATTTCTACGATACCCCACTTTTGCGCGTCGCACCTCAACTTTTCCTGTAAACGCAGAAAAACCACAATTTTCAGGAGAAACGAGACAGACATCCCCTCCCTCTGCCACCCACCCGCCCAACTGAAAGCCAGCCATTAGACATGCACAGATAGTTCTGAGGGTCTGTCTGTGATGTCATAAAGGGCCTGCTGATCAATGGGCAGCTTTCTGATTGGCTGCTGTATTTGATTGACAGATGGAAGCTGGCAGCTGATTGGCTGTATTGCCTAAAGTGCTTTACACACCTCCCTGATGGTACCACTGGCTAAGACTCCACCTCAGCTCATTGGGTAATGAAAGATTTAGAACAATTGATGGATGAAAGCAGGCAGGCCGGCCATTTTGGGACGCTCATTGGACTTGTTTAATGCAATGCACCTTTGTATTTTCACATGCATTCGCTTCATGCTGTAACCACTGTGCATAAAAATTTGGAAACATGGCCTACAGTGTATCATTTGGTGTCTAAGTCATGTTTCCCATGTTTTTCCTTCCCAGATACTAGCCCGTTTGAGTGTTTGGGGCACTTTTTAGCTAAAATCATCCTACAGGGCCTAACTGCATTTGCTAAAGCCTGCCTATTTTGAATGGTGTAGTGGCCCCTGCAACCTCCAAAAATATCAGGACTTACTTCCCCAATAACCTGCTAACTCACCCCTGAAATACATACTTATTCACCCTATTTTGTTCATTGGACTCATTTCTCATTTGAAATGCCCATTTTTGGGGGGCCAGAAATGTGCGTCTTTAAAAGGTGATTTCTACGAGACCCCACTTTTGCGCGTCGGACCTCAACTTTTCCCGTAAACGCAGAAAAACCGCAATTTTCAGGAGAAACGAGACAGACATCCCCTCCCTCTGCCACCCACCCGCCCAACTGAAAGCCAGCCATTAGACATGCACAGATAGTTCTGAGGGTCTGTCTGTGATGTCATAAAGGGCCTGCTGATTAATGGGCAGCTTTCTGATTGGCTGCTGTATTTGATTGACAGATGGAAGCTGGCAGCTGATTGGCTGTCTAGCCTAAAGTGCTTTACACACCTCCCTGATGGTACCACTGGCTAAGACTCCACCTCAGCTCATTGGGTAATGAAAAATTTAGAAGAATTGATGGATGAAAGCAGGCAGGCCGGCCATTTTGGGACGCTCATTGGACTTGTTTAATGCAATGCACCTTTGTATTTTCACATGCATTCGCTTCATGCTGTAACCACTGTGCATAAAAATTTGGAAACATGGCATACAGTGTATCATTTGTTGTCTAAGTCATGTTTCCCATATTTTCCCTTCCCAGATACAAGCCCGTTTGAGTGTTTGGGGCACTTTTTAGCTAAAATCATCCTACAGGGCCTAACTGCATATGCTAAAGCCTGCCTATTTTGAATGGTCTAGTGGCCCCTGCAACCTCCAAAAATATCAGGATTTACTTCCCCAATAACCTGCTAACTCACCCCTGAAATACATACTTATTCACCCTATTTTGTTAATTGGAATCATTTCTCATTTGAAATGCCCATTTTTTGGGGGCCAGAAATGTGCGTCTTTAAAAGGTGATTTCTACGAGACCCCACTTTTGCGCGTCGGACCTCAACTTTTCCCGTAAACGCAGAAAAACCGCAATTTTCAGGAGAAACGAGACAGACATCCCCTCCCTCTGCCACCCACCCGCCCAACTGACAGCCAGCCATTAGACATGCACAGATAGTTCTGAGGGTCTGTCTGTGATGTCATAAAGGGCCTGCTGATCAATGGACAGCTTTCTGATTGGCTGCTGTATTTGATTGACAGATGGAAGCTGGCAGCTGATTGGCTGTATAGCCTAAAGTGCTTTACACACCTCCCTGATGGTACCACTGGCTAAGACTCCACCTCAGCTCATTGGGTAATGAAAAATTTAGAACAATTGATGGATGAAAGCAGGCAGGCCGGCCATTTTGGGACGCTCAGTGGACTTGTTTAATGCAATGCACCTTTGTATATTCACATGCATTCGCTTCATGCTGTAACCACTGTGCATAAAAATTTGGAAACATGGCATACAGTGTATCATTTGGTGTCTAAGTCATGTTTCCCATAATTTCCCTTCCCAGATACAAGCACTTTTGAGTGTTTGGGGCACTTTTTAGCTATAATCATCCTACAGGGCCTAACTGCATATGCTAAAGCCTGCCTATTTTGAATGGTGTAGTGGCCCCTGCAACCTCCAAAAATATCAGGACTTACTTCCCCAATAACCTGCTAACTCACCCCTGAAATACATACTTATTCACCCTATTTTGTTAATTGGAATCATTTCTCATTTGAAATGCCCATTTTTTGGGGGGCAGAAATGTGCGTCTTTAAAAGGTGATTTCTACGAGACCCCACTTTTGTGCGTCGGACCTCAACTTTTCCCGTAAACGCAGAAAAACCGCAATTTTCAGGAGAAACGAGACAGACATCCCCTCCCTCTGCCACCCACCCGCCCAACTGAAAGCCAGCCATTAGACATGCACAGATAGTTCTGAGGGTCTGTCTGTGATGTCATAAAGGGCCTGCTGATTAATGGGCAGCTTTCTGATTGGCTGCTGTATTTGATTGACAGATGGAAGCTGGCAGCTGATTGGCTGTCTAGCCTAAAGTGCTTTACACACCTCCCTGATGGTACCACTGGCTAAGACTCCACCTCAGCTCATTGGGTAATGAAAAATTTAGAACAATTGATGGATGAAAGCAGGCAGGCCGGCCATTTTGGGACGCTCATTGGACTTGTTTAATGCAATGCACCTTTGTATTTTCACATGCATTCGCTTCATGCTGTAACCACTGTGCATAAAAATTTGGAAACATGGCATACAGTGTATCATTTGGTGTCTAAGTCATGTTTCCCATATTTTCCCTTCCCAGATACAAGCCCGTTTGAGTGTTTGGGGCACTTTTTAGCTAAAATCATCCTACAGGGCCTAACTGCATATGCTAAAGCCTGCCTATTTTGAATGGTCTAGTGGCCCCTGCAACCTCCAAAAATATCAGGATTTACTTCCCCAATAACCTGCTAACTCACCCCTGAAATACATACTTATTCACCATATTTTGTTAATTGGACTCATTTCTCATTTGAAATGCCCATTTTTTGGGGGCCAGAAATGTGCGTCTTTAAAAGGTGATTTCTACGAGACCCCACTTTTGCGCGTCGGACCTCAACTTTTCCCGTAAACGCAGAAAAACCGCAATTTTCAGGAGAAACGAGACAGACATCCCCTCCCTCTGCCACCCACCCGCCCAACTGACAGCCAGCCATTAGACATGCACAGATAGTTCTGAGGGTCTGTCTGTGATGTCATAAAGGGCCTGCTGATCAATGGGCAGCTTTCTGATTGGCTGCTGTATTTGATTGACAGATGGAAGCTGGCAGCTGATTGGCTGTCTAGCCTAAAGTGCTTTACACACCTCCCTGATGGTACCACTGGCTAAGACTCCACCTCAGCTCATTGGGTAATGAAAAATTTAGAACAATTGATGGATGAAAGCAGGCAGGCCGGCCATTTTTGGACGCTCAGTGGACTTGTTTAATGCAATGCACCTTTGTATATTCACATGCATTCGCTTCATGCTGTAACCACTGTGCATAAAAATTTGGAAACATGGCATACAGTGTATCATTTGGTGTCTAAGTCATGTTTCCCATAATTTCCCTTCCCAGATACAAGCACTTTTGAGTGTTTGGGGCACTTTTTAGCTAAAATCATCCTACAGGGCCTAACTGCATATGCTAAAGCCTGCCTATTTTGAATGGTGTAGTGGCCCCTGCAACCTCCAAAAATATCAGGACTTACTTCCCCAATAACCTGCTAACTCACCCCTGAAATACATACTTATTCACCCTATTTTGTTCATTGGACTCATTTCTCATTTGAAATGCCCATTTTTGGGGGCCAGAAATGTGCGTCTTTAAAAGGTGATTTCTACGATACCCCACTTTTGCGTGTCGGACCTCAACTTTTCCTGTAAACGCAGAAAAACCACAATTTTCAGGAGAAACGAGACAGACATCCCCTCCCTCTGCCACCCACCCGCCCAACTGAAAGCCAGCCATTAGACATGCACAGATAGTTCTGAGGGTCTGTCTGTGATGTCATAAAGGGCCTGCTGATCAATGGGCAGCTTTCTGATTGGCTGCTGTATTTGATTGACAGATGGAAGCTGGCAGCTGATTGGCTGTCTAGCCTAAAGTGCTTTACACACCTCCCTGATGGTACCACTGGCTAAGACTCCACCTCAGCTCATTGGGTAATGAAAAATTTAGAACAATTGATGGATGAAAGCAGGCAGGCCGGCCATTTTGGGACGCTCATTGGACTTGTTTAATGCAATGCACCTTTGTATTTTCACATGCATTCGCTTCATGCTGTAACCACTGTGCATAAAAATTTGGAAACATGGCATACAGTGTATCATTTGGTGTCTAAGTCATGTTTCCCATATTTTCCCTTCCCAGATACAAGCCCGTTTGAGTGTTTGGGGCACTTTTTAGCTAAAATCATCCTACAGGGCCTAACTGCATATGCTAAAGCCTGCCTATTTTGAATGGTCTAGTGGCCCCTGCAACCTCCAAAAATATCAGGATTTACTTCCCCAATAACCTGCTAACTCACCCCTGAAATACATACCTATTCACCCTATTTTGTTAATTGGACTCATTTCTCATTTGAAATGCCCATTTTTTGGGGGCCAGAAATGTGCGTCTTTAAAAGGTGATTTCTACGAGACCCCACTTTTGCGCGTCGGACCTCAACTTTTCCCGTAAACGCAGAAAAACCGCAATTTTCAGGAGAAACGAGACAGACATCCCCTCCCTCTGCCACCCACCCGCCCAACTGACAGCCAGCCATTAGACATGCACAGATAGTTCTGAGGGTCTGTCTGTGATGTCATAAAGGGCCTGCTGATTAATGGGCAGCTTTCTGATTGGCTGCTGTATTTGATTGACAGATGGAAGCTGGCAGCTGATTGGCTGTCTAGCCTAAAGTGCTTTACACACCTCCCTGATGGTACCACTGGCTAAGACTCCACCTCAGCTCATTGGGTAATGAAAAATTTAGAACAATTGATGGATGAAAGCAGGCAGGCCGGCCATTTTGGGACGCTCATTGGACTTGTTTAATGCAATGCACCTTTGTATTTTCACATGCATTCGCTTCATGCTGTAACCACTGTGCATAAAAATTTGGAAACATGGCATACAGTGTATCATTTGGTGTCTAAGTCATGTTTCCCATATTTTCCCTTCCCAGATACAAGCCAGTTTGAGTGTTTGGGGCACTTTTTAGCTAAAATCATCCTACAGGGCCTAACTGCATATGCTAAAGCCTGCCTATTTTGAATGGTCTAGTGGCCCCTGCATCCTCCAAAAATATCAGGATTTACTTCCCCAATAACCTGCTAACTCACCCCTGAAATACATACTTATTCACCCTATTTTGTTCATTGGACTCATTTCTTATTTGAAATGCCCATTTTTGGGGGGCCAGAAATGTGCGTCTTTAAAAGGTGATTTCTACGATACCCCACTTTTGCGCGTTGGACCTCAACTTTTCCCGTAAACGCAGAAAAACCACAATTTTCAGGAGAAACGAGACAGACATCCCCTCCCTCTGCCACCCACCCGCCCAACTGAAAGCCAGCCATTAGACATGCACAGATAGTTCCGAGGGTCTGTCTGTGATTTCATAAAGGGCCTGCTGATTAATGGGCAGCTTTCTGATTGGCTGCTGTATTTGATTGACAGATGGAAGCTGGCAGCTGATTGGCTGTCTAGCCTAAAGTGCTTTACACACCTCCCTGATGGTACCACTGGCTAAGACTCCACCTCAGCTCATTGGGTAATGAAAAATTTAGAACAATTGATGGATGAAAGCAGGCAGGCCAGCCATTTTGGGACGCTCAGTGGACTTGTTTAATGCAATGCACCTTTGTATATTCACATGCATTCGCTTCATGCTGTAACCACTGTGCATAAAAATTTGGAAACATGGCATACAGTGTATCATTTGGTGTCTAAGTCATGTTTCCCATAATTTCCCTTCCCAGATACAAGCACTTTTGAGTGTTTGGGGCACTTTTTAGCTAAAATCATCCTACAGGGCCTAACTGCATATGCTAAAGCCTGCCTATTTTGAATGGTGTAGTGGCCCCTGCAACCTCCAAAAATATCAGGACTTACTTCCCCAATAACCTGCTAACTCACCCCTGAAATACATACTTATTCACCCTATTTTGTTCATTGGACTCATTTCTCATTTGAAATGCCCATTTTTGGGGGGCCAGAAATGTGCGTCTTTAACCCCTTCACGACATTTGACGTATATATACGTCATGGCCGGGAAGTACTTCCCGACCGTTGACGTATATATACGTCATGGCTTAAAACTGTCACTGCGTCTAGAGACGCAGTGACAGAGGGACGATGTCTGCTGTCCCTGACAGCAGACATGTCCGTGCATGCCCAGGGGGGCGGCGATGCCGCCCCCCCGTCGGCGATCGCTGTGATTGGCTGTTCATTGTGAACAGCCATTCACAGCGTTTTCTGTGTCACCGGCGAATAACGTTCGCCGGTGACACGGGATCGGAGGTGATTGGTGCTGTAAAGTACAGCACCAATCACCGCGGGGTGTAAGGGTGACACTGGTGTCACCCCACCTCACCCCTCCCGCCCCCAAAGGCCGTGATTGGTTCGTCGGACCGACGGACCAATCACAGCCATGGAGGGGGGTTTAAACTAACGGTGACTGCACTGCAGACGCCATTCCGGTCTGGAATAGCGTGCAGTGCGGTCACCGTGCCCAGCTGCCGCCTATACTGACCAGAACCCATCCAAAATACTTACCTGATCATTGAGATTGCTTATGCTTGTGACATCTTGTGACATCCTGTGACATCTTGTGCTGCTGCGATTTATTAGATAGAGAGAGAGTTAGAGAGAGAGAGATAGAGAGAGATAGAGAGAGATAGAGAGGCCTAGTGCTATATTTTGTGCTGCTGCAGTGTGATAGAGCTATAGATAGAGAGATAGAGAGAGATAGAGAGAGATAGAGAGAGAGAGATAGAGAGAGAGATAGTGACAGATTGTGCTATATATTTTTTATATAAAGAGTTAGAGAGAGAGAGATAGAGAGAGATAGAGAGAGATAGAGAGGCCTAGTGCTATATTTTGTGCTGCTGCAGTGTGATAGAGCTATAGATAGAGAGATAGAGAGAGATAGAGAGAGATAGAGAGAGAGAGATAGAGAGAGAGATAGTGACAGATTGTGCTATATATTTTTTATATAACTGAAAGAGATAGAGAGAGATAGAGAGAGATAGAGAGGCCTAGTGCTATATTTTGTGCTGCTGCAGTGTGATAGAGCTATAGATAGATAGAGAGAGATAGAGAGAGATAGAGAGAGAGAGATAGAGAGATAGTGACAGATTGTGCTATATATTTTTTTTATAACTGACTGCTGCCCCCCCTTTTGTGCTGATCAGTATAAATTAACTGATCAGCAACTTTTTGGGGGCGCAGGTTTTTTTTTATATATAGATATACCTGTCAGTGCTGCTGCTGCAGTGTCATAGAGTGATAGATAGTGAGAGATAGAGAGATAGAGAGAGATAGTGACAGAGAGTGATAGAGAGTGCTAAATTTTGTGTCTGCTGCCCCCGCCTTTTGTGCTGATCACTATATCTGAGGTGATCAGCAACTTTTTAGGGGTGCAGAGGTTTTTTTTTTTATATATACCTGTCAGTACCACCAAAGGTTGTGCACCTGCTGCCCCTCACTGGTAATCAGTGTCGCATCACTGATCACCTTTTTTTATTTTTTGTGAGTGCTGTGGGGTCTTTTTTACATTTTTTTTTTTACACACACTGTGATTTTGTGTGTGTCCTGTGGCCACTGTGCGCTGATCAGTGACGTACATCACTGATCAGCTTTTTCGGCACAGGGTTGATCTATTTTTTTTTTTTTTTTAATCAAATTCCTGTTGCCTTTGAGCGCTGTTCAGTGACGGACGTTACTGACCAACATCTGTGCTCAATTTTTGGCGCAGGACCTTTTTTTTTTTTAACCCCTTCCATTTTTTTTTTTTTAACCCCTTCCATTTTTTTTTTAACCCCTTCCATTTTTTTTTTAACCCCTTCCATTTTTTTTTTTTTTAACCCTTCAATTTTTTTATTTTTGTATTTTTTTTTTTTGCACTACATACATACACACTACATACCCCCCGGGTTGAAATAAAGTTTGTACCCCCCCCTACACTATACACGTGTTGAAACATTTCACTACCAGTAACACAAAAATATAAATGGCATCCCAAATGTCATCCCAAATGTCGTCCCAGTCATCCAGGAGAATGTATTCGGTGGAGGAGGCATATGCCATGCTTGCCTCTGACTCTGACACAGCCAGTGAGGCAAGCGGGGAATTTGAAGGATTTGTCTTAAGCTCCTCTTCCTCCTCTGATGATGAGGGACCCCCTCAAAGACGCCCCCGTAAAGCAGCTGAGACCCCCCCCGCAATAATTGATCTCGTATGGACCCCACCACCAGACAATTTTGAGCCCCAGGTTCCTGAGTTTTTGGCCATCCCAGGAATCCAATTTGATTCAACAGGTCTCAGAGAAATTGACATTTTTAAATTATTTTTCTCTGATGATTTTATAAATTTAATGGTGGACCAAACTAATTTATATGCCCAGCAGTTTATTGCTCAAAACCCCACGTCATCATTTGCTAGGTGGACCCCTGTAGATGCAGTAGAGATGATGACGTTTTGGGGTCTGGTGTTACATATGGGCATAGTAAAAAAGCCACAAATTAGGCAATATTGGAGTACAGATGTTCTGTACAGCACCCCATTTCACCGTATGGCCATGCCCCGGGCTCGTTTTGAGGCAATCCATAAATTTATACATTACACCGATAATGCACAGTGCCCACCCAGAGATGATCCCACCTTTGACAGGCTATTCAAAGTCAGGCCGGTCATTGATCATTTCAGTGCCAAATTTGCAGAGCTATACATCCCTGATAAATGTATTAGTATCGACGAGTCCCTTATACATTTTAAAGGAAGGGTTAAATTCCGCCAGTACCTTCCCAGTAAGAGGGCAAGGTATGGGATAAAAATGTATAAGCTGTGTGAAAGCACCACAGGGTACACCCACAAGTTTAGGGTATATGAAGGGAAGGATTCAAGAATTGAACCACCAGAATGCCCCCCCTCCCTCGTAGGTGTTAGTGGAAAAATTGTCTGGGATTTAATGCACCCCTTCCTGGATAAGGGTTATCACCTCTATGTGGATAACTTTTACACCAGCATCCCCCTGTTTAAGGCCCTTGGTTCAAGAGGTACAGCAGCTTGCGGTACTGTGCGCAAGAACCAAAGAGGCCTCCCCAAAACGCACATTGCCCAAGTAATGAGAAGGGGTGAAAGCAGGGGAATATGCACCGAAAATATGTTGTTGGTCAAATATAAGGACAAGAGGGATGTCCTTATACTGACAACAATTCATGGAGACAGTACCACCTCCATCCCTGTACGAGGTACCAGTACCCACACCTCAAAACCAAATTGTATCCTAGATTACAATAAGTACATGGGTGGAGTGGATCTTTCAGATCAGGTACTGAAGCCGTACAGTGCCCTGCGGAAAACAAATATCTGGTACAAGAAGCTGGCCGTGTATATCATCCAGATGGCACTGTATAACGCTTACGTGCTATTCCGTTCTACCGGCCAGAGGGGGACATTTATGCACTTTCAAGAGGAAGTCATAAAGAGCCTAACATTTGGGAATCAGCAGGCAGAGGGCCCCAGTACTTCTAGTACTGGCCCCCGTATTGTACCAGGGCAGCATTTTCCCAACGAAATCCCCTCCACTGCAAGAAAGGGCAGGACACAAAAAAGGTGCAAAGTTTGCTATAAAAAGGGAATAAGAAAGGAAACTATTTTCCACTGTGAAACTTGCCCCGACAAACCCGGCCTATGTATAAAGGAGTGTTTCAAAATATACCACACATCTATGGATTATTAGGTTCATCATTTCACCGTGCTTCGGGGGTCTTGCTAATGCCACATAGCACCCACCATTCATTCCACCAGAATCTGAGCTGCAAAAACCAAAAATCACTCCTTCCCTTCTGAGTCCTGCCATGCACCCAACTGGTATTTTTTGGTCACATGTGAGGCATTGCCGTACTCTGGAGAAATGGGGGCACAGATTTTGGGGTGCTTTGTCTCCTTCATTCCTTGTGAAAATGAAAAATTTTGAGCCAGAAGTACATTTTTGTGTAAAAAAATGTATTTTTTTCATTTTCACTGCCCAGTTGTACCAAAATTGATGAAACCCCTGGGGGTTTGAAATGTACACTATACCCCTAGATGAATTCCCTGAGGGGTGTAGTTTGCAAAATGGCGTCACTTGTGGGGGGGTTCCACTGTATTGGTAATGCAACATAGCACCCACCATTCATTCCACCAAAATCTGTGCTGCAAAATCCAAAAATCACTCCTTCCCTTCTGAGTCCTGCCATGCACCCAACTGGTATTTTTTGGTCACATGTGAGGCATTGCCGTACTCTGGAGAAATGGGGGCACAGATTTTGGGGTGCTTTGTCTCCTTCATTCCTTGTGAAAATGAAAAATTTTGAGCCAGAAGTACATTTTTGTGTAAAAAAATGTATTTTTTTCATTTTCACTGCCCAGTTGTACCAAAATTGATGAAACCCCTGGGGGTTTGAAATGTACACTATACCCCTAGATGAATTCCCTGAGGGGTGTAGTTTGCAAAATTGGGTCACTTGTGGGGGGGTTCCACTGTATTGGTAATGCAACATAGCACCCACCATTCATTCCACCAAAATCTGTGCTGCAAAATCCAAAAATCACTCCTTCCCTTCTGAGTCCTGCCATGCACCCAACTGGTATTTTTTGGTCACATGTGAGGCATTGCCGTACTCTGGAGAAATGGGGGCACAGATTTTGGGGTGCTTTGTCTCCTTCATTCCTTGTGAAAATGAAAAATTTTGAGCCAGAAGTACATTTTTGTGTAAAAAAATGTATTTTTTTCATTTTCACTGCCCAGTTGTACCAAAATTGATGAAACCCCTGGGGGTTTGAAATGTACACTATACCCCTAGATGAATTCCCTGAGGGGTGTAGTTTGCAAAATGGGGTCACTTGTGGGGGGGTTCCACTGTATTGGTAATGCAACATAGCACCCACCATTCATTCCACCAAAATCTGTGCTGCAAAATCCAAAAATCACTCCTTCCCTTCTGAGTCCTGCCATGCACCCAACTGGTATTTTTTGGTCACATGTGAGGCATTGCCGTACTCTGGAGAAATGGGGGCACAGATTTTGGGGTGCTTTGTCTCCTTCATTCCTTGTGAAAATGAAAAATTTTGAGCCAGAAGTACATTTTTGTGTAAAAAAATGTATTTTTTTCATTTTCACTGCCCAGTTGTACCAAAATTGATGAAACCCCTGGGGGTTTGAAATGTACACTATACCCCTAGATGAATTCCCTGAGGGGTGTAGTTTGCAAAATGGGGTGACTTGTGGGGGGGTTCCACTGTATTGGTGCTTTGGGAGTCTTGCTAATGCAACATAGCACCCACCATTCATTCCACCAAAATCTTTGCTGCAAAATCCAAAAATCACTCCTTCCCTTCTAAGTCCTGCCATGCACCCAACTGGTATTTTTTGGTCACATGTGAGGCATTGCCGTACTCGGGAGAAATTGGGGCACAGATTTTGGGGTGCTTTGTCTCCTTCATTCCTTGTGAAAATGAAAAATTTTGAGCCAGAACTGCATGTTTGTGTAAAAAAATGTAATTTTCCATTTTCACATCCCAGTTGTACCAAAATTGGTGAAACCCCTGGGGGTTTGAAATGTACACTATACCCCTAGATGAATTCCCTGAGGGGTGTACTTTGCAAAATGGGGTGACTTGTGGGGGGGTTCCACTGTATTGGTGCTTTGGGAGTCTTGCTAATGCAACATAGCACCCACCATTCATTCCACCAAAATCTTTGCTGCAAAATCCAAAAATCACTCCTTCCCTTCTAAGTCCTGCCATGCACCCAACTGGTATTTTTTGGTCACATGTGAGGCATTGCCGTACTCGGGAGAAATTGGGGCACAGATTTTGGGGTGCTTTGTCTCCTTCATTCCTTGTGAAAATGAAAAATTTTGAGCCAGAACTGCATGTTTGTGTAAAAAAATGTAATTTTCCATTTTCACATCCCAGTTGTACCAAAATTGGTGAAACCCCTGGGGGTTTGAAATGTACACTATACCCCTAGATGAATTCCCTGAGGGGTGTACTTTGCAAAATGGGGTGACTTGTGGGGGGGTTCCACTGTATTGGTGCTTTGGGAGTCTTGCTAATGCAACATAGCACCCACCATTCATTCCACCAAAATCTTTGCTGCAAAATCCAAAAATCACTCCTTCCCTTCTAAGTCCTGCCATGCACCCAACTGGTATTTTTTGGTCACATGTGAGGCATTGCCGTACTCGGGAGAAATTGGGGCACAGATTTTGGGGTGCTTTGTCTCCTTCATTCCTTGTGAAAATGAAAAATTTTGAGCCAGAACTGCATGTTTGTGTAAAAAAATGTAATTTTCCATTTTCACATCCCAGTTGTACCAAAATTGGTGAAACCCCTGGGGGTTTGAAATGTACACTATACCCCTAGATGAATTCCCTGAGGGGTGTAGATTGCAAAATGGGGTGACTTGTGGGGGAGGTTCCTAACTTTTAGCACTTATGGTGCCTAGAAACCTACATGGTGCCTAAAAAAAATCTCATAAAAAGGAGGCTCCAAAATCAAGTAGGTGCTCCTTCTATTATGAAGCCTGTGGTTTGGTCAACGTGCACACTAGGGCCACATATAGGATATTTTTGAAAACAAAAGAATTGGGGGAATCAATTTTTAATCACATTTCTCTAGTAAAATCTACTGTATTCGTTAGAAAAATGTATTAAAATTGAAACTCTGCAAAAAAAAAGAAATTTTGAAATTTCACCTACACTTTGTTTTAATTCCTGTGAAACACCTAAAGGGTTAACAAACTTCCAAAATGCTGTTTTGAATACTGTGAGGGGTGCAGTTTTTGAAATGGCATCATTTATGGGGGTGTCTCACATACAAGTCCCTCAAAGTCACATCAGAACTGAACTGGTCCCTAAAAAAATCAGTGTTTGAAATTTTCATGAAAATTTGAGAATTTGCTATTCATATTGTAAGCCTCCTAGTGTCCAAAAAAATTAAAAGGAAGTTGAAATAATGATGTCAACATAAAGTAGACATATGGTCTATGTTAGTTATTCACTATTTTGAGTGGTAAGATTATTTGTCTCACAAGCAGAAAATTTAACATTTTGCAAATCGCTAAATTTTCCATTTTTTCACGATATTTTGGTATTTTTCACAAAAAAACACAGACTGTATCGACCCAAATTTACCACTAATTTGAAGTACAATGTGTCACGAAAAAACAATCTCAAAATCACTGGGATAAGTAAAAGCAAAAAAAAGTTATCCCCACTTAAGTGAGACATGTCAGATTTGAAAAAAAGGGCTCTGTCATGAAGGCACAAACTGGCTCTGTCATGAAGGGGTTAAAAGGTGATTTCTACGATACCCCACTTTTGCGCGTTGGACCTCAACTTTTCCCGTAAACGCAGAAAAACCACAATTTTCAGGAGAAACGAGACAGACATCCCCTCCCTCTGCCACCCACCCGCCCAACTGAAAGCCAGCCATTAGACATGCACAGATAGTTCCGAGGGTCTGTCTGTGATTTCATAAAGGGCCTGCTGATTAATGGGCAGCTTTCTGATTGGCTGCTGTATTTGATTGACAGATGGAAGCTGGCAGCTGATTGGCTGTCTAGCCTAAAGTGCTTTACACACCTCCCTGATGGTACCACTGGCTAAGACTCCACCTCAGCTCATTGGGTAATGAAAAATTTAGAACAATTGATGGATGAAAGCAGGCAGGCCGGCCATTTTGGGACGCTCATTGGACTTGTTTAATGCAATGCACCTTTGTATTTTCACATGCATTCGCTTCATGCTGTAACCACTGTGCATAAAAATTTGGAAACATGGCATACAGTGTATCATTTGGTGTCTAAGTCATGTTTCCCATATTTTCCCTTCCCAGATACAAGCCCGTTTGAGTGTTTGGGGCACTTTTTAGCTAAAATCATCCTACAGGGCCTAACTGCATATGCTAAAGCCTGCCTATTTTGAATGGTCTAGTGGCCCCTGCAACCTCCAAAAATATCAGGATTTACTTCCCCAATAACCTGCTAACTCACCCCTGAAATACATACTTATTCACCCTATTTTGTTAATTGGACTCATTTCTCATTTGAAATGCCCATTTTTTGGGGGCCAGAAATGTGCGTCTTTAAAAGGTGATTTCTACGAGACCCCACTTTTGCGCGTCGGACCTCAACTTTTCCCGTAAACGCAGAAAAACCGCAATTTTCAGGAGAAACGAGACAGACATCCCCTCCCTCTGCCACCCACCCGCCCAACTGACAGCCAGCCATTAGACATGCACAGATAGTTCTGAGGGTCTGTCTGTGATGTCATAAAGGGCCTGCTGATTAATGGGCAGCTTTCTGATTGGCTGCTGTATTTGATTGACAGATGGAAGCTGGCAGCTGATTGGCTGTCTAGCCTAAAGTGCTTTACACACCTCCCTGATGGTACCACTGGCTAAGACTCCACCTCAGCTCATTGGGTAATGACAAATTTAGAACAATTGATGGATGAAAGCAGGCAGGCCGGCCATTTTGGGACGCTCATTGGACTTGTTTAATGCAATGCACCTTTGTATTTTCACATGCATTCGCTTCATGCTGTAACCACTGTGCATAAAAATTTGGAAACATGGCATACAGTGTATCATTTGGTGTCTAAGTCATGTTTCCCATATTTTCCCTTCCCAGATACAAGCCAGTTTGAGTGTTTGGGGCACTTTTTAGCTAAAATCATCCTACAGGGCCTAACTGCATATGCTAAAGCCTGCCTATTTTGAATGGTCTAGTGGCCCCTGCAACCTCCAAAAATATCAGGATTTACTTCCCCAATAACCTGCTAACTCACCCCTGAAATACATACTTATTCACCATATTTTGTTAATTGGACTCATTTCTCATTTGAAATGCCCATTTTTTGGGGGCCAGAAATGTGCGTCTTTAAAAGGTGATTTCTACGAGACCCCACTTTTGCGCGTCGGACCTCAACTTTTCCCGTAAACGCAGAAAAACCGCAATTTTCAGGAGAAACGAGACAGACATCCCCTCCCTCTGCCACCCACCCGCCCAACTGACAGCCAGCCATTAGACATGCACAGATAGTTCTGAGGGTCTGTCTGTGATGTCATAAAGGGCCTGCTGATCAATGGGCAGCTTTCTGATTGGCTGCTGTATTTGATTGACAGATGGAAGCTGGCAGCTGATTGGCTGTCTAGCCTAAAGTGCTTTACACACCTCCCTGATGGTACCACTGGCTAAGACTCCACCTCAGCTCATTGGGTAATGAAAAATTTAGAACAATTGATGGATGAAAGCAGGCAGGCCGGCCATTTTGGGACGCTCAGTGGACTTGTTTAATGCAATGCACCTTTGTATATTCACATGCATTTGCTTCATGCTGTAACCACTGTGCATAAAAATTTGGAAACATGGCATACAGTGTATCATTTGGTGTCTAAGTCATGTTTCCCATAATTTCCCTTCCCAGATACAAGCACTTTTGAGTGTTTGGGGCACTTTTTAGCTAAAATCATCCTACAGGGCCTAACTGCATATGCTAAAGCCTGCCTATTTTGAATGGTGTAGTGGCCCCTGCAACCTCCAAAAATATCAGGACTTACTTCCCCAATAACCTGCTAACTCACCCCTGAAATACATACTTATTCACCCTATTTTGTTCATTGGACTCATTTCTCATTTGAAATGCCCATTTTTGGGGGGCCAGAAATGTGCGTCTTTAAAAGGTGATTTCTACGATACCCCACTTTTGCGCGTCGGACCTCAACTTTTCCTGTAAACGCAGAAAAACCACAATTTTCAGGAGAAACGAGACAGACATCCCCTCCCTCTGCCACCCACCCGCCCAACTGAAAGCCAGCCATTAGACATGCACAGATAGTTCTGAGGGTCTGTCTGTGATGTCATAAAGGGCCTGCTGATCAATGGGCAGCTTTCTGATTGGCTGCTGTATTTGATTGACAGATGGAAGCTTGCAGCTGATTGGCTGTATAGCCTAAAGTGCTTTATACACCTCCCTGATGGTACCACTGGCTAAGACTCCACCTCAGCTCATTGGGTAATGAAAAATTTAGAACAATTGATGGATGAAAGCAGGCAGGCCGGCCATTTTGGGACGCTCATTGGACTTGTTTAATGCAATGCACCTTTGTATTTTCAAATGCATTCGCTTCATGCTGTAACCACTGTGCATAAAAATTTGGAAACATGGCATACAGTGTATCATTTGGTGTCTAAGTCATGTTTCCCATATTTTCCCTTCCCAGATACAAGCACTTTTGAGTGTTTGGGGCACTTTTTAGCTAAAATCATCCTACAGGGCCTAACTGCATATGCTAAAGCCTGCCTATTTTGAATGGTGTAGTGGCCCCTGCAACCTCCAAAAATATCAGGACTTACTTCCCCAATAACCTGCTAACTCACCCCTGAAATACATACTTATTCACACTATTTTGTTCATTGGACTCATTTCTCATTTGAAATGCCCATTTTTGGTGGGCCAGAAATGTGCGTCTTTAAAAGGTGATTTCTACGAGACCCCACTTTTGCGCGTCGGACCTCAACTTTTCCCGTAAACGCAGAAAAACCACAATTTTCAGGAGAAACGAGACAGACATCCCCTCCCTCTGCCACCCACCCACCCAACTGAAAACCAGCCATTAGACATGCACAGATAGTTCTGAGGGTCTGTCTGTGATGTCATAAAGGGCCTGCTGATTAATGGGCAGCTTTCTGATTGGCTGCTGTATTTGATTGACAGATGGAAGCTGGCAGCTGATTGGCTGTCTAGCCTAAAGTGCTTTACACACCTCCCTGATGGTACCACTGGCTAAGACTCCACCTCAGCTCATTGGGTAATGAAAAATTTAGAACAATTGATGGATGAAAGCAGGCAGGCCGGACATTTTGGGACGCTCATTGGACTTGTTTAATGCAATGCACCTTTGTATTTTCACATGCATTCGCTTCATGCTGTAACCACTGTGCATAAAAATTTGGAAACATGGCATACAGTGTATCATTTGTTGTCTAAGTCATGTTTCCCATATTTTCTCTTCCCAGATACAAGCACTTTTGAGTGTTTGGGGCACTTTTTAGCTAAAATCATCCTACAGGGCCTAACTGCATATGCTAAAGCCTGCCTATTTTGAATGGTGTAGTGGCCCCTGCAACCTCCAAAAATATCAGGACTTACTTCCCCAATAACCTGCTAACTCACCCCTGAAATACATACTTATTCACCCTATTTTGTTCATTGGACTCATTTCTCATTTGAAATGCCCATTTTTGGGGGGCCAGAAATGTGCGTCTTTAAAAGGTGATTTCTACGATACCCCACTTTTGCGCGTCGGACCTCAACTTTTCCTGTAAACGCAGAAAAACCACAATTTTCAGGAGAAACGAGACAGACATCCCCTCCCTCTGCCACCCACCCGCCCAACTGAAAGCCAGCCATTAGACATGCACAGATAGTTCTGAGGGTCTGTCTGTGATGTCATAAAGGGCCTGCTGATCAATGGGCAGCTTTCTGATTGGCTGCTGTATTTGATTGACAGATGGAAGCTGGCAGCTGATTGGCTGTATAGCCTAAAGTGCTTTATACACCTCCCTGATGGTACCACTGGCTAAGACTCCACCTCAGCTCATTGGGTAATGAAAAATTTAGAACAATTGATGGATGAAAGCAGGCAGGCCGGCCATTTTGGGACGCTCATTGGACTTGTTTAATGCAATGCACCTTTGTATTTTCACATGCATTCGCTTCATGCTGTAACCACTGTGCATAAAAATTTGGAAACATGGCATACAGTGTATCATTTGGTGTCTAAGTCATGTTTCCCATATTTTCCCTTCCCAGATACAAGCCCGTTTGAGTGTTTGGGGCACTTTTTAGCTAAAATCATCCTACAGGGCCTAACTGCATATGCTAAAGCCTGCCTATTTTGAATGGTCTAGTGGCCCCTGCAACCTCCAAAAATATCAGGATTTACTTCCCCAATAACCTGCTAACTCACCCCTGAAATACATACTTATTCACCCTATTTTGTTAATTGGACTCATTTCTCATTTGAAATGCCCATTTTTTGGGGGCCAGAAATGTGCGTCTTTAAAAGGTGATTTCTACGAGACCCCACTTTTGCGCGTCGGACCTCAACTTTTCCCGTAAACGCAGAAAAACCGCAATTTTCAGTAGAAACGAGACAGACATCCCCTCCCTCTGCCACCCACCCGCCCAACTGACAGCCAGCCATTAGACATGCACAGATAGTTCTGAGGGTCTGTCTGTGATGTCATAAAGGGCCTGCTGATTAATGGGCAACTTTCTGATTGGCTGCTGTATTTGATTGACAGATGGAAGCTGGCAGCTGATTGGCTGTCTAGCCTAAAGTGCTTTACACACCTCCCTGATGGTACCACTGGCTAAGACTCCACCTCAGCTCATTGGGTAATGAAAAATTTAGAACAATTGATGGATGAAAGCAGGCAGGCCGGCCATTTTGGGACGCTCATTGGACTTGTTTAATGCAATGCACCTTTGTATTTTCACATGCATTCGCTTCATGCTGTAACCACTGTGCATAAAAATTTGGAAACATGGCATACAGTGTATCATTTGGTGTCTAAGTCATGTTTGCCATATTTTCCCTTCCCAGATACAAGCCAGTTTGAGTGTTTGGGGCACTTTTTAGCTAAAATCATCCTACAGGGCCTAACTGCATATGCTAAAGCCTGCCTATTTTGAATGGTCTAGTGGCCCCTGCAACCTCCAAAAATATCAGGATTTACTTCCCCAATAACCTGCTAACTCACCCCTGAAATACATACTTATTCACCCTATTTTGTTAATTGGACTCATTTCTCATTTGAAATGCCCATTTTTTGGGGGCCAGAAATGTGCGTCTTTAAAAGGTGATTTCTACGAGACCCCACTTTTGCGCGTCGGACCTCAACTTTTCCCGTAAACGCAGAAAAACCGCAATTTTCAGGAGAAACGAGACAGACATCCCCTCCCTCTGCCACCCACCCGCCCAACTGACAGCCAGCCATTAGACATGCACAGATAGTTCTGAGGGTCTGTCTGTGATGTCATAAAGGGCCTGCTGATCAATGGGCAGCTTTCTGATTGGCTGCTGTATTTGATTGACAGATGGAAGCTGGCAGCTGATTGGCTGTCTAGCCTAAAGTGCTTTACACACCTCCCTGATGGTACCACTGGCTAAGACTCCACCTCAGCTCATTGGGTAATGAAAAATTTAGAACAATTGATGGATGAAAGCAGGCAGGCCGGCCATTTTGGGACGCTCAGTGGACTTGTTTAATGCAATGCACCTTTGTATATTCACATGCATTCGCTTCATGCTGTAACCACTGTGCATAAAAATTTGGAAACATGGCATACAGTGTATCATTTGGTGTCTAAGTCATGTTTCCCATAATTTCCCTTCCCAGATACAAGCACTTTTGAGTGTTTGGGGCACTTTTTAGCTAAAATCATCCTACAGGGCCTAACTGCATATGCTAAAGCCTGCCTATTTTGAATGGTGTAGTGGCCCCTGCAACCTCCAAAAATATCAGGACTTACTTCCCCAATAACCTGCTAACTCACCCCTGAAATACATACTTATTCACCCTATTTTGTTCATTGGACTCATTTCTCATTTGAAATGCCCATTTTTTGGGGGGCCAGAAATGTGCGTCTTTAAAAGGTGATTTCTACGATACCCCACTTTTGCGCGTTGGACCTCAACTTTTCCCGTAAACGCAGAAAAACCACAATTTTCAGGAGAAACGAGACAGACATCCCCTCCCTCTGCCACCCACCCGCCCAACTGAAAGCCAGCCATTAGACATGCACAGATAGTTCTGAGGGTCTGTCTGTGATGTCATAAAGGGCCTGCTGATTAATGGGCAGCTTTCTGATTGGCTGCTGTATTTGATTGACAGATGGAAGCTGGCAGCTGTTTGGATGTCTAGCCTAAAGTGCTTTACACACCTCCCTGATGGTACCACTGGCTAAGACTCCACCTCAGCTCATTGGGTAATGAAAAATTTAGAACAATTGATGGATGAAAGCAGGCAGGCCGGCCATTTTGGGACGCTCATTGGACTTGTTTAATGCAATGCACCTTTGTATTTTCACATGCATTCGCTTCATGCTGTAACCACTGTGCATAAAAATTTGGAAACATGGCATACAGTGTATCATTTGGTGTCTAAGTCATGTTTCCCATATTTTCCCTTCCCAGATACAAGCCCGTTTGAGTGTTTGGGGCACTTTTTAGCTAAAATCATCCTACAGGGCCTAACTGCATATGCTAAAGCCTGCCTATTTTGAATGGTCTAGTGGCCCCTGCAACCTCCAAAAATATCAGGATTTACTTCCCCAATAACCTGCTAACTCACCCCTGAAATACATACTTATTCACCCTATTTTGTTAATTGGACTCATTTCTCATTTGAAATGCCCATTTTTTGGGGGCCAGAAATGTGCGTCTTTAAAAGGTGATTTCTACGAGACCCCACTTTTGCGCGTCGGACCTCAACTTTTCCCGTAAACGCAGAAAAACCACAATTTTCAGGAGAAACGAGACAGACATCCCCTCCCTCTGCCACCCACCCGCCCAACTGAAAGCCAGCCATTAGACATGCACAGATAGTTCTGAGGGTCTGTCTGTGATGTCATAAAGGGCCTGCTGATCAATGGGCAGCTTTCTGATTGGCTGCTGTATTTGATTGACAGATGGAAGCTGGCAGCTGATTGGCTGTCTAGCCTAAAGTGCTTTACACACCTCCCTGATGGTACCACTGGCTAAGACTCCACCTCAGCTCATTGGGTAATGAAAAATTTAGAACAATTGATGGATGAAAGCAGGCAGGCCGGCCATTTTGGGACGCTCAGTGGACTTGTTTAATGCAATGCACCTTTGTATATTCACATGCATTCGCTTCATGCTGTAACCACTGTGCATAAAAATTTGGAAACATGGCATACAGTGTATCATTTGGTGTCTAAGTCATGTTTCCCATAATTTCCCTTCCCAGATACAAGCACTTTTGAGTGTTTGGGGCGCTTTTTAGCTAAAATCATCCTACAGGGCCTAACTGCATATGCTAAAGCCTGCCTATTTTGAATGGTGTAGTGGCCCCTGCAACCTCCAAAAATATCAGGACTTACTTCCCCAATAACCTGCTAACTCACCCCTGAAATACATACTTATTCACCCTATTTTGTTCATTGGACTCATTTCTCATTTGAAATGCCCATTTTTGGGGGGCCAGAAATGTGCGTCTTTAAAAGGTGATTTCTACGATACCCCACTTTTGCGCGTCGGACCTCAACTTTTCCTGTAAACGCAGAAAAACCACAATTTTCAGGAGAAACGAGACAGACATCCCCTCCCTCTGCCACCCACCCGCCCAACTGAAAGCCAGCCATTAGACATGCACAGATAGTTCTGAGGGTCTGTCTGTGATGTCATAAAGGGCCTGCTGATCAATGGGCAGCTTTCTGATTGGCTGCTGTATTTGATTGACAGATGGAAGCTGGCAGCTGATTGGCTGTATAGCCTAAAGTGCTTTACACACCGCCCTGATGGTACCACTGGCTAAGACTCCACCTCAGCTCATTGGGTAATGAAAAATTTAGAACAATTGATGGATGAAAGCAGGCAGGCCGGCCATTTTGGGACGCTCATTGGACTTGTTTAATGCAATGCACCTTTGTATTTTCACATGCATTCGCTTCATGCTGTAACCACTGTGCATAAAAATTTGGAAACATGGCATACAGTGTATCATTTGGTGTCTAAGTCATGTTTCCCATATTTTCCCTTCCCAGATACAAGCCCGTTTGAGTGTTTGGGGCACTTTTTAGCTAAAATCATCCTACAGGGCCTAACTGCATATGCTAAAGCCTGCCTATTTTGAATGGTGTAGTGGCCCCTGCAACCTCCAAAAATATCAGGACTTACTTCCCCAATAACCTGCTAACTCACCCCTGAAATACATACTTATTCACCCTATTTTGTTCATTGGACTCATTTCTCATTTGAAATGCCCATTTTTGGGGGGCCAGAAATGTGCGTCTTTAAAAGGTGATTTCTACGATACCCCACTTTTGCGCGTTGGACCTCAACTTTTCCCGTAAACGCAGAAAAACCACAATTTTCAGGAGAAACGAGACAGACATCCCCTCCCTCTGCCACCCACCCGCCCAACTGAAAGCCAGCCATTAGACATGCACAGATAGTTCTGAGGGTCTGTCTGTGATGTCATAAAGGGCCTGCTGATCAATGGGCAGCTTTCTGATTGGCTGCTGTATTTGATTGACAGATGGAAGCTGGCAGCTGATTGGCTGTATAGCCTAAAGTGCTTTACACACCTCCCTGATGGTACCACTGGCTAAGACTCCACCTCAGCTCATTGGGTCATGAAAAATTTAGAACAATTGATGGATGAAAGCAGGCAGGCCGGCCATTTTGGGACGCTCATTGGACTTGTTTAATGCAATGCACCTTTGTATTTTCACATGCATTCGCTTCATGCTGTAACCACTGTGCATAAAAATTTGGAAACATGGCATACAGTGTATCATTTGGTGTCTAAGTCATGTTTCCCATATTTTCCCTTCCCAGATACAAGCCTGTTTGAGTGTTTGGGGCACTTTTTAGCTAAAATCATCCTACAAGGCCTAACTGCATATGCTAAAGCCTGCCTATTTTGAATGGTCTAGTGGCCCCTGCAACCTCCAAAAATATCAGGATTTACTTCCCCAATAGCCTGCTAACTCACCCCTGAAATACATACTTATTCACCCTATTTTGTTAATTGGACTCATTTCTCATTTGAAATGTCCATTTTTTGGGGGCCAGAAATGTGCGTCTTTAAAAGGTAATTTCTACGAGACCCCACTTTTGCGCGTCGGACCTCAACTTTTACCGTAAATGCAGAAAAAACGCAATTTTCAGGAGAAATGAGACAGACATCCCCTCCCTCTGCCACCCACCCGCCCAACTGAAAGCCAGCCATTAGACATGCACAGATAGTTCTGAGGGTCTGTCTGTGATGTCATAAAGGGCCTGCTGATCAATGGGCAGCTTTCTGATTGGCTGCTGTATTTGATTGACAGATGGAAGCTGGCAGCTGATTGGATGTCTAGCCTAAAGTGCTTTACACACCTCCCTGATGGTACCACTGGCTAAGACTCCACCTCAGCTCATTGGGTCATGAAAAATTTAGAACAATTGATGGATGAAAGCAGGCAGGCCGGCCATTTTGGGACGCTCATTGGACTTGTTTAATGCAATGCACCTTTGTATTTTCACGTGCATTCGCTTCATGCTGTTACCACTGTGCATAAAAATTTGGAAACATGGCATACAGTGTATCATTTGGTGTCTAAGTCATGTTTCCCATATTTTCCCTTCCCAGATACAAGCCCGTTCGAGTGTTTGGGGCACTTTTTAGCTAAAATCATCCTACAGGGCCTAACTGCATATGCTAAAGCCTGCCTATTTTGAATGGTCTAGTGGCCCCTGCAACCTCCAAAAATATCAGGATTTACTTCCCCAATAACCTGCTAACTCACCCCTGAAATACATACTTATTCACCCTATTTTGTTCATTGGACTCATTTCTCATTTGAAATGCCCATTTTTGGGGGGCCAGAAATGTGCGTCTTTAAAGGGTGATTTCTACGATACCCCACTTTTGCGCGTCGGACCTCAACTTTTCCCGTAAACGCAGAAAAACCACAATTTTCAGGAGAAACGAGACAGACATCCCCTCCCTCTGCCACCCACCCGCCCAACTGAAAGCCAGCCATTAGACATGCACAGATAGTTCTGAGGGTCTGTCTGTGATGTCATAAAGGGCCTGCTGATCAATGGGCAGCTTTCTGATTGGCTGCTGTATTTGATTGACAGATGGAAGCTGGCAGCTGATTGGCTGTCTAGCCTAAAGTGCTTTACACACCTCCCTGATGGTACCACTGGCTAAGACTCCACCTCAGCTCATTGGGTAATGAAAAATTTAGAACAATTGATGGATGAAAGCAGGCAGGCCGGCCATTTTGGGACGCTCATTGGACTTGTTTAATTCAATGCACCTTTGTATTTTCACATGCATTCGCTTCATGCTGTAACCACTGTGCATAAAAATTTGGAAACATGGCATACAGTGTATCATTTGGTGTCTAAGTCATGTTTCCCATATTTTCCCTTCCCAGATACAAGCCCGTTTGAGTGTTTGGGGCACTTTTTAGCTAAAATCATCCTACAGGGCCTAACTGCATATGCTAAAGCCTGCCTATTTTGAATGGTCTAGTGGCCCCTGCAACCTCCAAAAATATCAGGATTTACTTCCCCAATAACCTGCTAACTCACCCCTGAAATACATACTTATTCACCCTATTTTGTTCATTGGACTCATTTCTCATTTGAAATGCCCATTTTTGGGGGGCCAGAAATGTGCGTCTTTAAAAGGTGATTTCTACGAGACCCCACTTTTGCGCATCGGACCTCAACTTTTCCCGTAAACGCAGAAAAACCGCAATTTTCAGGAGAAACGAGACAGACATCCCCTCCCTCTGCCACCCACCCGCCCAACTGACAGCCAGCCATTAGACATGCACAGATAGTTCTGAGGGTCTGTCTGTGATGTCATAAAGGGCCTGCTGATCAATGGGCAGCTTTCTGATTGGCTGCTGTATTTGATTGACAGATGGAAGCTGGCAGCTGATTGGCTGTCTTGCCTAAAGTGCTTTACACACCTCCCTGATGGTACAACTGGCTAAGACTCCACCTCAGCTCATTGGGTAATGAAAAATTTAGAACAATTGATGGATGAAAGCAGGCAGGCCGGCCATTTTGGGACGCTCAGTGGACTTGTTTAATGCAATGCACCTTTGTATATTCACATGCATTCGCTTCATGCTGTAACCACTGTGCACAAAAATTTGGAAACATGGCATACAGTGTATCATTTGGTGTCTAAGTCATGTTTCCCATAATTTCCCTTCCCAGATACAAGCACTTTTGAGTGTTTGGGGCACTTTTTAGCTAAAATCATCCTACAGGGCCTAACTGCATATGCTAAAGCCTGCCTATTTTGAATGGTGTAGTGGCCCCTGCAACCTCCAAAAATATCAGGACTTACTTCCCCAATAACCTGCTAACTCACCCCTGAAATACATACTTATTCACCCTATTTTGTTCATTGGACTCATTTCTCATTTGAAATGCCCATTTTTTTGGGGGGGGCAGAAATGTGCGTCTTTAAAGGGTGATTTCTACGATACCCCACTTTTGCGCGTCGGACCTCAACTTTTCCCGTAAACGCAGAAAAACCACAATTTTCAGGAGAAACGAGACAGACATCCCCTCCCTCTGCCACCCACCCGCCCAACTGAAAGCCAGCCATTAGACATGCACAGATAGTTCTGAGGGTCTGTCTGTGATGTCATAAAGGGCCTGCTGATCAATGGGCAGCTTTCTGATTGGCTGCTGTATTTGATTGACAGATGGAAGCTGGCAGCTGATTGGCTGTATAGCCTAAAGTGCTTTACACACCTCCCTGATGGTACCACTGGCTAAGACTCCACCTCAGCTCATTGGGTAATGAAAAATTTAGAACAATTGATGGATGAAAGCAGGCAGGCCGGCCATTTTGGGACGCTCATTGGACTTTTTTAATGCAATGCACCTTTGTATTTTCACATGCATTCGCTCCATGCTGTAACCACTGTGCATAAAAATTTGGAAACATGGAATACAGTGTATCATTTGGTGTCTAAGTCATGTTTCCCATATTTTCCCTTCCCAGATACAAGCCGGTTTGAGTGTTTGGGGCACTTTTTAGCTAAAATCATCCTACAGGGCCTAACTGCATATGCTAAAGCCTGCCTATTTTGAATGGTCTAGTGGCCCCTGCAACCTCCAAAAATATCAGGATTTACTTCCCCAATAGCCTGCTAACTCACCCCTGAAATACATACTTATTCACCCTATTTTGTTAATTGGACTCATTTCTCATTTGAAATGCCCATTTTTGGGGGCCAGAAATGTGCGTCTTTAAAAGGTGATTTCTACGAGACCCCACTTTTGCGCGTCGGACCTCAACTTTTCCCGTAAACGCAGAAAAACCGCAATTTTCAGGAGAAATGAGACAGACATCCCCTCCCTCTGCCACCCACCCGCCCAACTGAAAGCCAGCCATTAGACATGCACAGATAGTTCTGAGGGTCTGTCTGTGATGTCATAAAGGGCCTGCTGATTAATGGGCAGCTTTCTGATTGGCTGCTGTATTTGATTGACAGATGGAAGCTGGCAGCTGATTGGCTGTCTAGCCTAAAGTGCTTTACACACCTCCCTGATGGTACCACTGGCTAAGACTCCACCTCAGCTCATTGGGTAATGAAAAATTTAGAACCATTGATGGATGAAAGCAGGCAGGCCGGCCATTTTGGGACGCTCATTGGACTTGTTTAATGCAATGCACCTTTGTATTTTCACATGCATTCGCTTCATGCTGTAACCACTGTGCATAAAAATTTGGAAACATGGCATACAGTGTATCATTTGGTGTCTAAGTCATGTTTCCCATATTTTCCCTTCCCAGATACAAGCCCGTTTGAGTGTTTGGGGCACTTTTTAGCTAAAATCATCCTACAGGGCCTAACTGCATATGCTAAAGCCTGCCTATTTTGAATGGTGTAGTGGCCCCTGCAACCTCCAAAAATATCAGGACTTACTTCCCCAATAACCTGCTAACTCACCCCTGAAATACATACTTATTCACCCTATTTTGTTCATTGGACTCATTTCTCATTTGAAATGCCCATTTTTGGGGGGGCAGAAATGTGCGTCTTTAAAAGGTGATTTCTACGATACCCCACTTTTGCGCGTTGGACCTCAACTTTTCCCGTAAACGCAGAAAAACCACAATTTTCAGGAGAAACAAGACAGACATCCCCTCCCTCTGCCACCCACCCGCCCAACTGAAAGCCAGCCATTAGACATGCACAGATAGTTCTGAGGGTCTGTCTGTGATGTCATAAAGGGCCTGCTGATCAATGGGCAGCTTTCTGATTGGCTGCTGTATTTGATTGACAGATGGAAGCTGGCAGCTGATTGGCTGTATAGCCTAAAGTGCTTTACACACCTCCCTGATGGTACCACTGGCTAAGACTCCACCTCAGCTCATTGGGTCATGAAAAATTTAGAACAATTGATGGATGAAAGCAGGCAGGCCGGCCATTTTGGGACGCTCATTGGACTTGTTTAATGCAATGCACCTTTGTATTTTCACATGCATTCGCTTCATGCTGTAACCACTGTGCATAAAAATTTGGAAACATGGCATACAGTGTATCATTTGGTGTCTAAGTCATGTTTCCCATATTTTCCCTTCCCAGATACAAGCCTGTTTGAGTGTTTGGGGCACTTTTTAGCTAAAATCATCCTACAAGGCCTAACTGCATATGCTAAAGCCTGCCTATTTTGAATGGTCTAGTGGCCCCTGCAACCTCCAAAAATATCAGGATTTACTTCCCCAATAGCCTGCTAACTCACCCCTGAAATACATACTTATTCACCCTATTTTGTTAATTGGACTCATTTCTCATTTGAAATGTCCATTTTTTGGGGGCCAGAAATGTGCGTCTTTAAAAGGTAATTTCTACGAGACCCCACTTTTGCGCGTCGGACCTCAACTTTTACCGTAAATGCAGAAAAACCGCAATTTTCAGGAGAAATGAGACAGACATCCCCTCCCTCTGCCACCCACCCGCCCAACTGAAAGCCAGCCATTAGACATGCACAGATAGTTCTGAGGGTCTGTCTGTGATGTCATAAAGGGCCTGCTGATCAATGGGCAGCTTTCTGATTGGCTGCTGTATTTGATTGACAGATGGAAGCTGGCAGCTGATTGGATGTCTAGCCTAAAGTGCTTTACACACCTCCCTGATGGTACCACTGGCTAAGACTCCACCTCAGCTCATTGGGTCATGAAAAATTTAGAACAATTGATGGATGAAAGCAGGCAGGCCGGCCATTTTGGGACGCTCATTGGACTTGTTTAATGCAATGCACCTTTGTATTTTCACGTGCATTCGCTTCATGCTGTTACCACTGTGCATAAAAATTTGGAAACATGGCATACAGTGTATCATTTGGTGTCTAAGTCATGTTTCCCATATTTTCCCTTCCCAGATACAAGCCCGTTCGAGTGTTTGGGGCACTTTTTAGCTAAAATCATCCTACAGGGCCTAACTGCATATGCTAAAGCCTGCCTATTTTGAATGGTCTAGTGGCCCCTGCAACCTCCAAAAATATCAGGATTTACTTCCCCAATAACCTGCTAACTCACCGCTGAAATACATACTTATTCACCCTATTTTGTTCATTGGACTCATTTCTCATTTGAAATGCCCATTTTTGGGGGGCCAGAAATGTGCGTCTTTAAAGGGTGATTTCTACGATACCCCACTTTTGCGCGTCGGACCTCAACTTTTCCCGTAAACGCAGAAAAACCACAATTTTCAGGAGAAACGAGACAGACATCCCCTCCCTCTGCCACCCACCCGCCCAACTGAAAGCCAGCCATTAGACATGCACAGATAGTTCTGAGGGTCTGTCTGTGATGTCATAAAGGGCCTGCTGATCAATGGGCAGCTTTCTGATTGGCTGCTGTATTTGATTGACAGATGGAAGCTGGCAGCTGATTGGCTGTCTAGCCTAAAGTGCTTTACACACCTCCCTGATGGTACAACTGGCTAAGACTCCACCTCAGCTCATTGGGTAATGAAAAATTTAGAACAATTGATGGATGAAAGCAGGCAGGCCGGCCATTTTGGGACGCTCAGTGGACTTGTTTAATGCAATGCACCTTTGTATATTCACATGCATTCGCTTCATGCTGTAACCACTGTGCACAAAAATTTGGAAACATGGCATACAGTGTATCATTTGGTGTCTAAGTCATGTTTCCCATAATTTCCCTTCCCAGATACAAGCACTTTTGAGTGTTTGGGGCACTTTTTAGCTAAAATCATCCTACAGGGCCTAACTGCATATGCTAAAGCCTGCCTATTTTGAATGGTGTAGTGGCCCCTGCAACCTCCAAAAATATCAGGACTTACTTCCCCAATAACCTGCTAACTCACCCCTGAAATACATACTTATTCACCCTATTTTGTTCATTGGACTCATTTCTCATTTGAAATGCCCATTTTTTGGGGGGGGGCAGAAATGTGCGTCTTTAAAGGGTGATTTCTACGATACCCCACTTTTGCGCGTCGGACCTCAACTTTTCCCGTAAACGCAGAAAAACCACAATTTTCAGGAGAAACGAGACAGACATCCCCTCCCTCTGCCACCCACCCGCCCAACTGAAAGCCAGCCATTAGACATGCACAGATAGTTCTGAGGGTCTGTCTGTGATGTCATAAAGGGCCTGCTGATCAATGGGCAGCTTTCTGATTGGCTGCTGTATTTGATTGACAGATGGAAGCTGGCAGCTGATTGGCTGTATAGCCTAAAGTGCTTTACACACCTCCCTGATGGTACCACTGGCTAAGACTCCACCTCAGCTCATTGGGTAATGAAAAATTTAGAACAATTGATGGATGAAAGCAGGCAGGCCGGCCATTTTGGGACGCTCATTGGACTTGTTTAATGCAATGCACCTTTGTATTTTCACATGCATTCGCTCCATGCTGTAACCACTGTGCATAAAAATTTGGAAACATGGCATACAGTGTATCATTTGGTGTCTAAGTCATGTTTCCCATATTTTCCCTTCCCAGATACAAGCCGGTTTGAGTGTTTGGGGCACTTTTTAGCTAAAATCATCCTACAGGGCCTAACTGCATATGCTAAAGCCTGCCTATTTTGAATGGTCTAGTGGCCCCTGCAACCTCCAAAAATATCAGGATTTACTTCCCCAATAGCCTGCTAACTCACCCCTGAAATACATACTTATTCACCCTATTTTGTTAATTGGACTCATTTCTCATTTGAAATGCCCATTTTTGGGGGCCAGAAATGTGCGTCTTTAAAAGGTGATTTCTACGAGACCCCACTTTTGCGCGTCGGACCTCAACTTTTCCCGTAAACGCAGAAAAACCGCAATTTTCAGGAGAAATGAGACAGACATCCCCTCCCTCTGCCACCCACCCGCCCAACTGAAAGCCAGCCATTAGACATGCACAGATAGTTCTGAGGGTCTGTCTGTGATGTCATAAAGGGCCTGCTGATTAATGGGCAGCTTTCTGATTGGCTGCTGTATTTGATTGACAGATGGAAGCTGGCAGCTGATTGGCTGTCTAGCCTAAAGTGCTTTACACACCTCCCTGATGGTACCACTGGCTAAGACTCCACCTCAGCTCATTGGGTAATGAAAAATTTAGAACAATTGATGGATGAAAGCAGGCAGGCCGGCCATTTTGGGACGCTCATTGGACTTGTTTAATGCAATGCACCTTTGTATTTTCACATGCATTCGCTTCATGCTGTAACCACTGTGCATAAAAATTTGGAAACATGGCATACAGTGTATCATTTGGTGTCTAAGTCATGTTTCCCATATTTTCCCTTCCCAGATACAAGCCCGTTTGAGTGTTTGGGGCACTTTTTAGCTAAAATCATCCTACAGGGCCTAACTGCATATGCTAAAGCCTGCCTATTTTGAATGGTCTAGTGGCCCCTGCAACCTCCAAAAATATCAGGATTTACTTCCCCAATAACCTGCTAACTCACCCCTGAAATACATACTTATTCACCCTATTTTGTTAATTGGACTCATTTCTCATTTGAAATGCCCATTTTTTGGGGGCCAGAAATGTGCGTCTTTAAAAGGTGATTTCTACGAGACCCCACTTTTGCGCGTCGGACCTCAACTTTTCCCGTAAACGCAGAAAAACCGCAATTTTCAGGAGAAATGAGACAGACATCCCCTCCCTCTGCCACCCACCCGCCCAACTGAAAGCCAGCCATTAGACATGCACAGATAGTTCTGAGGGTCTGTCTGTGATGTCATAAAGGGCCTGCTGATTAATGGGCAGCTTTCTGATTGGCTGCTGTATTTGATTGACAGATGGAAGCTGGCAGCTGATTGGCTGTCTAGCCTAAAGTGCTTTACACACCTCCCTGATGGTACCACTGGCTAAGACTCCACCTCAGCTCATTGGGTAATGAAAAATTTAGAACAATTGATGGATGAAAGCAGGCAGGCCGGCCATTTTGGGACGCTCATTGGACTTGTTTAATGCAATGCACCTTTGTATTTTCACATGCATTCGCTTCATGCTGTAACCACTGTGCATAAAAATTTGGAAACATTGCATACAGTGTATCATTTGGTGTCTAAGTCATGTTTCCCATATTTTCCCTTCCCAGATACAAGCCCGTTTGAGTGTTTGGGGCACTTTTTAGCTAAAATCATCCTACAGGGCCTAACTGCATATGCTAAAGCCTGCCTATTTTGAATGGTCTAGTGGCCCCTGCAACCTCCAAAAATATCAGGATTTACTTCCCCAATAACCTGCTAACTCACCCCTGAAATACATACTTATTCACCCTATTTTGTTAATTGGACTCATTTCTCATTTGAAATGCCCATTTTTTGGGGGCCAGAAATGTGCGTCTTTAAAAGGTGATTTCTACGAGACCCCACTTTTGCGCGTCGGACCTCAACTTTTTCCGTAAACGCAGAAAAACCGCAATTTTCAGGAGAAACGAGACAGACATCCCCTCCCTCTGCCACCCACCCGCCCAACTGGCAGCCAGCCATTAGACATGCACAGATAGTTCTGAGGGTCTGTCTGTGATGTCATAAAGGGCCTGCTGATCAATGGGCAGCTTTCTGATTGGCTGCTGTATTTGATTGACAGATGGAAGCTGGCAGCTGATTGGCTGTCTAGCCTAAAGTGCTTTACACACCTCCCTGATGGTACCACTGGCTAAGACTCCACCTCAGCTCATTGGGTAATGAAAAATTTAGAACAATTGATGGATGAAAGCAGGCAGGCCGGCCATTTTGGGACGCTCAGTGGACTTGTTTAATGCAATGCACCTTTGTATATTCACATGCATTCGCTTCATGCTGTAACCACTGTGCATAAAAATTTGGAAACATGGCATACAGTGTATCATTTGGTGTCTAAGTCATGTTTCCCATAATTTCCCTTCCCAGATACAAGCACTTTTGAGTGTTTGGGGCAATTTTTAGCTAAAATCATCCTACAGGGCCTAACTGCATATGCTAAAGCCTGCCTATTTTGAATGGTGTAGTGGCCCCTGCAACCTCCAAAAATATCAGGACTTACTTCCCCAATAACCTGCTAACTCACCCCTGAAATACATACTTATTCACCCTATTTTGTTCATTGGACTCATTTCTCATTTGAAATGCCCATTTTTGGGGGGCCAGAAATGTGCGTCTTTAAAAGGTGATTTCTACGATACCCCACTTTTGGGCGTCGGACCTCAACTTTTCCTTTAAACGCAGAAAAACCACAATTTTCAGGAGAAACGAGACAGACATCCCCTCCCTCTGCCACCCACCCGCCCAACTGAAAGCCAGCCATTAGACATGCACAGATAGTTCTGAGGGTCTGTCTGTGATGTCATAAAGGGCCTGCTGATCAATGGGCAGCTTTCTGATTGGCTGCTGTATTTGATTGACAGATGGAAGCTGGCAGCTGATTGGCTGTATAGCCTAAAGTGCTTTACACACCGCCCTGATGGTACCACTGGCTAAGACTCCACCTCAGCTCATTGGGTAATGAAAAATTTAAAACAATTGATGGATGAAAGCAGGCAGGCCGGCCATTTTGGGACGCTCATTGGACTTGTTTAATGCAATGCACCTTTGTATTTTCACATGCATTCGCTTCATGCTGTAACCACTGTGCATAAAAATTTGGAAACATGGCATACAGTGTATCATTTGGTGTCTAAGTCATGTTTCCCATATTTTCCCTTCCCAGATACAAGCCCGTTTGAGTGTTTGGGGCACTTTTTAGCTAAAATCATCCTACAGGGCCTAACTGCAAATGCTAAAGCCTGCCTATTTTGAATGGTCTAGTGGCCCCTGCAACCTCCAAAAATATCAGGATTTACTTCCCCAATAGCCTGCTAACTCACCCCTGAAATACATACTTATTCACCCTATTTTGTTAATTGGACTCAATTCTCATTTGAAATGCCCATTTTTTGGGGGCCAGAAATGTGCGTCTTTAAAAGGTGATTTCTACGAGACCCCACTTTTGCGCGTCGGACCTCAACTTTTCCCGTAAACGCAGAAAAAACGCAATTTTCAGGAGAAACGAGACAGACATCCCCTCCCTCTGCCACCCACCCGCCCAAATGACAGCCAGCCATTAGACATGCACAGATAGTTCTGAGGGTCTGTCTGTGATATCATAAAGGGCCTGCTGATCAATGGACAGCTTTCTGATTGGCTGCTGTATTTGATTGACAGATGGAAGCTGGCAGCTGATTGGCTGTCTAGCCTAAAGTGCTTTACACACCTCCCTGATGGTACCACTCGCTAAGACTCCACCTCAGCTCATTGGGTAATGAAAAATTTAGAACAATTGATGGATGAAAGCAGGCAGGCCGGCCATTTTGGGACGCTCAGTGGACTTGTTTAATGCAATGCACCTTTGTATATTCACATGCATTCGCTTCATGCTGTAACCACTGTGCATAAAAATTTGGAAACATGGCATACAGTGTATCATTTGGTGTCTAAGTCATGTTTCCCATAATTTCCCTTCCCAGATACAAGCACTTTTGAGTGTTTGGGGCACTTTTTAGCTAAAATCATCCTACAGGGCCTAACTGCATATGCTAAAGCCTGCCTATTTTGAATGGTGTAGTGGCCCCTGCAACCTCCAAAAATATCAGGACTTACTTCCCCAATAACCTGCTAACTCACCCCTGAAATACATACTTATTAACCCTATTTTGTTCATTGGACTCATTTCTCATTTGAAATGCCCATTTTTTGGGGGGGGGGGGGCAGAAATGTGCGTCTTTAAAGGGTGATTTCTACGATACCCCACTTTTGCGCGTCGGACCTCAACTTTTCCCGTAAACGCAGAAAAACCACAATTTTCAGGAGAAACGAGACAGACATCCCCTCCCTCTGCCACCCACCCGCCCAACTGAAAGCCAGCCATTAGACATGCACAGATAGTTCTGAGGGTCTGTCTGTGATGTCATAAAGGGCCTGCTGATCAATGGGCAGCTTTCTGATTGGCTGCTGTATTTGATTGACAGATGGAAGCTGGCAGCTGATTGGCTGTATAGCCTAAAGTGCTTTACACACCGCCCTGATGGTACCACTGGCTAAGACTCCACCTCAGCTCATTGGGTAATGAAAAATTTAAAACAATTGATGGATGAAAGCAGGCAGGCCGGCCATTTTGGGACGCTCATTGGACTTGTTTAATGCAATGCACCTTTGTATTTTCACATGCATTCGCTTCATGCTGTAACCACTGTGCATAAAAATTTGGAAACATGGCATACAGTGTATCATTTGGTGTCTAAGTCATGTTTCCCATATTTTCCCTTCCCAGATACAAGCCCGTTTGAGTGTTTGGGGCACTTTTTAGCTAAAATCATCCTACAGGGCCTAACTGCAAATGCTAAAGCCTGCCTATTTTGAATGGTCTAGTGGCCCCTGCAACCTCCAAAAATATCAGGATTTACTTCCCCAATAGCCTGCTAACTCACCCCTGAAATACATACTTATTCACCCTATTTTGTTAATTGGACTCAATTCTCATTTGAAATGCCCATTTTTTGGGGGCCAGAAATGTGCGTCTTTAAAAGGTGATTTCTACGAGACCCCACTTTTGCGCGTCGGACCTCAACTTTTCCCGTAAACGCAGAAAAAACGCAATTTTCAGGAGAAACGAGACAGACATCCCCTCCCTCTGCCACCCACCCGCCCAAATGACAGCCAGCCATTAGACATGCACAGATAGTTCTGAGGGTCTGTCTGTGATATCATAAAGGGCCTGCTGATCAATGGACAGCTTTCTGATTGGCTGCTGTATTTGATTGACAGATGGAAGCTGGCAGCTGATTGGCTGTCTAGCCTAAAGTGCTTTACACACCTCCCTGATGGTACCACTCGCTAAGACTCCACCTCAGCTCATTGGGTAATGAAAAATTTAGAACAATTGATGGATGAAAGCAGGCAGGCCGGCCATTTTGGGACGCTCAGTGGACTTGTTTAATGCAATGCACCTTTGTATATTCACATGCATTCGCTTCATGCTGTAACCACTGTGCATAAAAATTTGGAAACATGGCATACAGTGTATCATTTGGTGTCTAAGTCATGTTTCCCATAATTTCCCTTCCCAGATACAAGCACTTTTGAGTGTTTGGGGCACTTTTTAGCTAAAATCATCCTACAGGGCCTAACTGCATATGCTAAAGCCTGCCTATTTTGAATGGTGTAGTGGCCCCTGCAACCTCCAAAAATATCAGGACTTACTTCCCCAATAACCTGCTAACTCACCCCTGAAATACATACTTATTCACCCTATTTTGTTCATTGGACTCATTTCTCATTTGAAATGCCCATTTTTTGGGGGGGGGGCAGAAATGTGCGTCTTTAAAGGGTGATTTCTACGATACCCCACTTTTGCGCGTCGGACCTCAACTTTTCCCGTAAACGCAGAAAAACCACAATTTTCAGGAGAAACGAGACAGACATCCCCTCCCTCTGCCACCCACCCGCCCAACTGAAAGCCAGCCATTAGACATGCACAGATAGTTCTGAGGGTCTGTCTGTGATGTCATAAAGGGCCTGCTGATCAATGGGCAGCTTTCTGATTGGCTGCTGTATTTGATTGACAGATGGAAGCTGGCAGCTGATTGGCTGTATAGCCTAAAGTGCTTTACACACCGCCCTGATGGTACCACTGGCTAAGACTCCACCTCAGCTCATTGGGTAATGAAAAATTTAAAACAATTGATGGATGAAAGCAGGCAGGCCGGACATTTTGGGACGCTCATTGGACTTGTTTAATGCAATGCACCTTTGTATTTTCACATGCATTCGCTTCATGCTGTAACCACTGTGCATAAAAATTTGGAAACATGGCATACAGTGTATCATTTGGTGTCTAAGTCATGTTTCCCATATTTTCCCTTCCCAGATACAAGCCCGTTTGAGTGTTTGGGGCACTTTTTAGCTAAAATCATCCTACAGGGCCTAACTGCAAATGCTAAAGCCTGCCTATTTTGAATAGTCTAGTGGCCCCTGCAACCTCCAAAAATATCAGGATTTACTTCCCCAATAGCCTGCTAACTCACCCCTGAAATACATACTTATTCACCCTATTTTGTTAATTGGACTCAATTCTCATTTGAAATGCCCATTTTTTGGGGGCCAGAAATGTGCGTCTTTAAAAGGTGATTTCTACGAGACCCCACTTTTGCGCGTCGGACCTCAACTTTTCCCGTAAACGCAGAAAAACCGCAATTTTCAGGAGAAACGAGACAGACATCCCCTCCCTCTGCCACCCACCCGCCCAACTGACAGCCAGCCATTAGACATGCACAGATAGTTCTGAGGGTCTGTCTATGATGTCATAAAGGGCCTGCTGATCAATGGGCAGCTTTCTGATTGGCTGCTGTATTTGATTAACAGATGGAAGCTGGCAGCTGATTGGCTGTCTAGCCTAAAGTGCTTTACACACCTCCCTGATGGTACCACTGGCTAAGACTCCACCTCAGCTCATTGGGTAATGAAAAATTTAGAACAATTGATGGATGAAAGCAGGCAGGCCGGCCATTTTGGGACGCTCAGTGGACTTGTTTAATGCAATGCACCTTTGTATATTCACATGCATTCGCTTCATGCTGTAACCACTGTGCACAAAAATTTGGAAACATGGCATACAGTGTATCATTTGGTGTCTAAGTCATGTTTCCCATAATTTCCTTTCCCAGATACAAGCACTTTTGAGTGTTTGGGGCCCTTTTTAGCTAAAATCATCCTACAGGGCCTAACTGCATATGCTAAAGCCTGCCTATTTTGAATGGTGTAGTGGCCCCTGCAACCTCCAAAAATATCAGGACTTACTTCCCCAATAACCTGCTAACTCACCCCTGAAATACATACTTATTCACCCTATTTTGTTCATTGGACTCATTTCTCATTTGAAATGCCCATTTTTGGGGGGGGGGGCAGAAATGTGCGTCTTTAAAGGGTGATTTCTACGATACCCCACTTTTGCGCGTCGGACCTCAACTTTTCCCGTAAACGCAGAAAAACCACAATTTTCAGGAGAAACGAGACAGACATCCCCTCCCTCTGCCACCCACCCGCCCAACTGAAAGCCAGCCATTAGACATGCACAGATAGTTCTGAGGGTCTGTCTGTGATGTCATAAAGGGCCTGCTGATCAATGGGCAGCTTTCTGATTGGCTGCTGTATTTGATTGACAGATGGAAGCTGGCAGCTGATTGGCTGTATAGCCTAAAGTGCTTTACACACCTCCCTGATGGTACCACTGGCTAAGACTCCACCTCAGCTCATTGGGTAATGAAAAATTTAGAACAATTGATGGATGAAAGCAGGCAGGCCGGCCATTTTGGGACGCTCATTGGACTTGTTTAATTCAATGCACCTTTGTATTTTCACATGCATTCGCTTCATGCTGTAACCACTGTGCATAAAAATTTGGAAACATGGCATACAGTGTATCATTTGGTGTCTAAGTCATGTTTCCCATATTTTCCCTTCCCAGATACAAGCCCGTTTGAGTGTTTGGGGCACTTTTTAGCTAAAATCATCCTACAGGGCCTAACTGCATATGCTAAAGCCTGCCTATTTTGAATGGTCTAGTGGCCCCTGCAACCTCCAAAAATATCAGGATTTACTTCCCCAATAACCTGCTAACTCACCCCTGAAATACATACTTATTCACCCTATTTTGTTCATTGGACTCATTTCTCATTTGAAATGCCCATTTTTGGGGGGCCAGAAATGTGCGTCTTTAAAAGGTGATTTCTACGAGACCCCACTTTTGCGCATCGGACCTCAACTTTTCCCGTAAACGCAGAAAAACCGCAATTTTCAGGAGAAACGAGACAGACATCCCCTCCCTCTGCCACCCACCCGCCCAACTGACAGCCAGCCATTAGACATGCACAGATAGTTCTGAGGGTCTGTCTGTGATGTCATAAAGGGCCTGCTGATCAATGGGCAGCTTTCTGATTGGCTGCTGTATTTGATTGACAGATGGAAGCTGGCAGCTGATTGGCTGTCTAGCCTAAAGTGCTTTACACACCTCCCTGATGGTACAACTGGCTAAGACTCCACCTCAGCTCATTGGGTAATGAAATATTTAGAACAATTGATGGATGAAAGCAGGCAGGCCGGCCATTTTGGGACGCTCAGTGGACTTGTTTAACGCAATGCACCTTTGTATATTCACATGCATTCGCTTCATGCTGTAACCACTGTGCACAAAAATTTGGAAACATGGCATACAGTGTATCATTTGGTGTCTAAGTCATGTTTCCCATAATTTCCCTTCCCAGATACAAGCACTTTTGAGTGTTTGGGGCACTTTTTAGCTAAAATCATCCTACAGGGCCTAACTGCATATGCTAAAGCCTGCCTATTTTGAATGGTGTAGTGGCCCCTGCAACCTCCAAAAATATCAGGACTTACTTCCCCAATAACCTTCTAACTCACCCCTGAAATACATACTTATTCACCCTATTTTGTTCATTGGACTCATTTCTCATTTGAAATGCCCATTTTTTTTGGGGGGGGGGGCAGAAATGTGCGTCTTTAAAGGGTGATTTCTACGATACCCCACTTTTGCGCGTCGGACCTCAACTTTTCCCGTAAACGCAGAAAAACCACAATTTTCAGGAGAAACGAGACAGACATCCCCTCCCTCTGCCACCCACCCGCCCAACTGAAAGCCAGCCATTAGACATGCACAGATAGTTCTGAGGGTCTGTCTGTGATGTCATAAAGGGCCTGCTGATCAATGGGCAGCTTTCTGATTGGCTGCTGTATTTGATTGACAGATGGAAGCTGGCAGCTGATTGGCTGTATAGCCTAAAGTGCTTTACACACCTCCCTGATGGTACCACTGGCTAAGACTCCACCTCAGCTCATTGGGTAATGAAAAATTTAGAACAATTGATGGATGAAAGCAGGCAGGCCGGCCATTTTGGGACGCTCATTGGACTTGTTTAATGCAATGCACCTTTGTATTTTCACATGCATTCGCTTCATGCTGTAACCACTGTGCATAAAAATTTGGAAACATGGCATACAGTGTATCATTTGGTGTCTAAGTCATGTTTCCCATATTTTCCCTTCCCAGATACAAGCCGGTTTGAGTGTTTGGGGCACTTTTTAGCTAAAATCATCCTACAGGGCCTAACTGCATATGCTAAAGCCTGCCTATTTTGAATGGTCTAGTGGCCCCTGCAACCTCCAAAAATATCAGGATTTACTTCCCCAATAGCCTGCTAACTCACCCCTGAAATACATACTTATTCACCCTATTTTGTTAATTGGACTCATTTCTCATTTGAAATGCCCATTTTTGGGGGCCAGAAATGTGCGTCTTTAAAAGGTGATTTCTACGAGACCCCACTTTTGCGCGTCGGACCTCAACTTTTCCCGTAAACGCAGAAAAACCGCAATTTTCAGGAGAAATGAGACAGACATCCCCTCCCTCTGCCACCCACCCGCCCAACTGAAAGCCAGCCATTAGACATGCACAGATAGTTCTGAGGGTCTGTCTGTGATGTCATAAAGGGCCTGCTGATCAATGGGCAGCTTTCTGATTGGCTGCTGTATTTGATTGACAGATGGAAGCTGGCAGCTGATTGGCTGTCTAGCCTAAAGTGCTTTACACACCTCCCTGATGGTACCACTGGCTAAGACTCCACCTCAGCTCATTGGGTCATGAAAAATTTAGAACAATTGATGGATGAAAGCAGGCAGGCCGGCCATTTTGGGACGCTCATTGGACTTGTTTAATGCAATGCACCTTTGTATTTTCACATGCATTCGCTTCATGCTGTAACCACTGTGCATAAAAATTTGGAAACATGGCATACAGTGTATCATTTGGTGTCTAAGTCATGTTTCCCATATTTTCCCTTCCCAGATACAAGCCCGTTTGAGTGTTTGGGGCACTTTTTAGCTAAAATCATCCTACAGGGCCTAACTGCATATGCTAAAGCCTGCCTATTTTGAATGGTCTAGTGGCCCCTGCAACCTCCAAAAATATCAGGATTTACTTCCCCAATAACCTGCTAACTCACCCCTGAAATACATACTTATTCACCCTATTTTGTTAATTGGACTCATTTCTCATTTGAAATGCCCATTTTTTGGGGGCCAGAAATGTGCGTCTTTAAAAGGTGATTTCTACGAGACCCCACTTTTGCGCGTCGGACCTCAACTTTTCCCGTAAACGCAGAAAAACCGCAATTTTCAGGAGAAACGAGACAGACATCCCCTCCCTCTGCCACCCACCCGCCCAACTGACAGCCAGCCATTAGACATGCACAGATAGTTCTGAGGGTCTGTCTGTGATGTCATAAAGGGCCTGCTGATTAATGGGCAGCTTTCTGATTGGCTGCTGTATTTGATTGACAGATGGAAGCTGGCAGTTGATTGGCTGTCTAGCCTAAAGTGCTTTACACACCTCCCTGATGGTACCACTGGCTAAGACTCCACCTCAGCTCATTGGGTAATGAAAAATTTAGAACAATTGATGGATGAAAGCAGGCAGGCCGGCCATTTTGGGACGCTCAGTGGACTTGTTTAATGCAATGCACCTTTGTATATTCACATGCATTCGCTTCATGCTGTAACCACTGTGCATAAAAATTTGGAAACATGGCATACAGTGTATAATTTGGTGTCTAAGTCATGTTTCCCATAATTTCCCTTCCCAGATACAAGCACTTTTGAGTGTTTGGGGCACTTTTTAGCTAAAATCATCCTACAGGGCCTAACTGCATATGCTAAAGCCTGCCTATTTTGAATGGTGTAGTGGCCCCTGCAACCTCCAAAAATATCAGGACTTACTTCCCCAATAACCTGCTAACTCACCCCTGAAATACATACTTATTCACCCTATTTTGTTCATTGGACTCATTTCTCATTTGAAATGCCCATTTTTGGGTGGGGCAGAAATGTGCGTCTTTAAAGGGTGATTTCTACTATACCCCACTTTTGCGCGTCGGACCTCAACTTTTCCCGTAAACGCAGAAAAACCACAATTTTCAGGAGAAACGAGACAGACATCCCCTCCCTCTGCCACCCACCCGCCCAACTGAAAGCCAGCCATTAGACATGCACAGATAGTTCTGAGGGTCTGTCTGTGATGTCATAAAGGGCCTGCTGATCAATGAGCAGCTTTCTGATTGGCTGCTGTATTTGATTGACAGATGGAAGCTGGCAGCTGATTGGCTGTATAGCCTAAAGTGCTTTACACACCTCCCTGATGGTACCACTGGCTAAGACTCCACCTCAGCTCATTGGGTAATGAAAAATTTAGAACAATTGATGGATGAAAGCAGGCAGGCCGGCCATTTTGGGACGCTCATTGGACTTGTTTAATGCAATGCACCTTTGTATTTTCACATGCATTCGCTTCATGCTGTAACCACTGTGCATAAAAATTTGGAAACATGGCATACAGTGTATCATTTGGTGTCTAAGTCATGTTTCCCATATTTTCCCTTCCCAGATACAAGCCCGTTTGAGTGTTTGGGGCACTTTTTAGCTAAAATCATCCTACAGGGCCTAACTGCATATGCTAAAGCCTGCCTATTTTGAATGGTTTAGTGGCCCCTGCAACTTCCAAAAATATCAGGATTTACTTCCCCAATAGCCTGCTAACTCACCCCTGAAATACATACTTATTTCACCCTATTTTGTTAATTGGACTCATTTCTCATTTGAAATGCCCATTTTTTGGGGGCCAGAAATGTGCGTCTTTAAAAGGTGATTTCTACGAGACCCCACTTTTGCGCGTCGGACCTCAACTTTTCCCGTAAACGCAGAAAAAAACGCAATTTTCAGGAGAAACGAGACAGACATCCCCTCCCTCTGCCACCCACCCGCCCAACTGAAAGCCAGCCATTAGACATGCACAGATAGTTCTGAGGGTCTGTCTGTGATGTCATAAAGGGCCTGCTGATTAATGGGCAGCTTTCTGATTGGCTGCTGTATTTGATTGACAGATGGAAGCTGGCAGCTGATTGGCTGTCTAGACTAAAGTGCTTTACACACCTCCCTGATGGTACCACTGGCTAAGACTCCACCTCAGCTCATTGGGTAATGAAAAATTTAGAACAATTGATGGATGAAAGCAGGCAGGCCGGCCATTTTGGGACGCTCATTGGACTTGTTTAATGCAATGCACCTTTGTATTTTCACATGCATTCGCTTCATGCTGTAACCACTGTGCATAAAAATTTGGAAACATGGCATACAGTGTATCATTTGGTGTCTAAGTCATGTTTCCCATATTTCCCCTTCCCAGATACAAGCCCGTTTGAGTGTTTGGGGCACTTTTTAGCTAAAATCATCCTACAGGGCCTAACTGCATATGCTAAAGCCTGCCTATTTTGAATGGTCTAGTGGCCCCTGCAACCTCCAAAAATATCAGGATTTACTTCCCCAATAACCTGCTAACTCACCCCTGAAATACATACTTATTCACCCTATTTTGTTAATTGGACTCATTTCTCATTTGAAATGCCCATGTTTTGGGGGCCAGAAATGTGCGTCTTTAAAAGGTGATTTCTACGAGACCCCACTTTTGCGCGTCGGACCTCAACTTTTCCCGTAAACGCAGAAAAACCGCAATTTTCAGGAGAAACAAGACAGACATCCCCTCCCTCTGCCACCCACCCGCCCAACTGACAGCCAGCCATTAGACATGCACAGATAGTTCTGAGGGTCTGTCTGTGATGTCATAAAGGGCCTGCTGATCAATGGACAGCTTTCTGATTGGCTGCTGTATTTGATTGACAGATGGAAGCTGGCAGCTGATTGGCTGTCTAGCCTAAAGTGCTTTACACACCTCCCTGATGGTACCACTGGCTAAGACTCCACCTCAGCTCATTGGGTAATGAAAAATTTAGAACAATTGATGGATGAAAGCAGGCAGGCCGGCCATTTTGGGACGCTCAGTGGACTTGTTTAATGCAATGCACCTTTGTATATTCACATGCATTCGCTTCATGCTGTAACCACTGTGCATAAAAATTTGGAAACATGGCATACAGTGTATCATTTGGTGTCTAAGTCATGTTTCCCATATTTTCCCTTCCCAGATACAAGCCCGTTTGAGTGTTTGGGGCACTTTTTAGCTAAAATCATCCTACAGGGCCTAACTACATATGCTAAAGCCTGCCTATTTTGAATGGTCTAGTGGCCCCTGCAACCTCCAAAAATATCAGGATTTACTTCCCCAATAACCTGCTAACTCACCCCTGAAATACATACTTATTCACCCTATTTTGTTAATTGGACTCATTTCTCATTTGAAATGCCCATTTTTGGGGGGCCAGAAATGTGCGTCTTTAAAAGGTGATTTCTACGAGACCCCACTTTTGCGCGTCGGACCTCAACTTTTCCCGTAAACGCAGAAAAACCGCAATTTTCAGGAGAAACGAGACAGACATCCCCTCCCTCTGCCACCCACCCGCCCAACTGAAAGCCAGCCATTAGACATGCACAGATAGTTCTGAGGGTCTGTCTGTGATGTCATAAAGGGCCTGCTGATCAATGGGCAGCTTTCTGATTGGCTGCTGTATTTGATTGACAGATGGAAGCTGGCAGCTGATTGGCTGTATAGCCTAAAGTGCTTTACACACCTCCCTGATGGTACCACTGGCTAAGACTCCACCTCAGCTCATTGGGTAATGAAAAATTTAGAAAAATTGATGGATGAAAGCAGGCAGGCCGGCCATTTTGGGACGCTCATTGGACTTGTTTAATGCAATGCACCTTTGTATTTTCACATGCATTCGCTTCATGCTGTAACCACTGTGCATAAAAATTTGGAAACATGGCATACAGTGTATCATTTGGTGTCTAAGTCATGTTTCCCATATTTTCCCTTCCCAGATACAAGCCCGTTTGAGTGTTTGGGGCACTTTTTAGCTAAAATCATCCTACAGGGCCTAACTGCATATGCTAAAGCCTGCCTATTTTGAATGGTCTAGTGGCCCCTGCAACCTCCAAAAATATCAGGATTTACTTCCCCAATAACCTGCTAACTCACCCCTGAAATACATACTTATTCACCCTATTTTGTTAATTGGACTCATTTCTCATTTGAAATGCCCATTTTTGGGGGGCCAGAAATGTGCGTCTTTAAAAGGTGATTTCTACGAGACCCCACTTTTGCGCGTCGGACCTCAACTTTTCCCATAAACGCAGAAAAACCGCAATTTTCAGGAGAAACGAGACAGACATCCCCTCCCTCTGCCACCCACCCGCCCAACTGAAAGCCAGCCATTAGACATGCACAGATAGTTCTGAGGGTCTGTCTGTGATGTCATAAAGGGCCTGCTGATCAATGGGCAGCTTTCTGATTGGCTGCTGTATTTGATTGACAGATGGAAGCTGGCAGCTGATTGGCTGTATAGCCTAAAGTGCTTTACACACCTCCCTGATGGTACCACTGGCTAAGACTCCACCTCAGCTCATTGGGTAATGAAAAATTTAGAACAATTGATGGATGAAAGCAGGCAGGCCGGCCATTTTGGGACGCTCATTGGACTTGTTTAATGCAATGCACCTTTGTATTTTCACATGCATTCGCTTCATGCTGTAACCACTGTGCATAAAAATTTGGAAACATGGCATACAGTGTATCATTTGGTGTCTAAGTCAAGTTTCCCATATTTTCCCTTCCCAGATACAAGCCCGTTTGAGTGTTTGGGGCACTTTTTAGCTAAAATCATCCTACAGGGCCTAACTGCATATGCTAAAGCCTGCCTATTTTGAATGGTCTAGTGGCCCCTGCAACCTCCAAAAATATCAGGATTTACTTCCCCAATAGCCTGCTAACTCACCCCTGAAATACATACTTATTCACCCTATTTTGTTAATTGGACTCATTTCTCATTTGAAATGCCCATTTTTTGGGGGCCAGAAATGTGCGTCTTTAAAAGGTGATTTCTACGAGACCCCACTTTTGCGCGTCGGACCTCAACTTTTCCGGTAAACGCAGAAAAACCGCAATTTTCAGGAGAAATGAGACAGACATCCCCTCCCTCTGCCACCCACCCGCCCAACTGAAAGCCAGCCATTAGACATGCACAGATAGTTCTGAGGGTCTGTCTGTGATGTCATAAAGGGCCTGCTGATCAATGGGCAGCTTTCTGATTGGCTGCTGTATTTGATTGACAGATGGAAGCTGGCAGCTGATTGGCTGTATAGCCTAAAGTGCTTTACACACCTCCCTGATGGTACCACTGGCTAAGACTCCACCTCAGCTCATTGGGTCAAAAAAATTTAGAACAATTGATGGATGAAAGCAGGCAGGCCGGCCATTTTGGGACGCTCATTGGACTTGTTTAATGCAATGCACCTTTGTATTTTCACATGCATTCGCTTCATGCTGTAACCACTGTGCATAAAAATTTGGAAACATGGCATACAGTGTATCATTTGGTGTCTAAGTCATGTTTCCCATATTTTCCCTTCCCAGATACAAGCCCGTTTGAGTGTTTGGGGCACTTTTTAGCTAAAATCATCCTACAGGGCCTAACTGCATATGCTAAAGCCTGCCTATTTTGAATGGTCTAGTGGCCCCTGCAACCTCCAAAAATATCAGGATTTACTTCCCCAATAGCCTGCTAACTCACCCCTGAAATACATACTTATTCACCCTATTTTGTTAATTGGACTCATTTCTCATTTGAAATGCCCATTTTTTGGGGGCCAGAAATGTGCGTCTTTAAAAGGTGATTTCTACGAGACCCCACTTTTGCGCGTCGGACCTCAACTTTTCCCGTAAATGCAGAAAAACCGCAATTTTCAGGAGAAATGAGACAGACATCCCCTCCCTCTGCCACCCACCCGCCCAACTGAAAGCCAGCCATTAGACATGCACAGATAGTTCTGAGGGTCTGTCTGTGATGTCATAAAGGGCCTGCTGATCAATGGGCAGCTTTCTGATTGGCTGCTGTATTTGATTGACAGATGGAAGCTGGCAGCTGATTGGCTGTCTAGCCTAAAGTGCTTTACACACCTCCCTGATGGTACCACTGGCTAAGACTCCACCTCAGCTCATTGGGTAATGAAAAATTTAGAACAATTGATGGATGAAAGCAGGCAGGCTGGCCATTTTGGGACGCTCAGTGGACTTGTTTAATGCAATGCACCTTTGTATTTTCACATGCATTCGCTTCATGCTGTAACCACTGTGCATAAAAATTTGGAAACATGGCATACAGTGTATCATTTGGTGTCTAAGTCATGTTTCCCATATTTTCCCTTCCCAGATACAAGCCCGTTTGAGTGTTTGGGGCACTTTTTAGCTAAAATCATCCTACAGGGCCTAACTGCATATGCTAAAGCCTGCCTATTTTGAATGGTCTAGTGGCCCCTGCAACCTCCAAAAATATCAGGATTTACTTCCCCAATAACCTGCTAACTTACCCCTGAAATACATACTTATTCAGCCTATTTTGTTAATTGGACTCATTTCTCATTTGAAATGCCCCTTTTTGGGGGGCCAGAAATGTGCGTCTTTAAAAGTTGATTTCTACGAGACCCCACTTTTGCGCGTCGGACCTCAACTTTTCCCGTAAACGCAGAAAAACCGCAATTTTCAGGAGAAACGAGACAGACATCCCCTCCCTCTGCCATCCACCCGCCCAACTGACAGCCAGCCATTAGACATGCACAGATAGTTCTGAGGGTCTGTCTGTGATGTCATAAAGGGCCTGCTGATCAATGGGCAGCTTTCTGATTGGCTGCTGTATTTGATTGACAGATGGAAGCTGGCAGCTGATTGGCTGTATAGCCTAAAGTGCTTTACACACCTCCCTGATGGTACCACTGGCTAAGACTCCACCTCAGCTCATTGGGTAATGAAAAATTTAGAACAATTGATGGATGAAAGCAGGCAGGCTGGCCATTTTGGGACGCTCAGTGGACTTGTTTAATGCAATGCACCTTTGTATATTCACATGCATTCGCTTCATGCTGTAACCACTGTGCATAAAAATTTGGAAACATGGCATACAGTGTATCATTTGGTGTCTAAGTCATGTTTCCCATAATTTCCCTTCCCAGATACAAGCACTTTTGAGTGTTTGGGGCACTTTTTGGCTAAAATCATCCTACAGGGCCTAACTGCATATGCTAAAGCCTGCCTATTTTGAATGGTGTAGTGGCCCCTGCAACCTCCAAAAATATCAGGACTTATTTCCCCAATAACCTGCTAACTCACCCCTGAAATACATACTTATTCACCCTATTTTGTTCATTGGACTCATTTCTCATTTGAAATGCCCATTTTTGGGGGAGGCAGAAATGTGCGTCTTTAAAGGGTGATTTCTACGAGACCCCACTTTTGCGCGTCGGACCTCAACTTTTCCCGTAAACGCAGAAAAACCACAATTTTCAGGAGAAACGAGACAGACATCCCCTCCCTCTGCCACCCACCCGCCCAACTGACAGCCAGCCATTAGACATGCACAGATAGTTCTGAGGGTCTGTCTGTGATGTCATAAAGGGCCTGCTGATCAATGGGCAGCTTTCTGATTGGCTGCTGTATTTGATTGACAGATGGAAGCTGGCAGCTGATTGGCTGTATAGCCTAAAGTGCTTTACACACCTCCCTGATGGTACCACTGGCTAAGACTCCACCTCAGCTCATTGGGTAATGAAAAATTTAGAACAATTGATGGATGAAAGCAGGCAGGCCGGCCATTTTGGGACGCTCATTGGACTTGTTTAATTCAATGCACCTTTGTATTTTCACATGCATTCGCTTCATGCTGTAACCACTGTGCATTAAAATTTGGAAACATGGCATACAGTGTATCATTTGGTGTCTAAGTCATGTTTCCCATATTTTCCCTTCCCAGATACAAGCCCGTTTGAGTGTTTGGGGCACTTTTTAGCTAAAATCATCCTACAGGGCCTAACTGCATATGCTAAAGCCTGCCTATTTTGAATGGTCTAGTGGCCCCTGCAACCTCCAAAAATATCAGGATTTACTTCCCCAATAACCTGCTAACTCACCCCTGAAATACATACTTATTCACCCTATTTTGTTAATTGGACTCATTTCTCATTTGAAATGCCCATTTTTGGGGGGCCAGAAATGTGCGTCTTTAAAAGGTGATTTCTACGATACCCCACTTTTGCGCGTCGGACCTCAACTTTTCCCGTAAACGCAGAAAAACCGCAATTTTCAGGAGAAACGAGACAGACATCCCCTCCCTCTGCCACCCACCCGCCCAACTGACAGCCAGCCATTAGACATGCACAGATAGTTCTGAGGGTCTGTCTGTGATGTCATAAAGGGCCTGCTGATCAATGGGCAGCTTTCTGATTGGCTGATGTATTTGATTGACAGATGGAAGCTGGCAGCTGATTGGATGTCTAGCCTAAAGTGCTTTACACACCTCCCTGATGGTACCACTGGCTAAGACTCCACCTCAGCTCATTGGGTCATGAAAAATTTAGAACAATTGATGGATGAAAGCAGGCAGGCCGGCCATTTTGGGACGCTCATTGGACTTGTTTAATGCAATGCACCTTTGTATTTTCACGTGCATTTGCTTCATGCTGTTACCACTGTGCATAAAAATTTGGAAACATGGCATACAGTGTATCATTTGGTGTCTAAGTCATGTTTCCCATATTTTCCCTTCCCAGATACAAGCCCGTTCGAGTGTTTGGGGCACTTTTTAGCTAAAATCATCCTACAGGGCCTAACTGCATATGCTAAAGCCTGCCTATTTTGAATGGTCTAGTGGCCCCTGCAACCTCCAAAAATATCAGGATTTACTTCCCCAATAACCTGCTAACTCACCCCTGAAATACATACTTATTCACCCTATTTTGTTCATTGGACTCATTTCTCATTTGAAATGCCCATTTTTGGGGGAGGCAGAAATGTGCGTCTTTAAAGGGTGATTTCTACGAGACCCCACTTTTGCGCGTCGGACCTCAACTTTTCCCGTAAACGCAGAAAAACCACAATTTTCAGGAGAAACGAGACAGACATCCCCTCCCTCTGCCACCCACCCGCCCAACTGACAGCCAGCCATTAGACATGCACAGATAGTTCTGAGGGTCTGTCTGTGATGTCATAAAGGGCCTGCTGATCAATGGGCAGCTTTCTGATTGGCTGCTGTATTTGATTGACAGATGGAAGCTGGCAGCTGATTGGCTGTATAGCCTAAAGTGCTTTACACACCTCCCTGATGGTACCACTGGCTAAGACTCCACCTCAGCTCATTGGGTAATGAAAAATTTAGAACAATTGATGGATGAAAGCAGGCAGGCCGGCCATTTTGGGACGCTCATTGGACTTGTTTAATTCAATGCACCTTTGTATTTTCACATGCATTCGCTTCATGCTGTAACCACTGTGCATTAAAATTTGGAAACATGGCATACAGTGTATCATTTGGTGTCTAAGTCATGTTTCCCATATTTTCCCTTCCCAGATACAAGCCCGTTTGAGTGTTTGGGGCACTTTTTAGCTAAAATCATCCTACAGGGCCTAACTGCATATGCTAAAGCCTGCCTATTTTCAATGGTCTAGTGGCCCCTGCAACCTCCAAAAATATCAGGATTTACTTCCCCAATAACCTGCTAACTCACCCCTGAAATACATACTTATTCACCCTATTTTGTTAATTGGACTCATTTCTCATTTGAAATGCCCATTTTTGGGGGGCCAGAAATGTGCGTCTTTAAAAGGTGATTTCTACGATACCCCACTTTTGCGCGTCGGACCTCAACTTTTCCCGTAAACGCAGAAAAACCGCAATTTTCAGGAGAAACGAGACAGACATCCCCTCCCTCTGCCACCCACCCGCCCAACTGACAGCCAGCCATTAGACATGCACAGATAGTTCTGAGGGTCTGTCTGTGATGTCATAAAGGGCCTGCTGATCAATGGGCAGCTTTCTGATTGGCTGCTGTATTTGATTGACAGATGGAAGCTGGCAGCTGATTGGCTGTATAGCCTAAAGTGCTTTACACACCTCCCTGATGGTACCACTGGCTAAGACTCCACCTCAGCTCATTGGGTAATGAAAAATTTAGAACAATTGATGGATGAAAGCAGGCAGGCTGGCCATTTTGGGACGCTCAGTGGACTTGTTTAATGCAATGCACCTTTGTATATTCACATGCATTCGCTTCATGCTGTAACCACTGTGCATAAAAATTTGGAAACATGGCATACAGTGTATCATTTGGTGTCTAAGTCATGTTTCCCATAATTTCCCTTCCCAGATACAAGCACTTTTGAGTGTTTGGGGCACTTTTTGGCTAAAATCATCCTACAGGGCCTAACTGCATATGCTAAAGCCTGCCTATTTTGAATGGTGTAGTGGCCCCTGCAACCTCCAAAAATATCAGGACTTATTTCCCCAATAACCTGCTAACTCACCCCTGAAATACATACTTATTCACCCTATTTTGTTCATTGGACTCATTTCTCATTTGAAATGCCCATTTTTGGGGGAGGCAGAAATGTGCGTCTTTAAAGGGTGATTTCTACGAGACCCCACTTTTGCGCGTCGGACCTCAACTTTTCCCGTAAACGCAGAAAAACCACAATTTTCAGGAGAAACGAGACAGACATCCCCTCCCTCTGCCACCCACCCGCCCAACTGACAGCCAGCCATTAGACATGCACAGATAGTTCTGAGGGTCTGTCTGTGATGTCATAAAGGGCCTGCTGATCAATGGGCAGCTTTCTGATTGGCTGCTGTATTTGATTGACAGATGGAAGCTGGCAGCTGATTGGCTGTATAGCCTAAAGTGCTTTACACACCTCCCTGATGGTACCACTGGCTAAGACTCCACCTCAGCTCATTGGGTAATGAAAAATTTAGAACAATTGATGGATGAAAGCAGGCAGGCCGGCCATTTTGGGACGCTCATTGGACTTGTTTAATTCAATGCACCTTTGTATTTTCACATGCATTCGCTTCATGCTGTAACCACTGTGCATTAAAATTTGGAAACATGGCATACAGTGTATCATTTGGTGTCTAAGTCATGTTTCCCATATTTTCCCTTCCCAGATACAAGCCCGTTTGAGTGTTTGGGGCACTTTTTAGCTAAAATCATCCTACAGGGCCTAACTGCATATGCTAAAGCCTGCCTATTTTGAATGGTCTAGTGGCCCCTGCAACCTCCAAAAATATCAGGATTTACTTCCCCAATAACCTGCTAACTCACCCCTGAAATACATACTTATTCACCCTATTTTGTTAATTGGACTCATTTCTCATTTGAAATGCCCATTTTTGGGGGGCCAGAAATGTGCGTCTTTAAAAGGTGATTTCTACGATACCCCACTTTTGCGCGTCGGACCTCAACTTTTCCCGTAAACGCAGAAAAACCGCAATTTTCAGGAGAAACGAGACAGACATCCCCTCCCTCTGCCACCCACCCGCCCAACTGACAGCCAGCCATTAGACATGCACAGATAGTTCTGAGGGTCTGTCTGTGATGTCATAAAGGGCCTGCTGATCAATGGGCAGCTTTCTGATTGGCTGATGTATTTGATTGACAGATGGAAGCTGGCAGCTGATTGGATGTCTAGCCTAAAGTGCTTTACACACCTCCCTGATGGTACCACTGGCTAAGACTCCACCTCAGCTCATTTGGTCATGAAAAATTTAGAACAATTGATGGATGAAAGCAGGCAGGCCGGCCATTTTGGGACGCTCATTGGACTTGTTTAATGCAATGCACCTTTGTATTTTCACGTGCATTTGCTTCATGCTGTTACCACTGTGCATAAAAATTTGGAAACATGGCATACAGTGTATCATTTGGTGTCTAAGTCATGTTTCCCATATTTTCCCTTCCCAGATACAAGCCCGTTCGAGTGTTTGGGGCACTTTTTAGCTAAAATCATCCTACAGGGCCTAACTGCATATGCTAAAGCCTGCCTATTTTGAATGGTCTAGTGGCCCCTGCAACCTCCAAAAATATCAGGATTTACTTCCCCAATAACCTGCTAACTCACCCCTGAAATACATACTTATTCACCCTATTTTGTTCATTGGACTCATTTCTCATTTGAAATGCCCATTTTTGGGGGAGGCAGAAATGTGCGTCTTTAAAGGGTGATTTCTACGAGACCCCACTTTTGCGCGTCGGACCTCAACTTTTCCCGTAAACGCAGAAAAACCACAATTTTCAGGAGAAACGAGACAGACATCCCCTCCCTCTGCCACCCACCCGCCCAACTGACAGCCAGCCATTAGACATGCACAGATAGTTCTGAGGGTCTGTCTGTGATGTCATAAAGGGCCTGCTGATCAATGGGCAGCTTTCTGATTGGCTGCTGTATTTGATTGACAGATGGAAGCTGGCAGCTGATTGGCTGTATAGCCTAAAGTGCTTTACACACCTCCCTGATGGTACCACTGGCTAAGACTCCACCTCAGCTCATTGGGTAATGAAAAATTTAGAACAATTGATGGATGAAAGCAGGCAGGCCGGCCATTTTGGGACGCTCATTGGACTTGTTTAATTCAATGCACCTTTGTATTTTCACATGCATTCGCTTCATGCTGTAACCACTGTGCATTAAAATTTGGAAACATGGCATACAGTGTATCATTTGGTGTCTAAGTCATGTTTCCCATATTTTCCCTTCCCAGATACAAGCCCGTTTGAGTGTTTGGGGCACTTTTTAGCTAAAATCATCCTACAGGGCCTAACTGCATATGCTAAAGCCTGCCTATTTTCAATGGTCTAGTGGCCCCTGCAACCTCCAAAAATATCAGGATTTACTTCCCCAATAACCTGCTAACTCACCCCTGAAATACATACTTATTCACCCTATTTTGTTAATTGGACTCATTTCTCATTTGAAATGCCCATTTTTGGGGGGCCAGAAATGTGCGTCTTTAAAAGGTGATTTCTACGATACCCCACTTTTGCGCGTCGGACCTCAACTTTTCCCGTAAACGCAGAAAAACCGCAATTTTCAGGAGAAACGAGACAGACATCCCCTCCCTCTGCCACCCACCCGCCCAACTGACAGCCAGCCATTAGACATGCACAGATAGTTCTGAGGGTCTGTCTGTGATGTCATAAAGGGCCTGCTGATCAATGGGCAGCTTTCTGATTGGCTGCTGTATTTGATTGACAGATGGAAGCTGGCAGCTGATTGGCTGTCTAGCCTAAAGTGCTTTACACACCTCCCTGATGGTACAACTGGCTAAGACTCCACCTCAGCTCATTGGGTAATGAAAAATTTAGAACAATTGATGGATGAAAGCAGGCAGGCCGGCCATTTTGGGACGCTCAGTGGACTTTTTTAATGCAATGCACCTTTGTATATTCACATGCATTCGCTTCATGCTGTAACCACTGTGCACAAAAATTTGGAAACATGGCATACAGTGTATCATTTGGTGTCTAAGTCATGTTTCCCATAATTTCCCTTCCCAGATACAAGCACTTTTGAGTGTTTGGGGCACTTTTTAGCTAAAATCATCCTACAGGGCCTAACTGCATATGCTAAAGCCTGCCTATTTTGAATGGTGTAGTGGCCCCTGCCACCTCCAAAAATATCAGGACTTACTTCCCCAATAACCTGCTAACTCACCCCTGAAATACATACTTATTCACCCTATTTTGTTCATTGGACTCATTTCTCATTTGAAATGCCCATTTTTTTTGGGGGGGGGGGCAGAAATGTGCGTCTTTAAAGGGTGATTTCTACGATACCCCACTTTTGCGCGTCGGACCTCAACTTTTCCCGTAAACGCAGAAAAACCACAATTTTCAGGAGAAACGAGACAGACATCCCCTCCCTCTGCCACCCACCCGCCCAACTGAAAGCCAGCCATTAGACATGCACAGATAGTTCTGAGGGTCTGTCTGTGATGTCATAAAGGGCCTGCTGATCAATGGGCAGCTTTCTGATTGGCTGCTGTATTTGATTGACAGATGGAAGCTGGCAGCTGATTGGCTGTATAGCCTAAAGTGCTTTACACACCTCCCTGATGGTACCACTGGCTAAGACTCCACCTCAGCTCATTGGGTAATGAAAAATTTAGAACAATTGATGGATGAAAGCAGGCAGGCCGGCCATTTTGGGACGCTCATTGGACTTGTTTAATGCAATGCACCTTTGTATTTTCACATGCATTCGCTTCATGCTGTAACCACTGTGCATAAAAATTTGGAAACATGGCATACAGTGTATCATTTGGTGTCTAAGTCATGTTTCCCATATTTTCCCTTCCCAGATACAAGCCGGTTTGAGTGTTTGGGGCACTTTTTAGCTAAAATCATCCTACAGGGCCTAACTGCATATGCTAAAGCCTGCCTATTTTGAATGGTCTAGTGGCCCCTGCAACCTCCAAAAATATCAGGATTTACTTCCCCAATAGCCTGCTAACTCACCCCTGAAATACATACTTATTTACCCTATTTTGTTAATTGGACTCATTTCTCATTTGAAATGCCCATTTTTGGGGGCCAGAAATGTGCATCTTTAAAAGGTGATTTCTACGAGACCCCACTTTTGCGCGTCGGACCTCAACTTTTCCCGTAAACGCAGAAAAACCGCAATTTTCAGGAGAAATGAGACAGACATCCCCTCCCTCTGCCACCCACCCGCCCAACTGAAAGCCAGCCATTAGACATGCACAGATAGTTCTGAGGGTCTGTCTGTGATGTCATAAAGGGCCTGCTGATCAATGGGCAGCTTTCTGATTGGCTGCTGTATTTGATTGACAGATGGAAGCTGGCAGCTGATTGGCTGTCTAGCCTAAAGTGCTTTACACACCTCCCTGATGGTACCACTGGCTAAGACTCCACCTCAGCTCATTGGGTCATGAAAAATTTAGAACAATTGATGGATGAAAGCAGGCAGGCCGGCCATTTTGGGACGCTCATTGGACTTGTTTAATGCAATGCACCTTTGTATTTTCACATGCATTCGCTTCATGCTGTAACCACTGTGCATAAAAATTTGGAAACATGGCATACAGTGTATCATTTGGTGTCTAAGTCATGTTTCCCATATTTTCCCTTCCCAGATACAAGCCCGTTTGAGTGTTTGGGGCACTTTTTAGCTAAAATCATCCTACAGGGCCTAACTGCATATGCTAAAGCCTGCCTATTTTGAATGGTCTAGTGGCCCCTGCAACCTCCAAAAATATCAGGATTTACTTCCCCAATAACCTGCTAACTCACCCCTGAAATACATACTTATTCACCCTATTTTGTTAATTGGACTCATTTCTCATTTGAAATGCCCATTTTTTGGGGGCCAGAAATGTGCGTCTTTAAAAGGTGATTTCTACGAGACCCCACTTTTGCGCGTCGGACCTCAACTTTTCCCGTAAACGCAGAAAAACCGCAATTTTCAGGAGAAACGAGACAGACATCCCCTCCCTCTGCCACCCACCCGCCCAACTGACAGCCAGCCATTAGACATGCACAGATAGTTCTGAGGGTCTGTCTGTGATGTCATAAAGGGCCTGCTGATTAATGGGCAGCTTTCTGATTGGCTGCTGTATTTGATTGACAGATGGAAGCTGGCAGTTGATTGGCTGTCTAGCCTAAAGTGCTTTACACACCTCCCTGATGGTACCACTGGCTAAGACTCCACCTCAGCTCATTGGGTAATGAAAAATTTAGAACAATTGATGGATGAAAGCAGGCAGGCCGGCCATTTTGGGACGCTCAGTGGACTTGTTTAATGCAATGCACCTTTGTATATTCACATGCATTCGCTTCATGCTGTAACCACTGTGCATAAAAATTTGGAAACATGGCATACAGTGTATAATTTGGTGTCTAAGTCATGTTTCCCATAATTTCCCTTCCCAGATACAAGCACTTTTGAGTGTTTGGGGCACTTTTTAGCTAAAATCATCCTACAGGGCCTAACTGCATATGCTAAAGCCTGCCTATTTTGAATGGTGTAGTGGCCCCTGCAACCTCCAAAAATATCAGGACTTACTTCCCCAATAACCTGCTAACTCACCCCTGAAATACATACTTATTCACCCTATTTTGTTCATTGGACTCATTTCTCATTTGAAATGCCCATTTTTGGGTGGGGCAGAAATGTGCGTCTTTAAAGGGTGATTTCTACTATACCCCACTTTTGCGCGTCGGACCTCAACTTTTCCCGTAAACGCAGAAAAACCACAATTTTCAGGAGAAACGAGACAGACATCCCCTCCCTCTGCCACCCACCCGCCCAACTGAAAGCCAGCCATTAGACATGCACAGATAGTTCTGAGGGTCTGTCTGTGATGTCATAAAGGGCCTGCTGATCAATGAGCAGCTTTCTGATTGGCTGCTGTATTTGATTGACAGATGGAAGCTGGCAGCTGATTGGCTGTATAGCCTAAAGTGCTTTACACACCTCCCTGATGGTACCACTGGCTAAGACTCCACCTCAGCTCATTGGGTAATGAAAAATTTAGAACAATTGATGGATGAAAGCAGGCAGGCCGGCCATTTTGGGACGCTCATTGGACTTGTTTAATGCAATGCACCTTTGTATTTTCACATGCATTCGCTTCATGCTGTAACCACTGTGCATAAAAATTTGGAAACATGGCATACAGTGTATCATTTGGTGTCTAAGTCATGTTTCCCATATTTTCCCTTCCCAGATACAAGCCCGTTTGAGTGTTTGGGGCACTTTTTAGCTAAAATCATCCTACAGGGCCTAACTGCATATGCTAAAGCCTGCCTATTTTGAATGGTTTAGTGGCCCCTGCAACTTCCAAAAATATCAGGATTTACTTCCCCAATAGCCTGCTAACTCACCCCTGAAATACATACTTATTCACCCTATTTTGTTAATTGGACTCATTTCTCATTTGAAATGCCCATTTTTTGGGGGCCAGAAATGTGCGTCTTTAAAAGGTGATTTCTACGAGACCCCACTTTTGCGCGTCGGACCTCAACTTTTCCCGTAAACGCAGAAAAAACCGCAATTTTCAGGAGAAACGAGACAGACATCCCCTCCCTCTGCCACCCACCCGCCCAACTGAAAGCCAGCCATTAGACATGCACAGATAGTTCTGAGGGTCTGTCTGTGATGTCATAAAGGGCCTGCTGATTAATGGGCAGCTTTCTGATTGGCTGCTGTATTTGATTGACAGATGGAAGCTGGCAGCTGATTGGCTGTCTAGACTAAAGTGCTTTACACACCTCCCTGATGGTACCACTGGCTAAGACTCCACCTCAGCTCATTGGGTAATGAAAAATTTAGAACAATTGATGGATGAAAGCAGGCAGGCCGGCCATTTTGGGACGCTCATTGGACTTGTTTAATGCAATGCACCTTTGTATTTTCACATGCATTCGCTTCATGCTGTAACCACTGTGCATAAAAATTTGGAAACATGGCATACAGTGTATCATTTGGTGTCTAAGTCATGTTTCCCATATTTTCCCTTCCCAGATACAAGCCCGTTTGAGTGTTTGGGGCACTTTTTAGCTAAAATCATCGGTACTCTTTACTTAGAAGGGCGCCCATCTCGGGCATCTCGGGGATTGAATGCACTAAAAAATCGGGTGCGATCAACCGACGAGATGCCCGAGATTTCCCATAGGGAACAATGTTAAATGTCTCAATTGACCCGATTTTCCTGTTCAATGCCTCAATTGACCCAATTTTTCCATAGGAAACAATGTTAAATGGGCCACAGAGGCCAAATAGGCACCCTGAAGTGAATAATGGCCACCCGAATTGTTAACGGCACCCCACGATCAACGTCAACCCGAAGCGTGGCGAGCGCAGCGAGCCCGCGAGGGGCGGCGGTACGCGTCCTACGACCTTTTCATACCCCCACTATCCACGTCGGCGTGGAGTTGAGAATAGAAAGTGCGTCGAGCGCAGCGAGCCACCGAGCCCGAAGCGTGGCGAGCGCAGCGAGCCCCGCGAGGGGACGCGGATACCTTCACAGGTATCCGCGTCCCCTCGCGGGCTTCACAGCTGTCCGCGTACCCTCGCGGGGCTCGCTGCGCTCGCCACGCTTCGGGCACGGTGGCTCGCTGCGCTTGCCACACTTTCTATTCTCAACTCCACGTCGACGTGGATAGTGGGGGTATGAAAAGGTCGTAGGACGCGTACCGCCGCCCCTCGCGGGCTCGCTGCGCTCGCCACGCATCGGGTTGACGTTGATCGTGGGGTGGCGTTAACAATTCGGGTGGCCATTATACACTTCAGGGTGCCTATTTGGCCTCTGTGGCCCATTTAACATTGTTTCCTATGGAAAAATCGGGTCAATTGAGGCATTGAACAGGAAAATTGGGTCAATTGAGACATTTAACATTGTTCCCTATGGGAAATCTCGGGCATCTTGTCGGTTGATCGCACCCGATTTTTTAGTGCATTCAATCCCCGAGATGCCCGAGATTTTTTACTAACGATGCCCACGATCAAAATCGTGGGCGCCCTTCTAAGTAAAGAGTACCAAATCATCCTACAGGGCCTAACTGCATATGCTAAAGCCTGCCTATTTTGAATGGTCTAGTGGCCCCTGCAACCTCCAAAAATATCAGGATTTACTTCCCCAATAACCTGCTAACTCACCCCTGAAATACATACTTATTCACCCTATTTTGTTAATTGGACTCATTTCTCATTTGAAATGCCCATGTTTTGGGGGCCAGAAATGTGCGTCTTTAAAAGGTGATTTCTACGAGACCCCACTTTTGCGCGTCGGACCTCAACTTTTCCCGTAAACGCAGAAAAACCGCAATTTTCAGGAGAAACAAGACAGACATCCCCTCCCTCTGCCACCCACCCGCCCAACTGACAGCCAGCCATTAGACATGCACAGATAGTTCTGAGGGTCTGTCTGTGATGTCATAAAGGGCCTGCTGATCAATGGACAGCTTTCTGATTGGCTGCTGTATTTGATTGACAGATGGAAGCTGGCAGCTGATTGGCTGTCTAGCCTAAAGTGCTTTACACACCTCCCTGATGGTACCACTGGCTAAGACTCCACCTCAGCTCATTGGGTAATGAAAAATTTAGAACAATTGATGGATGAAAGCAGGCAGGCCGGCCATTTTGGGACACTCAGTGGACTTGTTTAATGCAATGCACCTTTGTATATTCACATGCATTCGCTTCATGCTGTAACCACTGTGCATAAAAATTTGGAAACATGGCATACAGTGTATCATTTGGTGTCTAAGTCATGTTTCCCATAATTTCCCTTCCCAGATACAAGCCCGTTTGAGTGTTTGGGGCACTTTTTAGCTAAAATCATCCTACAGGGCCTAACTACATATGCTAAAGCCTGCCTATTTTGAATGGTCTAGTGGCCCCTGCAACCTCCAAAAATATCAGGATTTACTTCCCCAATAACCTGCTAACTCACCCCTGAAATACATACTTATTCACCCTATTTTGTTAATTGGACTCATTTCTCATTTGAAATGCCCATTTTTGGGGGGCCAGAAATGTGCGTCTTTAAAAGGTGATTTCTACGAGACCCCACTTTTGCGCGTCGGACCTCAACTTTTCCCGTAAACGCAGAAAAACCGCAATTTTCAGGAGAAACGAGACAGACATCCCCTCCCTCTGCCACCCACCCGCCCAACTGAAAGCCAGCCATTAGACATGCACAGATAGTTCTGAGGGTCTGTCTGTGATGTCATAAAGGGCCTGCTGATCAATGGGCAGCTTTCTGATTGGCTGCTGTATTTGATTGACAGATGGAAGCTGGCAGCTGATTGGCTGTCTAGCCTAAAGTGCTTTACACACCTCCCTGATGGTACCACTGGCTAAGACTCCACCTCAGCTCATTGGGTCATGAAAAATTTAGAACAATTGATGGATGAAAGCAGGCAGGCCGGCCATTTTGGGACGCTCATTGGACTTGTTTAATGCAATGCACCTTTGTATTTTCACATGCATTCGCTTCATGCTGTAACCACTGTGCATAAAAATTTGGAAACATGGCATACAGTGTATCATTTGGTGTCTAAGTCATGTTTCCCATATTTTCCCTTCCCAGATACAAGCCCGTTTGAGTGTTTGGGGCACTTTTTAGCTAAAATCATCCTACAGGGCCTAACTGCATATGCTAAAGCCTGCCTATTTTGAATGGTCTAGTGGCCCCTGCAACCTCCAAAAATATCAGGATTTACTTCCCCAATAACCTGCTAACTCACCCCTGAAATACATACTTATTCACCCTATTTTGTTAATTGGACTCATTTCTCATTTGAAATGCCCATTTTTTGGGGGCCAGAAATGTGCGTCTTTAAAAGGTGATTTCTACGAGACCCCACTTTTGCGCGTCGGACCTCAACTTTTCCCGTAAACGCAGAAAAACCGCAATTTTCAGGAGAAACGAGACAGACATCCCCTCCCTCTGCCACCCACCCGCCCAACTGACAGCCAGCCATTAGACATGCACAGATAGTTCTGAGGGTCTGTCTGTGATGTCATAAAGGGCCTGCTGATTAATGGGCAGCTTTCTGATTGGCTGCTGTATTTGATTGACAGATGGAAGCTGGCAGTTGATAGGCTGTCTAGCCTAAAGTGCTTTACACACCTCCCTGATGGTACCACTGGCTAAGACTCCACCTCAGCTCATTGGGTAATGAAAAATTTAGAACAATTGATGGATGAAAGCAGGCAGGCCGGCCATTTTGGGACGCTCAGTGGACTTGTTTAATGCAATGCACCTTTGTATATTCACATGCATTCGCTTCATGCTGTAACCACTGTGCATAAAAATTTGGAAACATGGCATACAGTGTATAATTTGGTGTCTAAGTCATGTTTCCCATAATTTCCCTTCCCAGATACAAGCACTTTTGAGTGTTTGGGGCACTTTTTAGCTAAAATCATCCTACAGGGCCTAACTGCATATGCTAAAGCCTGCCTATTTTGAATGGTGTAGTGGCCCCTGCAACCTCCAAAAATATCAGGACTTACTTCCCCAATAACCTGCTAACTCACCCCTGAAATACATACTTATTCACCCTATTTTGTTCATTGGACTCATTTCTCATTTGAAATGCCCATTTTTGGGTGGGGCAGAAATGTGCGTCTTTAAAGGGTGATTTCTACTATACCCCACTTTTGCGCGTCGGACCTCAACTTTTCCCGTAAACGCAGAAAAACCACAATTTTCAGGAGAAACGAGACAGACATCCCCTCCCTCTGCCACCCACCCGCCCAACTGAAAGCCAGCCATTAGACATGCACAGATAGTTCTGAGGGTCTGTCTGTGATGTCATAAAGGGCCTGCTGATCAATGAGCAGCTTTCTGATTGGCTGCTGTATTTGATTGACAGATGGAAGCTGGCAGCTGATTGGCTGTATAGCCTAAAGTGCTTTACACACCTCCCTGATGGTACCACTGGCTAAGACTCCACCTCAGCTCATTGGGTAATGAAAAATTTAGAACAATTGATGGATGAAAGCAGGCAGGCCGGCCATTTTGGGACGCTCATTGGACTTGTTTAATGCAATGCACCTTTGTATTTTCACATGCATTCGCTTCATGCTGTAACCACTGTGCATAAAAATTTGGAAACATGGCATACAGTGTATCATTTGGTGTCTAAGTCATGTTTCCCATATTTTCCCTTCCCAGATACAAGCCCGTTTGAGTGTTTGGGGCACTTTTTAGCTAAAATCATCCTACAGGGCCTAACTGCATATGCTAAAGCCTGCCTATTTTGAATGGTTTAGTGGCCCCTGCAACTTCCAAAAATATAAGGATTTACTTCCCCAATAGCCTGCTAACTCACCCCTGAAATACATACTTATTCACCCTATTTTGTTAATTGGACTCATTTCTCATTTGAAATGCCCATTTTTTGGGGGCCAGAAATGTGCGTCTTTAAAAGGTGATTTCTACGAGACCCCACTTTTGCGCGTCGGACCTCAACTTTTCCCGTAAATGCAGAAAAACCGCAATTTTCAGGAGAAATGAGACAGACATCCCCTCCCTCTGCCACCCACCCGCCCAACTGAAAGCCAGCCATTAGACATGCACAGATAGTTCTGAGGGTCTGTCTGTGATGTCATAAAGGGCCTGCTGATCAATGGGCAGCTTTCTGATTGGCTGCTGTATTTGATTGACAGATGGAAGCTGGCAGCTGATTGGCTGTCTAGCCTAAAGTGCTTTACACACCTCCCTGATGGTACCACTGGCTAAGACTCCACCTCAGCTCATTGGGTCATGAAAAATTTAGAACAATTGATGGATGAAAGCAGGCAGGCCGGCCATTTTGGGACGCTCATTGGACTTGTTTAATGCAATGCACCTTTGTATTTTCACATGCATTCGCTTCATGCTGTAACCACTGTGCATAAAAATTTGGAAACATGGCATACAGTGTATCATTTGGTGTCTAAGTCATGTTTCCCATATTTTCCCTTCCCAGATACAAGCCCGTTTGAGTGTTTGGGGCACTTTTTAGCTAAAATCATCCTACAGGGCCTAACTGCATATGCTAAAGCCTGCCTATTTTGAATGGTCTAGTGGCCCCTGCAACCTCCAAAAATATCAGGATTTACTTCCCCAATAACCTGCTAACTTACCCCTGAAATACATACTTATTCACCCTATTTTGTTAATTGGACTCATTTCTCATTTGAAATGCCCCTTTTTGGGGGGCCAGAAATGTGCGTCTTTAAAAGTTGATTTCTACGAGACCCCACTTTTGCGCGTCGGACCTCAACTTTTCCCGTAAACGCAGAAAAACCGCAATTTTCAGGAGAAACGAGACAGACATCCCCTCCCTCTGCCACCCACCCGCCCAACTGACAGCCAGCCATTAGACATGCACAGATAGTTCTGAGGGTCTGTCTGTGATGTCATAAAGGGCCTGCTGATCAATGGGCAGCTTTCTGATTGGCTGCTGTATTTGATTGACAGATGGAAGCTGGCAGCTGATTGGCTGTATAGCCTAAAGTGCTTTACACACCTCCCTGATGGTACCACTGGCTAAGACTCCACCTCAGCTCATTGGGTAATGAAAAATTTAGAACAATTGATGGATGAAAGCAGGCAGGCTGGCCATTTTGGGACGCTCAGTGGACTTGTTTAATGCAATGCACCTTTGTATATTCACATGCATTCGCTTCATGCTGTAACCACTGTGCATAAAAATTTGGAAACATGGCATACAGTGTATCATTTGGTGTCTAAGTCATGTTTCCCATAATTTCCCTTCCCAGATACAAGCACTTTTGAGTGTTTGGGGCACTTTTTGGCTAAAATCATCCTACAGGGCCTAACTGCATATGCTAAAGCCTGCCTATTTTGAATGGTGTAGTGGCCCCTGCAACCTCCAAAAATATCAGGACTTATTTCCCCAATAACCTGCTAACTCACCCCTGAAATACATACTTATTCACCCTATTTTGTTCATTGGACTCATTTCTCATTTGAAATGCCCATTTTTGGGGGAGGCAGAAATGTGCGTCTTTAAAGGGTGATTTCTACGAGACCCCACTTTTGCGCGTCGGACCTCAACTTTTCCCGTAAACGCAGAAAAACCGCAATTTTCAGGAGAAACGAGACAGACATCCCCTCCCTCTGCCACCCACCCGCCCAACTGACAGCCAGCAATTAGACATGCACAGATAGTTCTGAGGGTCTGTCTGTGATGTCATAAAGGGCCTGCTGATCAATGGGCAGCTTTCTGATTGGCTGCTGTATTTGATTGACAGATGGAAGCTGGCAGCTGATTGGCTGTCTAGCCTAAAGTGCTTTACACACCTCCCTGATGGTACCACTGGCTAAGACTCCACCTCAGCTCATTGGGTAATGAAAAATTTAGAACAATTGATGGATGAAAGCAGGCAGGCCGGCCATTTTGGGACGCTCAGTGGACTTGTTTAATGCAATGCACCTTTGTATATTCACATGCATTCGCTTCATGCTGTAACCACTGTGCATAAAAATTTGGAAACATGGCATACAGTGTATCATTTGGTGTCTAAGTCATGTTTCCCATATTTTCCCTTCCCAGATACAAGCCCGTTTGAGTGTTTGGGGCACTTTTTAGCTAAAATCATCCTACAGGGCCTAACTGCATATGCTAAAGCCTGCCTATTTTGAATGGTTTAGTGGCCCCTGCAACTTCCAAAAATATCAGGATTTACTTCCCCAATAGCCTGCTAACTCACCCCTGAAATACATACTTATTCACCCTATTTTGTTAATTGGACTCATTTCTCATTTGAAATGCCCATTTTTTGGGGGCCAGAAATGTGCGTCTTTAAAAGGTGATTTCTACGAGACCCCACTTTTGCGCGTCGGACCTCAACTTTTCCCGTAAACGCAGAAAAAACCGCAATTTTCAGGAGAAACGAGACAGACATCCCCTCCCTCTGCCACCCACCCGCCCAACTGAAAGCCAGCCATTAGACATGCACAGATAGTTCTGAGGGTCTGTCTGTGATGTCATAAAGGGCCTGCTGATCAATGAGCAGCTTTCTGATTGGCTGCTGTATTTGATTGACAGATGGAAGCTGGCAGCTGATTGGCTGTATAGCCTAAAGTGCTTTACACACCTCCCTGATGGTGCCACTGGCTAAGACTCCACCTCAGCTCATTGGGTAATGAAAAATTTAGAACAATTGATGGATGAAAGCAGGCAGGCCGGCCATTTTGGGACGCTCATTGGACTTGTTTAATGCAATGCACCTTTGTATTTTCACATGCATTCGCTTCATGCTGTAACCACTGTGCATAAAAATTTGGAAACATGGCATACAGTGTATCATTTGGTGTCTAAGTCATGTTTCCCATGTTTTTCCTTCCCATATACTAGCCCGTTTGAGTGTTTGGGGCACTTTTTAGCTAAAATCATCCTACGGGGCTTAACTGCATATGCTAAAGCCTGCCTATTTTGAATGGTCTAGTGGCCCCTGCAACCTCCAAAAATATCAGGATTTACTTCCCCAATAGCCTGCTAACTCACCCCTGAAATACATACTTATTCACCCTATTTTGTTAATTGGACTCATTTCTCATTTGAAATGCCCATTTTTTGGGGGCCAGAAATGTGCGTCTTTAAAAGGTGATTTCTACGAGACCCCACTTTTGCGCGTCGGACCTCAACTTTTCCCGTAAATGCAGAAAAACCGCAATTTTCAGGAGAAATGAGACAGACATCCCCTCCCTCTGCCACCCACCCGCCCAACTGAAAGCCAGCCATTAGACATGCACAGATAGTTCTGAGGGTCTGTCTGTGATGTCATAAAGGGCCTGCTGATCAATGGGCAGCTTTCTGATTGGCTGCTGTATTTGATTGACAGATGGAAGCTGGCAGCTGATTGGCTGTCTAGCCTAAAGTGCTTTACACACCTCCCTGATGGTACCACTGGCTAAGACTCCACCTCAGCTCATTGGGTCATGAAAAATTTAGAACAATTGATGGATGAAAGCAGGCAGGCCGGCCATTTTGGGACGCTCATTGGACTTGTTTAATGCAATGCACCTTTGTATTTTCACATGCATTCGCTTCATGCTGTAACCACTGTGCATAAAAATTTGGAAACATGGCATACAGTGTATCATTTGGTGTCTAAGTCATGTTTCCCATATTTTCCCTTCCCAGATACAAGCCCGTTTGAGTGTTTGGGGCACTTTTTAGCTAAAATCATCCTACAGGGCCTAACTGCATATGCTAAAGCCTGCCTATTTTGAATGGTCTAGTGGCCCCTGCAACCTCCAAAAATATCAGGATTTATTTCCCCAATAACCTGCTAACTTACCCCTGAAATACATACTTATTCACCCTATTTTGTTAATTGGACTCATTTCTCATTTGAAATGCCCCTTTTTGGGGGGCCAGAAATGTGCGTCTTTAAAAGTTGATTTCTACGAGACCCCACTTTTGCGCGACGGACCTCAACTTTTCCCGTAAACGCAGAAAAACCGCAATTTTCAGGAGAAACGAGACAGACATCCCCTCCCTCTGCCACCCACCCGCCCAACTGACAGCCAGCCATTAGACATGCACAGATAGTTCTGAGGGTCTGTCTGTGATGTCATAAAGGGCCTGCTGATCAATGGGCAGCTTTCTGATTGGCTGCTGTATTTGATTGACAGATGGAAGCTGGCAGCTGATTGGCTGTATAGCCTAAAGTGCTTTACACACCTCCCTGATGGTACCACTGGCTAAGACTCCACCTCAGCTCATTGGGTAATGAAAAATTTAGAACAATTGATGGATGAAAGCAGGCAGGCTGGCCATTTTGGGACGCTCAGTGGACTTGTTTAATGCAATGCACCTTTGTATATTCACATGCATTCGCTTCATGCTGTAACCACTGTGCATAAAAATTTGGAAACATGGCATACAGTGTATCATTTGGTGTCTAAGTCATGTTTCCCATAATTTCCCTTCCCAGATACAAGCACTTTTGAGTGTTTGGGGCACTTTTTGGCTAAAATCATCCTACAGGGCCTAACTGCATATGCTAAAGCCTGCCTATTTTGAATGGTGTAGTGGCCCCTGCAACCTCCAAAAATATCAGGACTTATTTCCCCAATAACCTGCTAACTCACCCCTGAAATACATACTTATTCACCCTATTTTGTTCATTGGACTCATTTCTCATTTGAAATGCCCATTTTTGGGGGAGGCAGAAATGTGCGTCTTTAAAGGGTGATTTCTACGAGACCCCACTTTTGCGCGTCGGACCTCAACTTTTCCCGTAAACGCAGAAAAAACGCAATTTTCAGGAGAAACGAGACAGACATCCCCTCCCTCTGCCACCCACCCGCCCAACTGACAGCCAGCCATTAGACATGCACAGATAGTTCTGAGGGTCTGTCTGTGATGTCATAAAGGGCCTGCTGATCAATGGGCAGCTTTCTGATTGGCTGCTGTATTTGATTGACAGATGGAAGCTGGCAGCTGATTGGCTGTCTAGCCTAAAGTGCTTTACACACCTCCCTGATGGTACCACTGGCTAAGACTCCACCTCAGCTCATTGGGTAATGAAAAATTTAGAACAATTGATGGATGAAAGCAGGCAGGCCGGCCATTTTGGGACGCTCAGTGGACTTGTTTAATGCAATGCACCTTTGTATTTTCACATGCATTCGCTTCATGCTGTAACCACTGTGCATAAAAATTTGGAAACATGGCATACAGTGTATCATTTGGTGTCTAAGTCATGTTTCCCATATTTTCCCTTCCCAGATACAAGCCCGTTTGAGTGTTTGGGGCACTTTTTAGCTAAAATCATCCTACAGGGCCTAACTGCATATGCTAAAGCCTGACTATTTTGAATGGTCTAGTGGCCCCTGCAACCTCCAAAAATATCAGGATTTACTTCCCCAATAGCCTGCTAACTCACCCCTGAAATACATACTTATTCACCCTATTTTGTTAATTGGACTCATTTCTCATTTGAAATGCCCATTTTTTGGGGGCCAGAAATGTGCGTCTTTAAAAGGTGATTTCTACGAGACCCCACTTTTGCGCGTCGGACCTCAACTTTTCCCGTAAACGCAGAAAAACCGCAATTTTCAGGAGAAACGAGACAGACATCCCCTCCCTCTGCCACCCACCCGCCCAACTGACAGCCAGCAATTAGACATGCACAGATAGTTCTGAGGGTCTGTCTGTGATGTCATAAAGGGCCTGCTGATCAATGGGCAGCTTTCTGATTGGCTGCTGTATTTGATTGACAGATGGAAGCTGGCAGCTGATTGGCTGTCTAGCCTAAAGTGCTTTACACACCTCCCTGATGGTACCACTGGCTAAGACTCCACCTCAGCTCATTGGGTAATGAAAAATTTAGAACAATTGATGGATGAAAGCAGGCAGGCCGGCCATTTTGGGACGCTCAGTGGACTTGTTTAATGCAATGCACCTTTGTATATTCACATGCATTCGCTTCATGCTGTAACCACTGTGCATAAAAATTTGGAAACATGGCATACAGTGTATCATTTGGTGTCTAAGTCATGTTTCCCATATTTTCCCTTCCCAGATACAAGCCCGTTTGAGTGTTTGGGGCACATTTTAGCTAAAATCATCCTACAGGGCCTAACTGCATATGCTAAAGCCTGCCTATTTTGAATGGTCTAGTGGCCCCTGCAACCTCCAAAAATATCAGGATTTACTTCCCCAATAGCCTGCTAACTCACCCCTGAAATACATACTTATTCACCCTATTTTGTTAATTGGACTCATTTCTCATTTGAAATGCCCATTTTTTGGGGGCCAGAAATGTGCGTCTTTAAAAGGTGATTTCTACGAGACCCCACTTTTGCGCGTCGGACCTCAACTTTTCCCGTAAACGCAGAAAAACCGGAATTTTCAGGAGAAACGAGACAGACATCCCCTCCCTCTGCCACCCACCCGCCCAACTGACAGCCAGCCATTAGACATGCACAGATAGTTCTGAGGGTCTGTCTGTGATGTCATAAAGGGCCTGCTGATCAATGGGCAGCTTTCTGATTGGCTGCTGTATTTGATTGACAGATGGAAGCTGGCAGCTGATTGGCTGTCTAGCCTAAAGTGCTTTACACACCTCCCTGATGGTACCACTGGCTAAGACTCCACCTCAGCTCATTGGGTAATGAAAAATTTAGAACAATTGATGGATGAAAGCAGGCAGGCCGGCCATTTTGGGACGCTCAGTGGACTTGTTTAATGCAATGCACCTTTGTATATTCACATGCATTCGCTTCATGCTGTAACCACTGTGCATAAAAATTTGGAAACATGGCATACAGTGTATCATTTGGTGTCTAAGTCATGTTTCCCATAATTTCCCTTCCCAGATACAAGCACTTTTGAGCGTTTGGGGCACTTTTTAGCTAAAATCATCCTACAGGGCCTAACTGCATATGCTAAAGCCTGCCTATTTTGAATGGTGTAGTGGCCCCTGCAACCTCCAAAAATATCAGGACTTACTTCCCCAATAACCTGCTAACTCACCCCTGAAATACATACTTATTCACCCTATTTTGTTCATTGGACTCATTTCTCATTTGAAATGCCCATTTTTGGGGGAGGCAGAAATGTGCGTCTTTAAAGGGTGATTTCTACGATACCCCACTTTTGCGCGTCGGACCTCAACTTTTCCCGTAAATGCAGAAAAAACGCAATTTTCAGGAGAAACGAGACAGACATCCCCTCCCTCTGCCACCCACCCGCCCAACTGACAGCCAGCCATTAGACATGCACAGATAGTTCTGAGGGTCTGTCTGTGATGTCATAAAGGGCCTGCTGATCAATGGGCAGCTTTCTGATTGGCTGCTGTATTTGATTGACAGATGGAAGCTGGCAGCTGATTGGCTGTCTAGCCTAAAGTGCTTTACACACCTCCCTGATGGTACCACTGGCTAAGACTCCACCTCAGCTCATTGGGTAATGACAAATTTAGAACAATTGATGGATGAAAGCAGGCAGGCCGGCCATTTTGGGACGCTCAGTGGACTTGTTTAATGCAATGCACCTTTGTATATTCACATGCATTCGTTTCATGCTGTAACCACTGTGCATACATTTTGGAAACATGGCATACAGTGTATCATTTGGTGTCTAAGTCATGTTTCCCATAATTTCCCTTCCCAGATACAAGCACTTTTGAGTGTTTGGGGCACTTTTTAGCTAAAATCATCCTACAGGGCCTAACTGCATATGCTAAAGCCTGCCTATTTTGAATGGTGTAGTGGCCCCTGCAACCTCCAAAAATATCAGGACTTACTTCCCCAATAACCTGCTAACTCACCCCTGAAATACATACTTATTCACCCTATTTTGTTCATTGGACTCATTTCTCATTTGAAATGCCCATTTTTGGGGGGCCAGAAATGTGCGTCTTTAAAAGGTGATTTCTACGATACCCCACTTTTGCGCGTCGGACCTCAACTTTTCCCGTAAACGCAGAAAAACCACAATTTTCAGGAGAAACGAGACAGACATCCCCTCCCTCTGCCACCCACCCGCCCAACTGAAAGCCAGCCATTAGACATGCACAGATAGTTCTGAGGGTCTGTCTGTGATGTCATAAAGGGCCTGCTGATCAATGGGCAGCTTTCTGATTGGCTGCTGTATTTGATTGACAGATGGAAGCTGGCAGCTGATTGGCTGTATAGCCTAACGTGCTTTACACATCTCCCTGATGGTACCACTGGCTAAGACTCCACCTCAGCTCATTGGGTAATGAAAAATTTAGAACAATTGATCTATGAAAGCAGGCAGGCCGGCCATTTTTGACGCTCATTGGACTTGTTAAATGCAATTCACCTTTGTATTTTCACATGCATTCGCTTCATGCTGTAACCACTGTGCATAAAAATTTGGAAACATGGCATACAGTGTATCATTTGGTGTCTAAGTCATGTTTCCCATATTTTCCCTTCCCAGATACAAGCCCGTTTGAGTGTTTGGGGCACTTTTTAGCTAAAATCATCCTACAGGGCCTAACTGCATATGCTAAAGCCTGCCTATTTTGAATGGTCTAGTGGCCCCTGCAACCTCCAAAAATATCAGGATTTACTTCCCCAATAGCCTGCTAACTCACCCCTGAAATACATACTTATTCACCCTATTTTGTTAATTGGACTCATTTCTCATTTGAAATGCCCATTTTTTGGGGGCCAGAAATGTGCGTCTTTAAAAGGTGATTTCTACGAGACCCCACTTTTGCGCGTCGGACCTCAACTTTTCCCGTAAACGCAGAAAAACCGCAATTTTCAGGAAAAATGAGACAGACATCCCCTCCCTCTGCCACCCATCCGCCCAACTGAAAGCCAGCCATTAGACATGCACAGATAGTTCTGAGGGTCTGTCTGTGATGTCATAAAGGGCCTGCTGATCAATGGGCAGCTTTCTGATTGGCTGCTGTATTTGATTGACAGATGGAAGCTGGCAGCTGATTGGCTGTCTAGCCTAAAGTGCTTTACACACCTCCCTGATGGTACCACTGGCTAAGACTCCACCTCAGCTCATTGGGTAATGAAAAATTTAGAACAATTGATGGATGAAAGCAGGCAGGCCGGCCATTTTGGGACGCTCATTGGACTTGTTTAATGCAATGCACCTTTGTATTTTCACATGCATTCGCTTCATGCTGTAACCACTGTGCATAAAAATTTGGAAACATGGCATACAGTGTATCATTTGGTGTCTAAGTCATGTTTCCCATATTTTCCCTTCCCAGATACAAGCCCGTTTGAGTGTTTGGGGCACTTTTTAGCTAAAATCATCCTACAGGGCCTAACTGCATATGCTAAAGCCTGCCTATTTTGAATGGTCTAGTGGCCCCTGCAACCTCCAAAAATATCAGGACTTACTTCCCCAATAACCTGCTAACTCACCCCTGAAATACATACTTATTCACTCTATTTTGTTAATTGGACTCATTTCTCATTTGAAATGCCCATTTTTGGGCGGCGAGAAATGTGCGTCTTTAAAAGGTGATTTCTACGATACCCCACTTTTGCGCGTCGGACCTCAACTTTTCCCGTAAACGCAGAAAAACCGCAAGTTTCAGGAGAAACGAGACAGACATCCCCTCCCTCTGCCACCCACCCGCCCTACTGAAAGCCAGCCATTAGACATGCACAGATAGTTCTGAGGGTCTGTCTGTGATGTCATAAAGGGCCTGCTGATCAATGGGCAGCTTTCTGATTGGCTGCTGTATTTGATTGACAGATGGAAGCAGGCAGCTGATTGGCTGTCTAGCCTAAAGTGCTTTACACACCTCCCTGATGGTACCACTGGCTAAGACTCCACCTCAGCTCATTGGGTAATGAAAAATTTAGAACAATGGATGGATGAAAGCAGGCAGGCTGGCCATTTTGGGACGCTCATTGGACTTGTTTAATGCAATGCACCTTTGTATTTTCACATGCATTTGCTTCATGCTGTAACCACTGTGCATAAAAATTTGGAAACATGGCATACAGTGTATCATTTGGTGTCTAAGTCATGTTTCCCATGTTTTTCCTTCCCAGATACTAGCCCGTTTGAATGTTTGGGGCACTTTTTAGCTAAAATCATCCTACGGGGCCTAACTGCATATGCTAAAGCCTGCCTATTTTGAATGGTCTAGTGGCCCCTGCAACCTCCAAAAATATCAGGACTTACTTCCCCAATAACCTGCTAACTCACCCCTTAAATACATACTTATTCACCCTATTTTGTTAATTGGACTCATTTTTCATTTAAAATGCCTATTTTTGGGGGGCCAGAAATGTGCGTCTTTAAAAGGTGATTTCTACGATATCCCACTTTTGCGCGTCGGACCTCAAATTTTCCCGTAAACGCAGAAAAACCGCAATTTTCAGGAGAAACGAGACAGACATCCCCTCCCTCTGCCACCCACCCGCCCAACTGAAAGCCAGCAATTAGACATGCACAGATAGTTCTGAGGGTCTGTCTGTGATGTCATAAAGGGCCTGCTGATCAATGGGCAGCTTTCTGATTGGCTGCTGTATTTGATTGACAGATGGAAGCCGGCAGTTGATTGGCTGTCTAGCCTAAAGTGCTTTAGACACCTCCCTGATGGTACCACTGGCTAAGACTCCACCTCAGCTCATTGGGTAATGAAAAATTTAGAACAATTGATGGATGAAAGCAGGCAGGCCGGCCATTTTGCGACGCTCAGTGGACTTGTTTAATGCAATGCACCTTTGTATATTCACATGCATTCGCTTCATGCTGTAACCACTGTGCATAAAAATTTGGAAACATGGCATACAGTGTATCATTTGGTGTCTAAGTCATGTTTCCCATATTTTTCCTTCCCAGATACAAGCCCGTTTGATTGTTTGGGGCACTTTTTAGCTAAAATCATCCTACAGGGCCTAACTGCATATGCTAAAGCCTGCCTATTTTGAATGGTGTAGTGGCCCCTGCAACCTCCAAAAATATCAGGACTTACTTCCCCAATAACCTGCTAACTCACCCCTGAAATACATACTTATTCACCCTATTTTGTTCATTGGACTCATTTCTCATTTGAAATGCCCATTTTTGGGGAGCCAGAAATGTGCGTCTTTAAAAGGTGATTTCTACGATACCCCACTTTTGCGCGTCGGACCTCAACTTTTCCTGTAAACGCAGAAAAACCGCAATTTTCAGGAGAAACGAGACAGACATCCCCTCCCTCTGCCACCCATCCGCCCAACTGACAGCCAGCCATTAGACATGCACAGATAGTTCTGAGGGTCTGTCTGTGATGTCATGAAGGGCCTGCTGATCAATGGGCAGCTTTCTGATTGGCTGCTGTATTTGATTGACAGATGGAAGCTGGCAGCTGTTTGGCTGTCTAGCCTAAAGTGCTTTACACACCTCCCTGATGGTACCACTGGCTTAGACTCCACCTCAGCTCATTGGGTAATGAAAAATTTAGAACAATTGATGGATGAAAGCAGGCAGGCCGGCCATTTTGCGACGCTCAGTGGACTTGTTTAATGCAATGCACCTTTGTATATTCACATGCATTCGCTTCATGCTGTAACCACTGTGCATAAAAATTTGGAAACATGGCATACAGTGTATCATTTGGTGTCTAAGTCATGTTTCCCATATTTTTCCTTCCCAGATACAAGCCCGTTTGAGTGTTTGGGGCACTTTTTAGCTAAAATCATCCTACAGGGCCTAACTGCATATGCTAAAGCCTGCCTATTTTGAATGGTGTAGTGGCCCCTGCAACCTCCAAAAATATCAGGACTTACTTCCCCAATAACCTGCTAACTCACCCCTGAAATACATACTTATTCACCCTATTTTGTTCATTGGACTCATTTCTCATTTGAAATGCCCATTTTTGGGGAGCCAGAAATGTGCGTCTTTAAAAGGTGATTTCTACGATACCCCACTTTTGCGCGTCGGACTTCAACCTTTCCCGTAAACGCAGAAAAACCGCAATTTTCAGGAGAAACGAGACAGACATCCCCTCCCTCTGCCACCCATCCGCCCAACTGACAGCCAGCCATTAGACATGCACAGATAGTTCTGAGGGTCTGTCTGTGATGTCATGAAGGGCCTGCTGATCAATGGGCAGCTTTCTGATTGGCTGCTGTATTTGATTGACAGATGGAAGCTGGCAGCTGTTTGGCTGTCTAGCCTAAAGTGCTTTACACACCTCCCTGATGGTACCACTGGCTAAGACTCCACCTCAGCTCATTGGGTAATGAAAAATTTAGAACAATTGATGGATGAAAGCAGGCAGGCCGGCCATTTTGGGACGCTCAGTGGACTTGTTTAATGCAATTCACCTTTGTATATTCACATGCATTCGCTTCATGCTGTAACCACTGTGCATAAAAATTTGGAAACATGGCATACAGTGTATCATTTGGTGTCTAAGTCATGTTTCCCATAATTTCCCTTCCCAGATACAAGCACTTTTGAGTGTTTGGGGCACTTTTTAGCTAAAATCATCCTACAGGGCCTAACTGCATATGCTAAAGCCTGCCTATTTTGAATGGTGTAGTGGCCCCTGCAACCTCCAAAAATATCAGGACTTATTTCCCCAATAACCTGCTAACTCACCCCTGAAATACATACTTATTCACCCTATTTTGTTCATTGGACTCATTTCTCATTTGAAATGCCCATTTTTGGGGGAGGCAGAAATGTGCGTCTTTAAAGGGTGATTTCTACGATACCCCACTTTTGCGCGTCGGACCTCAACTTTTCCCGTAAACGCAGAAAAACCACAATTTTCAGGAGAAACGAGACAGACATCCCCTCCCTCTGCCACCCACCCGCCCAACTGAAAGCCAGCCATTAGACATGCACAGATAGTTCTGAGGGTCTGTCTGTGATGTCATAAAGGGCCTGCTGATCAATGGGCAGCTTTCTGATTGGCTGCTGTATTTGATTGACAGATGGAAGCAGGCAGCTGATTGGCTGTCTAGCCTAAAGTGCTTTACACACCTCCCTGATGGTACCACTGGCTAAGACTCCACCTCAGCTCATTGGGTAATGAAAAATTTAGAACAATTGATGGATGAAAGCAGGCAGGCCGGCCATTTTGGGACGCTCATTGGACTTGTTTAATGCAATTCACCTTTGTATTTTCACATGCATTCGCTTCATGCTGTAACCACTGTGCATAAAAATTTGGAAACATGGCATACAGTGTATCATTTGGTGTCTAAGTCATGTTTCCCATATTTTCCCTTCCCACATACAAGCCCGTTTGAGTGTTTGGGGCACTTTTTAGCTAAAATCATCCTACAGGGCCTAACTGCATATGCTAAAGCCTGCCTATTTTGAATGGTCTAGTGGCCCCTGCAACCTCCAAAAATATCAGGACTTACTTCCCCAATATCCTGCTAACTCACCCCTGAAATACATACTTATTCACCCTATTTTGTTCATTGGACTCATTTCTCAATTGAAATGCCCATTTTTGGGGAGCCAGAAATGTGCGTCTTTAAAAGGTGATTTCTACGATACCCCACTTTTGCGTGTCGGACCTCAACTTTTCCCGTAAACGCAGAAAAACCGCAATTTTCAGGAGAAACGAGACAGACATCCCCTCCCTCTGCCACCCACCCGCCCAACTGACAGCCAGCCATTAGACATGCACAGATAGTTCTGAGGGTCTGTCTGTGATGTCATAAAGGGCCTGCTGATTAATGGGCAGCTTTCTGATTGGCTGCTGTATTTGATTGACAGATGGAAGCTGGCAGCTGATTGACTGTCTAGCCTAAAGTGCTTTACACACCTCCCTGATGGTACCACTGGCTAAGACTCCACCTCAGCTCATTGGGTAATGAAAAATTTAGAACAATTGATGGATGAAAGCAGGCAGGCCGGCCATTTTGGGACGCTCAGTGGACTTGTTTAATGCAATGCACCTTTGTATATTCACATGCATTCGCTTCATGCTGTAACCACTTTGCATAAAAATTTGGAAACATGGCATACAGTGTATCATTTGGTGTCTAAGTCATGTTTCCCATATTTTTTCTTCCCAGATACATGCCCGTTTGAGTGTTTGGGGCACTTTTTAGCTAAAATCATCCTACAGGGCCTAACTGCATATGATAAAGCCTGCCTATTTTGAATGGTGTAGTGGCCCCTGCAACCTCCAAAAATATCAGGACTTACTTCCCCAATAACCTGCTAACTCACCCCTGAAATACATACTTATTCACCCTATTTTGTTCATTGGACTCATTTCTCATTTGAAATGCCCATTTTTGGGGGGCCAGAAATGTGCGTCTTTAAAAGGTGATTTCTACGATACCCCACTTTTGCGCGTCGGACCTCAACTTTTCCCGTAAACGGCGAAAAACCGCAATTTTCAGGAGAAACGAGACAGACATCCCCTCCCTCTGCCACCCACCCGCCCAACTGACAGCCAGCCATTAGACATGCACAGATCGTTCTGAGGGTCTGTCTGTGATGTCATAAAGGGCCTGCTGATCAATGGGCAGCTTTCTGATTGGCTGCTGTATTTGATTGACAGATGGAAGCTGGCAGCTGATTGGCTGTCTAGCCTAAAGTGCTTTACACACCTCCCTGATGGTACCACTGGCTAAGACTCCACCTCAGCTCATTGGGTAATGAAAAATTTAGAACAATTGATGGATGAAAGCAGGCAGGCCGGCCATTTTGGGACGCTCATTGGACTTGTTTAATGCAATGCACCTTTGTATTTTCACATACATTCGCTTCATGCAGTAACCATTGTGCATAAAAATTTGGAAACATGGCATACAGTGTATCATTTGGTGTCTAAGTCATGTTTCCCATGTTTTTCCTTCCCAGATACTAGCCCGTTTGAGTGTTTGGGGCACTTTTTAGCTAAAATCATCCTACAGGGCCTAACTGCATATGCTAAAGCCTGCCTATTTTGAATGGTCTAGTGGCCCCTGCAACCTCCAAAAATATCAGGACTTACTTCCCCAATAACCTGCTAACTCACCCCTGAAATACATACTTATTTACCCTATTTTGTTAATTGGACTTATTTCTCATTTGAAATGCCCATTTTTGGGGGGCCAGAAATGTGCGTCTTTAAAAGGTGATTTCTACGATACCCCACTTTTGCGCGTCGGACCTCAACTTTTCCCGTAAACGCAGAAAAACCGCAATTTTCAGGAGAAACGAGACAGACATCCCCTCCCTCTGCCACCAGGGGCGGATTGGCCATTATATCTACCGGGAACTTTCCCGGGAGGCCGACACTACAGAGGCCGCCGCCGAAAATTGCGCATGCGCACAGCCACACTCAGTCTCTGAGTCTGACACAGTCACTGACAGGACAACAAAAACATACAGTGACAGGCTGAGGCCGGGGCTGCTCAGCCGCTCAGCGGCAGGAGGCATCGCCCGTCCCTGTGTGCAGTCCTGCCTCCTCCGTCTGTCATTGGTGGGTGGGTGGCTGCCGTCAGAGATAGAGAGGCCCCGCGTCCTCCCACACGCTGTTCTGCGGCCTGTCCCTCCTCCTTCAGGCTCCGACGCACACAGCGCCTGTAAGTTACTTCTGTATGCGGCCGCACCTCCTCCCGCCCGCTGTTCTCTAAATGACCGAGTCCCGGAGAACAGCGGGCGGGAGAAGGCGCGGCCGCATATTGTAGCGTTGCCGCTGACCCGGGGAACTTTTTGTTTGATACATTATCCGCCCCTTACCCCACTCCTTTGCACGGTCACCATCTTCTCCCTCCGCCTGAGGCCGTTTGAAGCTCCACCCCCTGATCAAAGCTCTGCCCTAGAACTCTGCGATGAATGGCGCCAAACAGAGCTGAAACCTGCTCACGGAGGCTGTAGCTGGAGCCAGTGGCAAGGCTGTGTGGGAGCAACTCGGGAGGGCATCTTCTCTCTGCTGCCGAGTTAGAGGTCACTAAAAAATTGATCAGGTGAGAGGGGGACTTTCTAAACTGCTGTATCCTCAGTCTACACCCTCGCTAGTTAGAGAGTCCTGCCTGTGCATTCATCTATTCCCCATCCATCTCTCTCTCTCTGTGGCCCCATCCATCTCTCTCTGTGGCCCCATCCATCTCTCTCTGTGGCCCCATCCATCTCTCTCTGTGGCCCCATCCATCTCTCTCTGTGGCCCCATCCATCTCTCTCTGGGCCCCACCCATCTCTCTGTGGCCCCATCCATCTCTCTCTCTCTGTGGCCCCATCCCATCCATCTTTCTGTGGTCCCTCCCATCCATCTCTCTCTCTCTGGCCCCTCTTATCCATCTCTCTGTGGCCCCTCTTATCCATCTCTCTCTGTGGCCGCTCTTATCCATCTCTCTCTCTGTGGCCCCTCTTATCCATCTCTCTCTGTGTCAGCATATTTCTGTGTGTCAGCCTCCTTGTACTATATCCATTTCTTTTTTTATTAACTGTTCTAGCACTTAAGAAAAGGCAGACAATGCAGTTCTCACCCTTTTCAAAATAAAAATGAAACTGTGTGGTTATAGTTTCATTATAAATAGGTTAAAATGTATGCACCAGCTATGCACTCCATAGAGATAACCACACCCACAGAAATGGCCAAACCGTAGACCACACACCCACATTACTGTCCACAAAACCCACATCATTCATAGCGACGCAGCAATTGTCACACCCCTTCCAGCGGCACACAATAGGCCCTTTATAAATTTCAGCTCCAGGCCCATATGGACCTTAATCTGGCTCTGGGCAGGCAGGGCAATGTTTGCCGGGGAGTGCACTGAGAGGAGGCAGGGCAGGGGACTCTGGAGTGACAGTCTAACTCTGAGCCCCCCCCCTACGAGAACCAGCAAGTAACCCCTGCAAGGAGCATCTAACCACTGGCAACAAGCATGTAGGTAAGCAGCACTTCTGTGCTATAAAATTTACGGGGCATTACAGTGTGTGCTGAAATGTGTACTGGGCATAAAGGTGTGTACTGGGCATAACGGCATGTTCTATAATGTGTACTGAGCATAACGGCATGTGCTGTAATGTTTATGGCAGTGGTTCCCAAGCTGTGTGCCGTGGCTCCCCGGGGTGCCTCGGGACACAAGCAGGGGTGCTGCGGCTTGGTGGTCTAGGACCAACTCAAATTATTAATGGTTAATTATTTATGAGCAAAACCAGTGCTGGTGGCTGCCAATCATAGAATGTGTACAAACAGAAGCAAATACTGCCCTTTACCACATAACTGCCACTAAGAATCGCATATAAACCCAATCTAATTTTTTGTGGACCTAGGGGTGCCGTGAAAAAAATTCTGATTCTCTAGGGTGCCGTGAATCAAAAAAGATTGGGTACCCCTGGTTTATGGGCATAACGGCGTGTGCTGTAATGTTTATGGGTATAACGGCGTGTGCTGTAATGTTTATGGGTATAACGGCATGTGCTGTAATGTTTATGGGTATAACGGCATGTGCTGTAATGTTTATGGGTATAACGGCGTGTGCTGTAATGTTTATGGGTATAACGGCATGTGCTGTAATGTTTATGGGTATAACGGCATGTGCTGTAATGTTTATGGGCATAACGGCGTGTGCTGTAATGTTTATGGGTATAACGGCGTGTGCTGTAATGTTTATGGGTATAACGGCATGTGCTGTAATGTTTATGGGTATAACGGCATGTGCTGTAATGTTTATGGGCATAACGGCGTGTGCTGTAATGTTTATGGGTATAACGGCATGTGCTGTAATGTTTATGGGTATAACGGCGTGTGCTGTAATGTTTATGGGTATAACGGCGTGTGCTGTAATGTTTATGGGTATAACGGCATGTGCTGTAATGTTTATGGGTATAACGGCATGTGCTGTAATGTTTATGGGCATAACGGCGTGTGCTGTAATGTTTATGGGTATAACGGCGTGTGCTGTAATGTTTATGGGTATAACGGCATGTGCTGTAATGTTTATGGGTATAACGGCATGTGCTGTAATGTTTATGGGCATAACGGCGTGTGCTGTAATGTTTATGGGTATAACGGCGTGCGCTGTAATGTTTATGGGCATAACGGTGTGTACTGGGCATAACGGCGCGTGCTGTAGTGTGTACTGGGCATAACTGCGTGTTGTAATGTGTATGGGCATAACGGCGCGTGCTGTAGTGTGTACTGGGCATAACGGCGCGTGCTGTAATGTGTATGGGCATAACGGTGTGTGCTGTAGTGTGTACTGGGCATTACGGTGTGTGCTGTAGTGTGTATGGGCATAACGGCGCGTGCTTTAATGTGTACTGGGCATAACGGTGTGTGCTGTAATGTGTACTGGGCATAACGGCGTGTGCTGTAATGTGTACTGGGCATAACGACATGTGCTGTAATGTGTACTGGGCATAACGACATGTGCTGTAATGTGTACTGGGCATAACGACATGTGCTGTAATGTGTATTGGGCATAACGGCGTCTGCTGTAGTGTGTATGGGCATAACGGCGTGTGCTGTAATGTGTACTGGGCATAACGGCGTGTGCTGTAGTGTGTATGGGCATAACGGCGTGTGCTGTAGTGTGTATGGGCATAACGGCGTGTGCTGTAGTGTGTATGGGCATAACGGCGTGTGCTATAATGTGTACTGGGCATAACGACATGTGCTGTAATGTGTACTGGGCATAACGGTGTGTGCTGTAATGTATATGGGCATACCGGTGTGTGCTATAATGTGTGTTGGGCATAACGGTGTGTGCTGTAATGTGTACTGGGCATAACGGTGTGTGCTGTAATGTGTACTCGGCATAATGGTGTGTGTTGTATTGTGTACTGGGCATTACGGTGTGTGCTATAATGTGTGTTGGGCATAACGGTGTGTGCTGTATTGTGTACTGGGCATAAAGGTGTGTGCTATAATGTGTACTGGGCATAACGGTGTGTGCTGTAATGTGTACTGGGCATAACGGTGTGTGCTGTAATGTGTACTGGGCATAATGGCGTGTGTTGTATTGTGTACTGGGCATTACGGTGATGTGATCCTGGTTTGTGTATATACTGTAGTGTTTTTTGGCTCTTTCCAGAGAAAGGCAATGTCCAGTATCAACAGCCTGACGTTGAGATTGTGTAAAGTCAGGTTAGTGCCAGACAACCATGGGTCCATTCACATTTTACAGTCTCACCAACAGACACAAGTTAATATTGATGAATCTGATATTCAGACACTTTTTAGACTTTAGTTTTACCTGTCAACAATGGCAGGTATTCAATGCGGCCGGCGAGGGGGTTAAACAGCGAGGATTGCAGAAAACCAGTGATCCTCGCTGTTTAACCCCCGCACCGGCCGCTCGCTCTATTCAACGTTCTGGGGAAATCCTCGCCGTCACAGGAAGGCGAGAATTCCCCAAAACAGCGAGACCCACGGCTAATGCAGAAAACTCGCTGTATTTAGCCGCGAGTCTCGCTGGTTCAGGAGCCGCATACGCCAATTCCCCCTCACTCAAAAAGTGGAGCGAGGGGGAATTGGCGTATGAGGTTGGCTGCGTTGAATACTGACAGGGTGAGTGGTGACAGCAAGCAGGAAGCTCTGCTCGCTGTCACCACTCGCCCACAGCATTGAATACCCCCCAATGTATCTAAGTATAGTGATGTGGTAATCCCGCCTACTGTTATGTTGGCTCCACCCATTATTGATTTGTTGCCGCCCACATGAGGCCACTTTCAGAAATATTCCAGGGCCACTTTTAGTCCCCAATCCGCCCCTGTCTGCCACCCACCCGCCCAACTGACAGCCAGCCATTAGACATGCACAGATAGTTCTGAGGGTCTGTCTGTGATGTCATAAAGGGCCTGCTGATCAATGGGCAGCTTTCTGATTGGCTGCTGTATTTGATTGACAGATGGAAGCTGGCAGCTGATTGGCTGTCTAGCCTAAAGTGCTTTACACACCTCCCTGATGGTACCACTGGCTAAGACTCCACCTCAGCTCATTGGGTAATGAAAAATTTAGAACAATTGATGGATGAAAGCAGGCAGGCCGGCCATTTTGGGATGCTCAGTGGACTTGTTTAATGCAATGCACCTTTGTATATTCACATGCATTCGCTTCATGCTGTAACCACTGTGCATAAAAATTTGGAAACATGGCATACAGTGTATCATTTGGTGTCTAAGTCATGTTTCCCATATTTTCCCTTCCCAGATACAAGCCCGTATGAGTGTTTGGGGCACTTTTTAGCTAAAATCATCCTACAGGGCCTAACTGCATATGCTAAAGCCTGCCTATTTTGAATGGTGTAGTGGCCCCTGCAACCTCCAAAAATATCAGGACTTACTTCCCCAATAACCTGCTAACTCACCCCTGAAATACATACTTATTCACCCTATTTTGTTCATTGGACTCATTTCTCATTTGAAATGCCCATTTTTGGGGAGCCAGAAATGTGCGTCTTTAAAAGGTGATTTCTACGATACCCCACTTTTGCGCGTCGGACCTCAACTTTTCCCGTAAACGCAGAAAAAACGCAATTTTCAGGAGAAACGAGACAGACATCCCCTCCCTCTGCCACCCATCCGCCCAACTGACAGCCAGCCATTAGACATGCACAGATAGTTCTGAGGGTCTGTCTGTGATGTCATAAAGGGCCTGCTGATCAATGGGCAGCTTTCTGATTGGCTGCTGTATTTGATTGACAGATGGAAGCTGGCAGCTGTTTGGCTGTCTAGCCTAAAGTGCTTTACACACCTCCCTGATGGTACCACTGGCTTAGACTCCACCTCAGCTCATTGGGTAATGAAAAATTTAGAACAATTGATGGATGAAAGCAGGCAGGACGGCCATTTTGCGACGCTCAGTGGACTTGTTTAATGCAATGCACCTTTGTATATTCACATGCATTCGCTTCATGCTGTAACCACTGTGCATAAAAATTTGGAAACATGGCATACAGTGTATCATTTGGTGTCTAAGTCATGTTTCCCATATTTTTCCTTCCCAGATACAAGCCCGTTTGATTGTTTGGGGCACTTTTTAGCTAAAATCATCCTACAGGGCCTAACTGCATATGCTAAAGCCTGCCTATTTTGAATGGTGTAGTGGCCCCTGCAACCTCCAAAAATATCAGGACTTACTTCCCCAATAACCTGCTAACTCACCCCTGAAATACATACTTATTCACCCTATTTTGTTCATTGGACTCATTTCTCATTTGAAATGCCCATTTTTGGGGAGCCAGAAATGTGCGTCTTTAAAAGGTGATTTCTACGATACCCCACTTTTGCGCGTCGGACCTCAACTTTTCCCGTAAACGCAGAAAAACTGCAATTTTCAGGAGAAACGAGACAGACATCCCCTCCCTCTGCCACCCATCCGCCCAACTGACAGCCAGCCATTAGACATGCACAGATAGTTCTGAGGGTCTGTCTGTGATGTCATGAAGGGCCTGCTGATCAATGGGCAGCTTTCTGATTGGCTGCTGTATTTGATTGACAGATGGAAGCTGGCAGCTGTTTGGCTGTCTAGCCTAAAGTGCTTTACACACCTCCCTGATGGTACCACTGGCTTAGACTCCACCTCAGCTCATTGGGTAATGAAAAATTTAGAACAATTGATGGATGAAAGCAGGCAGGCCGGCCATTTTGCGACGCTCAGTGGACTTGTTTAATGCAATGCACCTTTGTATATTCACATGCATTCGCTTCATGCTGTAACCACTGTGCATAAAAATTTGGAAACATGGCATACAGTGTATCATTTGGTGTCTAAGTCATGTTTCCCATATTTTTCCTTCCCAGATACAAGCCCGTTTGAGTGTTTGGGGCACTTTTTAGCTAAAATCATCCTACAGGGCCTAACTGCATATGCTAAAGCCTGCCTATTTTGAATGGTGTAGTGGCCCCTGCAACCTCCAAAAATATCAGGACTTACTTCCCCAATAACCTGCTAACTCACCCCTGAAATACATACTTATTCACCCTATTTTGTTCATTGGACTCATTTCTCATTTGAAATGCCCATTTTTGGGGAGCCAGAAATGTGCGTCTTTAAAAGGTGATTTCTACGATACCCCACTTTTGCGCGTCGGACTTCAACCTTTCCCGTAAACGCAGAAAAACCGCAATTTTCAGGAGAAACGAGACAGACATCCCCTCCCTCTGCCACCCATCCGCCCAACTGACAGCCAGCCATATGACATGCACAGATAGTTCTGAGGGTCTGTCTGTGATGTCATAAAGGGCCTGCTGATCAATGGGCAGCTTTCTGATTGGCTGCTGTATTTGATTGACAGATGGAAGCTGGCAGCTGTTTGGCTGTCTAGCCTAAAGTGGTTTACACACCTCCCTGATGGTACCACTGGCTTAGACTCCACCTCAGCTCATTGGGTAATGAAAAATTTAGAACAATTGATGGATGAAAGCAGGCAGGCCGGCCATTTTGGGACGCTCAGTGGACTTGTTTAATGCAATGCACCTTTGTATATTCACATGCATTCGCTTCATGCTGTAACCACTGTGCATAAAAATTTGGAAACATGGCATACAGTATATCATTTGGTGTCTAAGTCATGTTTCCCATATTTTCCCTTCCCAGATACAAGCCCGTTTGAGTGTTTGGGGCACTTTTTAGCTAAAATCATCCTACAGGGCCTAACTGCATATGCTAAAGCCTGCCTATTTTGAATGGTGTAGTGGCCCCTGCAACCTCCAAAAATATCAGGACTTACTTCCCCAATAACCTGCTAACTCACCCCTGAAATACATACTTATTCACCCTATTTTGTTCATTGGACTCATTTCTCATTTGAAATGCCCATTTTTGGGGAGCCAGAAATGTGCGTCTTTAAAAGGTGATTTCTACGATACCCCACTTTTGCGCGTCGGACCTCAACTTTTCCCGTAAACGCAGAAAAAACGCAATTTTCAGGAGAAACGAGACAGACATCCCCTCCCTCTGCCACCCATCCGCCCAACTGACAGCCAGCCATTAGACATGCACAGATAGTTCTGAGGGTCTGTCTGTGATGTCATAAAGGGCTTGCTGATCAATGGGCAGCTTTCTGATTGGCTGCTGTATTTGATTGACAGATGGAAGCTGGCAGCTGTTTGGCTGTCTAGCCTAAAGTGCTTTACACACCTCCCTGATGGTACCACTGGCTTAGACTCCACCTCAGCTCATTGGGTAATGAAAAATTTAGAACAATTGATGGATGAAAGCAGGCAGGCCGGCCATTTTGGGACGCTCAGTGGACTTGTTTAATGCAATGCACCTTTGTATATTCACATGCATTTGCTTCATGCTGTAACCACTGTGCATAAAAATTTGGAAACATGGCATACAGTGTATCATTTGGTGTCTAAGTCATGTTTCCCATATTTTCCCTTCCCAGATACAAGCCCGTTTGAGTGTTTGGGGCACTTTTTAGCTAAAATCATCCTACAGGGTGTCACAACTGAAGGGCTGGATGAAGTCGTGTGGTGTGTAGCAACCGGAGGCGGACCAGAAGAGGAAGGATTAAATCGTGCAGGTTTAATAATAGAATTCATCAATGGAAACAATACACACTTGAATACTTTCTTTAAGTGGCAGTTAGTGGTAAATAATACTTGAGCTAGCAAGGCACTTTTAGAAGAAGAAAGTTCATTTGAATAATGACAGTTCAATAGCACAGGACGACATGCAGGGGTCTTGAAGAATAAGCGGATCCGGAAAGAGAATGTACTTGATGGTAAATGAAGGATCCTTGAAGACTGGAAGAAGATGAATGATGAAATGAAGATTGCAGAATTGCTTGGAAGCAGGAGACTTGAAGAGCTAGGCCAGGAAGCTCAGGGATACAGGCAGAGGCCAGACTGTGGAGAGAACTGGCAGCGATGGGGTTAAGCAGTAGCCTAGACCAGCACAGAGCACGAGCAAGGCACCAAGGTCAGGAGAGGTGAGTCAGAGAGCCGGAGTCAGCTGGGAGCTGTGAACGCCTCGGGAGACTCTTTGTACTGACACTGAACAGCCCTAGGCAGATCCCCTATATCCCAAGAGGGCGGCTGCCATTGGCTGTCAGGTCAGTATGGGCGGAAACCTCAGACCTGGGCCAATCTGCTATTTGCCCTTAACCAAGTTGGCGGCGCCGGCCTCCCGGCGCCATTACAGCACACACTGCTACACCTGTCGGCGTCCCACGCTGCCTGCTGCCCACCAGACTGCCGCTGCCCGCTGCCGCTGACCCGGAGACCACTACACACTAGCCGACGGCAGGCGCGAACGGGTGAGTAATATGCCCGCCACGCACCGCCGCGGCTGCGTGTGACAGTACCCCCCCTTTTCTGGGTGACCCCAGGGCACCTACGCACCTTGTGTGGGTTCCTTTGGAAGTATTGCCTCACCAGACGGGGAGCATGAAGATCTGCAGCATCAACTCCTGGGTTGATGCTGCAGATCTTCATGCTCCCCGTCTGGTGAGGCAATTCAGGACCGAATCCAAGCCATTCTACCAGATACTGCAGATGGGCATTGCGACAACGTGAGTCGATGATGCGCTTCACCTCGAACTCTGTCTCTCTCTCTGAGCCAATCTTGGGCGGTTTGGGCACCTTCTTCTGATATAAGTTCAATCTCAAGGGCTTTAGAAGAGACACATGAAAAGAATTTGAGATCTTCAGGGAAGAAGGAAGCTGTAGTCTGTAGGCGACAGGGTTAATAACTTGAGTAATTGGGAATGGCCCGATGAACCGGGGAGCCAGCTTCATAGATGGTAACCGAAGGCGTATGTGGCGGGTAGACAGCCACACTCGATCTCCAACCTTCAATTTGGGAGCCGCTCTTCTTTTCCTGTCCGCCATCCTTTTGTATCGAGCGGATGCTTTGAGGAGAGCGGTATGAACGTCTGACCAGATTTTCGCAAACCGTTGTAAGGAAGCAGCAGCTGCAGGAACATCGGAAGAAGATAAGTCTGAGAAATCTGGAGATCGGGGATGTTTGCCAAAAACAGTAAAAAAGGGAGTGGTGCCGGAGGATGAATGATAAGAGTTATTGTGCGCATATTCCGCCCGAAGCAGAAGGTCTACCCAGTCGTCTTGAGAAGAAGAGATGAATAAGCGAATGAAGGCTTCCAAGTCTTGGTTGACACGTTCCGTCTGCCCATTGGTTTGTGGGTGGAAAGCGGTGGAGAACTTGAGTTTGACCTGTACAGCGGAACAGAGGGCCCTCCAAAACTTTGCAACAAACTGCACTCCACGGTCAGATATAATCTCTTTGGGCAACCCATGGAGTTTGAAGATTGTGGAAATGAAGAGCTGAGCCAAAACTGGAGCGGATGGGAGGCCTTTCAATGGGAAGAAGTGCACCATTTTTGAGAACCGGTCAACTACCACCCAGATTACCGTATGCCCTTTGGAGGGAGGAAGTTCGCAGATAAAGTCCATAGACAAGTGGGACCATGGTTCTGTGGGTATGGCTAGAGGTAGAAGAGGACCGGCAGGAGACGTTCTGGAGGACTTATGCTGGGCGCACTTTACACAGGAGGCGACAAAGCTGGTTACATCTCGACGAATGGTGGGCCACCAATATGAACGTAATAGAAACATTAGGGTCTTCTGTGCACTAGTATGTCCTGCGAAACGGGTAGCGTGTGCCCAGGACAGCACTCTCTTGGGAAGATTGAGGGGAACAAAGGTTTTGCCCGGAGGAGGTGAAGTTTGGACCGTAACTTGAGCAAAAACCAGAGGATCGAGGATTGGTCGAGGAGGAGTCTCAAGGTCTGCCGGAGTCTCAAAAGAGCGTGAAAGAGCATCGGCCTTGGCATTCATCGACCCGGGTCTGAATCTGATCTGGAAATCAAATCGTTCGAAGAACATGGCCCAGCGGGCTTGACGAGCAGTAAGGCATTGGGCATGCTTGAGAAAAGAGAGATTCTTATGGTCAGAGTATACAGTGATCTTATGTCGTGCCCCCTCCAGGAGGTACCGCCACTCCTCCAACGCTGACTTGACTGCCAGTAACTCTTGCTCCCCAATGGGGTAATTCTTCTCTGCTGGAAGAAACTTCTTGGAGTAGAAGGCATAAGGGTGAAGTTCCTGGTCCTCCCCTTTCTGCGACAAGATTGCCCCGACTCCCTCTGAGGATGCGTCCACCTCGAGAATGAAGGGTTTGTCGAGATTTGGCTGAAGAAGAATTGGAGCGGAGACAAACGCATTCTTTAGTTGTTGGAAGGCTAGAGAGGCTTCGGATGGCCACTGACTTGGATCTACTCCCTTACGGGTTAGAGCAGTAAGGGGTGCAGCAAGGGTGGAGAAGTCCCGGATGAAGCGACGATAATAATTTGAGAAGCCCAGGAACCTCTGGATGCCTTTGAGCGTGGTAGGCGCTGTCCAGTCAAGGATGGCTCTTACTTTCTCTGGGTCCATCTCTATCCCAGTGCTGGTGAGGATGTGGCCAAGGAATGGAATGGAAGTGACCTCGAAAACGCACTTGTCTAGCTTGCAGAATAATTGATTTTGGCGTAGACGCCGCAGGACTTCAGAGACGGTTTGACGATGGAGATGGAGGTTAGGGGAGAAGATGAGGATATCATCGAGATACACCACGACGAAATGATACAGTAAGTCCCGAAATATGTAGTTTACAAACTGTTGGAAGACGGCCGGGGCATTGCAAAGACCAAATATCATCACCAGGTATTCGTAGTGGCCATCTCGGGTGTTGAAAGCTGTTTTCCACTCGTCACCGGAACGAATTCGGATCAAGTTGTACGCCCCTCTCAGATCCAGTTTGGTAAAAATAGAAGCCCCTCTGATCTTATCGAAGAGTTCGGTGATGAGGGGTAATGGGTAGCGGTTCTTGACAGTGATATTGTTTAGACCCCTATAGTCGATACATGGCCGGAGAGTTCCATCTTTCTTTTTTACGAAGAAAAACCCCGCTCCGGCTGGCGAAGTGGATGGACAAATGAAGCCTTTATTCAAGTTCTCACTAATGTAGTCAGACATAGCCTTGGTCTCGGGTAGAGATAAGGGGTAGATATGGCCCCTCGGTGGGAACTTCCCGGGTATCAACTCTATCGGACAGTCCCAAGGACGATGAGGGGGCAGAGTATCGGCACCTCCCTTGCTGAATACATCAGAAAAAGAATGGTATAGTGTGGGTATAGACACGGGTGAAGCTGGTGAAGATGGAAGACTGGGGCCTCCTTCTTTAGGATTAATTTGATTAAGTGGAAGGATACGAGGCATGCAAGTGGTTAGACAGTTCGTACCCCATGCTTTGATCTCCATGCTGGTCCAATCAATATGAGGATTGTGTTTAGCGAGCCATGGTAGGCCCAGGACCATCTGGTGTGATGACTGAGGAAGGACTAAAAACTCTAGAGTCTCTTGATGTAAAGCACCAACTAGCACTGTCACTGGATTGGTTTGAAGGGTGATTTGCCCACTACAAATACGACTCCCATCCACTGCAGTGAGAACCAGGGGATGGACCAAGGGTTGTACTGTCAAGGAGTGTTGAAAGACGAAGGATGAAGAAAGAAAGTTTCCTGCCGCTCCGGAATCCAATAGGGCCTGGACTTTGATTTTCCCTTGAGGACACACAAGGGTAACTGGAATGGTGGAAACAGTTGAGGGGGGAGATGAAAGCAGGACTCCTAACCGGGCCTCCCTCTGGGAGGTTAGGAGCGTCCGTTTCCCGGACGCAATGGACAAGAGGACAGCAAATGGGCGGAAGAACCGCAGTACATGCAAAGATTCTCCCGTCGTCTACGGGACTTTTCTTCCAAGGAGAGCCGAGAGCGATTGATCTGCATGGGTTCATCAGGGGGTGTAGTTGTGGAAGAACCTGATCTAGGAGCGGGAACAACATTGGTGGTAAAGCGAGGGCAGAGGCGATCGGAGCGGTTTCTCTCTAGTTGGCGCTCCTGCATCCGTAGATCTACTTTGTTGCACAGGGAGATGAGCTCGGCCAAGGTAGCAGGAAAGTCACGAGTAGCTAATTCATCCTTGATACGACCTGCCAGCCCATTCCAGAAGGCGGAGACGAAAGCCTCTTCGTTCCATTTTAATTTAGAGGACAGGGTCTGCAACTGCACAACATACTGTCCCACAGATCGGCTACCCTGGCGAATCCTCAGGATTTCAGTGGCCGCAGAAGAAACTCTGCCAGGTTCGTCGAAGATGCGACGGAAAGAGGTAATGAAAGCTTCATAGTCATTGAGCAGGGGGTCATAGCGTTCCCAGAGAGGGGACACCCAGTCCAGAGCTGACCCTGCCAGGAGAGACACAATATATGCCACCTTTGCCTTGGAGGTTGGGAAGTGAGACGACTGCAGGGTGAAATGAACATCGCATTGGTTCAGGAACCCACGGCATCCCTTTGGCGAACCATCAAACTTGCTGGGAGTTGGTAGTTGCATGTGATGAGGAACTACGGATCCTGTTGTAGAAACAGGAACTGGAATCACTGGTGCGGGAGCCACCGACACTGAGGGAGCCGCCTGGGGCGGGGACAAGGCCTGAAGAAATTGAGACACTTGGCGTTGGGTAGTTTCCACTTGTTCAAGACGAGCCACGATGCTTTGAAAGACGTCCGCCATGGAAGCCTGTTCAACACCCGACTCCATTGGGTCAGTACAAACTGTCACAACTGAAGGGCTGGATGAAGTCGTGTGGTGTGTAGCAACCGGAGGCGGACCAGAGGAGGAAGGATTAAATCGTGCAGGTTTAATAATAGAATTCATCAATGGAAACAATACACACTTGAATACTTTCTTTAAGTGGCAGTTAGTGGTAAATAATACTTGAGCCAGCACTTTTAGAAGAAGAAAGTTCATTTGAATAATGACAGTTCAATAGCACAGGACGACATGCAGGGGTCTTGAAGAATTAGAGGATCCGGAAAGAGAATGTACTTGATGGTAAATGAAGGATCCTTGAAGACTGGAAGAAGATGAATGATGAAATGAAGATTGCAGAATTGCTTGGAAGCAGGAGACTTGAAGAGCTAGGCCAGGAAGCTCAGGGATACAGGCAGAGGCCAGACTGTGGAGAGAACTGGCAGCAGTAGCCTAGACCAGCACAGAGCACGAGCAAGGCACCAAGGTCAGGAGAGGTGAGTCAGAGAGCCGGAGTCAGCTGGGAGCTGTGAACGCCTCGGGAGACTCTTTGTACTGACACTGAACAGCCCTAGGCAGATCCCGTATATCCCAAGAGGGCGGCTGCCATTGGCTGTCAGGTCAGTATGGGCGGAAACCTCAGACCTGGGCCAATCTGCTATTTGCCCTTAACCAAGATGGTGGCACCGGCCTCCCGGCGCCATTACAGCACACACCTGTCGGCGTCCCACGCTGCCTGCTGCCCACCAGACTGCCGCTGCCCGCTGCCGCTGACCACTACACGCTAGCCGACGGTGGGCGCGAACGGGTGAGTAATATGCCCACCGCGCATCGCCGCGGCTGCGTGTGACACAGGGCCTAACTGCATATGCTAAAGCCTGCCTATTTTGAATGGTGTAGTGGCCCCTGCAACCTCCAAAAATATCAGGACTTACATCCCCAATAACCTGCTAACTCACCCCTGAAATACATACTTATTTACCCTATTTTGTTCATTGGACTCATTTCTCATTTGAAATGCCCATTTTTGGGGGGCCAGAAATGTGCGTCTTTAAAAGGTGATTTCTACGATACCCCACTTTTGCGCGTCGGACCTCAACTTTTCCTGTAAACGCAGAAAAACCGCAATTTTCAGGAGAAATGAGACAGACATCCCCTCCCTCTGCCACCCACCCGCCCAACTGACAGCCAGCCATTAGACATGCACAGATAGTTCTGAGGGTCTGTCTGTGGTGTCATAAAGGGCCTGCTGATCAATGGGCAGCTTTCTGATTGGCTGCTGTATTTGATTGACAGATGGAAGCTGGCAGCTGATTGGCTGTCTAGCCTAAAGTGCTTTACACACCTCCCTGATGATACCACTGGCTAAGACTCCACCTCAGCTCATTGGGTAATGAAAAATTTAGAACAATTGATGGATGAAAGCAGGCAGGCCGGCCATTTTGGGACGCTCAGTGGACTTGTTTTATGCAATGCACCTTTGTATATTCACGTGCATTCGCTTCATGCTGTCACCACTGTGCATAAAAATTTGGAAACATGGCATACAGTGTATCATTTGGTGTCTAAGTCATGTTTCCCATATTTTCCCTTCCCAGTTACAAGCCAGTTTGAGTGTTTGGGGCACTTTTTAGCTAAAATAATCCTACGGGGCCTAACTGCATATGCTAAAGCCTGCCTATTTTGAATGGTCTAGTGGCCCCTGCAACCTCCAAAAATATCAGGACTTACTTCCCCAATAACCTGCTAACTCCCCCCTGAAATACATACTTATTCACCCTATTTTGTTCATTGGACTCATTTCTCATTTGAAATGCCCATTTTTGGGGGGCCAGAAATGTGCGTCTTTAAAAGGTGATTTCTACGATACCCCACTTTTGCGCGTCGGACCTCAACTTTTCCGGTAAACGCAGAAAAACCGCAATTTTCAGGAGAAACGAGACAGACATCCCCTCCCTCTGCCACCCACCCGCCCAACTGAAAGCCAGCCATTAGACATGCACAGATAGTTCTGAGGGTCTGTCTGTGATGTCATAAAGGGCCTGCTGATCAATGGGCAGCTTTCTGATTAGCTGCTGTATTTGATTGACAGATGGAAGCTGGCAGCTGATTGGCTGTCTAGCCTAAAGTGCTTTACACACCTCCCTGATGGTACCACTGGCTAAGACTCCACCTCAGCTCATTGGGTTATGAAAAATTTAGAACAATTAATGGATGAAAGCAGGCAGGCCGGCCATTTTGGGACGCTCATTGGACTTGTTTTTATGCAATGCACCTTTGTATATTCACATGCATTCGCTTCATGCTGTAACCACTGTGCATAAAAATTTGGAAACATGGCATACAGTGTATCATTTGGTGTCTAAATCATGTTTCCCATGTTTTTCCTTCCCAGATACTAGCCCGTTTGAGTGTTTGGGGCACTTTTTAGCTAAAATCATCCTACAGGGCCTAACTGCATATGCTAAAGCCTGCCTATTTTGAATAGTCTAGTGGCCCCTGCAACCTCCAAAAATATCAGGACTTACTTCCCCAATAGGGTTGCCAATCCCGGGGCATTTTTTCAATCCCGGGATTCGGGATTGAAAAATGCTCAATCCCGGGATTCCCGGGATCCCGGGATTGGCCTCCCTGATACAAAAAAACCCACACAGCTGTCCCCATCCCCCCCAAACTGCCCACACCGTTAATCAATTATAAGCAGAATAATCCCAAACCACTATCCCCCTGCCTGCACTGCACTGTCACTTACATTGAGGTGGTGACAGGCAGTTGCAGGAACATCTGAAGCAAGCCGGCGGCCAGGTTGGACGAGCTGCACAGCGGGCGTCCAGGTTGGACGAGCTGCACAGCGGGCGGCCAGGTAGGGCGAGCTGCACAGCGGGCAGCCAGGGAGGATGAGCTGCACAGCGGGCAGGTGTGTGGCCAGGCAACCTAGTACAGAACAGTGTGCTATAGCGGTATGACGGCGGCCGGGCTGTGCAGCGTGACGTGATGTCAGGGGTCACGCTGCGCAGCCCGGCCACCGCCATGATGCCGCTACAGCACACTCACTGTTCCTATCAGCCACACTGCTGTCTGCCGGTAAATTACTATCGGGCACTAATCCCGCAATCCCGGGATTGGAAGGCTCAATCCCGGGATTGAAATCCCGCCTTTTTTAGGCCAAAATCCCGGGATCCCGCCGATCCCGATCCCGGGATTGGCCTCCCTATTCCCCAATAACCTGCTAACTCACCCCTGAAATACATACTTATTCACCCTATTTTTTTAATTGGACTCATTTCTCATTTGAAATGCCCATTTTTGGGGGGCCAGAAATGTGCGTCTTTAACCCCTTCCCGACATTTGACGTATATATACGTCATGGCCGGGAAGTACTTCCCGACACATGACGTATATATACGTCATGGCTTCTAACTGTCACTGCGTCTAGAGACACAGTGACAGAGGGACGATGTCTGCTGTCCCTGACAGCAGACATGTCCCTGCATGCCCAGGGGGGGCTGCGATGCCGCCCCCCCGTCGGCGATCGCTGTGATTGGCTGTTCAGTGTGAACAGCCAATTACAGCGTTTTCTGTGTCACCGGCGAATAACGTTCGCCGGTGACACGGGATCGGAGGTGATTGGTGCTGTAAAGTACAGCACCAATCACCGCGGGGTGTAAGGGTGACACTGGTGTCACCCCACCTCACCCCGCCCGCCCCCAAAGGCCGTGATTGGTCCGTCGGACCGACGGACCAATCACAGCCATGGAGGGGGGTTTAAACTAACGGGGACTACACTGCAGACGCCATTCCGGTCTGGAATAGCGTGCAGTGCGGTCACCGTGCCCAGCTGTCGCCATTTACTGACCAGAACCTTGCTCAATACTTACCTGATCACTGCTTGGGATCTTGCTTCATCTTGTGACATCCTGTGCTGTGTTGTGCTGTGTTGTGCTGCTGCAGTGTCATCGAGTTAGAGAGAGAGAGAGATAGAGAGAGAGAGATAGAGAGGCCTAGTGACAGAGAGTGCTATATTTTGTGCTGCTGCAGTGTAATAGAGTTATAGATAGAGAGATAGAGAGAGATAGAGAGAGAGAGATAGAGAGAGATAGAGAGATAGTGACAGATCGTGCTATATATTTTTTATATAACTGACTGCTGCCCCCCCTTTTGTGCTGATCAGTATAAATTAACTGATCAGCAACTTTTTGGGGGCGCAGGGTATTTTTTATATATATATATATACCTGCTGCAGTGTCATAGAGTGATAGATAGTGAGAGATAGAGAGATAGAGAGAGATAGTGACAGAGAGTGATAGAGACTGCTATATTTTGTCTGCTGCCCCCCTTTTGTGCACCCCCAGCAACTTTTTGGGGGTGCAGGGGTTATTTTTCATATATATAACTGTCAGTGCTGCTGCTGCAGTGTCATAGAGTGATAGATAGTGAGATAGAGAGAGATAGAGAGAGATAGAGAGAGATAGAGAGAGATAGAGAGAGATAGTGACAGAGAGTGATAGAGAGTGCTAAATTTTGTGTCTGCTGCCCCCGCCTTTTGTGCTGATCACTATATCTGAGGTGATCAGCAACTTTTTAGGGGTGCAGAGGTTTTTTTTTTTTATATATACCTGCCAGTTGCACTGTCAGTTGCACCAAAGGTTGTGCACCTGCTGCCCCTCACTGGTAATCAGTGTCGCATCACTGATCACCTTTTTTTTTTTTGTGTGTGCTGTGGGGTCTTTTTTTAATTTTTTTTTTACACACACTGTGATTTTGGGGGTGTCCTGTGGCCGCTGTGCGCTGATCAGTGACGTACATCACTGATCATCTTTTTCGGTACAGGGTTGATCTATTTTTTTTTTTTTTTTATCAAATTCCTGTTGCCTTTGAGCGCTGTTCAGTGACGGACGTTACTGACCAACATCTGTGCTCAATTTTTGGCGCAGGACCTTTTTTTTTTTTTTTTTAACCCCTTCAATTTTTTTTTTTTTTTTTAACCCCTTCATTTTTTTTTTTTTGTATAAAGTATTTTTTTTTTTCTGCACTACATACACACTACACACTACATACCCCCCTGGTTCAAATAAAGTTTGTACCCCCCCCTACACTATACACGTGTTGAAACATTTCACTACCAGTAACACAAAAATAAAAATGGCATCCCAAATGTCATCCCAAATGTCATCCCAGTCATCCAGAAGAATGTATTCAGTGGAGGAGGCATATGCCCTGCTTGCTTCTGACTCTGACACAGCCAGTGATGCAAGCGGGGAATTTGAAGGATTCGCCTTAAGCTCCTCTTCCTCCTCTGGTGATGAGGGACCCCCTCAAAGACGCCCCCGTAGAGCAGCTGAGACCCCCCCCCCAATAATTGATCTCGTATGGACCCCACCACCAGACAATTTTGAGCCCCAGGCTCCTGAGTTTTTGGCCATGCCAGGAATCCAATTTGATTCCACAGGTCTCAGAGAAATTGACTTTTTCAAATTATTTTTCTCTGATGATTTTATAAATTTAATGGTGGACCAAACTAATTTATATGCCCAGCAGTTTATTGCTCAAAACCCCACGTCATCATTTGCTAGGTGGACCCCTGTAGATGCAGTAGAGATGATGACGTTTTGGGGTCTGGTGTTTCATATGGGCATAGTAAAAAAGCCAGAAATTAGGCAATATTGGAGTACAGATGTTCTGTACAGCACCCCATTTTACCGTATGGCCATGCCCCGGGCTCGATTTGAGACGATCCTTAAATTTTTGCATTACAACGATAATGCACAGTGCCCACCCAGAGATGATCCCACCTTTGACCGGTTATTCAAAGTCAGGCCGGTCATTGATCATTTCAGTGCCAAATTTGAAGAGATGTACATCCCAGATAAATTCATTTGCATAGACGAGTCCCTTATACATTTTAAAGGAAGGGTTAAATTCCGCCAGTACCTTCCCAGTAAGAGGGCAAGGTATGGCATAAAAATGTATAAGCTGTGTGAAAGCACCTCAGGGTACACTCACAGGTTTAGGGTATATGAAGGGAAGGATTCAAGAATTGAACCGCCAGAATGCCCCCCCTCCCTCGTAGGTGTTAGTGGAAAAATTGTCTGGGATTTAGTGCACCCCTTCCTGGATAAAGGTTATCACCTCTATGTGGATAACTTTTACACTAGCATCCCCCTGTTTAAGGCCCTTGGTTCAAGAGGTACAGCAGCTTGCGGTACTGTGCGCAAGAACCACAGAGGCCTCCCAAAAACGCACATTGCCCAAGTAATGAGAAGGGGTGAAAGCAGGGGAATATGCACCGAAAATATGTTGTTGGTCAAATATAAGGACAAGAGGGATGTCCTTATACTGACAACAATTCACGGAGACAGTACCACCTCCGTCCCTGTACGAGGTACCAGTACCCACACCTCAAAACCTAATTGTATCCTGGATTACAATAGGTACATGGGCGGAGTGGATCTTTCAGATCAGGTACTGAAGCCGTACAGTGCCCTGCGGAAAACAAAAATCTGGTACAAGAAGCTGGCCGTGTATATCATCCAGATGGCACTGTATAACGCTTACGTGCTATTCCGTTCTACCGGCCAGAGGGGGACATTTATGCACTTTCAAGAGGAAGTCATAAAGGGCCTAGTATTTGGGAACCAGCAGGCAGAGGGCCCCAGTACTTCTAGTACTGGCCCCCGTATTGTACCAGGGCAGCATTTTCCGAACGAAATCCCCTCCACTGCAAGAAAGGGCAGGACACAAAAAAGGTGCAAAGTTTGCTATAAAAAGGGAATAAGAAAGGAAACTATTTTCCACTGTGAAACTTGCCCCGACAAACCCGGCCTATGTATAAAGGAGTGTTTTAAAATATACCACACATCTATGGATTATTAGGTTCATCATTTCACCGTGCTTCGGGGGTCTTGCTAATGCCACATAGCACCCACCAACATTCCACCAGAATCTGAGCTGCAAAATCCAAAAATCACTCCTTCCCTTCTGAGTCCTGCCATGCACCCAACTGGTATTTTTTGGTCACATATGAGGCATTGCCATACTCGGGAGAAATTGGGGCACATATTTTGGGGTGCTTTTTCTCCTTCATACCTTCTGAAAATGAAAAATTTTGAGCCAGAACTGCATTTTTGTGTAAAAAAATGTAATTTTTCATTTTCACTGCCCACTTGTATCAAAATTGGTGAAACCCCTGGGGGTTTGAAATGTACACTATACCCCTAGATGAATTCCCTGAGGGGTGTAGTTTGCAAAATGGGGTCACTTGTGGGGGGGTTCCACTGTATTGGTGCTTTGGGGGTCTTGCTAATGCGACATAGCACCCACCATCATTCCACCAGAATTTGTGCTGCAAAATCCAAATATCACTCCTTCCCTTCTGAGTCCTGCCACTTTTTGGTCACACATGAGGCATTGCCGTACTCGGGAGAAATTGGGGCACATTTTGGGGTGCTTTGTCTCCTTCATTCCTTCTGAAAATGAAAAATTTTGAGCCAGAACTGCATTTTTGTGTAAAAAAATGTAATTTTTCATTTTCACTGCCCACTTGTATCAAAATTGGTGAAACCCCTGGGGGTTTGAAATGTACACTATACCCCTAGATCAATTCCCTGAGGGGTGTAGTTTGCAAAATGGGGTGACTTGTGGGGGGGTTCCACTGTATTGGTGCAACATAGCACCCACCATTCATTCCACCAAAATCTGTGCTGCAAAATCCAAAAATCACTCCTTGCCTTCTGAGTCCTGCCATGCACCCAACTGGTATTTTTTGGTCACATGTGAGGCATTGCCGTACTCGGGAAAAATTGGGGCACAGATTTTGGGGTGCTTTTTCTCCTTCATACCTTCTGAAAATGAAAAATTTTGAGCCAGAACTGCATTTTTGTGTAAAAAAATGTAATTTTTCATTTTCACTGCCCACTTGTATCAAAATTGGTGAAACCCCTGGGGGTTTGAAATGTACACTATACCCCTAGATGAATTCCCTGAGGGGTGTAGTTTGCAAAATGGGGTCACTTGTGGGGGGGTTCCACTGTATTGGTGCAACATAGCACCCACCATTCATTCCACCAAAATCTGTGCTGCAAAATCCAAAAATCACTCCTTCCCTTCTGAGTCCTGCCATGCACCCAACTGGTATTTTTTGGTCACATGTGAGGCATTGCCGTACTCGGGAGAAATTGGGGCACAGATTTTGGGGTGCTTTTTCTCCTTCATACCTTCTGAAAATGAAAAATTTTGAGCCAGAACTGCATTTTTGTGTAAAAAAATGTAATTTTTCATTTTCACTGCCCACTTGTATCAAAATTGGTGAAACCCCTGGGGGTTTGAAATGTACACTATACCCCTAGATGAATTCCCTGAGGGGTGTAGTTTGCAAAATGGGGTCACTTGTGGGGGGGTTCCACTGTATTGGTGCTTGGGGGGTCTTGCTAATGCGACATAGCACCCACCAAAATTCCACCAGAATCTGAGCTGCAAAATCCAAAAATCACTCCTTCCCTTCTGAGTCCTGCCATGCACCCAACTGGTATTTTTTGGTCACATGTGAGGCATTGCCGTACTCGGGAGAAATTGGGGCACAGATTTTGGGGTGCTTTTTCTCCTTCATACCTTCTGAAAATGAAAAATTTTGAGCTAGAACTGCATTTTTGTGTAAAAAAATGTAATTTTTCATTTTCACTGCCCAGTTGTATCAAAATTGGTGAAACCCCTGGGGGTTTGAAATGTACACTATACCCCTAGATGAATTCCCTGAGGGGTTTTGTTTGCAAAATGGGGTCACTTGTGGGGGGGTTCCACTGTATTGGTGCTTGGGGGGTCTTGCTAATGCGACATAGCACCCACCAAAATTCCACCAGAATCTGAGCTGCAAAATCCAAAAATCACTCCTTCCCTTCTGAGTCCTGCCATGCACCCAACTGGTATTTTTTGGTCACATGTGAGGCATTGCCGTACTCGGGAGAAATTGGGGCACAGATTTTGGGGTGCTTTTTCTCCTTCATACCTTCTGAAAATGAAAAATGTTGAGCCAGAACTGCATTTTTGTGTAAAAAAATGTAATTTTTCATTTTCACTGCCCAGTTGTATCAAAATTGGTGAAACCCCTGGGGGTTTGAAATGTACACTATACCCCTAGATGAATTCCCTGAGGGGTGTAGTTTGCAAAATGTGGTCACTTGTGGGGGGGTTCCACTGTATTGGTGCTTGGGGGGTCTTGCTAATGCGACATAGCACCCACCAAAATTCCACCAGAATCTGAGCTGCAAAATCCAAAAATCACTCCTTCCCTTCTGAGTCCTGCCATGCACCCAACTGGTATTTTTTGGTCACATGTGAGGCATTGCCGTACTCGGGAGAAATTGGGGCACATATTTTGGGGTGCTTTTTCTCCTTCATACCTTCTGAAAATGAAAAATTTTGAGCCAGAACTGCATTTTTGTGTAAAAAAATGTAATTTTTCATTTTCACTGCCCAGTTGTATCAAAATTGGTGAAACCCCTGGGGGTTTGAAATGTACACTATACCCCTAGATGAATTCCCTGAGGGGTGTAGTTTGCAAAATGGGGTCACTTGTGGGTGGGTTCCACTGTATTGGTGCTTGGGGGGTCTTGCTAATGCGACATAGCACCCACCAAAATTCCACCAGAATCTGAGCTGCAAAATCCAAAAATCACTCCTTCCCTTCTGAGTCCTGCCATGCACCCAACTGGTATTTTTTGGTCACATGTGAGGCATTGCCGTACTCGGGAGAAATTGGGGCACATATTTTGGGGTGCTTTTTCTCCTTCATACCTTCTGAAAATGAAAAATTTTGAGCCAGAACTGCATTTTTGTGTAAAAAAATGTAATTTTTCATTTTCACTGCCCACTTGTATCAAAATTGGTGAAACCCCTGGGGGTTTGAAATGTACACTATACCCCTAGATGAATTCCCTGAGGGGTGTACTTTGCAAAATGGGGTGACTTGTGGGGGGGTTCCACTGTATTGGTGCAACATAGCACCCACCATTCATTCCACCAAAATCTGTGCTGCAAAATCCAAAAATCACTCCTTCCCTTCTGAGTCCTGCCATGCACCCAACTGGTATTTTTTGGTCACATGTGAGGCATTGCCGTACTCGGGAGAAATTGGGGCACAGATTTTGGGGTGCTTTTTCTCCTTCATACCTTCTGAAAATGAAAAATTTTGAGCCAGAACTGCATTTTTGTGTAAAAAAATTTAATTTTTCATTTTTACTGCCCAGTTGTATCAAAATTGGTGAAACCCCTGGGGGTTTGAAATGTACACTATACCCCTAGATGAATTCCCTGAGGGGTGTAGTTTGCAAAATGGGGTCACTTGTGGGGGGGTTCCACTGTATTGGTGCTTGGGGGGTCTTGCTAATGCGACATAGCACCCACCAAAATTCCACCAGAATCTGAGCTGCAAAATCCAAAAATCACTCCTTCCCTTCTGAGTCCTGCCATGCACCCAACTGGTATTTTTTGGTCACATGTGAGGCATTGCCGTACTCGGGAGAGATTGGGGCACATATTTTGGGGTGCTTTTTCTCCTTCATACCTTCTGAAAATGAAAATTTTTGAGCCAGAACTGCATTTTTGTGTAAAAAATTTAATTTTTCATTTTCACTGCCCAGTTGTACCACAATTGGTGAAACCCCTGGGGGTTTGAAATGTACACTATACCCCTAGATGAATTCCCTGAGGGGTGTAGTTTGCAAAATGGGGTCACTTGTGGGGGGGTTCCTAAATTTTAGCATCTTATGGTGCCTAGAAACCTACATGGTGCCTAAAAAATAATCTCATAAAAAGGAGGCTCCAAAATCAAGTAGGTGCTCCTTCTATTATGAAGCCTGTGGTTTGGTCAACGTGCACACTAGGGCCACATATAGGATATTTATGAAAACAAAAGAATTGGGGGAATCAATTTTTAGTCACATTTCTCTAGTAAAATGTACTGTGTTCCTTAGAAAAATGTATTCAAATTGCAAATCTGCAAAAAAAATGAAATTTTGAAATTTCACCTACACTTTGTTTTAATTCCTGTGAAACACCTAAAGGGTTAACAAACTTCCAAAATGCTGTTTTGAATACTGTGAGGGGTGCAGTTTTTGAAATGGTATCATTTATGGGGGTGTCTCACATACAAGTCCCTCAAAGTCACATCAGAACTGAACTGGTCCCTAAAAAAATCAGTGTTTGAAATTTTCTTGAAAATTTGAGAATTTGCTATTCATATTGTAAGCCTCCTAGTGTCCAAAAAAATTAAAAGGAAGTTGAAATAATGATGTCAACATAAAGTAGACATATGGTCTATGTTAGTTATTAACTATTTTGAGTGGTATGATTATTTGTCTCACAAGCAGAAAATTTAACATTTTGCAAATTGCTAAATTTTCCATTTTTTTACGACATTTTGGTATTTTTCACAAAAAAACACAGACTGTATTGACCCAAATTTACCACTAATTTGAAGTACAATGTGTCACGAAAAAACAATCTCAAAATCACTGGGATAAGTAAAAGCAAAAAAAAGTTATCCCCACTTAAGTGAGACATGTCAGATTTGAAAAAAAGGGCTCTGTCAGGAACGCAAAAACTGGCTCTGTCAGGAAGGGGTTAAAAGGTGATTTCTACGATACCCCACTTTTGCGCGTCGGACCTCAACTTTTCCCGTAAACGCAGAAAAACCGCAATTTTCAGGAGAAACGAGACAGACATCCCCTCCCTCTGCCACCCACCCGCCCAACTGACAGCCAGCCATTAGACATGCACAGATAGTTCTGAGGGTCTGTCTGTGATGTCATAAAGGGCCTGCTGATCATTGGGCAGCTTTCAAATTGGCTGCTGTATTTGATTGACAGATGGAAGCTGGCAGCTGATTGGCTGTCTAGCCTAAACTGCTTTACACACCTCCCTGATGGTACCACTGGTTAAGACTCCACCTCAGCTCATTGGGTAATGAAAAATTTAGAACAATTGATGGATGAAAGCAGGCAGGCCGGACATTTTGGGACGCTCATTGGACTTGTTTAATGCAATGCACCTTTGTATATTCACATGCATTCGCTTCATGCTGTAACCACTGTGCATAAAAATTTGGAAACATGGCATACAGTGTATCATTCGGTGTCTAAGTCATGTTTCCCATATTTTCCCTTCCCAGATACAAGCCCGTTTGAGTGTTTGGGGCACTTTTTAGCTAAAATCATCCTACAGGGCCTAACTGCATATGCTAAAGCCTGCCTATTTTGAATGGTGTAGTGGCCCCTGCAACCTCCAAAAATATCAGGATTTTCTTCCCCAATAACCTGCTAACTCTCCCCTGAAATACATACTTATTCACCCTATTTTGTTCATTGGACTCATTTCTCATTTGAAATGCCCATTTTTGGGGGGCCAGAAATGTGTGTCTTTAAAAGGTGATTTCTACGATACCCCACTTTTGCACGTCGGACCTCAACTTTCCCGTAAATGCAGAAAAACCGCAATTTTCAGGAGAAACGAGACAGACATCCCCTCCCTCTGCCACCCACCCGCCCAACTGAAAGCCAGCCATTAGACATGCACAGATAGTTCTGAGGGTCTGTCTGTGATGTCATAAAGGGCCTGCTGATTAATGGGCAGCTTTCTGATTGGCTGCTGTATTTGATTGACAGATGGAAGCTGGCAGCTGATTGGCTGTCTAGCCTAAAGTGCTTTACACACCTCCCTGATGGTACCACTGGCTAAGACTCCACCTCAGCTCATTGGGTAATGAAAAATTTAGAACAATTGATGGATGAAAGCAGGCAGGCCGGCCATTTTGGGACGCTCATTGGACTTGTTTAATGCAATGCACCTTTGTATTTTCACATGCATTCGCTTCATGCTGTAACCACTGTGCATAAAAATTTGGAAACATGGCATATAGTGTATCATTTGGTGTCTAAGTCATGTTTCCCATATTTTCCCTTCCCAGATACAAGCCCATTTGAGTGTTTGGGGCACTTTTTAGCTAAAATCATCCTACAGGGCCTAACTGCATATGCTAAAGCCTGCCTATTTTGAATGGTCTAGTGGCCCCTGCAACCTCCAAAAATATCAGGACTTACTTCCCCAATAACCTGCTAACGCACCCCTGAAATACATACTTATTCACGCTATTTTGTTCATTGGACTCATTTCTCATTTGAAATGCCCATTTTTGGGGGGCCAGAAATGTGCGTCTTTAAAAGGTGATTTCTACGATACCCCACTTTTGCGCGTCGGACCTCAACTTTTCCTGTAAACGCAGAAAAACCACAATTTTCAGGAGAAACGAGACAGACATCCCCTCCCTCTGCCACCCACCCGCCCAACTGAAAGACAGCCATTAGACATGCACAGATAGTTCTGAGGGTCTGTCTGTGATGTCATAAAGGGCCTGCTGATCAATGGGCAGCTTTCTGATTGGCTGCTGTATTTGATTGACAGATGGAAGCTGGCAGCTGATTGGCTGTATAGCCTAAAGTGCTTTACACACCTCCCTGATGGTACCACTGGCTAAGACTCCACCTCAGCTCATTGGGTAATGAAAAATTTAGAACAATTGATGGATGAAAGCAGGCAGGCAGGCCATTTTGGGACGCTCATTGGACTTGTTTAATGCAATGCACCTTTGTATTTTCACATGCATTCGCTTCATGCTGTAACCACTGTGCATAAAAATTTGGAAACATGGCATACAGTGTATCATTTGGTGTCTAAGTCATGTTTCCCATATTTTCCCTTCCCAGATACAAGCCCGTTTGAGTGTTTGGGGCACTTTTTAGCTAAAATCATCCTACAGGGCCTAACTGCATATGCTAAAGCCTGCCTATTTTGAATGGTCTAGTGGTCCCTGCAACCTCCAAAAATATCAGGATTTACTTCCCCAATAGCCTGCTAACTCACCCCTGAAATACATACTTATTCACCCTATTTTGTTAATTGAACTCATTTCTCATTTGAAATGCCCATTTTTTGGGGGCCAGAAATGTGCGTCTTTAAAAGGTGATTTCTACGAGACCCCACTTTTGCGCGTCGGACCTCAACTTTTCCCGTAAACGCAGAAAAACCGCAATTTTCATGAGAAACGAGACAGACATCCCCTCCCTCTGCCACCCACCCGCCCAACTGACAGCCAGCCATTAGACATGCACAGATAGTTCTGAGGGTCTGTCTGTGATGTCATAAAGGGCCTGCTGATCAATGGGCAGCTTTCTGATTGGCTGCTGTATTTGATTGACAGATGGAAGCTGGCAGCTGATTGGCTGTCTAGCCTAACGTGCTTTACACACCTCCCTGATGGTACCACTGGCTAAGACTCCACCTCAGCTCATTGGGTAATGAAAAATTTAGAACAATTGATGGATGAAAGCAGGCAGGCCGGCCATTTTGGGACGCTCAGTGGACTTGTTTAATGCAATGCACCTTTGTATATTCACATGCATTCGCTTCATGCTGTAACCACTGTGCATAAAAATTTGGAAACATGGCATACAGTGTATCATTTGGTGTCTAAGTCATGTTTCCCATAATTTCCCTTCCCAGATACAAGCACTTTTGAGTGTTTGGGGCACTTTTTAGCTAAAATCATCCTACAGGGCCTAACTGCATATGCTAAAGCCTGCCTATTTTGAATGGTGTAGTGGCCCCTGCAACCTCCAAAAATATCAGGACTTACTTCCCCAATAACCTGCTAACTCACCCCTGAAATACATACTTATTCACCCTATTTTGTTCATTGGACTCATTTCTCATTTGAAATGCCCATTTTTGGGGGGCCAGAAATGTGCGTCTTTAAAAGGTGATTTCTACGATACCCCACTTTTGCGCGTCGGACCTCAACTTTTCCCGTAAACGCAGAAAAACCACAATTTTCAGGAGAAACGAGACAGACATCCCTGCCACCCACCCGCCCAACTGAAAGCCAGCCATTAGACATGCACAGATAGTTCTGAGGGTCTGTCTGTGATGTCATAAAGGGCCTGCTGATCAATGGGCAGCTTTCTGATTGGCTGCTGTATTTGATTGACAGATGGAAGCTGGCAGCTGATTGGCTGTATAGCCTAAAGTGCTTTACACACCTCCCTGATGGTACCACTGGCTAAGACTCCACCTCAGCTCATTGGGTAATGAAAAATTTAGAACAATGGATGGATGAAAGCAGGCAGGCCGGCCATTTTGGGACGCTCATTGGACTTGTTTAATGCAATGCACCTTTGTATTTTCACATGCATTCGCTTCATGCTGTAACCACTGTGCATAAAAATTTGGAAACATGGCATACAGTGTATCATTTGGTGTCTAAGTCATGTTTCCCATATTTTCCCTTCCCAGATACAAGCCCGTTTGAGTGTTTGGGGCACTTTTTAGCTAAAATCATCCTACAGGGCCTAACTGCATATGCTAAAGCCTGCCTATTTTGAATGGTGTAGTGGCCCCTGCAACCTCCAAAAATATCAGGACTTACTTCCTTAATAACCTGCTAACTCACCCCTGAAATACATACTTATTCACCCTATTTTGTTCATTGGACTCATTTCTCATTTGAAATGCCCATTTTTGGGGGGCCAGAAATGTGCGTCTTTAAAGGGTGATTTCTACGATACCCCACTTTTGCGCGTCGGACCTCAACTTTTCCCGTAAACGCAGAAAAACCGCAAGTTTCAGGAGAAACGAGACAGACATCCCCTCCCTCTGCCACCCACCCGCCCAACTGAAAGACAGCCATTAGACATGCACAGATAGTTCTGAGGGTCTGTCTGTGATGTCATAAAGGGCCTGCTGATTAATGGGCAGCTTTCTGATTGGCTGCTGTATTTGATTGACAGATGGAAGCTGGCAGCTGATTGGCTGTCTAGCCTAAAGTGCTTTACACACCTCCCTGATGGTACCACTGGCTAAGACTCCACCTCAGCTCATTGGGTAATGAAAAATTTAGAACAATTGATGGATGAAAGCAGGCAGGCCGGCCATTTTGGGATGCTCATTGGACTTGTTTAATGCAATGCACCTTTGTATTTTCACATGCATTCGCTTCATGCTGTAACCACTGTGCATAAAAATTTGGAAACATGGCATACAGTGTATCATTTGGTGTCTAAGTCATGTTTCCCATGTTTTTCCTTCCCAGATACTAGCCCGTTTGAGTGTTTGGGGCACTTTTTAGCTAAAATCATCCTACGGGGCCTAACTGCATATGCTAAAGCCTGCCTATTTTGAATGGTCTAGTGGCCCCTGCAACCTCCAAAAATATCAGGACTTACTTCCCCAATAACCTGCTAACTCACCCCTGAAATACATACTTATTCACACTATTTTGTTAATTGGACTCATTTCTCATTTGAAATGCCCATTTTTGGGCGGCCAGAAATGTGCGTCTGTAAAAGGTGATTTCTACGTTACCCCACATTTGCGCGTCGGACCTCAACTTTTCCCGTAAACGCAGAAAAACCGCAAGTTTCAGGAGAAACGAGACAGACATCCCCTCCCTCTGCCACCCACCCGCCCAACTGAAAGCCAGCCATTAGACATGCACAGATAGTTCTGAGGGTCTGTCTGTGATGTCATAAAGGGCCTGCTGATTAATGGGCAGCTTTCTGATTGGCTGCTGTATTTGATTGACAGATGGAAGCTGGCAGCTGATTGGCTGTCTAGCCTAAAGTGCTTTACACACCTCCCTGATGGTACCACTGGCTAAGACTCCACCTCAGCTCATTGGGTAATGAAAAATTTAGAACAATTGATGGATGAAAGCAGGCAGGCCAGCCATTTTGGGACGCTCATTGGACTTGTTTAATGCAATGCACCTTTGTATTTTCACATGCATTCGCTTCATGTTGTAACCACTGTGCATAAAAATTTGGAAACATGGCATACAGTGTATCATTTGGTTTCTAAGTCATGTTTCCCATATTTTCCCTTCCCAGATACAAGCCCGTTTGAGTGTTTGGGGCACTTTTTAGCTAAAATCATCCTACAGGGCCTAACTGCATATGCTAAAGCCTGCCTATTTTGAATGGTCTAGTGGCCCCTGCAACCTCCAAAAATATCAGGACTTACTTCCCCAATAGCCTGCTAACTCACCCCTGAAATACATACTTATTCACCCTATTTTGTTCATTGGACTCATTTCTCATTTGAAATGACCATTTTTGGGGGGCCAGAAATGTGCGTCTTTAAAAGGTGATTTCTACGAGACCCCACTTTTGCGCATCGGACCTCAACTTTTCCCGTAAACGCAGAAAAACCGCAATTTTCAGGAGAAACAAGACAGACATCCCCTCCCTCTGCCACCCACCCGCCCAACTGACAGCCAGCCATTAGACATGCACAGATAGTTCTGAGGGTCTGTCTGTGATGTCATAAAGGGCCTGCTGATCAATGGGCAGCTTTCTGATTGGCTGCTGTATTTGATTGACAGATGGAAGCTGGCAGCTGATTGGCTGTCTAGCCTAAAGTGCTTTACACACCTCCCTGATGGTACCACTGGCTAAGACTCCACCTCAGCTCATTGGGTAATGAAAAATTTAGAACAATTGATGGATGAAAGCAGGCAGGCCGGCCATTTTGGGACGCTCATTGGACTTGTTTAATGCAATGCACCTTTGTATTTTCACATGCATTCGCTTCATGCTGTAACCACTGTGCATAAAAATTTGGAAACATGGCATACAGCGTATCATTTGGTGTCTAAGTCATGTTTCCCATGTTTTTCCTTCCCAGATACTAGCCCGTTTGAGTGTTTGGGGCACTTTTTAGCTAAAATCATCATACGGGGCTTAACTGCATATGCTAAAGCCTGCCTATTTTGAATGGTCTCGTGGCCCCTGCAACCTCCAAAAATATCAGGACTTACTTCCCCAATAGCCTGCTAACTCACCCCTGATATACATACTTATTCACCCTATTTTGTTCATTGGACTCATTTCTCATTTGAAATGCCCATTTTTGGGGGGCCAGAAATGTGCGTCTTTGAAAGGTGATTTCTACGAGACCCCACTTTTGCGCGTCGGACCTCAACTTTTCCCGTAAACGCAGAAAAACCGCAATTTTCAGGAGAAACGAGACAGACATCCCCTCCCTCTGCCACCCACCCGCCCAACTGAAAGCCAGCCATTAGACATGCACAGATAGTTCTGAGGGTCTGTCTGTGATGTCATAAAGGGCCTGCTGATTAATGGGCAGCTTTCTGATTGGCTGCTGTATTTGATTGACAGATGGAAGCTGGCAGCTGATTGGCTGTCTAGCCTAAAGTGCTTTACACACCTCCCTGATGGTACCACTGGCTAAGACTCCACCTCAGCTCATTGGGTAATGAAAAATTTAGAACAATTGATGGATGAAAGCAGGCAGGCCGGCCATTTTTGGACGCTCATTGGACTTGTTTAATGCAATGCACCTTTGTATTTTCACATGCATTCGCTTAATGCTGTAACCACTGTGCATAAAAAATTGGAAACATGGCATACAGTGTATCATTTGGTGTCTAAGTCATGTTTCCCATATTTTCCCTTCCCAGATACTAGCCCGTTTGAGTGTTTGGGGCACTTTTTAGCTAAAATCATCCTACAGGGCCTAACTGCATATGCTAAAGCCTGCCTATTTTGAATGGTCTAGTGGCCCCTGCAACCTCCAAAAATATCAGGATTTACTTCCCCAATAACCTGCTAACTCACCCCTGAAATACATACTTATTCACCCTATTTTGTTCATTGGACTCATTTCTCATTTGAAATGCCCATTTTTTGGGGGCCAGAAATGTGCGTTTTTAAAAGGTGATTTCTACGAGACCCCACTTTTGCGCGTCGGACCTCAACTTTTCCCGTAAACGCAGAAAAAACGCAATTTTCAGGAGAAACGAGACAGACATCCCCTCCCTCTGCCACCCACCCGCCCAACTGACAGCCAGCAATTAGACATGCACAGATAGTTCTGTGGGTCTGTCTGTGATGTCATAAAGGGCCTGCTGATCAATGGGCAGCTTTCTGATTGGCTGCTGTATTTGATTGACAGATGGAAGCTGGCAGCTGATTGGCTGTCTAGCCTAAAGTGCTTTACACACCTCCCTGATGGTACCACTGGCTAAGACTCCACCTCAGCTCATTGGGTAATGAAAAATGTAGAACAATTGATGGATGAAAGCAGGCAGGCCGACCATTTTGGGACGCTCAGTGGACTTGTTTAATGCAATGCACCTTTGTATATTCACATGCATTCGCTTCATGCTGTAACCACTGTGCATAAACATTTGGAAACATGGCATACAGTGTATCATTTGGTGTCTAAGTCATGTTTCCCATAATTTCCCTTCCCAGATACAAGCCCGTTTGAGTGTTTGGGGCACTTTTTAGCTAAAATCATCCTACAGGGCCTAACTGCATATGCTAAAGCCTGCCTATTTTGAATGGTGTAGTGGCCCCTGCAACCTCCAAAAATATCAGGACTTACTTCCCCAATAACCTGCTAACTCACCCCTGAAATACATACTTATTCACCCTATTTTGTTCATTGGACTCATTTCTCATTTGAAATGCCCATTTTTGGGGGGCCAGAAATGTGCGTCTTTAAAAGGTGATTTCTACGATACCCCACTTTTGCGCGTCGGACCTCAACTTTTCCTGTAAACGCAGAAAAACCACAATTTTCAGGAGAAACGAGACAGACATCCCCTCCCTCTGCCACCCACCCGCCCAACTGAAAGCCAGCCATTAGACATGCACAGATAGTTCTGAGGGTCTGTCTGTGATGTCATAAAGGGCCTGCTGATCAATGGGCAGCTTTCTGATTGGCTGCTGTATTTGATTGACAGATGGAAGCTGGCAGCTGATTGGCTGTATAGCCTAAAGTGCTTTACACACCTCCCTGATGGTACCACTGGCTAAGACTCCACCTCAGCTCATTGGGTAATGAAAAATTTAGAACAATTGATGGATGAAAGCAGGCAGGCCGGCCATTTTGGGACGCTCATTGGACTTGTTTAATGCAATGCACCTTTGTATTTTCACATGCATTCGCTTCATGCTGTAACCACTGTGCATAAAAATTTGGAAACATGGCATACAGTGTATCATTTGGTGTCTAAGTCATGTTTCCCATATTTTCCCTTCCCAGATACTAGCCCGTTTGAGTGTTTGGGGCACTTTTTAGCTAAAATCATCCTACAGGGCCTAACTGCATATGCTAAAGCCTGCCTATTTTGAATGGTCTAGTGGCCCCTGCAACCTCCAAAAATATCAGGATTTACTTCCCCAATAACCTGCTAACTCACCCCTGAAATACATACTTATTCACCCTATTTTGTTCATTGGACTCATTTCTTATTTGAAATGCCCATTTTTTGGGGGCCAGAAATGTGCGTTTTTAAAAGGTGATTTCTACGAGACCCCACTTTTGCGCGTCGGACCTCAACTTTTCCCGTAAACGCAGAAAAACCGCAATTTTCAGGAGAAACGAGACAGACATCCCCTCCCTCTGCCACCCACCCGCCCAACTGACAGCCAGCAATTAGACATGCACAGATAGTTCTGTGGGTCTGTCTGTGATGTCATAAAGGGCCTGCTGATCAATGGGCAGCTTTCTGATTGGCTGCTGTATTTGATTGACAGATGGAAGCTGGCAGCTGATTGGCTGTCTAGCCTAAAGTGCTTTACACACCTCCCTGATGGTACCACTGGCTAAGACTCCACCTCAGCTCATTGGGTAATGAAAAATGTAGAACAATTGATGGATGAAAGCAGGCAGGCCGACCATTTTGGGACGCTCAGTGGACTTGTTTAATGCAATGCACCTTTGTATATTCACATGCATTCGCTTCATGCTGTAACCACTGTGCATAAACATTTGGAAACATGGCATACAGTGTATCATTTGGTGTCTAAGTCATGTTTCCCATAATTTCCCTTCCCAGATACAAGCCCGTTTGAGTGTTTGGGGCACTTTTTAGCTAAAATCATCCTACAGGGCCTAACTGCATATGCTAAAGCCTGCCTATTTTGAATGGTGTAGTGGCCCCTGCAACCTCCAAAAATATCAGGACTTACTTCCCCAATAACCTGCTAACTCACCCCTGAAATACATACTTATTCACCCTATTTTGTTCATTGGACTCATTTCTCATTTGAAATGCCCATTTTTGGGGGGCCAGAAATGTGCGTCTTTAAAAGGTGATTTCTACGATACCCCACTTTTGCGCGTCGGACCTCAACTTTTCCTGTAAACGCAGAAAAACCACAATTTTCAGGAGAAACGAGACAGACATCCCCTCCCTCTGCCACCCACCCGCCCAACTGAAAGCCAGCCATTAGACATGCACAGATAGTTCTGAGGGTCTGTCTGTGATGTCATAAAGGGCCTGCTGATCAATGGGCAGCTTTCTGATTGGCTGCTGTATTTGATTGACAGATGGAAGCTGGCAGCTGATTGGCTGTATAGCCTAAAGTGCTTTACACACCTCCCTGATGGTACCACTGGCTAAGACTCCACCTCAGCTCATTGGGTAATGAAAAATTTAGAACAATTGATGGATGAAAGCAGGCAGGCCGGCCATTTTGGGACGCTCAGTGGACTTGTTTAATGCAATGCACCTTTGTATTTTCACATGCATTCGCTTCATGCTGTAACCACTGTGCATACAAATTTGGAAACATGGCATACAGTGTATCATTTGGTGTCTAAGTCATGTTTCCCATATTTTCCCTTCCCAGATACAAGCTCGTTTGAGTGTTTGGGGCACTTTTCAGCTAAAATCATCCTACAGGGCCTAACTGCATATGCTAAAGCCTGCCTATTTTGAATGGTCTAGTGGCCCCTGCAACCTCCAAAAATATCAGGATTTACTACTCCAATAACCTGCTAACTCACCCCTGAAATACATACTTATTCACCCTATTTTGTTCATTGGACTCATTTCTCATTTGAAATGCCCATTTTTGGGGGGCCAGAAATGTGCGTCTTTAAAAGGTGATTTCTACGATACCCCACTTTTGCGCGTCGGACCTCAACTTTTCCCGTAAACGCAGAAAAACCACAAGTTTTAGGAGAAACAAGACAGACATCCCCTCCCTCTGCCACCCACCCGCCCAACTGAAAGCCAGCCATAAGACATGCACAGATAGTTCTGAGGGTCTGTCTGTGATGTCATAAAGGGCCTGCTGAACAATGGGCAGCTTTCTGATTGGCTGCTGTATTTGATTGACAGATGGAAGCTGGCAGCTGATTGGCTGTCTAGCCTAAAGTGCTTTACACACCTCCCTGATGGTACCACTGGCTAAGACTCCACCTCAGCTCATTGGGTAATGAAAAATTTAGAACAATTGATGGATGAAAGCAGGCAGGCCAGCCATTTTGGGACGCTCATTGGACTTGTTTAATGCAATGCACCTTTGTATTTTCACATGCATTCGCTTCATGCTGTAACCACTGTGCATAAAAATGTGGAAACATGGCATACAGTGTATCATTTGGTGTCTAAGTCATGTTTCCCATGTTTTTCCTTCCCAGATACTAGCCCGTTTGAGTGTTTGGGGCACTTTTTAGCTAAAATCATCCTACGGGGCCTAACTGCATATGCTAAAGCCTGCCTATTTTGAATGGTCTAGTGGCCCCAGCAACCTCTAAAAATATCAGGACTTACTTCCCCAATAACCTGCTAACTCACCCCTGAAATACATACTTATTCACTCTATTTTGTTAATTGGACTCATTTCTCATTTGAAATGCCCATTTTTGGGCAGCCAGAAATGTGCGTCTTTAAAAGGTGATTTCTACGATACCCCACTTTTGCGCGTCGGACCTCAACTTTTCCCGTAAACGCAGAAAAACCGCAAGTTTCAGGAGAAACGAGACAGACATCCCCTCCCTCTGCCACCCACCCGCCCAACTGAAAGCCAGCCATTAGACATGCACAGATAGTTCTGAGGGTCTGTCTGTGATGTCATAAAGGGCCTGCTGATCAATGGGCAGCTTTCTGATTGGCTGCTGTATTTGATTGACAGATGGAAGCTGGCAGCTGATTGGCTGTCTAGCCTAAAGTGCTTTACACACCTCCCTGATGGTACCACTGGCTAAGACTCCACCTCAGCTCATTGGGTAATGAAAAATTTAGAACAATTGATGGATGAAAGCAGGCAGGTCGGCCATTTTGGGACGCTCAGTGGACTTGTTTAATGCAATGCACCTTTGTATTTTCACATGCATTCGCTTCATGCTATAACCACTGTGCATAAAAATTTGGAAACATGGCATACAGTGTATCATTTGGTGTCTAAGTCATGTTTCCCATATTTTCCCTTCCCAGATACAAGCCCGTTTGAGTGTTTGGGGCACTTTTTAGCTAAAATCATCCTACAGGGCCTAACTGCATATGCTAAAGCCTGCCTATTTTGAATGGTGTAGTGGCCCCTGCAACCTCCAAAAATATCAGGACTTACTTCCCCAATAACCTGCTAACTCACCCCTGAAATACATACTTATTCACCCTATTTTGTTAATTGGACTCATTTCTCATTTGAAATGCCCATTTTTGGGGGGCCAGAAATGTGCGTCTTTAAAAGGTGATTTCTATGATACCCCACTTTTGCGCGTCGGACCTCAACTTTTCCTGTAAACGCAGAAAAACCACACTTTTCAGGAGAAACTAGACAGACATCCCCTCCCTCTGCCACCCACCCGCCCAACTGACAGCCAGCCATTAGACATGCACAGATAGTTCTGAGGGTCTGTCTGTGATGTCATAAAAGGCCTGCTGATCAATGGGCAGCTTTCTGATTGGCTGCTGTATTTGATTGACAGATGGAAGCTGGCAGCTGATTGGCTGTCTAGCCTAAAGTGCTTTACACACCTCCCTGATGGTACCACTGGCTAAGACTCCACCTCAGCTCATTGGGCAATGAAAAATTTAGAACAATTGATGGATGAAAACAGGCAGGCCGGCCATTTTGGGACGCTCAGTGGTCTTGTTTAATGCAATGCACCTTTGTATATTCACATGCATTCGCTTCATGCTGTAACCACTGTGCATAAAAATTTGGAAACATGGCATACAGTGTATCATTTGGTGTCTAAGTCATGTTTCCCATAATTTCCCTTCCCAGATACAAGCACTTTTGAGTGTTTGGGGCACTTTTTAGCTAAAATCATCCTACAGGGCCTAACTGCATATGCTAAAGCCTGCCTATTTTGAATGGTGTAGTGGCCCCTGCAACCTCCAAAAATATCAGGACTTACTTCCCCAATAACCTGCTAACTCACCCCTGAAATACATACTTATTCACCCTATTTTGTTCATTGGACTCATTTCTCATTTGAAATGCCCATTTTTGGGGGGCCAGAAATGTGCGTCTTTAAAAGGTGATTTCTACGATACCCCACTTTTGCGCGTCGGACCTCAACTTTTCCCGTAAACGCAGAAAAACCACAATTTTCAGGAGAAACGAGACAGACATCCCCTCCCTCTGCCACCCACCCGCCCAACTGAAAGCCAGCCATTAGACATGCACAGATAGTTCTGAGGGTCTGTCTGTGATGTCATAAAGGGCCTGCTGATCAATGGGCAGCTTTCTGATTGGCTGCTGTATTTGATTGACAGATGGAAGCTGGCAGCTGATTGGCTGTCTAGCCTAAAGTGCTTTACACACCTCCCTGATGGTACCACTGGCTAAGACTCCACCTCAGCTCATTGGGTAATGAAAAATTTAGAACAATTGATGGATGAAAGCAGGCAGGCCGGCCATTTTGGGACGCTCATTGGACTTGTTTAATGCAATGCACCTTTGTATTTTCACATGCATTCGCTTCATGCTGTAACCACTGTGCATAAAAATTTGGAAACATGGCATAGAGTGTATCATTTGGTGTCTAAGTCATGTTTCCCATGTTTTTCCTTCCCAGATACTAGCCCGTTTGAGTGTTTGGGGCACTTTTTAGCTAAAATCATCCTACGGGGCCTAACTGCATATGCTAAAGCCTGCCTATTTTGAATGGTCTAGTGGCCCCTGCAACCTCCAAAAATATCAGGACTTACTTCCCCAATAACCTGCTAACTCACCCCTGAAATACATACTTATTCACTCTATTTTGTTAATTGGACTCATTTCTCATTTGAAATGCCCATTTTTGGGTGGCCAGAAATGTGCGTCTTTAAAAGGTGATTTCTACGATACCCCACTTTTGCGCGTCGGACCTCAACTTTTCCCGTAAACGCAGAAAAACCGCAAGTTTCAGGAGAAACGAGACAGACATCCCCTCCCTCTGCCACCCACCCGCCCTACTGAAAGCCAGCCATTAGACATGCACAGATAGTTCTGAGGGTCTGTCTGTGATGTCATAAAGGGCCTGCTGATCAATGGGCAGCTTTCTGATTGGCTGTTGTATTTGATTGACAGATGGAAGCAGGCAGCTGATTGGCTGTCTAGCCTAAAGTGCTTTACACACCTCCCTGATGGTACCACTGGCTAAGACTCCACCTCAGCTCATTGGGTAATGAAAAATTTAGAACAATGGATGGATGAAAGCAGGCAGGCCGGCCATTTTGGGACGCTCATTGGACTTGTTTAATGCAATGCACCTTTGTATTTTCACATGCATTTGCTTCATGCTGTAACCACTGTGCATAAAAAATTGGAAACATGGCATACAGTGTATCATTTGGTGTCTAAGTCATGTTTCCCATGTTTTTCCTTCCCAGATACTAGCCCGTTTGAATGTTTGGGGCACTTTTTAGCTAAAATCATCCTACGGGGCCTAACTGCATATGCTAAAGCCTGCCTATTTTGAATGGTCTAGTGGCCCCTGCAACCTCCAAAAATATCAGGATTTACTTCCCCAATAACCTGCTAACTCACCCCTGAAATACATACTTATTCACACTATTTTGTTAATTGACTCATTTCTCATTTGAAATGCCCATTTTTGGGGGGCAAGAATTGTGCGTCTTTAAAAGGTGATTTCTACGATACCCCACTTTTGCGCGTCGGACCTCAACTTTTCCCGTAAACGCAGAAAAACCGCAATTTTCAGGAGAAACGAGACAGACATCCCCTCCCTCTGCCACCCACCCGCCCAACTGAAAGCCAGCCATTAGACATGCACAGATAGTTCTGAGGGTCTGTCTGTGATGTCATAAAGGGCCTGCTGATCAATGGGCAGCTTTCTGATTGGCTGCTGTATTTGATTGACAGATGGAAGCTGGCAGCTGACTGGCTGTCTAGCCTAAAGTGCTTTACACACCTCCCTGATGGTACCACTGGCTAAGACTCCACCTCAGCTCATTGGGTAATGAAAAATTTAGAACAATTAATGGATGAAAGCAGGCCGGCCATTTTGGGACGCTCAGTGGACTTGTTTAATGCAATGCACCTTTGTATTTTCACATGCATTTGCTTCATGCTGTAACCACTGTGCATAAAAATTTGGAAACATGGCATACAGTGTATCATTTGGTGTCTAAGTCATGTTTCCCATGTTTTTCCTTCCCAGATACTAGCCCGTTTGAATGTTTTGGGCACTTTTTAGCTAAAATCATCCTACGGGGCCTAACTGCATATGCTAAAGCCTGCCTATTTTGAATGGTCTAGTGGCCCCTGCAACCTCCAAAAATATCAGGACTTACTTCCCCAATAACCTGCTAACTCACCCCTGAAATACATACTTATTCACCCTATTTTGTTCATTGGACTCATTTCTCATTTGAAATGCCCATTTTTGAGGGGCCAGAAATGTGCGTCTTTAAAAGGTGATTTCTACGATACCCCACTTTTGCGTGTCGGACCTCAACTTTTCCTGTAAACGCAGAAAAACCACAATTTTCAGGAGAAACGAGACAGACATCCCCTCCCTCTGCCACCCACCCGCCCAACTGAAAGCCAGCCATTAGACATGCACAGATAGTTCTGAGGGTCTGTCTGTGATGTCATAAAGGGCCTGCTGATCAATGGGCAGCTTTCTGATTGGCTGCTGTATTTGATTGACAGATGGAAGCTGGCAGCTGATTGGCTGTCTAGCCTAAAGTGCTTTACACACCTCCCTGATGGTACCACTGGCTAAGACTCCACCTCAGCTCATTGGGTAATGAAAAATTTAGAACAATTGATGGATGAAAGCAGGCAGGCCGGCCATTTTGGGACGCTCATTGGACTTGTTTAATGCAATGCACCTTTGTATTTTCACATGCATTCGCTTTATGCTGTAACCACTGTGCATAAAAATTTGGAAACATGGCATACAGTGTATCATTTGGTGTCTAAGTCATGTTTCCCATATTTTCCCTTCCCAGATACAAGCCCGTTTGAGTGTTTGGGGCACTTTTTAGCTAAAATCATCCTACAGGGCCTAACTGCATATGCTAAAGCCTGCCTATTTTGAATGGTCTAGTGGCCCCTGCAACCTCCAAAAATATCAGGATTTACTTCCCCAATAGCCTGCTAACTCACCCCTGAAATACATACTTATTCACCCTATTTTGTTAATTGGACTCATTTCTCATTTAAAATGCTCATTTTTTGGGGGCCAGAAATGTGCGTCTTTAAAAGGTGATTTCTACGAGACCCCACTTTTGCGCGTCGGACCTCAACTTTTCCCGTAAACGCAGAAAAACCGCAATTTTCAGGAGAAACGAGACAGACATCCCCTCCCTCTGCCACCCACCCGCCCAACTGACAGCCAGCCATTAGACATGCACAGATAGTTCTGAGGGTCTGTCTGTGATGTCATAAAGGGCCTGCTGATCAATGGGCAGCTTTCTGATTGGCTGCTGTATTTGATTGACAGATGGAAGCTGGCAGCTGATTGGCTGTCTAGCCTAAAGTGCTTTACACACCTCCCTGATGGTACCACTGGCTAAGACTCCACCTCAGCTCATTGGGTAATGAAAAATTTAGAACAATTGATGGATGAAAGCAGGCAGGCCTGCCATTTTGGGACGCTCAGTGGACTTGTTTAATGCAATGCACCTTTGTATATTCACATGCATTCGCTTCATGCTGTAACCACTGTGCATAAAAATTTGGAAACATGGCATACAGTGTATCATTTGGTGTCTAAGTCATGTTTCCCATAATTTCCCTTCCCAGATACAAGCACTTTTGAGAGTTTGGGGCACTTTTTAGCTAAAATCATCCTACAGGGCCTAACTGCATTTGCTAAAGCCTGCCTATTTTGAATGGTGTAGTGGCCCCTGCAACCTCCAAAAATATCAGGACTTACTTCCCCAATAACCTGCTAACTCACCCCTGAAATACCTACTTATTCACCCTATTTTGTTCATTGGACTCATTTCTCATTTGAAATGCCCATTTTTGGGGAGCCAGAAATGTGCGTCTTTAAAAGGTGATTTCTACGATACCCCATTTTTGCGCGTCGGACCTCAACTTTTCCTGTAAACGCAGAAAAACCACAATTTTCAGGAGAAACGAGACAGACATCCCCTCCCTCTGCCACCCACCCGCCCAACTGAAAGCCAGCCATTAGACATGCACAGATAGTTCTGAGGGTCTGTCTGTGATGTCATAAAGGGCCTGCTGATCAATGGGCAGCTTTCTGATTGGCTGCTGTATTTGATTGACAGATGGAAGCTGGCAGCTGATTGGCTGTATAGCCTAAAGTGCTTTACACACCTCCCTGATGGTACCACTGGCTAAGACTCCACCTCAGCTCATTGGGTAATGAAAAATTTAGAACAATTGATGGATGAAAGCAGGCAGGCCGGCCATTTTGGGACGCTCAGTGGACTTGTTTAATGCAATGCACCTTGTATATTCACATGCATTCGCTTCATGCTGTAACCACTGTGCATAAAAATTTGGAAACATGGCATACAGTGTATCATTTGGTGTCTAAGTCATGTTTCCCATAATTTCCCTTCCCAGATACAAGCACTTTTGAGAGTTTGGGGCACTTTTTAGCTAAAATCATCCTACAGGGCCTAACTGCATTTGCTAAAGCCTGCCTATTTTGAATGGTGTAGTGGCCCCTGCAACCTCCAAAAATATCAGGACTTACTTCCCCAATAACCTGCTAACTCACCCCTGAAATACCTACTTATTCACCCTATTTTGTTCATTGGACTCTTCTCATTTGAAATGCCCATTTTTGGTGGTCCAGAAATGTGCGTCTTTAAAAGGTGATTTCTACGATACCCCACTTTTGCGCGTCGGACCTCAACTTTTCCCGTAAACGCAGAAAAACCGCAATTTTCAGGAGAAACGAGACAGACATCCCCTCCCTCTGCCACCCACCCGCCCAACTGACAGCCAGCCATTAGACATGCACAGATAGTTCTGAGGGTCTGTCTGTGATGTCATAAATGGCCTGCTGATCAATTGGCAGCTTTCTGATTGGCTGCTGTATTTGATTGACAGATGGAAGCTGGCAGCTGATTGGCTGTCTAGCCTAAAGTGCTTTACACACCTCCCTGATGGTACCACTGGCTAAGACTCCACCTCAGCTCATTGGGTAATGAAAAATTTAGAACAATTGATGGATGAAAGCAGGCAGGCCGGCCATTTTGGGACGCTCAGTGGACTTGTTTAATGCAATGCACCTTTGTATATTCACATGCATTCGCTTCATGCTGTAACCACTGTGCATAAAAATTTGGAAACATGGCATACAGTGTATCATTTGGTGTCTAAGTCATGTTTCCCATAATATCCCTTCCCAGATACAAGCCCTTTTGAGTGTTTGGGGCACTTTTTAGCTAAAATCATCCTACAGGGCCTAACCGCATATGCTAAAGCCTGCCTATTTTGAATGGTCTAGTGGCCCCTGCAACCTCCAAAAATATCAGGATTTACGTCCCCAATAGCCTGCTAACTCACCCCTGAAATACATACTTATTCACCCTATTTTGTTCATTGGACTCATTTCTCATTTGAAATGCCCATTTTTGGGGGGCCATAAATGTGCGTCTTTAAAAGGTGATTTCTACGAGACCCCACTTTTGCGCGTCGGACCTCAACTTTTCCCGTAAACGCAGAAAAAACGCAATTTTCAGGAGAAACGAGACAGACATCCCCTCCCTCTGCCACCCACCCGCCCAACTGACAGCCAGCCATTAGACATGCACAGATAGTTCTGAGGGTCTGTCTGTGATGTCATAAAGGGCCTGCTGATCAATGGGCAGCTTTCTGATTGGCTGCTGTATTTGATTGACAGATGGAAGCTGGCAGCTGATTGGCTGTCTAGCCTAAAGTGCTTTACACACCTCCCTGATGGTACCACTGGCTAAGACTCCACCTCAGCTCATTGGGTAATGAAAAATTTAGAACAATTGATGGATGAAAGCAGGCAGGCCGGCCATTTTGGGACGCTCAGTGGACTTGTTTAATGCAATGCACCTTTGTATATTCACATGCATTCGCTTCATGCTGTAACCACTGTGCATAAAAATTTGGAAACATGGCATACAGTGTATCATTTGGTGTCTAAGTCATGTTTCCCATAATTTCCCTTCCCAGATACAAGCAGTTTTGAGTGTTTGGGGCACTTTTTAGCTAAAATCATCCTACAGGGCCTAACTGCATATGCTAAAGCCTGCCTATTTTGAATGGTGTAGTGGCCCCTGCAACCTCCAAAAATATCAGGAATTACTTCCCCAATAACCTGCTAACTCACCCCTGAAATACATACTTATTCACCCTATTTTGTTCATTGGACTCATTTCTCATTTGAAATGCCCATTTTTGGGGGGCCAGAAATGTGCGTCTTTAAAAGGTGATTTCTACGATACCCCACTTTTGCGCGTCGGACCTCAACTTTTCCCGTAAACGCAGAAAACCCACAATTTTCAGGAGAAACGAGACAGACATCCCCTCCCTCTGCCACCCACCCGCCCAACTGAAAGCCAGCCATTAGACATGCACAGATAGTTCTGAGGGTCTGTCTGTGATGTCATAAAGGGCCTGCTGATCAATGGGCAGCTTTCTGATTGGCTGCTGTATTTGATTGACAGATGGAAGCTGGCAGCTGATTGGCTGTATAGCCTAAAGTGCTTTACACACCTCCCTGATGGTACCACTGGCTAAGACTCCACCTCAGCTCATTGGGTAATGAAAAATTTAGAACAATTGATGGATGAAAGCAGGCAGGCCGGCCATTTTGGGACGCTCATTGGACTTGTTTAATGCAATGCACCTTTGTATTTTCACATGCATTCGCTTCATGCTGTAACCACTGTGCATAAAAATTTGGAAACATGGCATACAGTGTATCATTTGGTGTCTAAGTCATGTTTCCCATGTTTTTCCTTCCCAGATACTAGCCCGTTTGAGTGTTTGGGGCACTTTTTAGCTAAAATCATCCTACAGGGCCTAACTGCATTTGCTAAAGCCTGCCTATTTTGAATGGTGTAGTGGCCCCTGCAACCTCCAAAAATATCAGGACTTACTTCCCCAATAACCTGCTAACTCACCCCTGAAATACATACTTATTCACCCTATTTTGTTCATTGGACTCATTTCTCATTTGAAATGCCCAATTTTGGGGGGCCAGAAATGTGCGTCTTTAAAAGGTGATTTCTACAATACCCCACTTTTGCGCGTCGGACCTCAACTTTTCCCGTAAACGCAGAAAAACCGCAATTTTCAGGAGAAACGAGACAGACATCCCCTCCCTCTGCCACCCACCCGCCCAACTGACAGCCAGCCATTAGACATGCACAGATAGTTCTGAGGGTCTGTCTGTGATGTCATAAAGGGCCTGCTGATCAATGGGCAGCTTTCTGATTGGCTGCTGTATTTGATTGACAGATGGAAGCTGGCAGCTGATTGGCTGTCTAGCCTAAAGTGCTTTACACACCTCCCTGATGGTACCACTGGCTAAGACTCCACCTCAGCTCATTGGGTAATGAAAAATTTAGAACAATTGATGGATGAAAGCAGGCAGGCCGGCCATTTTGGGACGCTCAGTGGACTTGTTTAATGCAATGCACCTTTGTATATTCACATGCATTTGCTTCATGCTGTAACCACTGTGCATAAAAATTTGGAAACATGGCATACAGTGTATCATTTGGTGTCTAAGTCATGTTTCCCATAATTTCCCTTCCCAGATACAAGCACTTTTGAGTGTTTGGGGCACTTTTTAGCTAAAATCATCCTACAGGGCCTAACTGCATATGCTAAAGCCTGCCTATTTTGAATGGTGTAGTGGCCCCTGCAACCTCCAAAAATATCAGGACTTACTTCCCCAATAACCTGCCAACTCACCCCTGAAATACATACTTATTCACCCTATTTTGTTCATTGGACTCATTTCTCATTTGAAATGCCCATTTTTGGGGGGCCAGAAATGTGCGTCTTTAAAAGGTGATTTCTACGAGACCCCACTTTTGCGCGTCGGACCTCAACTTTTCCCGTAAACGCAGAAAAACCGCAATTTTCAGGAGAAACGAGACAGACATCCCCTCCCTCTGCCACCCACCCGCCCAACTGACAGCCAGCCATTAGACATGCACAGATAGTTCTGAGGGTCTGTCTGTGATGTCATAAAGGGCCTGCTGATCAATGGGCAGCTTTCTGATTGGCTGCTGTATTTGATTGACAGATGGAAGCTGGCAGCTGATTGGCTGTATAGCCTAAAGTGCTTTACACACCTCCCTGATGGTACCACTGGCTAAGACTCCACCTCAGCTAATTGGGTAATGAAAAATTTAGAACAATTGATGGATGAAAGCAGGCAGGCCGGCCATTTTGGGACGCTCATTGGACTTGTTTAATGCAATGCACCTTTGTATTTTCACATGCATTCGCTTCATGCTGTAACCACTGTGCATAAAAATTTGGAAACATGGCATACAGTGTATCATTTGGTGTCTAAGTCATGTTTCCCATGTTTTTCCTTCCCAGATACTAGCCCGTTTGAGTGTTTGGGGCACTTTTTAGCTAAAATCATCCTACAGGGCCTAACTGCATTTGCTAAAGCCTGCCTATTTTGAATGGTGTAGTGGCCCCTGCAACCTCCAAAAATATCAGGACTTACTTCCCCAATAACCTGCTAACTCACCCCTGAAATACATACTTATTCACCCTATTTTGTTCATTGGACTCATTTCTCATTTGAAATGCCCATTTTTGGGGGGCCAGAAATGTGAGTCTTTAAAAGGTGATTTCTACGAGACCCCACTTTTGCGCGTCGGACCTCAACTTTTCCCGTAAACGCAGAAAAACCGCAATTTTCAGGAGAAACGAGACAGACATCCCCTCCCTCTGCCACCCACCCGCCCAACTGACAGCCAGCCATTAGACATGCACAGATAGTTCTGAGGGTCTGTCTGTGATGTCATAAAGGGCCTGCTGATCAATGGGCAGCTTTCTGATTGGCTGCTGTATTTGATTAACAGATGGAAGCTGGCAGCTGATTGGCTGTATAGCCTAAAGTGCTTTACACACCTCCCTGATGGTACCACTGGCTAAGACTCCACCTCAGCTCATTGGGTAATGAAAAATTTAGAACAATTGATGGATGAAAGCAGGCAGGCCGGCCATTTTGGGACGCTCAGTGGACTTGTTTAATGCAATGCACCTTTGTATATTCACATGCATTTGCTTCATGCTGTAACCACTGTTCATAAAAATTTGGAAACATGGCATACAGTGTATCATTTGGTGTCTAAGTCATGTTTCCCATAATTTCCCTTCCCAGATACAAGCACTTTTGAGTGTTTGGGGCACTTTTTAGCTAAAATCATCCTACAGGGCCTAACTGCATATGCTAAAGCCTGCCTATTTTGAATGGTGTAGTGGCCCCTGCAACCTCCAAAAATATCAGGACTTACTTCCCCAATAACCTGCCAACTCACCCCTGAAATACATACTTATTCACCCTATTTTGTTCATTGGACTCATTTCTCATTTGAAATGCCCATTTTTGGGGGGCCAGAAATGTGCGTCTTTAAAAGGTGATTTCTACGAGACCCCACTTTTGCGCGTCGGACCTCAACTTTTCCCGTAAACGCAGAAAAACCGCAATTTTCAGGAGAAACGAGACAGACATCCCCTCCCTCTGCCACCCACCCGCCCAACTGACAGCCAGCCATTAGACATGCACAGATAGTTCTGAGGGTCTGTCTGTGATGTCATAAAGGGCCTGCTGATCAATGGGCAGCTTTCTGATTGGCTGCTGTATTTGATTGACAGATGGAAGCTGGCAGCTGATTGGCTGTATAGCCTAAAGTGCTTTACACACCTCCCTGATGGTACCACTGGCTAAGACTCCACCTCAGCTCATTGGGTAATGAAAAATTTAGAACAATTGATGGATGAAAGCAGGCAGGCCGGCCATTTTGGGACGCTCATTGGACTTGTTTAATGCAATGCACCTTTGTATTTTCACATGCATTCGCTTCATGCTGTAACCACTGTGCATAAAAATTTGGAAACATGGCATACAGTGTATCATTTGGTGTCTAAGTCATGTTTCCCATGTTTTTCCTTCCCAGATACTAGCCCGTTTGAGTGTTTGGGGCACTTTTTAGCTAAAATCATCCTACAGGGCCTAACTGCATTTGCTAAAGCCTGCCTATTTTGAATGGTGTAGTGGCCCCTGCAACCTCCAAAAATATCAGGACTTACTTCCCCAATAACCTGCTAACTCACCCCTGAAATACATACTTATTCACCCTATTTTGTTCATTGGACTCATTTCTCATTTGAAATGCCCATTTTTGGGGGGCCAGAAATGTGAGTCTTTAAAAGGTGATTTCTACGAGACCCCACTTTTGCGCGTCGGACCTCAACTTTTCCCGTAAACGCAGAAAAACCGCAATTTTCAGGAGAAACGAGACAGACATCCCCTCCCTCTGCCACCCACCCGCCCAACTGACAGCCAGCCATTAGACATGCACAGATAGTTCTGAGGGTCTGTCTGTGATGTCATAAAGGGCCTGCTGATCAATGGGCAGCTTTCTGATTGGCTGCTGTATTTGATTGACAGATGGAAGCTGGCAGCTGATTGGCTGTATAGCCTAAAGTGCTTTACACACCTCCCTGATGGTACCACTGGCTAAGACTCCACCTCAGCTCATTTGGTAATGAAAAATTTAGAACAATTGATGGATGAAAGCAGGCAGGCCGGCCATTTTGGGACGCTCATTGGACTTGTTTAATGCAATGCACCTTTGTATTTTCACATGCATTCGCTTCATGCTGTAACCACTGTGCATAAAAATTTGGAAACATGGCATACAGTGTATCATTTGGTGTCTAAGTCATGTTTCCCATATTTTCCCTTCCCAGATACAAGCCCGTTTGAGTGTTTGGGGCACTTTTTAGCTAAAATCATCCTACAGGGCCTAACTGCATATGCTAAAGCCTGCCTATTTTGAATGGTGTAGTGGCCCCTGCAACCTCCAAAAATATCAGGACTTACTTCCCCAATAACCTGCTAACTCACCCCTGAAATACATACTTATTCACCCTATTTTGTTCATTGGACTCATTTCTCATTTGAAATGCCCATTTTTGGGGGGCCAGAAATGTGCGTCTTTAAAAGGTGATTTCTACGATACCCCACTTTTGCGCGTCGGACCTCAACTTTTCCCGTAAACGCAGAAAAACCACAATTTTCAGGAGTAACGAGACAGACATCCCCTCCCTCTGCCACCCATCCGCCCAACTGAAAGCCAGCCATTAGACATGCACAGATAGTTCTGAGGGTCTGTCTGTGATGTCATAAAGGGCCTGCTGATCAATGGGCAGCTTTCTGATTGGCTGCTGTATTTGATTGACAGATGGAAGCTGGCAGCTGATTGGCTGTATAGCCTAAAGTGCTTTACACACCTCCCTGATGGTACCACTGGCTAAGACTCCACCTCAGCTCATTGGGTAATGAAAAATTTAGAACAATTGATGGATGAAAGCAGGCAGGCCGGCCGGCCATTTTGGGACGCTCATTGGACTTGTTTAATGCAATGCACCTTTGTATTTTCACATGCATTCGCTTCATGCTGTAACCACTGTGCATAAAAATTTGGAAACATGGCATACAGTGTATCATTTGGTGTCTAAGTCATGTTTCCCATGTTTTTCCTTCCCAGATACTAGCCCGTTTGAGTGTTTGGGGCACTTTTTAGCTAAAATCATCCTACAGGGCCTAACTGCATTTGCAAAAGCCTGCCTATTTTGAATGGTGTAGTGGCCCCTGCAACCTCCAAAAATATCAGGACTTACTTCCCCAATAACCTGCTAACTCACCCCTGAAATACATACTTATTCACCCTATTTTGTTCATTGGACTCATTTCTCATTTGAAATGCCCATTTTTGGGGGGCCAGAAATGTGCGTCTTTAAAAGGTGATTTCTACGAGACCCCACTTTTGCGCGTCGGACCTCAACTTTTCCCGTAAACGCAGAAAAACCGCAATTTTCATGAGAAACGAGACAGACATCCCCTCCCTCTGCCACCCACCCGCCCAACTGACAGCCAGCCATTAGACATATACAGATAGTTCTGAGGGTCTGTCTGTGATGTCATAAAGGGCCTGCTGATCAATGGGCAGCTTTCTGATTGGCTGCTGTATTTGATTGACAGATGGAAGCTGGCAGCTGATTGGCTGTCTAGCCTAAAGTGCTTTACACACCTCCCTGATGGTACCACTGGCTAAGACTCCACCTCAGCTCATTGGGTAATGAAAAATTTAGAACAATTGATGGATGAAAGCAGGCAGGCCGGCCATTTTGGGACGCTCAGTGGACTTGTTTAATGCAATGCACCTTTGTATATTCACATGCATTCGCTTCATGCTGTAACCACTGTGCAAAAAAATTTGGAAACATGGCATACAGTGTATCATTTGGTGTCTAAGTCATGTTTCCCATATTTTCCCTTCCCAGATACAAGCCCGTTTGAGTGTTTGGGGCACTTTTTAGCTAAAATCATCCTACAGGGCCTAACTGCATATGCTAAAGCCTGCCTATTTTGAATGGTGTAGTGGCCCCTGCAACCTCCAAAAATATCAGGACTTACTTCCCCAATAACCTGCTAACTCACCCCTGAAATACATACTAATTCACCCTATTTTGTTAATTGGACTCATTTCTCATTTGAAATGCCCATTTTTGGGGGGCCAGAAATGTGCGTCTTTAAAAGGTGATTTCTACGAGACCCCACTTTTGCGCGTCGGACCTCAACTTTTCCCGTAAACGCAGAAAAACCGCAATTTTCAGGAGAAACGAGACAGACATCCCCTCCCTCTGCCACCCACCCGCCCAACTGACAGCCAGCCATTAGACATGCACAGATAGTTCTGAGGGTATGTCTGTGATGTCATAAAGGGCCTGCTGATCAATGGGCAGCTTTCTGATTGGCTGCTGTATTTGATTGACAGATGGAAGCTGGCAGCTGATTGGCTGTCTAGCCTAAAGTGCTTTACACACCTCCCTGATGGTACCACTGGCTAAGACTCCACCTCAGCTCATTGGGTAATGAAAAATTTAGAACAATTGATGGATGAAAGCAGGCAGGCCGGCCAGTTTGGGACGCTCAGTGGACTTGTTTAATGCAATGCACCTTTGTATATTCACATGCATTCGCTTCATGCTGTAACCACTGTGCATAAAAATTTGGAAACATGGCATACAGTGTATCATTTGGTGTCTAAGTCATGTTTCCCATATTTTCCCTTCCCAGATACAAGCCCGTTTGAGTGTTTGGGGCACTTTTTAGCTAAAATCATCCTACAGGGCCTAACTGCATATGCTAAAGCCTGCCTATTTTGAATGGTGTAGTGGCCCCTGCAACCTCCAAAAATATCAGGACTTACTTCCCCAATAACCTGCTAACTCACCCCTGAAATACATACTAATTCACCCTATTTTGTTAATTGGACTCATTTCTCATTTGAAATGCCCATTTTTGGGGGGCCAGAAATGTGCGTCTTTAAAAGGTGATTTCTACGAGACCCCACTTTTGCGCGTCGGACCTCAACTTTTCCCGTAAACGCAGAAAAACCGCAATTTTCAGGAGAAACGAGACAGACATCCCCTCCCTCTGCCACCCACCCGCCCAACTGACAGCCAGCCATTAGACATGCACAGATAGTTCTGAGGGTATGTCTGTGATGTCATAAAGGGCCTGCTGATCAATGGGCAGCTTTCTGATTGGCTGCTGTATTTGATTGACAGATGGAAGCTGGCAGCTGATTGGCTGTCTAGCCTAAAGTGCTTTACACACCTCCCTGATGGTACCACTGGCTAAGACTCCACCTCAGCTCATTGGGTAATGAAAAATTTAGAACAATTGATGGATGAAAGCAGGCAGGCCGGCCAGTTTGGGACGCTCAGTGGACTTGTTTAATGCAATGCACCTTTGTATATTCACATGCATTCGCTTCATGCTGTAACCACTGTGCATAAAAATTTGGAAACATGGCATACAGTGTATCATTTGGTGTCTAAGTCATGTTTCCCATATTTTCCCTTCCCAGATACAAGCCCGTTTGAGTGTTTGGGGCACTTTTTAGCTAAAATCATCCTACAGGGCCTAACTGCATATGCTAAAGCCTGCCTATTTTGAATGGTGTAGTGGCCCCTGCAACCTCCAAAAATATCAGGACTTACTTCCCCAATAACCTGCTAACTCACCCCTGAAATACATACTTATTCACCCTATTTTGTTCATCGGACTCATTTCTCATTTGAAATGCCCATTTTTGGGGGGCCAAAAATGTGCGTCTTTAAAAGGTGATTTCTACGAGACCCCACTTTTGCGCGTCGGACCTCAACTTTTCCCGTAAACGCAGAAAAACCGCAATTTTCATGAGAAACGAGACAGACATCCCCTTCCTCTGCCACCCACCCGCCCAACTGACAGCCAGCCATTAGACATATACAGATAGTTCTGAGGGTCTGTCTGTGATGTCATAAAGGGCCTGCTGATCAATGGGCAGCTTTCTGATTGGCTGCTGTATTTGATTGACAGATGGAAGCTGGCAGCTGATTGGCTGTCTAGCCTAAAGTGCTTTACACACCTCCCTGATGGTACCACTGGCTAAGACTCCACCTCAGCTCATTGGGTAATGAAAAATTTAGAACAATTGATGGATGAAAGCAGGCAGGCCGGCCATTTTGGGACGCTCAGTGGACTTGTTTAATGCAATGCACCTTTGTATATTCACATGCATTCGCTTCATGCTGTAACCACTGTGCATAAAAATTTGGAAACATGGCATACAGTGTATCATTTGGTGTCTAAGTCATGTTTCCCATATTTTCCCTTCCCAGATACAAGCCCGTTTGAGTGTTTGGGGCACTTTTTAGCTAAAATCATCATACAGGGCCTAACTGCATATGCTAAAGCCTGCCTATTTTGAATGGTGTAGTGGCCCCTGCAACCTCCAAAAATATCAGGACTTACTTCCCCAATAACCTGCTAACTCACCCCTGAAATACATACTTATTCACCCTATTTTGTTAATTGGACTCATTTCTCATTTGAAATGCCCATTTTTGGGGGGCTAGAAATGTGCGTCTTTAAAAGGTGATTTCTACGAGACCCCACTTTTGCGCGTCGGACCTCAACTTTTCCCGTAAACGCAGAAAAACCGCAATTTTCAGGAGAAACGAGACAGACATCCCCTCCCTCTGCCACCCACCCGCCCAACTGACAGCCTGCCATTAGACATGCACAGATAGTTCTGAGGGTCTGTCTGTGATGTCATAAAGGGCCTGCTGATCAATGGGCAGCTTTCTGATTGGCTGCTGTATTTGATTGACAGATGGAAGCTGGCAGCTGATTGGCTGTCTAGCCTAAAGTGCTTTACACACCTCCCTGATGGTACCACTGGCTAAGACTCCACCTCAGCTCATTGGGTAATGAAAAATTTAGAACAATTGATGGATGAAAGCAGGCAGGCCGGCCATTTTGGGATGCTCAGTGGACTTGTTTAATGCAATGCACCTTTGTATATTCACATGCATTCGCTTCATGCTGTAACCACTGTGCATAAAAATTTGGAAACATGGCATACAGTGTATCATTTGGTGTCTAAGTCATGTTTCCCATATTTTCCCTTCCCAGATACAAGCCCGTTTGAGTGTTTGGGGCACTTTTTAGCTAAAATCATCCTACAGGGCCTAACTGCATATGCTAAAGCCTGCCTATTTTGAATGGTGTAGTGGCCCCTGCAACCTCCAAAAATATCAGGACTTACTTCCCCAATAACCTGCTAACTCACCCCTGAAATACATACTAATTCACCCTATTTTGTTAATTGGACTCATTTCTCATTTGAAATGCCCATTTTTGGGGGGCCAGAAATGTGCGTCTTTAAAAGGTGATTTCTACGAGACCCCACTTTTGCGCGTCGGACCTCAACTTTTCCCGTAAACGCAGAAAAACCGCAATTTTCAGGAGAAACGAGACAGACATCCCCTCCCTCTGCCACCCACCCGCCCAACTGAAAGCCAGCCATTAGACATGCACAGATAGTTCTGAGGGTATGTCTGTGATGTCATAAAGGGCCTGCTGATCAATGGGCAGCTTTCTGATTGGCTGCTGTATTTGATTGACAGATGGAAGCTGGCAGCTGATTGGCTGTCTAGCCTAAAGTGCTTTACACACCTCCCTGATGGTACCACTGGCTAAGACTCCACCTCAGCTCATTGGGTAATGACAAATTTAGAACAATTGATGGATAAAAGCAGGCAGGCCGGCCATTTTGGGACACTCATTGGACTTGTTTAATGCAATGCACCTTTGTATTTTCACATGCATTCGCTTCATGCTGTAACCACTGTGCATAAAAATTTGGAAACATGGCATACAGTGTATCATTTGGTGTCTAAGTCATGTTTCCCATATTTTCCCTTCCCAGATACAAGCCCGTTTGAGTGTTTGGGGCACTTTTTAGCTAAAATCACCCTACAGGGCCTAACTGCATATGCTAAAGCCTGCCTATTTTGAATGGTGTAGTGGCCCCTGCAACCTCCAAAAATATCAGGACTTACTTCCCCAATAACCTGCTAACTCACCCCTGAAATACATACTTATTCACCCTATTTTGTTCATTGGACTTATTTCTCATTTGAAATGCCCATTTTTGGGGGGCCAGAAATGTGCGTCTTTAAAAGGTGATTTCTACGAGACCCCACTTTTGCGCGTCGGACCTCAACTTTTCCCGTAAACGCAGAAAAACCACAATTTTCAGGAGAAACGAGACAGACATCCCCTCCCTCTGCCACCCACCCGCCCAACTGAAAGCCAGCCATTAGACATGCACAGATAGTTCTGAGGGTCTGTCTGTGATGTCATAAAGGGCCTGCTGATCAATGGGCAGCTTTCTGATTGGCTGCTGTATTTGATTGACAGATGGAAGCTGGCAGCTGATTGGCTGTCTAGCCTAAAGTGCTTTACACACCTCCCTGATGGTACCACTGGCTAAGACTCCACCTCAGCTCATTGGGTAATGAAAAATTTAGAACAATTGATGGATAAAAGCAGGCAGGCTGGCCATTTTGGGACACTCATTGGACTTGTTTAATGCAATGCACCTTTGTATTTTCACATGCATTCGCTTCATGCTGTAACCACTGTGCATAAAAATTTGGAAACATGGCATACAGTGTATCATTTGGTGTCTAAGTCATGTTTCCCATATTTTCCCTTCCCAGATACAAGCCCGTTTGAGTGTTTGGGGCACTTTTTAGCTAAAATCACCCTACAGGGCCTAACTGCATATGCTAAAGCCTGCCTATTTTGAATGGTCTAGTGGCCCCTGCAACCTCCAAAAATATCAGGACTTACTTCCCCAATAGCCTGCTAACTCACCCCTGAAATACATACTTATTCACCCTATTTTGTTCATTGGACTCATTTCTCATTTGAAATGCCCATTTTTGGGGGGCCAGAAATGTGCGTCTTTAAAAGGTGATTTCTACGAGACCCCACTTTTGCGCGTCGGACCTCAACTTTTCCCGTAAACGCAGAAAAACCACAATTTTCAGGAGAAACGAGACAGACATCCCCTCCCTCTGCCACCCACCCGCCCAACTGAAAGCCAGCCATTAGACATGCACAGATAGTTCTGAGGGTCTGTCTGTGATGTCATAAAGGGCCTGCTGATCAATGGGCAGCTTTCTGATTGGCTGCTGTATTTGATTGACAGATGGAAGCTGGCAGCTGATTGGCTGTCTAGCCTAAAGTGCTTTACACACCTCCCTGATGGTACCACTGGCTAAGACTCCACCTCAGCTCATTGGGTAATGAAAAATTTAGAACAATTGATGGATAAAAGCAGGCAGGCCGGCCATTTTGGGACACTCATTGGACTTGTTTAATGCAATGCACCTTTGTATTTTCACATGCATTCGCTTCATGCTGTAACCACTGTGCATAAAAATTTGGAAACATGGCATACAGTGTATCATTTGGTGTCTAAGTCATGTTTCCCATATTTTCCCTTCCCAGATACAAGCCCGTTTGAGTGTTTGGGGCACTTTTTAGCTAAAATCACCCTACAGGGCCTAACTGCATATGCTAAAGCCTGCCTATTTTGAATGGTCTAGTGGCCCCTGCAACCTCCAAAAATATCAGGACTTACTTCCCCAATAGCCTGCTAACTCACCCCTGAAATACATACTTATTCACCCTATTTTGTTCATTGGACTCATTTCTCATTTGAAATGCCCATTTTTGGGGGGCCAGAAATGTGCGTCTTTAAAAGGTGATTTCTACGAGACCCCACTTTTGCGAGTCGGACCTCAACTTTTCCCGTAAACGCAGAAAAACCGCAATTTTCAGGAGAAACGAGACAGACATCCCCTCCCTCTGCCACCCACCCGCCCAACTGAAAGCCAGCCATTAGACATGCACAGATAGTTCTGAGGGTCTGTCTGTGATGTCATAAAGGGCCTGCTGATTAATGGGCAGCTTCTCTGATTGGCTGCTGTATTTGATTGACAGATGGAAGCTGGCAGCTGATTGGCTGTCTAGCCTAAAGTGCTTTACACACCTCCCTGATGGTACCACTGGCTAAGACTCCACCTCAGCTCATTGGGTAATGAAAAATTTAGAACAATTGATGGATGAAAGCAGGCAGGCCGGCCATTTTGGGACGCTCATTGGACTTGTTTAATGCAATGCACCTTTGTATTTTCACATGCATTCGCTTCATGCTGTAACCACTGTGCATAAAAATTTGGAAACATGGCATACAGTGTATCATTTGGTGTCTAAGTCATGTTTCCCATATTTTCCCTTCCCAGATACAAGCCCGTTTGAGTGTTTGGGGCACTTTTTAGCTAAAATCATCCTACAGGGCCTAACTGCATATGCTAAAGCCTGCCTATTTTGAATGGTCTAGTGGCCCCTGCAACCTCCAAAAATATCAGGATTTACTTCCCCAATAACCTGCTAACTCACCCCTGAAATACATACTTATTCACCCTATTTTGTTAATTGGACTCATTTCTCATTTGAAATGCCCATTTTTGGGGGGCCAGAAATGTGCGTCTTTAAAAGGTGATTTCTACGAGACCCCACTTTTGCGCGTCGGACCTCAACTTTTCCCGTAAACGCAGAAAAACCGCAATTTTCAGGAGAAACGAGACAGACATCCCCTCCCTCTGCCACCCACCCGCCCAACTGACAGCCAGCCATTAGACATGCACAGATAGTTCTGAGGGTCTGTCTGTGATGTCATAAAGGGCCTGCTGATCAATGGGCAGCTTTCTGATTGGCTGCTGTATTTGATTGACAGATGGAAGCTGGCAGCTGATTGGCTGTCTAGCCTAAAGTGCTTTACACACCTCCCTGATGGTACCACTGGCTAAGACTCCACCTCAGCTCATTGGGTAATGAAAAATTTAGAACAATTGAAGGATGAAAGCAGGCAGGCCGGCCAGTTTGGGATGCTCAGTGGACTTGTTTAATGCAATGCACCTTTGTATATTCACATGCATTCGCTTCATGCTGTAACCACTGTGCATAAAAATTTGGAAACATGGCATACAGTGTATCATTTGGTGTCTAAGTCATGTTTCCCATATTTTCCCTTCCCAGATACAAGCCCGTTTGAGTGTTTGGGGCACTTTTTAGCTAAAATCATCCTACAGGGCCTAACTGCATATGCTAAAGCCTGCCTATTTTGAATGGTGTAGTGGCCCCTGCAACCTCCAAAAATATCAGGACTTACTTCCCCAATAACCTGCTAACTCACCCCTGAAATACATACTTATTCACCCTATTTTGTTAATTGGACTCATTTCTCATTTGAAATGCCCATTTTTGGGGGGCCAGAAATGTGCGTCTTTAAAAGGTGATTTCTACGAGACCCCACTTTTGCGCGTCAGACCTCAACTTTTCCCGTAAACGCAGAAAAACCGCAATTTTCAGGAGAAACGAGACAGACATCCCCTCCCTCTGCCACCCACCCGCCCAACTGACAGCCAGCCATTAGACATGCACAGATAGTTCTGAGGGTCTGTCTGTGATGTCATAAAGGGCCTGCTGATCAATGGGCAGCTTTCTGATTGGCTGCTGTATTTGATTGACAGATGGAAGCTGGCAGCTGATTGGCTGTCTAGCCTAAAGTGCTTTACACACCTCCCTGATGGTACCACTGGCTAAGACTCCACCTCAGCTCATTGGGTAATGAAAAATTTAGAACAATTGATGGATGAAAGCAGGCAGGCCGGCCAGTTTGGGACGCTCAGTGGACTTGTTTAATGCATTGCAACCTTTGTATATTCACATGCATTCGCTTCATGCTGTAACCACTGTGCATAAAAATTTGGAAACATGGCATACAGTGTATCATTTGGTGTCTAAGTCATGTTTCCCATATTTTCCCTTCCCAGATACAAACCCGTTTGAGTGTTTGGGGCACTTTTTAGCTAAAATCATCCTACAGGGCCTAACTGCATATGCTAAAGCCTGCCTATTTTGAATGGTGTAGTGGCCCCTGCAACCTCCAAAAATATCAGGACTTACTTCCCCAATAACCTGCTAACTCACCCCTGAAATACATACTTATTCACCCTATTTTGTTCATTGGACTCATTTCTCATTTGAAATGCCCATTTTTGGGGGGCCAGAAATGTGCGTCTTTAAAAGGTGATTTCTACGAGACCCCACTTTTGCGCGTCGGACCTCAACTTTTCCCGTAAACGCAGAAAAACCACAATTTTCAGGAGAAACGAGACAGACATCCCCTCCCTCTGCCACCCACCCGCCCAACTGAAAGCCAGCCATTAGACATGCACAGATAGTTCTGAGGGTCTGTCTGTGATGTCATAAAGGGCCTGCTGATCAATGGGCAGCTTTCTGATTGGCTGCTGTATTTGATTGACAGATGGAAGCTGGCAGCTGATTGGCTGTCTAGCCTAAAGTGCTTTACACACCTCCCTGATGGTACCACTGGCTAAGACTCCACCTCAGCTCATTGGGTAATGAAAAATTTTGAACAATTGATGGATAAAAGCAGGCAGGCAGGCCATTTTGGGACACTCATTGGACTTGTTTAATGCAATGCACCTTTGTATTTTCACATGCATTCGCTTCATGCTGTAACCACTGTGCATAAAAATTTGGAAACATGGCATACAGTGTATCATTTGGTGTCTAAGTCATGTTTCCCATATTTTCCCTTCCCAGATACAAGCCTGTTTGAGTGTTTGGGGCACTTTTTAGCTAAAATCATTCTACAGGGCCTAAGTGCATATGCTAAAGCCTGCCTATTTTGAATGGTGTAGTGGCCCCTGCAACCTCCAAAAATATCAGGACTTACTTCCCCAATAACCTGCTAACTCACCCCTGAAATACATACTTATTCACCCTATTTTGTTCATTGGACTCATTTCTCATTTGAAATGCCCATTTTTGGGGGGCAGAAATGTGCGTCTTTAAAAGGTGATTTCTACGATACCCCACTTTTGCGCGTCGGACCTCAACTTTTCCCGTAAACGCAGAAAAACCGCAATTTTTTAGGAGCAACGAGACAGACATCCCCTCCCTCTGCCACCCACCAGCCCAACTGAAAGCCAGCCATTAGACATGCACAGATAGTTCTGAGGGTCTGTCTGTGATGTCATAAAGGGCCTGCTGATCAATGGGCAGCTTTCTGATTGGCTGCTGTATTTGATTGACAGATGGAAGCTGGCAGCTGATTGGCTGTCTAGCCTAAAGTGCTTTACACACCTCCCTGATGGTACCACTGGCTAAGACTCCACCTCAGCTCATTGGGTAATGAAAAATTTAGAACAATTGATGGATGAAAGCAGGCAGGCCGGCCAGTTTGGGATGCTCAGTGGACTTGTTTAATGCAATGCACCTTTGTATATTCACATGCATTCGCTTCATGCTGTAACCACTGTGCATAAAAATTTGGAAACATGGCATACAGTGTATCATTTGGTGTCTAAGTCATGTTTCCCATATTTTCCCTTCCCAGATACAAACCCGTTTGAGTGTTTGGGGCACTTTTTAGCTAAAATCATCCTACAGGGCCTAACTGCATATGCTAAAGCCTGCCTATTTTGAATGGTGTAGTGGCCCCTGCAACCTCCAAAAATATCAGGACTTACTTCCCCAATAACCTGCTAACTCACCCCTGAAATACATACTTATTCACCCTATTTTGTTCATTGGACTCATTTCTCATTTGAAATGCCCATTTTTGGGGGGCCAGAAATGTGCGTCTTTAAAAGGTGATTTCTACGAGACCCCACTTTTGCGCGTCGGACCTCAACTTTTCCCGTAAACGCAGAAAAACCACAATTTTCAGGAGAAACGAGACAGACATCCCCTCCCTCTGCCACCCACCCGCCCAACTGAAAGCCAGCCATTAGACATGCACAGATAGTTCTGAGGGTCTGTCTGTGATGTCATAAAGGGCCTGCTGATCAATGGGCAGCTTTCTGATTGGCTGCTGTATTTGATTGACAGATGGAAGCTGGCAGCTGATTGGCTGTCTAGCCTAAAGTGCTTTACACACCTCCCTGATGGTACCACTGGCTAAGACTCCACCTCAGCTCATTGGGTAATGAAAAATTTTGAACAATTGATGGATAAAAGCAGGCAGGCAGGCCATTTTGGGACACTCATTGGACTTGTTTAATGCAATGCACCTTTGTATTTTCACATGCATTCGCTTCATGCTGTAACCACTGTGCATAAAAATTTGGAAACATGGCATACAGTGTATCATTTGGTGTCTAAGTCATGTTTCCCATATTTTCCCTTCCCAGATAAAAGCCCGTTTGAGTGTTTGGGGCACTTTTTAGCTAAAATCACCCTACAGGGCCTAACTGCATATGCTAAAGCCTGCCTATTTTGAATGGTCTAGTGGCCCCTGCAACCTCCAAAAATATCAGGACTTACTTCCCCAATAGCCTGCTAACTCACCCCTGAAATACATACTTATTCACCCTATTTTGTTCATTGGACTCATTTCTCATTTGAAATGCCCATTTTTGGGGGGCCAGAAATGTGCGTCTTTAAAAGGTGATTTCTACGAGACCCCACTTTTGCGCGTCGGACCTCAACTTTTCCCGTAAACGCAGAAAAACCGCAATTTTCAGGAGAAACGAGACAGACATCCCCTCCCTCTGCCACCCACCCGCCCAACTGAAAGCCAGCCATTAGACATGCACAGATAGTTCTGAGGGTCTGTCTGTGATGTCATAAAGGGCCTGCTGATTAATGGGCAGCTTTCTGATTGGCTGCTGTATTTGATTGACAGATGGAAGCTGGCAGCTGATTGGCTGTCTAGCCTAAAGTGCTTTACACACCTCCCTGATGGTACCACTGGCTAAGACTCCACCTCAGCTCATTGGGTAATGAAAAATTTAGAACAATTGATGGATGAAAGCAGGCAGGCCGGCCATTTTGGGACGCTCAGTGGACTTGTTTAATGCAATGCACCTTTGTATATTCACATGCATTCGCTTCATGCTGTAACCACTGTGCATAAAAATTTGGAAACATGGCATACAGTGTATCATTTGGTGTCTAAGTCATGTTTCCCATATTTTCCCTTCCCAGATACAAGCCCGTTTGAGTGTTTGGGGCACTTTTTAGCTAAAATCATCATACAGGGCCTAACTGCATATGCTAAAGCCTGCCTATTTTGAATGGTGTAGTGGCCCCTGCAACCTCCAAAAATATCAGGACTTACTTCCCCAATAACCTGCTAACTCACCCCTGAAATACATACTTATTCACCCTATTTTGTTAATTGGACTCATTTCTCATTTGAAATGCCCATTTTTGGGGGGCTAGAAATGTGCGTCTTTAAAAGGTGATTTCTACGAGACCCCACTTTTGCGCGTCGGACCTCAACTTTTCCCGTAAACGCAGAAAAACCGCAATTTTCAGGAGAAACGAGACAGACATCCCCTCCCTCTGCCACCCACCCGCCCAACTGACAGCCTGCCATTAGACATGCACAGATAGTTCTGAGGGTCTGTCTGTGATGTCATAAAGGGCCTGCTGATCAATGGGCAGCTTTCTGATTGGCTGCTGTATTTGATTGACAGATGGAAGCTGGCAGCTGATTGGCTGTCTAGCCTAAAGTGCTTTACACACCTCCCTGATGGTACCACTGGCTAAGACTCCACCTCAGCTCATTGGGTAATGAAAAATTTAGAACAATTGATGGATGAAAGCAGGCAGGCCGGCCATTTTGGGATGCTCAGTGGACTTGTTTAATGCAATGCACCTTTGTATATTCACATGCATTCGCTTCATGCTGTAACCACTGTGCATAAAAATTTGGAAACATGGCATACAGTGTATCATTTGGTGTCTAAGTCATGTTTCCCATATTTTCCCTTCCCAGATACAAGCCCGTTTGAGTGTTTGGGGCACTTTTTAGCTAAAATCATCCTACAGGGCCTAACTGCATATGCTAAAGCCTGCCTATTTTGAATGGTGTAGTGGCCCCTGCAACCTCCAAAAATATCAGGACTTACTTCCCCAATAACCTGCTAACTCACCCCTGAAATACATACTAATTCACCCTATTTTGTTAATTGGACTCATTTCTCATTTGAAATGCCCATTTTTGGGGGGCCAGAAATGTGCGTCTTTAAAAGGTGATTTCTACGAGACCCCACTTTTGCGCGTCGGACCTCAACTTTTCCCGTAAACGCAGAAAAACCTCAATTTTCAGGAGAAACGAGACAGACATCCCCTCCCTCTGCCACCCACCCGCCCAACTGACAGCCAGCCATTAGACATGCACAGATAGTTCTGAGGGTATGTCTGTGATGTCATAAAGGGCCTGCTGATCAATGGGCAGCTTTCTGATTGGCTGCTGTATTTGATTGACAGATGGAAGCTGGCAGCTGATTGGCTGTCTAGCCTAAAGTGCTTTACACACCTCCCTGATGGTACCACTGGCTAAGACTCCACCTCAGCTCATTGGGTAATGAAAAATTTAGAACAATTGATGGATGAAAGCAGGCAGGCCGGCCAGTTTGGGACGCTCAGTGGACTTGTTTAATGCAATGCACCTTTGTATATTCACATGCATTCGCTTCATGCTGTAACCACTGTGCATAAAAATTTGGAAACATGGCATACAGTGTATCATTTGGTGTCTAAGTCATGTTTCCCATATTTTCCCTTCCCAGATACAAGCCCGTTTGAGTGTTTGGGGCACTTTTTAGCTAAAATCATCCTACAGGGCCTAACTGCATATGCTAAAGCCTGCCTATTTTGAATGGTGTAGTGGCCCCTGCAACCTCCAAAAATATCAGGACTTACTTCCCCAATAACCTGCTAACTCACCCCTGAAATACATACTTATTCACCCTATTTTGTTCATTGGACTCATTTCTCATTTGAAATGCCCATTTTTGGGGGGCCAGAAATGTGCGTCTTTAAAAGGTGATTTCTACGAGACCCCACTTTTGCGCGTCGGACCTCAACTTTTCCCGTAAACGCAGAAAAACCACAATTTTCAGGAGAAACGAGACAGACATCCCCTCCCTCTGCCACCCACCCGCCCAACTGAAAGCCAGCCATTAGACATGCACAGATAGTTCTGAGGGTCTGTCTGTGATGTCATAAAGGGCCTGCTGATCAATGGGCAGCTTTCTGATTGGCTGCTGTATTTGATTGACAGATGGAAGCTGGCAGCTGATTGGCTGTCTAGCCTAAAGTGCTTTACACACCTCCCTGATGGTACCACTGGCTAAGACTCCACCTCAGCTCATTGGGTAATGAAAAATTTAGAACAATTGATGGATAAAAGCAGGCAGGCCGGCCATTTTGGGACACTCATTGGACTTGTTTAATGCAATGCACCTTTGTATTTTCACATGCATTCGCTTCATGCTGTAACCACTGTGCATAAAAATTTGGAAACATGGCATACAGTGTATCATTTGGTGTCTAAGTCATGTTTCCCATATTTTCCCTTCCCAGATACAAGCCCGTTTGAGTGTTTGGGGCACTTTTTAGCTAAAATCACCCTACAGGGCCTAACTGCATATGCTAAAGCCTGCCTATTTTGAATGGTCTAGTGGCCCCTGCAACCTCCAAAAATATCAGGATTTACTTCCCCCAATAGCCTGCTAACTCACCCCTGAAATACATACTTATTCACCCTATTTTGTTAATTGGACTCATTTCTCATTTGAAATGCCCATTTTTGGGGGGCCAGAAATGTGCGTCTTTAAAAGGTGATTTCTACGAGACCCCACTTTTGCGCGTCGGACCTCAACTTTTCCCGTAAGCGCAGAAAAACCGCAATTTTCATGAGAAACGAGACAGACATCCCCTCCCTCTGCCACCCACCCGCCCAACTGACAGCCAGCCATTAGACATATACAGATAGTTCTGAGGGTCTGTCTGTGATGTCATAAAGGGCCTGCTGATCAATGGGCAGCTTTCTGATTGGCTGCTGTATTTGATTGACAGATGGAAGCTGGCAGCTGATTGGCTGTCTAGCCTAAAGTGCTTTACACACCTCCCTGATGGTACCACTGGCTAAGACTCCACCTCAGCTCATTGGGTAATGAAAAATTTAGAACAATTGATGGATGAAAGCAGGCAGGCCGGCCATTTTGGGACGCTCAGTGGACTTGTTTAATGCAATGCACCTTTGTATATTCACATGCATTCGCTTCATGCTGTAACCACTGTGCATAAAAATTTGGAAACATGGCATACAGTGTATCATTTGGTGTCTAAGTCATGTTTCCCATATTTTCCCTTCCCAGATACAAGCCCGTTTGAGTGTTTGGGGCACTTTTTAGCTAAAATCATCATACAGGGCCTAACTGCATATGCTAAAGCCTGCCTATTTTGAATGGTGTAGTGGCCCCTGCAACCTCCAAAAATATCAGGACTTACTTCCCCAATAACCTGCTAACTCACCCCTGAAATACATACTTATTCACCCTATTTTGTTAATTGGACTCATTTCTCATTTGAAATGCCCATTTTTGGGGGGCTAGAAATGTGCGTCTTTAAAAGGTGATTTCTACGAGACCCCACTTTTGCGCGTCGGACCTCAACTTTTCCCGTAAACGCAGAAAAACCGCAATTTTCAGGAGAAACGAGACAGACATCCCCTCCCTCTGCCACCCACCCGCCCAACTGACAGCCTGCCATTAGACATGCACAGATAGTTCTGAGGGTCTGTCTGTGATGTCATAAAGGGCCTGCTGATCAATGGGCAGCTTTCTGATTGGCTGCTGTATTTGATTGACAGATGGAAGCTGGCAGCTGATTGGCTGTCTAGCCTAAAGTGCTTTACACACCTCCCTGATGGTACCACTGGCTAAGACTCCACCTCAGCTCATTGGGTAATGAAAAATTTAGAACAATTGATGGATGAAAGCAGGCAGGCCGGCCAGTTTGGGACGCTCAGTGGACTTGTTTAATGCAATGCACCTTTGTATATTCACATGCATTCGCTTCATGCTGTAACCACTGTGCATAAAAATTTGGAAACATGGCATACAGTGTATCATTTGGTGTCTAAGTCATGTTTCCCATATTTTCCCTTCCCAGATACAAGCCCGTTTGAGTGTTTGGGGCACTTTTTAGCTAAAATCATCCTACAGGGCCTAACTGCATATGCTAAAGCCTGCCTATTTTGAATGGTGTAGTGGCCCCTGCAACCTCCAAAAATATCAGGACTTACTTCCCCAATAACCTGCTAACTCACCCCTGAAATACATACTTATTCACCCTATTTTGTTCATTGGACTCATTTCTCATTTGAAATGCCCATTTTTGGGGGGCCAGAAATGTGCGTCTTTAAAAGGTGATTTCTACGAGACCCCACTTTTGCGCGTCGGACCTCAACTTTTCCCGTAAACGCAGAAAAACCACAATTTTCAGGAGAAACGAGACAGACATCCCCTCCCTCTGCCACCCACCCGCCCAACTGAAAGCCAGCCATTAGACATGCACAGATAGTTCTGAGGGTCTGTCTGTGATGTCATAAAGGGCCTGCTGATCAATGGGCAGCTTTCTGATTGGCTGCTGTATTTGATTGACAGATGGAAGCTGGCAGCTGATTGGCTGTCTAGCCTAAAGTGCTTTACACACCTCCCTGATGGTACCACTGGCTAAGACTCCACCTCAGCTCATTGGGTAATGAAAAATTTAGAACAATTGATGGATAAAAGCAGGCAGGCCGGCCATTTTGGGACACTCATTGGACTTGTTTAATGCAATGCACCTTTGTATTTTCACATGCATTCGCTTCATGCTGTAACCACTGTGCATAAAAATTTGGAAACATGGCATACAGTGTATCATTTGGTGTCTAAGTCATGTTTCCCATATTTTCCCTTCCCAGATACAAGCCCGTTTGAGTGTTTGGGGCACTTTTTAGCTAAAATCACCCTACAGGGCCTAACTGCATATGCTAAAGCCTGCCTATTTTGAATGGTCTAGTGGCCCCTGCAACCTCCAAAAATATCAGGACTTACTTCCCCAATAGCCTGCTAACTCACCCCTGAAATACATACTTATTCACCCTATTTTGTTCATTGGACTCATTTCTCATTTGAAATGCCCATTTTTGGGGGGCCAGAAATGTGCGTCTTTAAAAGGTGATTTCTACGAGACCCCACTTTTGCGCGTCGGACCTCAACTTTTCCCGTAAACGCAGAAAAACCACAATTTTCAGGAGAAACGAGACAGACATCCCCTCCCTCTGCCACCCACCCGCCCAACTGAAAGCCAGCCATTAGACATGCACAGATAGTTCTGAGGGTCTGTCTGTGATGTCATAAAGGGCCTGCTGATCAATGGGCAGCTTTCTGATTGGCTGCTGTATTTGATTGACAGATGGAAGCTGGCAGCTGATTGGCTGTCTAGCCTAAAGTGCTTTACACACCTCCCTGATGGTACCACTGGCTAAGACTCCACCTCAGCTCATTGGGTAATGAAAAATTTAGAACAATTGATGGATAAAAGCAGGCAGGCCGGCCATTTTGGGACACTCATTGGACTTGTTTAATGCAATGCACCTTTGTATTTTCACATGCATTCGCTTCATGCTGTAACCACTGTGCATAAAAATTTGGAAACATGGCATACAGTGTATCATTTGGTGTCTAAGTCATGTTTCCCATGTTTTCCCTTCCCAGATACAAGCCCGTTTGAGTGTTTGGGGCACTTTTTAGCTAAAATCACCCTACAGGGCCTAACTGCATATGCTAAAGCCTGCCTATTTTGAATGGTCTAGTGGCCCCTGCAACCTCCAAAAATATCAGGACTTACTTCCCCAATAGCCTGCTAACTCACCCCTGAAATACATACTTATTCACCCTATTTTGTTCATTGGACTCATTTCTCATTTGAAATGCCCATTTTTGGGGGGCCAGAAATGTGCGTCTTTAAAAGGTGATTTCTACGAGACCCCACTTTTGCGCGTCGGACCTCAACTTTTCCCGTAAACGCAGAAAAACCGCAATTTTCAGGAGAAACGAGACAGACATCCCCTCCCTCTGCCACCCACCCGCCCAACTGAAAGCCAGCCATTAGACATGCACAGATAGTTCTGAGGGTCTGTCTGTGATGTCATAAAGGGCCTGCTGATTAATGGGCAGCTTCTCTGATTGGCTGCTGTATTTGATTGACAGATGGAAGCTGGCAGCTGATTGGCTGTCTAGCCTAAAGTGCTTTACACTCCCTGATGGTACCACTGGCTAAGACTCCACCTCAGCTCATTGGGTAATGAAAAATTTAGAACAATTGATGGATGAAAGCAGGCAGGCCGGCCATTTTGGGACGCTCATTGGACTTGTTTAATGCAATGCACCTTTGTATTTTCACATGCATTCGCTTCATGCTGTAACCACTGTGCATAAAAATTTGGAAACATGGCATACAGTGTATCATTTGGTGTCTAAGTCATGTTTCCCATATTTTCCCTTCCCAGATACAAGCCCGTTTGAGTGTTTGGGGCACTTTTTAGCTAAAATCATCCTACAGGGCCTAACTGCATATGCTAAAGCATGCCTATTTTGAATGGTGTAGTGGCCCCTGCAACCTCCAAAAATATCAGGACTTACTTCCCCAATAACCTGCTAACTCACCCCTGAAATACATACTTATTCACCCTATTTTGTTAATTGGACTCATTTCTCATTTGAAATGCCCATTTTTGGGGGGCCAGAAATGTGCGTCTTTAAAAGGTGATTTCTACGAGACCCCACTTTTGCGCGCTCGGACCTCAACTTTTCCCGTAAACGCAGAAAAACCGCAATTTTCAGGAGAAACGAGACAGACATCCCCTCCCTCTGCCACCCACCCGCCCAACTGACAGCCAGCCATTAGACATGCACAGATAGTTCTGAGGGTCTGTCTGTGATGTCATAAAGGGCCTGCTGATCAATGGGCAGCTTTCTGATTGGCTGCTGTATTTGATTGACAGATGGAAGCTGGCAGCTGATTGGCTGTCTAGCCTAAAGTGCTTTACACACCTCCCTGATGGTACCACTGGCTAAGACTCCACCTCAGCTCATTGGGTAATGAAAAATTTAGAACAATTGATGGATGAAAGCAGGCAGGCCGGCCAGTTTGGGATGCTCAGTGGACTTGTTTAATGCAATGCACCTTTGTATATTCACATGCATTCGCTTCATGCTGTAACCACTGTGCATAAAAATTTGGAAACATGGCATACAGTGTATCATTTGGTGTCTAAGTCATGTTTCCCATATTTTCCCTTCCCAGATACAAACCCGTTTGAGTGTTTGGGGCACTTTTTAGCTAAAATCATCCTACAGGGCCTAACTGCATATGCTAAAGCCTGCCTATTTTGAATGGTGTAGTGGCCCCTGCAACCTCCAAAAATATCAGGACTTACTTCCCCAATAACCTGCTAACTCACCCCTGAAATACATACTTATTCACCCTATTTTGTTCATTGGACTCATTTCTCATTTGAAATGCCCATTTTTGGGGGGCCAGAAATGTGCGTCTTTAAAAGGTGATTTCTACGAGACCCCACTTTTGCGCGTCGGACCTCAACTTTTCCCGTAAACGCAGAAAAACCACAATTTTCAGGAGAAACGAGACAGACATCCCCTCCCTCTGCCACCCACCCGCCCAACTGAAAGCCAGCCATTAGACATGCACAGATAGTTCTGAGGGTCTGTCTGTGATGTCATAAAGGGCCTGCTGATCAATGGGCAGCTTTCTGATTGGCTGCTGTATTTGATTGACAGATGGAAGCTGGCAGCTGATTGGCTGTCTAGCCTAAAGTGCTTTACACACCTCCCTGATGGTACCACTGGCTAAGACTCCACCTCAGCTCATTGGGTAATGAAAAATTTAGAACAATTGATGGATAAAAGCAGGCAGGCCGGCCATTTTGGGACACTCATTGGACTTGTTTAATGCAATGCACCTTTGTATTTTCACATGCATTCGCTTCATGCTGTAACCACTGTGCATAAAAATTTGGAAACATGGCATACAGTGTATCATTTGGTGTCTAAGTCATGTTTCCCATATTTTCCCTTCCCAGATACAAGCCCGTTTGAGTGTTTGGGGCACTTTTTAGCTAAAATCACCCTACAGGGCCTAACTGCATATGCTAAAGCCTGCCTATTTTGAATGGTCTAGTGGCCCCTGCAACCTCCAAAAATATCAGGACTTACTTCCCCAATAGCCTGCTAACTCACCCCTGAAATACATACTTATTCACCCTATTTTGTTCATTGGACTCATTTCTCATTTGAAATGCCCATTTTTGGGGGGCCAGAAATGTGCGTCTTTAAAAGGTGATTTCTACGAGACCCCACTTTTGCGCGTCGGACCTCAACTTTTCCCGTAAACGCAGAAAAACCGCAATTTTCAGGAGAAACGAGACAGACATCCCCTCCCTCTGCCACCCACCCGCCCAACTGAAAGCCAGCCATTAGACATGCACAGATAGTTCTGAGGTTCTGTCTGTGATGTCATAAAGGGCCTGCTGATTAATGGGCAGCTTTCTGATTGGCTGCTGTATTTGATTGACAGATGGAAGCTGGCAGCTGATTGGCTGTCTAGCCTAAAGTGCTTTACACACCTCCCTGATGGTACCACTGGCTAAGACTCCACCACAGCTCATTGGGTAATGAAAAATTTAGAACAATTGATGGATGAAAGCAGGCAGGCCGGCCATTTTGGGACGCTCATTGGACTTGTTTAATGCAATGCACCTTTGTATTTTCACATGCATTCGCTTCATGCTGTAACCACTGTGCATAAAAATTTGGAAACATGGCATACAGTGTATCATTTGGTGTCTAAGTCATGTTTCCCATATTTTCCCTGCCCAGATACAAGCCCGTTTGAGTGTTTGGGGCACTTTTTAGCTAAAATCATCCTACAGGGCCAAACTGCATATGCTAAAGCCTGCCTATTTTGAATGGTCTAGTGACCCCTGCAACCTCCAAAAATATCAGGATTTACTTCCCCAATAACCTGCTAACTCACCCCTGAAATACATACTTATTCACCCTATTTTGTTAATTGGACTCATTTCTCATTTGAAATGCCCATTTTTTGGGGGCCAGAAATGTGCGTCTTTAAAAGGTGATTTCTACGAGACCCCACTTTTGCGCGTCGGACCTCAACTTTTCCCGTAAACGCAGAAAAACCGCAATTTTCAGGAGAAACGAGACAGACATCCCCTCCCTCTGCCACCCACCCGCCCAACTGACAGCCAGCCATTAGACATGCACAGATAGTTCTGAGGGTCTGTCTGTGATGTCATAAAGGGCCTGCTGATCAATGGGCAGCTTTCTGATTGGCTGCTGTATTTGATTGACAGATGGAAGCTGGCAGCTGATTGGCTGTCTAGCCTAAAGTGCTTTACACACCTCCCTGATGGTACCACTGGCTAAGACTCCACCTCAGCTCATTGGGTAATGAAATATTTAGAACAATTGATGGATGAAAGCAGGCAGGCCGGCCAGTTTGGGACGCTCAGTGGACTTGTTTAATGCAATGCACCTTTGTATATTCACATGCATTCGCTTCATGCTGTAACCACTGTGCATAAAAATTTGGAAACATGGCATACAGTGTATCATTTGGTGTCTAAGTCATGTTTCCCATAATTTCCCTTCCCAGATACAAGCACTTTTGAGTGTTTGGGGCACTTTTTAGCTAAAATCATCCTACAGGGCCTAACTGCATATGCTAAAGCCTGCCTATTTTGAATGGTGTAGTGGCCCCTGCAACCTCCAAAAATATCAGGACTTACTTCCCCAATAACCTGCTAACTCACCCCTGAAATACATACTTATTCACCCTATTTTGTTCATTGGACTCATTTCTCATTTGAAATGCCCATTTTTTTTGGGGGGGGGCAGAAATGTGCGTCTTTAAAGGGTGATTTCTACGATACCCCACTTTTGCGCGTCGGACCTCAACTTTTCCCGTAAACGCAGAAAAACCACAATTTTCAGGAGAAACGAGACAGACATCCCCTCCCTCTGCCACCCACCCGCCCAACTGAAAGCCAGCCATTAGACATGCACAGATAGTTCTGAGGGTCTGTCTGTGATGTCATAAAGGGCCTGCTGATCAATGGGCAGCTTTCTGATTGGCTGCTGTATTTGATTGACAGATGGAAGCTGGCAGCTGATTGGCTGTATAGCCTAAAGTGCTTTACACACCTCCCTGATGGTACCACTGGCTAAGACTCCACCTCAGCTCATTGGGTAATGAAAAATTTAGAACAATTGATGGATGAAAGCAGGCAGGCCAGCCATTTTGGGACGCTCATTGGACTTGTTTAATGCAATGCACCTTTGTATTTTCACATGCATTCACTTCATGCTGTAACCACTGTGCATAAAAATTTGGAAACATGGCATACAGTGTATCATTTGGTGTCAAAGTCATGTTTCCCATATTTTCCCTTCCCAGATACAAGCCCGTTTGAGTGTTTGGGGCACTTTTTAGCTAAAATCATCCTACAGGGCCTAACTGCATATGCTAAAGCCTGCCTATTTTGAATGGTCTAGTGGCCCCTGCAACCTCCAAAAATATCAGGATTTACTTCCCCAATAGCCTGCTAACTCACCCCTGAAATACATACTTATTCACCTTATTTTGTTAATTGGACTCATTTCTCATTTGAAATGCCCATTTTTGGGGGGCCAGAAATGTGCGTCTTTAAAAGGTGATTTCTACGAGACCCCACTTTTGCGCGTCGGACCTCAACTTTTCCCGTAAACACAGAAAAACCGCAATTTTCAGGAGAAACGAGACAGACATCCCCTCCCTCTGCCACCCACCCGCCCAACTGACAGCCAGCCATTAGACATGCACAGATAGTTCTGAGGGTCTGTCTGTGATGTCATAAAGGGCCTGCTGATCAATGGGCAGCTTTCTGATTGGCTGCTGTATTTGATTGACAGATGGAAGCTGGCAGCTGATTGGCTGTCTAGCCTAAAGTGCTTTACACACCTCCCTGATGGTACCACTGGCTAAGACTCCACCTCAGCTCATTGGGTAATGAAAAATTTAGAACAATTGATGGATAAAAGCAGGCAGGCCGGCCATTTTGGGACACTCATTGGACTTGTTTAATGCAATGCACCTTTGTATTTTCACATGCATTCGCTTCATGCTGTAACCACTGTGCATAAAAATTTGGAAACATGGCATACAGTGTATCATTTGGTGTCTAAGTCATGTTTCCCATATTTTCCCTTCCCAGATACAAGCCCGTTTGAGTGTTTGGGGCACTTTTTAGCTAAAATCATCCTACAGGGCCTAACTGCATATGCTAAAGCCTGCCTATTTTGAATGGTCTAGTGGCCCCTGCAACCTCCAAAAATATCAGGACTTACTTCCCCAATAACCTGCTAACTCACCCCTGAAATACATACTTATTCACCCTATTTTGTTCATTGGACTCATTTCTCATTTGAAATGCCCAATTTTGGGGGGCCAGAAATGTGCGTCTTTAAAAGGTGATTTCTACAATACCCCACTTTTGCGCGTCGGACCTCAACTTTTCCCGTAAACGCAGAAAAACCGCAATTTTCAGGAGAAACGAGACAGACATCCCCTCCCTCTGCCACCCACCCGCCCAACTGACAGCCAGCCATTAGACATGCACAGATAGTTCTGAGGGTCTGTCTGTGATGTCATAAAGGGCCTGCTGATCAATGGGCAGCTTTCTGATTGGCTGCTGTATTTGATTGACAGATGGAAGCTGGCAGCTGATTGGCTGTCTAGCCTAAAGTGCTTTACACACCTCCCTGATGGTACCACTGGCTAAGACTCCACCTCAGCTCATTGGGTAATGAAAAATTTAGAACAATTGATGGATGAAAGCAGGCAGGCAGGCCATTTTGGGACGCTCAGTGGACTTGTTTAATGCAATGCACCTTTGTATATTCACATGCATTTGCTTCATGCTGTAACCACTGTGCATAAAAATTTGGAAACATGGCATACAGTGTATCATTTGGTGTCTAAGTCATGTTTCCCATAATTTCCCTTCCCAGATACAAGCACTTTTGAGTGTTTGGGGCACTTTTTAGCTAAAATCATCCTACAGGGCCTAAATGCATATGCTAAAGCCTGCCTATTTTGAATGGTGTAGTGGCCCCTGCAACCTCCAAAAATATCAGGACTTACTTCCCCAATAACCTGCCAACTCACCCCTGAAATACATACTTATTCACCCTATTTTGTTCATTGGACTCATTTCTCATTTGAAATGCCCATTTTTGGGGGGCCAGAAATGTGCGTCTTTAAAAGGTGATTTCTACGAGACCCCACTTTTGCGCGTCGGACCTCAACTTTTCCCGTAAACGCAGAAAAAACGCAATTTTCAGGAGAAACGAGACAGACATCCCCTCCCTCTGCCACCCACCCGCCCAACTGACAGCCAGCCATTAGACATGCACAGATAGTTCTGAGGGTCTGTCTGTGATGTCATAAAGGGCCTGCTGATCAATGGGCAGCTTTCTGATTGGCTGCTGTATTTGATTGACAGATGGAAGCTGGCAGCTGATTGGCTGTATAGCCTAAAGTGCTTTACACACCTCCCTGATGGTACCACTGGCTAAGACTCCACCTCAGCTCATTGGGTAATGAAAAATTTAGAACAATTGATGGATGAAAGCAGGCAGGCCGGCCATTTTGGGACGCTCATTGGACTTGTTTAATGCAATGCACCTTTGTATTTTCACATGCATTCGCTTCATGCTGTAACCACTGTGCATAAAAATTTGGAAACATGGCATACAGTGTATCATTTGGTGTCTAAGTCATGTTTCCCATGGTTTTCCTTCCCAGATACTAGCCCGTTTGAGTGTTTGGGGCACTTTTTAGCTAAAATCATCCTACAGGGCCTAACTGCATTTGCTAAAGCCTGCCTATTTTGAATGGTGTAGTGGCCCCTGCAACCTCCAAAAATATCAGGACTTACTTCCCCAATAACCTGCTAACTCACCCCTGAAATACATACTTATTCACCCTATTTTGTTCATTGGACTCATTTCTCATTTGAAATGCCCAATTTTGGGGGGCCAGAAATGTGCGTCTTTAAAAGGTGATTTCTACAATACCCCACTTTTGCGCGTCGGACCTCAACTTTTCCCGTAAACGCAGAAAAACCGCAATTTTCAGGAGAAACGAGACAGACATCCCCTCCCTCTGCCACCCACCCGCCCAACTGACAGCCAGCCATTAGACATGCACAGATAGTTCTGAGGGTCTGTCTGTGATGTCATAAAGGGCCTGCTGATCAATGGGCAGCTTTCTGATTGGCTGCTGTATTTGATTGACAGATGGAAGCTGGCAGCTGATTGGCTGTCTAGCCTAAAGTGCTTTACACACCTCCCTGATGGTACCACTGGCTAAGACTCCACCTCAGCTCATTGGGTAATGAAATATTTAGAACAATTGATGGATGAAAGCAGGCAGGCCGGCCAGTTTGGGACGCTCAGTGGACTTGTTTAATGCAATGCACCTTTGTATATTCACATGCATTCGCTTCATGCTGTAACCACTGTGCATAAAAATTTGGAAACATGGCATACAGTGTATCATTTGGTGTCTAAGTCATGTTTCCCATAATTTCCCTTCCCAGATACAAGCACTTTTGAGTGTTTGGGGCACTTTTTAGCTAAAATCATCCTACAGGGCCTAACTGCATATGCTAAAGCCTGCCTATTTTGAATGGTGTAGTGGCCCCTGCAACCTCCAAAAATATCAGGACTTACTTCCCCAATAACCTGCTAACTCACCCCTGAAATACATACTTATTCACCCTATTTTGTTCATTGGACTCATTTCTCATTTGAAATGCCCATTTTTTTGGGGGGGGGCAGAAATGTGCGTCTTTAAAGGGTGATTTCTACGATACCCCACTTTTGCGCGTCGGACCTCAACTTTTCCCGTAAACGCAGAAAAACCACAATTTTCAGGAGAAACGAGACAGACATCCCCTCCCTCTGCCACCCACCCGCCCAACTGAAAGCCAGCCATTAGACATGCACAGATAGTTCTGAGGGTCTGTCTGTGATGTCATAAAGGGCCTGCTGATCAATGGGCAGCTTTCTGATTGGCTGCTGTATTTGATTGACAGATGGAAGCTGGCAGCTGATTGGCTGTATAGCCTAAAGTGCTTTACACACCTCCCTGATGGTACCACTGGCTAAGACTCCACCTCAGCTCATTGGGTAATGAAAAATTTAGAACAATTGATGGATGAAAGCAGGCAGGCCAGCCATTTTGGGACGCTCATTGGACTTGTTTAATGCAATGCACCTTTGTATTTTCACATGCATTCACTTCATGCTGTAACCACTGTGCATAAAAATTTGGAAACATGGCATACAGTGTATCATTTGGTGTCAAAGTCATGTTTCCCATATTTTCCCTTCCCAGATACAAGCCCGTTTGAGTGTTTGGGGCACTTTTTAGCTAAAATCATCCTACAGGGCCTAACTGCATATGCTAAAGCCTGCCTATTTTGAATGGTCTAGTGGCCCCTGCAACCTCCAAAAATATCAGGATTTACTTCCCCAATAGCCTGCTAACTCACCCCTGAAATACATACTTATTCACCTTATTTTGTTAATTGGACTCATTTCTCATTTGAAATGCCCATTTTTGGGGGGCCAGAAATGTGCGTCTTTAAAAGGTGATTTCTACGAGACCCCACTTTTGCGCGTCGGACCTCAACTTTTCCCGTAAACACAGAAAAACCGCAATTTTCAGGAGAAACGAGACAGACATCCCCTCCCTCTGCCACCCACCCGCCCAACTGACAGCCAGCCATTAGACATGCACAGATAGTTCTGAGGGTCTGTCTGTGATGTCATAAAGGGCCTGCTGATCAATGGGCAGCTTTCTGATTGGCTGCTGTATTTGATTGACAGATGGAAGCTGGCAGCTGATTGGCTGTCTAGCCTAAAGTGCTTTACACACCTCCCTGATGGTACCACTGGCTAAGACTCCACCTCAGCTCATTGGGTAATGAAAAATTTAGAACAATTGATGGATAAAAGCAGGCAGGCCGGCCATTTTGGGACACTCATTGGACTTGTTTAATGCAATGCACCTTTGTATTTTCACATGCATTCGCTTCATGCTGTAACCACTGTGCATAAAAATTTGGAAACATGGCATACAGTGTATCATTTGGTGTCTAAGTCATGTTTCCCATATTTTCCCTTCCCAGATACAAGCCCGTTTGAGTGTTTGGGGCACTTTTTAGCTAAAATCATCCTACAGGGCCTAACTGCATATGCTAAAGCCTGCCTATTTTGAATGGTCTAGTGGCCCCTGCAACCTCCAAAAATATCAGGACTTACTTCCCCAATAACCTGCTAACTCACCCCTGAAATACATACTTATTCACCCTATTTTGTTCATTGGACTCATTTCTCATTTGAAATGCCCAATTTTGGGGGGCCAGAAATGTGCGTCTTTAAAAGGTGATTTCTACAATACCCCACTTTTGCGCGTCGGACCTCAACTTTTCCCGTAAACGCAGAAAAACCGCAATTTTCAGGAGAAACGAGACAGACATCCCCTCCCTCTGCCACCCACCCGCCCAACTGACAGCCAGCCATTAGACATGCACAGATAGTTCTGAGGGTCTGTCTGTGATGTCATAAAGGGCCTGCTGATCAATGGGCAGCTTTCTGATTGGCTGCTGTATTTGATTGACAGATGGAAGCTGGCAGCTGATTGGCTGTCTAGCCTAAAGTGCTTTACACACCTCCCTGATGGTACCACTGGCTAAGACTCCACCTCAGCTCATTGGGTAATGAAAAATTTAGAACAATTGATGGATGAAAGCAGGCAGGCAGGCCATTTTGGGACGCTCAGTGGACTTGTTTAATGCAATGCACCTTTGTATATTCACATGCATTTGCTTCATGCTGTAACCACTGTGCATAAAAATTTGGAAACATGGCATACAGTGTATCATTTGGTGTCTAAGTCATGTTTCCCATAATTCCCTTCCCAGATACAAGCACTTTTGAGTGTTTGGGGCACTTTTTAGCTAAAATCATCCTACAGGGCCTAAATGCATATGCTAAAGCCTGCCTATTTTGAATGGTGTAGTGGCCCCTGCAACCTCCAAAAATATCAGGACTTACTTCCCCAATAACCTGCCAACTCACCCCTGAAATACATACTTATTCACCCTATTTTGTTCATTGGACTCATTTCTCATTTGAAATGCCCATTTTTGGGGGGCCAGAAATGTGCGTCTTTAAAAGGTGATTTCTACGAGACCCCACTTTGCGCGTCGGACCTCAACTTTTCCCGTAAACGCAGAAAAAACGCAATTTTCAGGAGAAACGAGACAGACATCCCCTCCCTCTGCCACCCACCCGCCCAACTGACAGCCAGCCATTAGACATGCACAGATAGTTCTGAGGGTCTGTCTGTGATGTCATAAAGGCCTGCTGATCAATGGGCAGCTTTCTGATTGGCTGCTGTATTTGATTGACAGATGGAAGCTGGCAGCTGATTGGCTGTATAGCCTAAAGTGCTTTACACACCTCCCTGATGGTACCACTGGCTAAGACTCCACCTCAGCTCATTGGGTAATGAAAAATTTAGAACAATTGATGGATGAAAGCAGGCAGGCCGGCCATTTTGGGACGCTCATTGGACTTGTTTTAATGCAATGCACCTTTGTATTTTCACATGCATTCGCTTCATGCTGTAACCACTGTGCATAAAAATTTGGAAACATGGCATACAGTGTATCATTTGGTGTCTAAGTCATGTTTCCCATGGTTTTCCTTCCCAGATACTAGCCCGTTTGAGTGTTGGGGCACTTTTTAGCTAAAATCATCCTACAGGGCCTAACTGCATTTGCTAAAGCCTGCCTATTTTGAATGGTTGTAGTGGCCCCTGCAACCTCCAAAAATATCAGGACTTACTTCCCCAATAACCTGCTAACTCACCCCTGAAATACATACTTATTCACCCTATTTTGTTCATTGGACTCATTTCTCATTTGAAATGCCCAATTTTGGGGGGCCAGAAATGTGCGTCTTTAAAAGGTGATTTCTACATACCCCACTTTTGCGCGTCGGACCTCAACTTTTCCCGTAAACGCAGAAAAACCGCAATTTTCAGGAGAAACGAGACAGACATCCCTCCCTCTGCCACCCACCCGCCCAACTGACAGCCAGCCATTAGACATGCACAGATAGTTCTGAGGGTCTGTCTGTGATGTCATAAAGGGCCTGCTGATCAATGGGCAGCTTTCTGATTGGCTGCTGTATTTGATTGACAGATGGAAGCTGGCAGCTGATTGGCTGTCTAGCCTAAAGTGCTTTACACACCTCCCTGATGGTACCACTGGCTAAGACTCCACCTCAGCTCATTGGGTAATGAAAAATTTAGAACAATTGATGGATGAAAGCAGGCAGGCCGGCCATTTTGGGACGCTCAGTGGACTTGTTTAATGCAATGCACCTTTGTATATTCACATGCATTTGCTTCATGCTGTAACCACTGTGCATAAAAATTTGGAAACATGGCATACAGTGTATCATTTGGTGTCTAAGTCATGTTTCCCATAATTTCCCTTCCCAGATACAAGCACTTTTGAGTGTTTTGGGCACTTTTTAGCTAAAATCATCCTACAGGGCCTAAATGCATATGCTAAAGCCTGCTATTTTGAATGGTGTAGTGGCCCCTGCAACCTCCAAAAATATCAGGACTTACTTCCCCAATAACCTGCCAACTCACCCCTGAAATACATACTTATTCACCCTATTTTGTTCATTGGACTCATTTCTCATTTGAAATGCCCATTTTTGGGGGGCCAGAAATGTGCGTCTTTAAAAGGTGATTTCTACGAGACCCCACTTTTGCGCGTCGGACCTCAACTTTTCCCGTAAACGCAGAAAAACCGCAATTTTTCAGGAGAAACGAGACAGACATCCCCTCCCTCTGCCACCCACCCGCCCAACTGACAGCCAGCCATTAGACATGCACAGATAGTTCTGAGGGTCTGTCTGTGATGTCATAAAGGGCTGCTGATCAATGGGCAGCTTTCTGATTGGCTGCTGTATTTGATTGACAGATGGAAGCTGGCAGCTGATTGGCTGTATAGCCTAAAGTGCTTTACACACCTCCTGATGGTACCACTGGCTAAGACTCCACCTCAGCTCATTGGGTAATGAAAAATTTAGAACAATTGATGGATGAAAGCAGGCAGGCCGGCCATTTTGGGACGCTCATTGGACTTGTTTAATGCAATGCACCTTTGTATTTTCACATGCATTCGCTTCATGCTGTAACCACTGTGCATAAAAATTTGGAAACATGGCATACAGTGTATCATTTGGTGTCTAAGTCATGTTTCCATATTTTCCCTTCCCAGATACAAGCCCGTTTGAGTGTTTGGGGCACTTTTTAGCTAAAATCATCCTACAGGGCCTAACTGCATATGCTAAAGCCTGCCTATTTTGAATGGTCTAGTGGCCCCTGCAACCTCCAAAAATATCAGGATTTACGTCCCCAATAGCCTGCTAACTCACCCCTGAAATACATACTTATTCACCCTATTTTGTTCATTGGACTCTTTTCTCATTTGAAATGCCCATTTTTGGGGGGCCAGAAATGTGCGGTCTTTTAAAAGGTGATTTCTACGAGACCCCACTTTTGCGCGTCGGACCTCAACTTTTCCCGTAAACGCAGAAAAACCGCAATTTTCAGGAGAAACGAGACAGACATCCCCTCCCTCTGCCACCCACCCGCCCAACAGACAGCCAGCCATTAGACATGCACAGATAGTTCTGAGGGTCTGTCTGTGATGTCATAAAGGGCCTGCTGATCAATGGGCAGCTTTCTGATTGGCTGCTGTATTTGATTGACAGATGGAAGCTGGCAGCTGATTGGCTGTCTAGCCTAAAGTGCTTTACACACCTCCCTGATGGTACCACTGGCTAAGACTCCACCTCAGCTCATTGGGTAATGAAAAATTTAGAACAATTGATGGATGAAAGCAGGCAGGCCGGCCATTTTGGGACGCTCAGGGGACTTGTTTTATGCAATGCACCTTTGTATATTCACATGCATTCGCTTCATGCTGTAACCACTGTGCATAAAAATTTGGAAACATGGCATACAGTGTATCATTTGGTGTCTAAGTCATGTTTCCCATAATTTCCCTTCCCAGATACAAGCACTTTTGAGTGTTTGGGGCACTTTTTAGCTAAAATCATCCTACAGGGCCTAACTGCATATGCTAAAGCCTGCCTATTTTGAATGGTGTAGTGGCCCCTGCAACCTCCAAAAATATCAGGACTTACTTCCCCAATAACCTGCTAACTCACCCCTGAAATACATACTTATTCACCCTATTTTGTTCATTGGACTCATTTCTCATTTGAAATGCCCATTTTTGGGGGGCCAGAAATGTGCGTCTTTAAAGGGTGATTTCTACGATACCCCACTTTTGCGCGTCGGACCTCAACTTTTCCGTAAACGCAGAAAAACCACAATTTTCAGGAGAAACGAGACAGACATCCCCTCCCTCTGCCACCCACCCGCCCAACTGAAAGCCAGCCATTAGACATGCACAGATAGTTCTGAGGGTCTGTCTGTGATGTCATAAAGGGCCTGCTGATCAATGGGCAGCTTTCTGATTGGCTGCTGTATTTGATTGACAGATGGAAGCTGGCAGCTGATTGGCTGTATAGCCTAAAGTGCTTTACACACCTCCCTGATGGTACCACTGGCTAAGACTCCACCTCAGCTCATTGGGTAATGAAAAATTTAGAACAATTGATGGATGAAAGCAGGCAGGCTGGCCGGCCATTTTGGGACGCTCATTGGACTTGTTTAATGCAATGCACCTTTGTATTTTCACATGCATTCGCTTCATGCTGTAACCACTGTGCATAAAAATTTGGAAACATGGCATACAGTGTATCATTTGGTGTCTAAGTCATGTTTCCCATGTTTTTCCTTCCCAGATACTAGCCCGTTTGAGTGTTTGGGGCACTTTTTAGCTAAAATCATCCTACAGGGCCTAACTGCATTTGCTAAAGCCTGCCTATTTTGAATGGTGTAGTGGCCCCTGCAACCTCCAAAAATATCAGGACTTACTTCCCCAATAACCTGCTAACTCACCCCTGAAATACATACTTATTCACCCTATTTTGTTAATTGGACTCATTTCTCATTTGAAATGCCCATTTTTGGGGGGCTAGAAATGTGCGTCTTTAAAAGGTGATTTCTACGAGACCCCACTTTTGCGCGTCGGACCTCAACTTTTCCCGTAAACGCAGAAAAACCGCAATTTTCAGGAGAAACGAGACAGACATCCCCTCCCTCTGCCACCCACCCGCCCAACTGACAGCCTGCCATTAGACATGCACAGATAGTTCTGAGGGTCTGTCTGTGATGTCATAAAGGGCCTGCTGATCAATGGGCAGCTTTCTGATTGGCTGCTGTATTTGATTGACAGATGGAAGCTGGCAGCTGATTGGCTGTCTAGCCTAAAGTGCTTTACACACCTCCCTGATGGTACCACTGGCTAAGACTCCACCTCAGCTCATTGGGTAATGAAAAATTTAGAACAATTGATGGATGAAAGCAGGCAGGCCGGCCATTTTGGGATGCTCAGTGGACTTGTTTAATGCAATGCACCTTTGTATATTCACATGCATTCGCTTCATGCTGTAACCACTGTGCATAAAAATTTGGAAACATGGCATACAGTGTATCATTTGGTGTCTAAGTCATGTTTCCCATATTTTCCCTTCCCAGATACAAGCCCGTTTGAGTGTTTGGGGCACTTTTTAGCTAAAATCATCCTACAGGGCCTAACTGCATATGCTAAAGCCTGCCTATTTTGAATGGTGTAGTGGCCCCTGCAACCTCCAAAAATATCAGGACTTACTTCCCCAATAACCTGCTAACTCACCCCTGAAATACATACTAATTCACCCTATTTTGTTAATTGGACTCATTTCTCATTTGAAATGCCCATTTTTGGGGGGCCAGAAATGTGCGTCTTTAAAAGGTGATTTCTACGAGACCCCACTTTTGCGCGTCGGACCTCAACTTTTCCCGTAAACGCAGAAAAACCGCAATTTTCAGGAGAAACGAGACAGACATCCCCTCCCTCTGCCACCCACCCGCCCAACTGACAGCCAGCCATTAGACATGCACAGATAGTTCTGAGGGTATGTCTGTGATGTCATAAAGGGCCTGCTGATCAATGGGCAGCTTTCTGATTGGCTGCTGTATTTGATTGACAGATGGAAGCTGGCAGCTGATTGGCTGTCTAGCCTAAAGTGCTTTACACACCTCCCTGATGGTACCACTGGCTAAGACTCCACCTCAGCTCATTGGGTAATGAAAAATTTAGAACAATTGATGGATGAAAGCAGGCAGGCCGGCCAGTTTGGGACGCTCAGTGGACTTGTTTAATGCAATGCACCTTTGTATATTCACATGCATTCGCTTCATGCTGTAACCACTGTGCATAAAAATTTGGAAACATGGCATACAGTGTATCATTTGGTGTCTAAGTCATGTTTCCCATATTTTCCCTTCCCAGATACAAGCCCGTTTGAGTGTTTGGGGCACTTTTTAGCTAAAATCATCCTACAGGGCCTAACTGCATATGCTAAAGCCTGCCTATTTTGAATGGTGTAGTGGCCCCTGCAACCTCCAAAAATATCAGGACTTACTTCCCCAATAACCTGCTAACTCACCCCTGAAATACATACTTATTCACCCTATTTTGTTCATTGGACTCATTTCTCATTTGAAATGCCCATTTTTGGGGGGCCAGAAATGTGCGTCTTTAAAAGGTGATTTCTACGAGACCCCACTTTTGCGCGTCGGACCTCAACTTTTCCCGTAAACGCAGAAAAACCACAATTTTAAGGAGAAACGAGACAGACATCCCCTCCCTCTGCCACCCACCCGCCCAACTGAAAGCCAGCCATTAGACATGCACAGATAGTTCTGAGGGTCTGTCTGTGATGTCATAAAGGGCCTGCTGATCAATGGGCAGCTTTCTGATTGGCTGCTGTATTTGATTGACAGATGGAAGCTGGCAGCTGATTGGCTGTCTAGCCTAAAGTGCTTTACACACCTCCCTGATGGTACCACTGGCTAAGACTCCACCTCAGCTCATTGGGTAATGAAAAATTTAGAACAATTGATGGATAAAAGCAGGCAGGCCGGCCATTTTGGGACACTCATTGGACTTGTTTAATGCAATGCACCTTTGTATTTTCACATGCATTCGCTTCATGCTGTAACCACTGTGCATAAAAATTTGGAAACATGGCATACAGTGTATCATTTGGTGTCTAAGTCATGTTTCCCATATTTTCCCTTCCCAGATACAAGCCCGTTTGAGTGTTTGGGGCACTTTTTAGCTAAAATCACCCTACAGGGCCTAACTGCATATGCTAAAGCCTGCCTATTTTGAATGGTCTAGTGGCCCCTGCAACCTCCAAAAATATCAGGATTTACTTCCCCAATAGCCTGCTAACTCACCCCTGAAATACATACTTATTCACCCTATTTTGTTAATTGGACTCATTTCTCATTTGAAATGCCCATTTTTGGGGGGCCAGAAATGTGCGTCTTTAAAAGGTGATTTCTACGAGACCCCACTTTTGCGCGTCGGACCTCAACTTTTCCCGTAAGCGCAGAAAAACCGCAATTTTCATGAGAAACGAGACAGACATCCCCTCCCTCTGCCACCCACCCGCCCAACTGACAGCCAGCCATTAGACATATACAGATAGTTCTGAGGGTCTGTCTGTGATGTCATAAAGGGCCTGCTGATCAATGGGCAGCTTTCTGATTGGCTGCTGTATTTGATTGACAGATGGAAGCTGGCAGCTGATTGGCTGTCTAGCCTAAAGTGCTTTACACACCTCCCTGATGGTACCACTGGCTAAGACTCCACCTCAGCTCATTGGGTAATGAAAAATTTAGAACAATTGATGGATGAAAGCAGGCAGGCCGGCCATTTTGGGACGCTCAGTGGACTTGTTTAATGCAATGCACCTTTGTATATTCACATGCATTCGCTTCATGCTGTAACCACTGTGCATAAAAATTTGGAAACATGGCATACAGTGTATCATTTGGTGTCTAAGTCATGTTTCCCATATTTTCCCTTCCCAGATACAAGCCCGTTTGAGTGTTTGGGGCACTTTTTAGCTAAAATCACCCTACAGGGCCTAACTGCATATGCTAAAGCCTGCCTATTTTGAATGGTCTAGTGGCCCCTGCAACCTCCAAAAATATCAGGATTTACTTCCCCAATAGCCTGCTAACTCACCCCTGAAATACATACTTATTCACCCTATTTTGTTAATTGGACTCATTTCTCATTTGAAATGCCCATTTTTGGGGGGCCAGAAATGTGCGTCTTTAAAAGGTGATTTCTACGAGACCCCACTTTTGCGCGTCGGACCTCAACTTTTCCCGTAAGCGCAGAAAAACCGCAATTTTCATGAGAAACGAGACAGACATCCCCTCCCTCTGCCACCCACCCGCCCAACTGACAGCCAGCCATTAGACATATACAGATAGTTCTGAGGGTCTGTCTGTGATGTCATAAAGGGCCTGCTGATCAATGGGCAGCTTTCTGATTGGCTGCTGTATTTGATTGACAGATGGAAGCTGGCAGCTGATTGGCTGTCTAGCCTAAAGTGCTTTACACACCTCCCTGATGGTACCACTGGCTAAGACTCCACCTCAGCTCATTGGGTAATGAAAAATTTAGAACAATTGATGGATGAAAGCAGGCAGGCCGGCCATTTTGGGACGCTCAGTGGACTTGTTTAATGCAATGCACCTTTGTATATTTACATGCATTCGCTTCATGCTGTAACCACTGTGCATAAAAATTTGGAAACATGGCATACAGTGTATCATTTGGTGTCTAAGTCATGTTTCCCATATTTTCCCTTCCCAGATACAAGCCCGTTTGAGTGTTTGGGGCACTTTTTAGCTAAAATCATCATACAGGGCCTAACTGCATATGCTAAAGCCTGCCTATTTTGAATGGTGTAGTGGCCCCTGCAACCTCCAAAAATATCAGGACTTACTTCCCCAATAACCTGCTAACTCACCCCTGAAATACATACTTATTCACCCTATTTTGTTAATTGGACTCATTTCTCATTTGAAATGCCCATTTTTGGGGGGCTAGAAATGTGCGTCTTTAAAAGGTGATTTCTACGAGACCCCACTTTTGCGCGTCGGACCTCAACTTTTCCCGTAAACGCAGAAAAACCGCAATTTTCAGGAGAAACGAGACAGACATCCCCTCCCTCTGCCACCCACCCGCCCAACTGACAGCCTGCCATTAGACATGCACAGATAGTTCTGAGGGTCTGTCTGTGATGTCATAAAGGGCCTGCTGATCAATGGGCAGCTTTCTGATTGGCTGCTGTATTTGATTGACAGATGGAAGCTGGCAGCTGATTGGCTGTCTAGCCTAAAGTGCTTTACACACCTCCCTGATGGTACCACTGGCTAAGACTCCACCTCAGCTCATTGGGTAATGAAAAATTTAGAACAATTGATGGATGAAAGCAGGCAGGCCGGCCAGTTTGGGACGCTCAGTGGACTTGTTTAATGCAATGCACCTTTGTATATTCACATGCATTCGCTTCATGCTGTAACCACTGTGCATAAAAATTTGGAAACATGGCATACAGTGTATCATTTGGTGTCTAAGTCATGTTTCCCATATTTTCCCTTCCCAGATACAAGCCCGTTTGAGTGTTTGGGGCACTTTTTAGCTAAAATCATCCTACAGGGCCTAACTGCATATGCTAAAGCCTGCCTATTTTGAATGGTGTAGTGGCCCCTGCAACCTCCAAAAATATCAGGACTTACTTCCCCAATAACCTGCTAACTCACCCCTGAAATACATACTTAGTCACCCTATTTTGTTCATTGGACTCATTTCTCATTTGAAATGCCCATTATTGGGGGGCCAGAAATGTGCGTCTTTAAAAGGTGATTTCTACGAGACCCCACTTTTGCGCGTCGGACCTCAACTTTTCCCGTAAACGCAGAAAAACCACAATTTTCAGGAGAAACGAGACAGACATCCCCTCCCTCTGCCACCCACCCGCCCAACTGAAAGCCAGCCATTAGACATGCACAGATAGTTCTGAGGGTCTGTCTGTGATGTCATAAAGGGCCTGCTGATCAATGGGCAGCTTTCTGATTGGCTGCTGTATTTGATTGACAGATGGAAGCTGGCAGCTGATTGGCTGTCTAGCCTAAAGTGCTTTACACACCTCCCTGATGGTACCACTGGCTAAGACTCCACCTCAGCTCATTGGGTAATGAAAAATTTAGAACAATTGATGGATAAAAGCAGGCAGGCCGGCCATTTTGGGACACTCATTGGACTTGTTTAATGCAATGCACCTTTGTATTTTCACATGCATTCGCTTCATGCTGTAACCACTGTGCATAAAAATTTGGAAACATGGCATACAGTGTATCATTTGGTGTCTAAGTCATGTTTCCCATATTTTCCCTTCCCAGATACAAGCCCGTTTGAGTGTTTGGGGCACTTTTTAGCTAAAATCACCCTACAGGGCCTAACTGCATATGCTAAAGCCTGCCTATTTTGAATGGTCTAGTGGCCCCTGCAACCTCCAAAAATATCAGGACTTACTTCCCCAATAGCCTGCTAACTCACCCCTGAAATACATACTTATTCACCCTATTTTGTTCATTGGACTCATTTCTCATTTGAAATGCCCATTTTTGGGGGGCCAGAAATGTGCGTCTTTAAAAGGTGATTTCTACGAGACCCCACTTTTGCGCGTCGGACCTCAACTTTTCCCGTAAACGCAGAAAAACCACAATTTTCAGGAGAAACGAGACAGACATCCCCTCCCTCTGCCACCCACCCGCCCAACTGAAAGCCAGCCATTAGACATGCACAGATAGTTCTGAGGGTCTGTCTGTGATGTCATAAAGGGCCTGCTGATCAATGGGCAGCTTTCTGATTGGCTGCTGTATTTGATTGACAGATGGAAGCTGGCAGCTGATTGGCTGTCTAGCCTAAAGTGCTTTACACACCTCCCTGATGGTACCACTGGCTAAGACTCCACCTCAGCTCATTGGGTAATGAAAAATTTAGAACAATTGATGGATAAAAGCAGGCAGGCCGGCCATTTTGGGACACTCATTGGACTTGTTTAATGCAATGCACCTTTGTATTTTCACATGCATTCGCTTCATGCTGTAACCACTGTGCATAAAAATTTGGAAACATGGCATACAGTGTATCATTTGGTGTCTAAGTCATGTTTCCCATATTTTCCCTTCCCAGATACAAGCCCGTTTGAGTGTTTGGGGCACTTTTTAGCTAAAATCACCCTACAGGGCCTAACTGCATATGCTAAAGCCTGCCTATTTTGAATGGTCTAGTGGCCCCTGCAACCTCCAAAAATATCAGGACTTACTTCCCCAATAGCCTGCTAACTCACCCCTGAAATACATACTTATTCACCCTATTTTGTTCATTGGACTCATTTCTCATTTGAAATGCCCATTTTTGGATGGCCAGAAATGTGCGTCTTTAAAAGGTGATTTCTACGAGACCCCACTTTTGCGCGTCGGACCTCAACTTTTCCCGTAAACGCAGAAAAACCGCAATTTTCAGGAGAAACGAGACAGACATCCCCTCCCTCTGCCACCCACCCGCCCAACTGAAAGCCAGCCATTAGACATGCACAGATAGTTCTGAGGGTCTGTCTGTGATGTCATAAAGGGCCTGCTGATTAATGGGCAGCTTCTCTGATTGGCTGCTGTATTTGATTGACAGATGGAAGCTGGCAGCTGATTGGCTGTCTAGCCTAAAGTGCTTTACACACCTCCCTGATGGTACCACTGGCTAAGACTCCACCTCAGCTCATTGGGTAATGAAAAATTTAGAACAATTGATGGATGAAAGCAGGCAGGCCGGCCATTTTGGGACGCTCATTGGACTTGTTTAATGCAATGCACCTTTGTATTTTCACATGCATTCGCTTCATGCTGTAACCACTGTGCATAAAAATTTGAAAACATGGCATACAGTGTATCATTTGGTGTCTAAGTCATGTTTCCCATATTTTCCCTTCCCAGATACAAGCCCGTTTGAGTGTTTGGGGCACTTTTTAGCTAAAATCATCCTACAGGGCCTAACTGCATATGCTAAAGCCTGCCTATTTTGAATGGTCTAGTGGCCCCTGCAACCTCCAAAAATATCAGGATTTACTTCCCCAATAACCTGCTAACTCACCCCTGAAATACATACTTATTCACCCTATTTTGTTAATTGGACTCATTTCTCATTTGAAATGCCCATTTTTGGGGGGCCAGAAATGTGCGTCTTTAAAAGGTGATTTCTACGAGACCCCACTTTTGCGCGTCGGACCTCAACTTTTCCCGTAAACGCAGAAAAACCGCAATTTTCAGGAGAAAAGAGACAGACATCCCCTCCCTCTGCCACCCACCCGCCCAACTGACAGCCAGCCATTAGACATGCACAGATAGTTCTGAGGGTCTGTCTGTGATGTCATAAAGGGCCTGCTGATCAATGGGCAGCTTTCTGATTGGCTGCTGTATTTGATTGACAGATGGAAGCTGGCAGCTGATTGGCTGTCTAGCCTAAAGTGCTTTACACACCTCCCTGATGGTACCACTGGCTAAGACTCCACCTCAGCTCATTGGGTATTGAAAAATTTAGAACAATTGATGGATGAAAGCAGGCAGGCCGGCCAGTTTGGGACGCTCAGTGGACTTGTTTAATGCAATGCACCTTTGTATATTCACATGCATTCGCTTCATGCTGTAACCACTGTGCATAAAAATTTGGAAACATGGCATACAGTGTATCATTTGGTGTCTAAGTCATGTTTCCCATATTTTCCCTTCCCAGATACAAGCCCGTTTGAGTGTTTGGGGCACTTTTTAGCTAAAATCATCCTACAGGGCCTAACTGCATATGCTAAAGCCTGCCTATTTTGAATGGTGTAGTGGCCCCTGCAACCTCCAAAAATATCAGGACTTACTTCCCCAATAACCTGCTAACTCACCCCTGAAATACATACTTATTCACCCTATTTTGTTAATTGGACTCATTTCTCATTTGAAATGCCCATTTTTGGGGGGCCAGAAATGTGCGTCTTTAAAAGGTGATTTCTACGAGACCCCACTTTTGCGCGTCGGACCTCAACTTTTCCCGTAAACGCAGAAAAACCGCAATTTTCAGGAGAAACGAGACAGACATCCCCTCCCTCTGCCACCCACCCGCCCAACTGACAGCCAGCCATTAGACATGCACAGATAGTTCTGAGGGTCTGTCTGTGATGTCATAAAGGGCCTGCTGATCAATGGGCAGCTTTCTGATTGGCTGCTGTATTTGATTGACAGATGGAAGCTGGCAGCTGATTGGCTGTCTAGCCTAAAGTGCTTTACACACCTCCCTGATGGTACCACTGGCTAAGACTCCACCTCAGCTCATTGGGTAATGAAAAATTTAGAACAATTGATGGATGAAAGCAGGCAGGCCGGCCAGTTTGGGACGCTCAGTGGACTTGTTTAATGCAATGCACCTTTGTATATTCACATGCATTCGCTTCATGCTGTAACCACTGTGCATAAAAATTTGGAAACATGGCATACAGTGTATCATTTGGTGTCTAAGTCATGTTTCCCATATTTTCCCTTCCCAGATACAAGCCCGTTTGAGTGTTTGGGGCACTTTTTAGCTAAAATCATCCTACAGGGCCTAACTGCATATGCTAAAGCCTGCCTATTTTGAATGGTGTAGTGGCCCCTGCAACCTCCAAAAATATCAGGACTTACTTCCCCAATAACCTGCTAACTCACCCCTGAAATACATACTTATTCACCCTATTTTGTTCATTGGACTCATTTCTCATTTGAAATGCCCATTTTTGGGGGGCCAGAAATGTGCGTCTTTAAAAGGTGATTTCTACGATACCCCACTTTTGCGCGTCGGACCTCAACTTTTCCCGTAAACGCAGAAAAACCACAATTTTCAGGAGAAACGAGACAGACATCCCCTCCCTCTGCCACCCACCCGCCCAACTGAAAGCCAGCCATTAGACATGCACAGATAGTTCTGAGGGTCTGTCTGTGATGTCATAAAGGGCCTGCTGATCAATGGGCAGCTTTCTGATTGGCTGCTGTATTTGATTGACAGATGGAAGCTGGCAGCTGATTGGCTGTCTAGCCTAAAGTGCTTTACACACCTCCCTGATGGTACCACTGGCTAAGACTCCACCTCAGCTCATTGGGTAATGAAAAATTTAGAACAATTGATGGATGAAAGCAGGCAGGCCGGCCAGTTTGGGACGCTCAGTGGACTTGTTTAATGCAATGCACCTTTGTATATTCACATGCATTCGCTTCATGCTGTAACCACTGTGCATAAAAATTTGGAAACATGGCATACAGTGTATCATTTGGTGTCTAAGTCATGTTTCCCATATTTTCCCTTCCCAGATACAAGCCCGTTTGAGTGTTTGGGGCACTTTTTAGCTAAAATCATCCTACAGGGCCTAACTGCATATGCTAAAGCCTGCCTATTTTGAATGGTGTAGTGGCCCCTGCAACCTCCAAAAATATCAGGACTTACTTCCCCAATAACCTGCTAACTCACCCCTGAAATACATACTTATTCACCCTATTTTGTTCATTGGACTCATTTCTCATTTGAAATGCCCATTTTTGGGGGGCCAGAAATGTGCGTCTTTAAAAGGTGATTTCTACGATACCCCACTTTTGCGCGTCGGACCTCAACTTTTCCCGTAAACGCAGAAAAACCACAATTTTCAGGAGAAACGAGACAGACATCCCCTCCCTCTGCCACCCACCCGCCCAACTGAAAGCCAGCCATTAGACATGCACAGATAGTTCTGAGGGTCTGTCTGTGATGTCATAAAGGGCCTGCTGATCAATGGGCAGCTTTCTGATTGGCTGCTGTATTTGATTGACAGATGGAAGCTGGCAGCTGATTGGCTGTCTAGCCTAAAGTGCTTTACACACCTCCCTGATGGTACCACTGGCTAAGACTCCACCTCAGCTCATTGGGTAATGAAAAATTTAGAACAATTGATGGATGAAAGCAGGCAGGCCGGCCATTTTGGGACACTCATTGGACTTGTTTAATGCAATGCACCTTTGTATTTTCACATGCATTCGCTTCATGCTGTAACCACTGTGCATAAAAATTTGGAAACATGGCATACAGTGTATCATTTGGTGTCTAAGTCATGTTTCCCATGTTTTTCCTCCCCAGATACTAGCCCGTTTGAGTGTTTGGGGCACTTTTTAGCTAAAATCATCCTACGGGGCCTAACTGCATATGCTAAAGCCTGCCTATTTTGAATGGTCTAGTGGCCCCTGCAACCTCCAAAAATATCAGGACTTACTTCCCCAATAACCTGCTAACTCACCCCTGAAATACATACTTATTCACTCTATTTTGTTAATTGGACTCATTTCTCATTTGAAATGCCCATTTTTGGGCGGCCAGAAATGTGCGTCTTTAAAAGGTGATTTCTACGATACCCCACTTTTGCGCGTCGGACCTCAACTTTTCCCGTAAACGCAGAAAAACCGCAATTTTCAGGAGAAACGAGACAGACATCACCTCCCTCTGCCACCCACCCGCCCAACTGACAGCCAGCCATTAGACATGCACAGATAGTTCTGAGGGTCTGTCTGTGATGTCATAAAGGGCCTGCTGATCAATGGGCAGCTTTCTGATTGGCTGCTGTATTTGATTGACAGATGGAAGCTGGCAGCTGATTGGCTGTCTAGCCTAAAGTGCTTTACACACCTCCCTGATGGTACCACTGGCTAAGACTCCACCTCAGCTCATTGGGTAATGAAAAATTTAGAACAATTGATGGATGAAAGCAGGCAGGCCGGCCAGTTTGGGACGCTCAGTGGACTTGTTTAATGCAATGCACCTTTGTATATTCACATGCATTCGCTTCATGCTGTAACCACTGTGCATAAAAATTTGGAAACATGGCATACAGTGTATCATTTGGTGTCTAAGTCATGTTTCCCATATTTTCCCTTCCCAGATACAAGCCCGTTTGAGTGTTTGGGGCACTTTTTAGCTAAAATCATCCTACAGGGCCTAACTGCATATGCTAAAGCCTGCCTATTTTGAATGGTGTAGTGGCCCCTGCAACCTCCAAAAATATCAGGACTTACTTCCCCAATAACCTGCTAACTCACCCCTGAAATACATACTTATTCACCCTATTTTGTTCATTGGACTCATTTCTCATTTGAAATGCCCATTTTTGGGGGGCCAGAAATGTGCGTCTTTAAAAGGTGATTTCTACGAGACCCCACTTTTGCGCGTCGGACCTCAACTTTTCCCGTAAACGCAGAAAAACCACAATTTTCAGGAGAAACGAGACAGACATCCCCTCCCTCTGCCACCCACCCGCCCAACTGAAAGCCAGCCATTAGACATGCACAGATAGTTCTGAGGGTCTGTCTGTGATGTCGTAAAGGGCCTGCTGATCAATGGGCAGCTTTCTGATTGGCTGCTGTATTTGATTGACAGATGGAAGCTGGCAGCTAATTGGCTGTCTAGCCTAAAGTGCTTTACACACCTCCCTGATGGTACCACTGGCTAAGACTCCACCTCAGCTCATTGGGTAATGAAAAATTTAGAACAATTGATGGATAAAATCAGGCAGGCCGGCCATTTTGGGACACTCATTGGACTTGTTTAATGCAATGCACCTTTGTATTTTCACATGCATTCGCTTCATGCTGTAACCACTGTACATAAAAATTTGGAAACATGGCATACAGTGTATCATTTGGTGTCTAAGTCATGTTTCCCATGTTTTTCCTCCCCAGATACTAGCCCGTTTGAGTGTTTGGGGCACTTTTTAGCTAAAATCATCCTACGGGGCCTAACTGCATATGCTAAAGCCTGCCTATTTTGAATGGTCTAGTTGCCCCTGCAACCTCCAAAAATATCAGGACTTACTTCCCCAATAACCTGCTAACTCACCCCTGAAATACATACTTATTCACTCTATTTTGTTAATTGGACTCATTTCTCATTTGAAATGCCCATTTTTGGGCGGCCAGAAATGTGCGTCTTTAAAAGGTGATTTCTATGAGACCCCACTTTTGCGCGTCGGACCTCAACTTTTCCCGTAAACGCAGAAAAACCGCAATTTTCAGGAGAAACGAGACAGACATCCCCTCCCTCTGCCACCCACCCGCCCAACTGACAGCCAGCCATTAGACATGCACAGATAGTTCTGAGGGTCTGTCTGTGATGTCATAAAGGGCCTGCTGATCAATGGGCAGCTTTCTGATTGGCTGCTGTATTTGATTGACAGATGGAAGCTGGCAGCTGATTGGCTGTCTAGCCTAAAGTGCTTTACACACCTCCCTGATGGTACCACTGGCTAAGACTCCACCTCAGCTCATTGGGTAATGAAAAATTTAGAACAATTGATGGATGAAAGCAGGCAGGCCGGCCAGTTTGGGACACTCATTGGACTTGTTTAATGCAATGCACCTTTGTATTTTCACATGCATTCGCTTCATGCTGTAACCACTGTGCATAAAAAATTTGGAAACATGGCATACAGTGTATCATTTGGTGTCTAAGTCATGTTTCCCATATTTTCCCTTCCCAGATACAAGCCCGTTTGAGTGTTTGGGGCACTTTTTAGCTAAAATCACCCTACAGGGCCTAACTGCATATGCTAAAGCCTGCCTATTTTGAATGGTCTAGTGGCCCCTGCAACCTCCAAAAATATCAGGACTTACTTCCCCAATAGCCTGCTAACTCACCCCTGAAATACATACTTATTCACCCTATTTTGTTCATTGGACTCATTTCTCATTTGAAATGCCCATTTTTGGGGGGCCAGAAATGTGCGTCTTTAAAAGGTGATTTCTACGATACCCCACTTTTGCGCGTCGGACCTCAACTTTTCCCGTAAACGCAGAAAAACCACAATTTTCAGGAGAAACGAGACAGACATCCCCTCCCTCTGCCACCCACCCGCCCAACTGAAAGCCAGCCATTAGACATGCACAGATAGTTCTGAGGGTCTGTCTGTGATGTCATAAAGGGCCTGCTGATCAATGGGCAGCTTTCTGATTGGCTGCTGTATTTGATTGACAGATGGAAGCTGGCAGCTGATTGGCTGTCTAGCCTAAAGTGCTTTACACACCTCCCTGATGGTACCACTGGCTAAGACTCCACCTCAGCTCATTGGGTAATGAAAAATTTAGAACAATTGATGGATGAAAGCAGGCAGGCCGGCCATTTTGGGACGCTCATTGGACTTGTTTAATGCAATGCACCTTTGTATTTTCACATGCATTCGCTTCATGCTGTAACCACTGTGCATAAAAATTTGGAAACATGGCATACAGTGTATCATTTGGTGTCTAAGTCATGTTTCCCATGTTTTTCCTCCCCAGATACTAGCCCGTTTGAGTGTTTGGGGCACTTTTTAGCTAAAATCATCCTACGGGGCCTAACTGCATATGCTAAAGCCTGCCTATTTTGAATGGTCTAGTGGCCCCTGCAACCTCCAAAAATATCAGGACTTACTTCCCCAATAACCTGCTAACTCACCCCTGAAATACATACTTATTCACTCTATTTTGTTAATTGGACTCATTTCTCATTTGAAATGCCCATTTTTGGGCGGCCAGAAATGTGCGTCTTTAAAAGGTGATTTCTACGATACCCCACTTTTGCGCGTCGGACCTCAACTTTTCCCGTAAACGCAGAAAAACCGCAATTTTCAGGAGAAACGAGACAGACATCCCCTCCCTCTGCCACCCACCCGCCCAACTGACAGCCAGCCATTAGACATGCACAGATAGTTCTGAGGGTCTGTCTGTGATGTCATAAAGGGCCTGCTGATCAATGGGCAGCTTTCTGATTGGCTGCTGTATTTGATTGACAGATGGAAGCTGGCAGCTGATTGGCTGTCTAGCCTAAAGTGCTTTACACACCTCCCTGATGGTACCACTGGCTAAGACTCCACCTCAGCTCATTGGGTAATGAAAAATTTAGAACAATTGATGGATGAAAGCAGGCAGGCCGGCCAGTTTGGGACGCTCAGTGGACTTGTTTAATGCAATGCACCTTTGTATATTCACATGCATTCGCTTCATGCTGTAACCACTGTGCATAAAAATTTGGAAACATGGCATACAGTGTATCATTTGGTGTCTAAGTCATGTTTCCCATATTTTCCCTTCCCAGATACAAGCCCGTTTGAGTGTTTGGGGCACTTTTTAGCTAAAATCATCCTACAGGGCCTAACTGCATATGCTAAAGCCTGCCTATTTTGAATGGTGTAGTGGCCCCTGCAACCTCCAAAAATATCAGGACTTACTTCCCCAATAACCTGCTAACTCACCCCTGAAATACATACTTATTCACCCTATTTTGTTCATTGGACTCATTTCTCATTTGAAATGCCCATTTTTGAGGGGCCAGAAATGTGCGTCTTTAAAAGGTGATTTCTACGAGACCCCACTTTTGCGCGTCGGACCTCAACTTTTCCCGTAAACGCAGAAAAACCACAATTTTCAGGAGAAACGAGACAGACATCCCCTCCCTCTGCCACCCACCCGCCCAACTGAAAGCCAGCCATTAGACATGCACAGATAGTTCTGAGGGTCTGTCTGTGATGTCATAAAGGGCCTGCTGATCAATGGGCAGCTTTCTGATTGGCTGCTGTATTTGATTGACAGATGGAAGCTGGCAGCTGATTGGCTGTCTAGCCTAAAGTGCTTTACACACCTCCCTGATGGTACCACTGGCTAAGACTCCACCTCAGCTCATTGGGTAATGAAAAATTTAGAACAATTGATGGATAAAAGCAGGCAGGCCGGCTATTTTGGGACACTCATTGGACTTGTTTAATGCAATGCACCTTTGTATTTTCACATGCATTCGCTTCATGCTGTAACCACTGTGCATAAAAATTTGGAAACATGGCATACAGTGTATCATTTGGTGTCTAAGTCATGTTTCCCATATTTTCCCTTCCCAGATACAAGCCCGTTTGAGTGTTTGGGGCACTTTTTAGCTAAAATCACCCTACAGGGCCTAACTGCATATGCTAAAGCCTGCCTATTTTGAATGGTCTAGTGGCCCCTGCAACCTCCAAAAATATCAGGACTTACTTCCCCAATAGCCTGCTAACTCACCCCTGAAATACATACTTATTCACACTATTTTGTTCATTGGACTCATTTCTCATTTGAAATGCCCATTTTTGGGGGGCCAGAAATGTGCGTCTTTAAAAGGTGATTTCTACGAGACCCCACTTTTGCGCGTCGGACCTCAACTTTTCCCGTAAACGCAGAAAAACCGCAATTTTCAGGAGAAACGAGACAGACATCCCCTCCCTCTGCCACCCACCCGCCCAACTGAAAGCCAGCCATTAGACATGCACAGATAGTTCTGAGGGTCTGTCTGTGATGTCATAAAGGGCCTGCTGATTAATGGGCAGCTTTCTGATTGGCTGCTGTATTTGATTGACAGATGGAAGCTGGCAGCTGATTGGCTGTCTAGCCTAAAGTGCTTTACACCCCTCCCTGATGGTACCACTGGCTAAGACTCCACCTCAGCTCATTGGGTAATGAAAAATTTAGAACAATTGATGGATGAAAGCAGGCAGGCCGGCCATTTTGGGACGCTCATTGGACTTGTTTAATGCAATGCACCTTTGTATTTTCACATGCATTCGCTTCATGCTGTAACCACTGTGCATAAAAATTTGGAAACATGGCATACAGTGTATCATTTGGTGTCTAAGTCATGTTTCCCATATTTTCCCTTCCCAGATACAAGCCCGTTTGAGTGTTTGGGGCACTTTTTAGCTAAAATCATCCTACAGGGCCTAACTGCATATGCTAAAGCCTGCCTATTTTGAATGGTGTAGTGGCCCCTGCAACCTCCAAAAATATCAGGATTTACTTCCCCAATAACCTGCTAACTCACCCCTGAAATACATACTTATTCACCCTATTTTGTTAATTGGACTCATTTCTCATTTGAAATGCCCATTTTTTGGGGGCCAGAAATGTGCGTCTTTAAAAGGTGATTTCTACGAGACCCCACTTTTGCGCGTCGGACCTCAACTTTTCCCGTAAACGCAGAAAAACCGCAATTTTCAGGAGAAACGAGACAGACATCCCCTCCCTCTGCCACCCACCCGCCCAACTGACAGCTAGCCATTAGACATGCACAGATAGTTCTGAGGGTCTGTCTGTGATGTCATAAAGGGCCTGCTGATCAATGGGCAGCTTTCTGATTGGCTGCTGTATTTGATTGACAGATGGAAGCTGGCAGCTGATTGGCTGTCTAGCCTAAAGTGCTTTACACACCTCCCTGATGGTACCACTGGCTAAGACTCCACCTCAGCTCATTGGGTAATGAAAAATTTAGAACAATTGATGGATAAAAGCAGGCAGGCCGGCCATTTTGGGACACTCATTGGACTTGTTTAATGCAATGCACCTTTGTATTTTCACATGCATTCGCTTCATGCTGTAACCACTGTGCATAAAAATTTGGAAACATGGCATACAGTGTATCATTTGGTGTCTAAGTCATGTTTCCCATATTTTCCCTTCCCAGATACAAGCCCGTTTGAGTGTTTGGGGCACTTTTTAGCTAAAATCATCCTACAGGGCCTAACTGCATATGCTAAAGCCTGCCTATTTTGAATGGTCTAGTGGCCCCTGCAACCTCCAAAAATATCAGGACTTACTTCCCCAATAACCTGCTAACTCACCCCTGAAATACATACTTATTCACCCTATTTTGTTCATTGGACTCATTTCTCATTTGAAATGCCCATTTTTTTTTGGGGGGGGGGCAGAAATGTGCGTCTTTAAAGGGTGATTTCTACGATACCCCACTTTTGCGCGTCGGACCTCAACTTTTCCCGTAAACGCAGAAAAACCACAATTTTCAGGAGAAACGAGACAGACATTCCCTCCCTCTGCCACCCACCCGCCCAACTGAAAGCCAGCCATTAGACATGCACAGATAGTTCTAAGGGTCTGTATGTGATGTCATAAAGGGCCTGCTGATCAATGGGCAGCTTTCTGATTGGCTGCTGTATTTGATTGACAGATGGAAGCTGGCAGCTGATTGGCTGTATAGCCTAAAGTGCTTTACACACCTCCCTGATGGTACCACTGGCTAAGACTCCACCTCAGCTCATTGGGTAATGAAAAATTTAGAACAATTGATGGATGAAAGCAGGCAGGCCGGCCATTTTGGGACGCTCAGTGGACTTGTTTAATGCAATGCACCTTTGTATATTCACATGCATTCGCTTCATGCTGTAACCACTGTGCATAAAAATTTGGAAACATGGCATACAGTGTATCATTTGGTGTCTTAGTCATGTTTCCCATAGTTTCCCTTCCCAGATACAAGCATTTTTGAGTGTTTGGGGCACTTTTTAGCTAAAATCATCCTACAGGGCCTAACTGCATATGCTAAAGCCTGCCTATTTTGAATGGTGTAGTGGCCCCTGCAACCTCCAAAAATATCAGGACTTACTTCCCCAATAACCTGCTAACTCACCCCTGAAATACATACTTATTCACCCTATTTTGTTCATTGGACTCATTTCTCATTTGAAATGCCCATTTTTGGGGGAGGCAGAAATGTGCGTCTTTAAAGGGTGATTTCTACGATACCCAACTTTTGCGCGTCGGACCTCAACTTTTCCCGTAAACGCAGAAAAACCACAATTTTCAGGAGAAACGAGACAGACATCCCCTCCCTCTGCCACCCACCCGCCCAACTGAAAGCCAGCCATTAGACATGCACAGATAGTTCTGAGGGTCTGTCTGTGATGTCATAAAGGGCCTGCTGATCAATGGGCAGCTTTCTGATTGGCTGCTGTATTTGATTGACAGATGGAAGCTGGCAGCTGATTGGCTGTATAGCCTAAAGTGCTTTACACACCTCCCTGATGGTACCACTGGCTAAGACTCCACCTCAGCTCATTGGGTAATGAAAAATTTAGAACAATTGATGGATGAAAGCAGGCAGGCCGGCCATTTTGGGACGCTCATTGGACTTGTTTAATGCAATGCACCTTTGTATTTTCACATGCATTCGCTTCATGCTGTAACCACTGTGCATAAAAATTTGGAAACATGGCATACAGTGTATCATTTGGTGTCTAAGTCATGTTTCCCATATTTTCCCTTCCCAGATACAAGCCCGTTTGAGTGTTTGGGGCACTTTTTAGCTAAAATCATCCTACAGGGCCTAACTGCATATGCTAAAGCCTGCCTATTTTGAATGGTCTAGTGGCCCCTGCAACCTCCAAAAATATCAGGATTTACTTCCCCAATAGCCTGCTAACTCACCCCTGAAATACATACTTATTCAACCTACTTTGTTAATTGGACTCATTTCTCATTTGAAATGCCCATTTTTGGGGGGCCAGAAATGTGCGTCTTTAAAAGGTGATTTCTACGAGACCCCACTTTTGCGCGTCGGACCTCAACTTTTCCCGTAAACGAAGAAAAACCGCAATTTTCATGAGAAACGAGACAGACATCCCCTCCCTCTGCCACCCACCCGCCCAACTGACAGCCAGCCATTAGACATGCACAGATAGTTCTGAGGGTCTGTCTGTGATGTCATAAAGGGCCTGCTGATCAATGGGCAGCTTTCTGATTGGCTGCTGTATTTGATTGACAGATGGAAGCTGGCAGCTGATTGGCTGTCTAGCCTAAAGTGCTTTACACACCTCCCTGATGGTACCACTGGCTAAGACTCCACCTCAGCTCATTGGGTAATGAAAAATTTAGAACAATTGATGGATGAAAGCAGGCAGGCCGGCCATTTTGGGACGCTCAGTGGACTTGTTTAATGCAATGCACCTTTGTATATTCACATGCATTCACTTCATGCTGTAACCACTGTGCATAAAAATTTGGAAACATGGCATACAGTGTATCATTTGGTGTCTAAGTCATGTTTCCCATAATTTCCCTTCCCAGATACAAGCACTTTTGAGTGTTTGGGGCACTTTTTAGCTAAAATCATCCTACAGGGCCTAACTGCATATGCTAAAGCCTGCCTATTTTGAATGGTGTAGTGGCCCCTGCAACCTCCAAAAATATCAGGACTTACTTCCCCAATAACCTGCTAACTCACCCCTGAAATACATACTTATTCACCCTATTTTGTTCATTGGACTCATTTCTCATTTGAAATGCCCATTTTTGGGGGGGGCAGAAATGTGTGTCTTTAAAAGGTGATTTCTACGATACCCCACTTTTGCGCGTCGGACCTCAACTTTTCCCGTAAACGCAGAAAAACCACAATTTTCAGGAGAAACGAGACAGACATCCCCTCCCTCTGCCACCCACCCGCCCAACTGAAAGCCAGCCATTAGACATGCACAGATAGTTCTGAGGGTCTGTCTGTGATGTCATAAAGGGCCTGCTGATCAATGGGCAGCTTTCTGATTGGCTGCTGTATTTGATTGACAGATGGAAGCTGGCAGCTGATTGGCTGTCTAGCCTAAAGTGCTTTACACACCTCCCTGATGGTACCACTGGCTAAGACTCCACCTCAGCTCATTGGGTAATGAAAAATTTAGAACAATTGATGGATAAAAGCAGGCAGGCCGGCCATTTTGGGACACTCATTGGACTTGTTTAATGCAATGCACCTTTGTATTTTCACATGCATTCGCTTCATGCTGTAACCACTGTGCATAAAAATTTGGAAACATGGCATACAGTGTATCATTTGGTGTCTAAGTCATGTTTCCCATATTTTCCCTTCCCAGATACAAGCCCGTTTGAGTGTTTGGGGCACTTTTTAGCTAAAATCACCCTACAGGGCCTAACTGCATATGCTAAAGCCTGCCTATTTTGAATGGTCTAGTGGCCCCTGCAACCTCCAAAAATATCAGGACTTACTTCCCCAATAGCCTGCTAACTCACCCCTGAAATACATACTTATTCACCCTATTTTGTTCATTGGACTCATTTCTCATTTGAAATGCCCATTTTTGGGGGGCCAGAAATGTGCGTCTTTAAAAGGTGATTTCTACGAGACCCCACTTTTGCGCGTCGGACCTCAACTTTTCCCGTAAACGCAGAAAAACCGCAATTTTCAGGAGAAACGAGACAGACATCCCCTCCCTCTGCCACCCACCCGCCCAACTGAAAGCCAGCCATTAGACATGCACAGATAGTTCTGAGGGTCTGTCTGTGATGTCATAAAGGGCCTGCTGATTAATGGGCAGCTTTCTGATTGGCTGCTGTATTTGATTGACAGATGGAAGCTGGCAGCTGATTGGCTGTCTAGCCTAAAGTGCTTTACACCCCTCCCTGATGGTACCACTGGCTAAGACTCCACCTCAGCTCATTGGGTAATGAAAAATTTAGAACAATTGATGGATGAAAGCAGGCAGGCCGGCCATTTTGGGATGCTCATTGGACTTGTTTAATGCAATGCACCTTTGTATTTTCACATGCATTCGCTTCATGCTGTAACCACTGTGCATAAAAATTTGGAAACATGGCATACAGTGTATCATTTGGTGTCTAAGTCATGTTTCCCATATTTTCCCTTCCCAGATACAAGCCCGTTTGAGTGTTTGGGGCACTTTTTAGCTAAAATCATCCTACAGGGCCTAACTGCATATGCTAAAGCCTGCCTATTTTGAATGGTCTAGTGGCCCCTGCAACCTCCAAAAATATCAGGATTTACTTCCCCAATAACCTGCTAACTCACCCCTGAAATACATACTTATTCACCCTATTTTGTTAATTGGACTCATTTCTCATTTGAAATGCCCATTTTTTGGGGGCCAGAAATGTGCGTCTTTAAAAGGTGATTTCTACGAGACCCCACTTTTGCGCGTCGGACCTCAACTTTTCCCGTAAACGCAGAAAAACCGCAATTTTCAGGAGAAACGAGACAGACATCCCCTCCCTCTGCCACCCACTCGCCCAACTGACAGCCAGCCATTAGACATGCACAGATAGTTCTGAGGGTCTGTCTGTGATGTCATAAAGGGCCTGCTGATCAATGGGCAGCTTTCTGATTGGCTGCTGTATTTGATTGACAGATGGAAGCTGGCAGCTGATTGGCTGTATAGCCTAAAGTGCTTTACACACCTCCCTGATGGTACCACTGGCTAAGACTCCACCTCAGCTCATTGGGTAATGAAAAATTTAGAACAATTGATGGATGAAAGCAGGCAGGCCAGCCATTTTGGGACGCTCATTGGACTTGTTTAATGCAATGCACCTTTGTATTTTCACATGCATTCGCTTCATGCTGTAACCACTGTGCATAAAAATTTGGAAACATGGCATACAGTGTATCATTTGGTGTCAAAGTCATGTTTCCCATATTTTCCCTTCCCAGATACAAGCCCGTTTGAGTGTTTGGGGCACTTTTTAGCTAAAATCATCCTACAGGGCCTAACTGCATATGCTAAAGCCTGCCTATTTTGAATGGTGTAGTGGCCCCTGCAACCTCCAAAAATATCAGGATTTACTTCCCCAATAGCCTGCTAACTCACCCCTGAAATACATACTTATTCACCCTATTTTGTTAATTGGACTCATTTCTCATTTGAAATGCCCATTTTTTGGGGGCCAGAAATGTGCGTCTTTAAAAGGTGATTTCTACGAGACCCCACTTTTGCGCGTCGGACCTCAACTTTTCCCGTAAACGCAGAAAAACCGCAATTTTCAGGAGAAACGAGACAGACATCCCCTCCCTCTGCCACCCACCCGCCCAACTGACAGCCAGCCATTAGACATGCACAGATAGTTCTGAGGGTCTGTCTGTGATGTCATAAAGGGCCTGCTGATCAATGGGCAGCTTTCTGATTGGCTGCTGTATTTGATTGACAGATGGAAGCTGGCAGCTGATTGGCTGTCTAGCCTAAAGTGCTTTACACACCTCCCTGATGGTACCACTGGCTAAGACTCCACCTCAGCTCATTGGGTAATGAAAAATTTAGAACAATTGATGGATAAAAGCAGGCAGGCCGGCCATTTTGGGACACTCATTGGACTTGTTTAATGCAATGCACCTTTGTATTTTCACATGCATTCGCTTCATGCTGTAACCACTGTGCATAAAAATTTGGAAACATGGCATACAGTGTATCATTTGGTGTCTAAGTCATGTTTCCCATATTTTCCCTTCCCAGATACAAGCCCGTTTGAGTGTGTGGGGCACTTTTTAGCTAAAATCATCCTACAGGGCCTAACTGCATATGCTAAAGCCTGCCTATTTTGAATGGTCTAGTGGCCCCTGCAACCTCCAAAAATATCAGGACTTACTTCCCCAATAACCTGCTAACTCACCCCTGAAATACATACTTATTCACCCTATTTTGTTCATTGGACTCATTTCTCATTTGAAATGCCCATTTTTTTGGGGGGGGGGGGCAGAAATGTGCGTCTTTAAAGGGTGATTTCTACGATACCCCACTTTTGCGCGTCGGACCTCAACTTTTCCCGTAAACGCAGAAAAACCACAATTTTCAGGAGAAACGAGACAGACATTCCCTCCCTCTGCCACCCACCCGCCCAACTGAAAGCCAGCCATTAGACATGCACAGATAGTTCTAAGGGTCTGTATGTGATGTCATAAAGGGCCTGCTGATCAATGGGCAGCTTTCTGATTGGCTGCTGTATTTGATTGACAGATGGAAGCTGGCAGCTGATTGGCTGTATAGCCTAAAGTGCTTTACACACCTCCCTGATGGTACCACTGGCTAAGACTCCACCTCAGCTCATTGGGTAATGAAAAATTTAGAACAATTGATGGATGAAAGCAGGCAGGCCGGCCATTTTGGGACGCTCAGTGGACTTGTTTAATGCAATGCACCTTTGTATATTCACATGCATTCGCTTCATGCTGTAACCACTGTGCATAAAAATTTGGAAACATGGCATACAGTGTATCATTTGGTGTCTTAGTCATGTTTCCCATAGTTTCCCTTCCCAGATACAAGCACTTTTGAGTGTTTGGGGCACTTTTTAGCTAAAATCATCCTACAGGGCCTAACTGCATATGCTAAAGCCTGCCTATTTTGAATGGTGTAGTGGCCCCTGCAACCTCCAAAAATATCAGGACTTACTTCCCCAATAACCTGCTAACTCACCCCTGAAATACATACTTATTCACCTTATTTTGTTCATTGGACTCATTTCTCATTTGAAATGCCCATTTTTGGGGGAGGCAGAAATGTGCGTCTTTAAAGGGTGATTTCTACGATACCCAACTTTTGCGCGTCGGACCTCAACTTTTCCCGTAAACGCAGAAAAACCACAATTTTCAGGAGAAACGAGACAGACATCCCCTCCCTCTGCCACCCACCCGCCCAACTGAAAGCCAGCCATTAGACATGCACAGATAGTTCTGAGGGTCTGTCTGTGATGTCATAAAGGGCCTGCTGATCAATGGGCAGCTTTCTGATTGGCTGCTGTATTTGATTGACAGATGGAAGCTGGCAGCTGATTGGCTGTATAGCCTAAAGTGCTTTACACACCTCCCTGATGGTACCACTGGCTAAGACTCCACCTCAGCTCATTGGGTAATGAAAAATTTAGAACAATTGATGGATGAAAGCAGGCAGGCCGGCCATTTTGGGACGCTCATTGGACTTGTTTAATGCAATGCACCTTTGTATTTTCACATGCATTCGCTTCATGCTGTAACCACTGTGCATAAAAATTTGGAAACATGGCATACAGTGTATCATTTGGTGTCTAAGTCATGTTTCCCATATTTTCCCTTCCCAGATACAAGCCCGTTTGAGTGTTTGGGGCACTTTTTAGCTAAAATCATCCTACAGGGCCTAACTGCATATGCTAAAGCCTGCCTATTTTGAATGGTCTAGTGGCCCCTGCAACCTCCAAAAATATCAGGATTTACTTCCCCAATAGCCTGCTAACTCACCCCTGAAATACATACTTATTCACCCTACTTTGTTAATTGGACTCATTTCTCATTTGAAATGCCCATTTTTGGGGGGCCAGAAATGTGCGTCTTTAAAAGGTGATTTCTACGAGACCCCACTTTTGCGCGTCGGACCTCAACTTTTCCCGTAAACGAAGAAAAACCGCAATTTTCATGAGAAACGAGACAGACATCCCCTCCCTCTGCCACCCACCCGCCCAACTGACAGCCAGCCATTAGACATGCACAGATAGTTCTGAGGGTCTGTCTGTGATGTCATAAAGGGCCTGCTGATCAATGGGCAGCTTTCTGATTGGCTGCTGTATTTGATTGACAGATGGAAGCTGGCAGCTGATTGGCTGTCTAGCCTAAAGTGCTTTACACACCTCCCTGATGGTACCACTGGCTAAGACTCCACCTCAGCTCATTGGGTAATGAAAAATTTAGAACAATTGATGGATGAAAGCAGGCAGGCTGGCCATTTTGGGACGCTCAGTGGACTTGTTTAATGCAATGCACCTTTGTATATTCACATGCATTCGCTTCATGCTGTAACCACTGTGCATAAAAATTTGGAAACATGGCATACAGTGTATCATTTGGTGTCTAAGTCATGTTTCCCATAATTTCCCTTCCCAGATACAAGCACTTTTGAGTGTTTGGGGCACTTTTTAGCTAAAATCATCCTACAGGGCCTAACTGCATATGCTAAAGCCTGCCTATTTTGAATGGTGTAGTGGCCCCTGCAACCTCCAAAAATATCAGGACTTACTTCCCCAATAACCTGCTAACTCACCCCTGAAATACATACTTATTCACCCTATTTTGTTCATTGGACTCATTTCTCATTTGAAATGCCCATTTTTTGGGGGGCAGAAATGTGCGTCTTTAAAAGGTGATTTCTACGATACCCCACTTTTGCGCGTCGGACCTCAACTTTTCCCGTAAACGCAGAAAAACCACAATTTTCAGGAGAAACGAGACAGACATCCCCTCCCTCTGCCACCCACCCGCCCAACTGAAAGCCAGCCATTAGACATACACAGATAGTTCTGAGGGTCTGTCTGTGATGTCATAAAGGGCCTGCTGATCAATGGGCAGCTTTCTGATTGGCTGCTGTATTTGATTGACAGATGGAAGCTGGCAGCTGATTGGCTGTCTAGCCTAAAGTGCTTTACACACCTCCCTGATGGTACCACTGGCTAAGACTCCACCTCAGCTCATTGGGTAATGAAAAATTTAGAACAATTGATGGATGAAAGCAGGCAGGCCGGCCATTTTGGGACGCTCATTGGACTTGTTTAATGCAATGCACCTTTGTATTTTCACATGCATTCGCTTCATGCTGTAACCACTGTGCATAAAAATTTGGAAACATGGCATACAGTGTATCATTTGGTGTCTAAGTCATGTTTCCCATGTTTTTCCTCCCCAGATACTAGCCCGTTTGAGTGTTTGGGGCACTTTTTAGCTAAAATCATCCTACGGGGCCTAACTGCATATGCTAAAGCCTGCCTATTTTGAATGGTCTAGTGGCCCCTGCAACCTCCAAAAATATCAGGACTTACTTCCCCAATAACCTGCTAACTCACCCCTGAAATACATACTTATTCACTCTATTTTGTTAATTGGACTCATTTCTCATTTGAAATGCCCATTTTTGGGCGGCCAGAAATGTGCGTCTTTAAAAGGTGATTTCTACGATACCCCACTTTTGCACGTCGGACCTCAACTTTTCCCGTAAACGCAGAAAAACCGCAAGTTTCAGGAGAAACGAGACAGACATCCCCTCCCTCTGCCACCCACCCGCCCTACTGAAAGCCAGCCATTAGACATGCACAGATAGTTCTGAGGGTCTGTCTGTGATGTCATAAAGGGCCTGCTGATCAATGGGCAGCTTTCTGATTGGCTGCTGTATTTGATTGACAGGTGGAAGCAGGCAGCTGATTGGCTGTCTAGCCTAAAGTGCTTTACACACCTCCCTGATGGTACCACTGGCTAAGACTCCACCTCAGCTCATTGGGTAATGAAAAATTTAGAACAATGGATGGATGAAAGCAGGCAGGCTGGCCATTTTGGGACGCTCATTGGACTTGTTTAATGCAATGCACCTTTGTATTTTCACATGCATTTGCTTCATGCTGTAACCACTGTGCATAAAAATTTGGAAACATGGCATACAGTGTATCATTTGGTGTCTAAATCATGTTTCCCATGTTTTTCCTTCCCAGATACTAGCCCGTTTGAGTGTTTGGGGCACTTTTTAGCTAAAATCATCCTACAGGGCCTAACTGCATATGCTAAAGCCTGCCTATTTTGAATAGTCTAGTGGCCCCTGCAACCTCCAAAAATATCAGGACTTACTTCCCCAATAACCTGCTAACTCACCCCTGAAATACATACTTATTCACCCTATTTTTTTAATTGGACTCATTTCTCATTTGAAATGCCCATTTTTGGGGGGCCAGAAATGTGCGTCTTTAAAAGGTGATTTCTACGATACCCCACTTTTGCGCGTCGGACCTCAACTTTTCCCGTAAACGCAGAAAAACCGCAATTTTCAGGAGAAATGAGACAGACATCCCCTCCCTCTGCCACCCACCCGCCCAACTGACAGCCAGCCATTAGACATGCACAGATAGTTCTGAGGGTCTGTCTGTGATGTCATAAAGGGCCTGCTGATCATTGGGCAGCTTTCAAATTGGCTGCTGTATTTGATTGACAGATGGAAGCTGGCAGCTGATTGGCTGTCTAGCCTAAACTGCTTTACACACCTCCCTGATTGTACCACTGGTTAAGACTCCACCTCAGCTCATTGGGTAATGAAAAATTTAGAACAATTGATGGATGAAAGCAGGCAGGCCGGCCATTTTGGGACGCTCATTGGACTTGTTTAATGCAATGCACCTTTGTATATTCACATGCATTCGCTTCATGCTGTCACCACTGTGCATAAAAATTTGAAAACATGGCATACAGTGTATCATTTGGTGTCTAAGTCATGTTTCCCATATTTTCCCTTCCCAGATACAAGCCCGTTTGAGTGTTTAGGGCACTTTTTAGCTAAAATCATCCTACAGGGCCTAACTGCATATGCTAAAGCCTGCCTATTTTGAATGGTGTAGTGGCCCCTGCAACCTCCAAAAATATCAGGACTTACTTCCCCAATAACCTGCTAACTCACCCCTGAAATACATACTTATTCACCCTATTTTGTTCATTGGACTCATTTCTCATTTGAAATGCCCATTTTTGGGGGGCCAGAAATGTGCGTCTTTAAAAGGTGATTTCTACGATACCCCACTTTTGCGCGTCGGACCTCAACTTTTCCCGTAAACGCAGAAAAAACGCAATTTTCAGGAGAAACGAGACAGACATCCCCTCCCTCTGCCACCCACCCGCCCAACTGAAAGCCAGCCATTAGACATGCACAGATAGGGCCTTATTCTGGTTGGTGCGGCCGGGCCGTACGCGTACGTTCCGGGGTTTTTCATGATCTGCGCATGTGCAGATTCGCTAATGCGCAGGCGCGACCACTGAACAACGCTTACGGACGGGTCTCAACGTGCGAAAAAACCTGTACGCGAGTGAATGGGTATTGGGGGCGGCATAGGGGCGTGTTGAGGGGAGCGGCCGAAATAATGAGGGAGAATGGGCGTAAATATGGGCGTACACGGGGGTGTGCACCAAAAATGAGCGGTGCTACTACCGCACGATCGACTAAAGCACCGTTCATTTCGGACACCAGACAAGCGCCCGCCAACCGCCAGCTCAGACCACCCCTACAGATACCGCATGCCAGCGTGCGGCTGAGTTGGCTAATTAACGCTGATTACTACTCAAACACATACACCTGAATGTAATAAGCAATGCTGCAGTCTATTAAGTCCAAACCATGATTTCACTGCCTGCAAGCCACACACACAGCACGCAAACACATTGGAAGCTTATGTTTCTATACTTCTCCACATTTAAAGGTTTGTTTAATTTAAGGTAAGAATCTTTTTAAGACCTGCTTATATACGCTAAGGTAGGTATTTGCTAAACAGTTAGACACATTCACTACGTGCTTTCATAGACTTTACGCAGTAGCACACTCAATCTACACAAGTCGACATGTGTCAACGTGTTCACTCTAATACTAACAAAGGTTTTGTATTTAGGATACAATAACATAAACCACATCTAACACCTACAAAGGATGTTTCAGCAATGTTTGAAGCCCATGACCACTATTTTGCACACAATCTTTGTATAGTACCCAAAATAATGACCTGTACCACTATCTCATCTGCTATGATTTGGATTTGACTACACTCTGGATGTAAGATGCCACCAATCACATTATTGCACTCTCATCTCTCTAACAAAGGATTCCTACATCTGCTTATGACACTGTAAAATCATATATATTTAAAAAGTTATGCATGTTTGTTCACAAGCTAATTTATCATGTTTGGCCCATTCCCACATCTTTTTTTAGGGAGGACACATATGCATTCCTACACAAATGTACCTTTTCACCCTTGTTTGTCTGCCTCACCCACTCCATGAGGAAAGCATTGTTCTGGACCTGCTTTTACCTACTACTGTAGGAGCTACCTCACCTGCACACAAACTGCTTTCTCACCAGTGGCGTAAATACAGTAAGGCAGCCCCCGCTGCTGCTTGGAGGAGCAGGGGCTGCGTGGGCGCTGGGTGCCACTGCCGGCACATCACTGAGTGAGTGTGTGACAGTGTGTATGTCAGTGAATAAAAAACCCTCCCCTCCACACTCACGATCGTGGCTGCTGCCTGTTAGGCAGAGGCTGGTCCTGCTGCTCCTGTAGCTGGCATCTGCTGTAGCCGGAGCTAATAAAAATGGCTGCCCCCATAGGGCTACAAAAAGATGGCCGCCGTCCTCCAATCAGCAGCCAAAGTTTCATTTCATAGAAACACTAGAGCCGGGTAGAGAGAGGAAGAGGGGGCGGGGCCTAACGGAGGAGTGCTCAGTTCTGGCCAGAGGAGCTGAAGGAGGAAGTTTTGATGAACCCCAGGAGCCTGAGGCTGGGATGAGAGACACAGAGGTCAGGGGTGAAGATACTCCAGAAAGCAGAAGACCCTGCTGCATGCCTACTCCACCTTTTCATTAATCAGGTAAGTGTCTTGGGGGAGGGGAGATCATATCTATCTATCTATCTATCTATCTATCTATCTATCTATCTATCTATCTATCTATCACACAATATATGTGTCAGTGTGACATATGAAAGCTTTGCTGGTGTGGGGTGTCATTTTGCTTAGAATATGTGTAGACTATGGGGGGAATTCAGGATACAGACAGATGGCCGGCATTTGGGTTGCCTGCAGTCAGAATACCGACACCAGCATCCCAAAGGAGGGAATCTTGTCCCCACAGCCTAATTCTTCCCCTAACCCCTGTACCTGCTGCCTAAACCTAACCCCCCACCCCCGCCCGGGCATCCTAAATTTAAGTGACCGGTACTTGTGAGTTATCCGGACGCCCGATTTCTAAATCGGGTCGGATCGGGACATCGCATCGCATCGCATGCGACCATCGGATGCGATGCGATGCGATGACCCGATTTTTCCATAGGAATCAATGTTAAAATGGACTGAGTCCATTTTAACATGGAATTCAATGGGAAAAAGGGGTCCTTTTCATACCCCTACTATCCAAGTGGGCATGGAGTTGGATATAAACCTGTGGCGAGCGTAGCGAGCCACCGAGCCCGAAGCGTGGCGAGCGTAGCGAGCCCCGCGAGGGGACACGGAATACCGTCCCCTCGCGGGGCTCGCTTCGCTCGCCACGCTTCGGGCTCGGTGGCTCGCTACGCTCGCCACAGGTTTGTATCCAACTCCATGCCCACTTGGATAGTAGGGGTATAAAAAGGACCCCTTTTTCCCATTGAATTCCATGTTAAAATGGACTCAGTCCATTTTAACATTGATTCCTATGGAAAAATCGGGTCATCGCATCCGATGGTCGCATGCGATGCGATGCGATATCGCATCGCATCGCATCTGATTGTATGCCTTAACTTAAGGCATACAATCAAAAAATCGGGCGTCCAGATAACTCACAAGTACCAAGTGACCCCTTATATGTGTCTAGACCTAACCATCCCAAATACTGCCTAACCCTAACCCCTGTACCTCACTACCTAACCCTCCCTCCCTGCAGCCTAACTCAAATTTTCCCCCACCTGCAGCCTAACCTTCCCCATCCGCAGGCTAGCCCTTATTGCCCCCCTAGTGCCCAAACATAACACCCCCTTCCTCAACATGACTCTAACCCGCCCCAGTATACTTACGTTCGGCATCCCAGTAGTCAGCATTCTAATAAATGTTAAGATTCTGGTGCCGGGATGCCAGCATTGGTATGTTAAACGCCAGGATGCTGAACACTTTCCAGGGAATTCAATTAGGTGCCAGGAGGATTAACCCCGGTGAATCCGTGTGACACTTGCACAGTTTATTGCAGTGGGGATCTTGCATAAAACTACTACCAGACCCATAGGTAGCAAGCACTTTTATGCTCCTCCTCTCCCTGCCCAGCATGTACCCCCTCTCACTGCCCATTATCTGTCCCCCATCCCTCTCTGCCCAGGATCTGTCCTCCTCTTCCTGCCCAATATCTGTCCCCCAATACCTCTCTGTCCAGCACCTGTCCCTGCCTTCCCAGCATCTATCTCCTCCCCACCCTCTGCCCATATCTGCACCACTCTCTCTCCACACATACTGTATGTACCACCCTCTCCCTGCCCAGCATCTATCATCCTCTCCCTGCCCAGCATCTATCCCCCTCTCCCTGCCCACCATCTGTTCCCCCCTCCTTGCCCTTCATCTCTCCCCCTCTCTGACCATATTCCCCCCCCCCCCTCTCTCTGTCAGGGGAGCTCAGTGCGCACAGTGCCTGCAACTCCCGGCAACGAGCATATAGGTTAAAAAAAATTAATATATCGCAGGGGGGGCGCCCAAAACTTTTTTGGCAGGGGGGCGCAAAATTTCTAGTTACGCCACTGTTTCTCACCTATTAAGTTGCTCTGCACATGTGCTGACACAAACTAATTAGCAGGGAAAAGTTGGATAGGAACATGGGAATGGCCATGGAGAGGGTTACACATGGGAAACTTCGACCACACTTCCACAAATGTTCAAAAATACCCTGGTCAGTAAGTACACATAAATCTAGTATTTGTTTCACACAAGAAATGACACATACCACAATTTAGATTTAATTTGTAAAATAAATTTATTTGCTGTTCAGCATCACAGCTTATTTCACACTTTAATGTGAGAAATCAAATAAACAAATAAAATAGACACACAAATAATAAAACAGCCAGAACAAGAGGTTGCATATCTCCAAACATGTGTTACCCTGCAAATGCAATGGTGAAAGAAATGGGGACACCAGAATACGTACTGCAACAACCAGGGTGAATACTAAGCAAGCTACACACCACCACAAATTTATCCTGCATTTGTAGAGGTCAAAATACGAACTTTCATGCCCATGACACGCAAATGGATAGATGGCCAACTCAGGAAGCGGATGTCCAGTGCAATTTAAACATTTGGGGTCCAACCACAGAGGAAGTGAACCAGGTCTCATTATTTGGGCCCTTTTTTCCCCCTTTTAGATGGGGCCTTGGGGACAGGGGCCTTTGGGTCAGCTGGCTTGCGGCGTCTTCCCCTAGTCGACACAGGAGGGTCAGCAGAGGTGGAAGGTTGGGGAGCAGCTTGGGGTGGGGCAGCAGATGGGGGATTGTCCCTTAGGGACCTGGCGGTGGACAGCTGCTCCGCAAGAAGTTCATTCTGGCGGCTGAGGTGTTGGCCAATGCTTACTATGCCAGCCGCCAGAGTGTCGTTAATGCGGGTCAAGGCCTCACACTGCAGCCTGTTTGTGGCCTTCCACTCCGCCAGAAATTCCGCCACCTGCTGCTGACGGATCGCAGCATCCACCCCTTGCTGCTCGATCCTCTCCAGCGTCACCATCATGCTCTCTTCCCATGTCTCCTGTGGCTGGGGCTGGGGGTGTCTTCTTGGTGGAGGATGGACCACTTGCTCCACCTGTGGCTCTGCAGAGGAAGATGCTGCCGGTACATCCTGGCTTTCTGCTTCTTCTAGGATAAGAATTGAAAACAATGTCACCATCACATACGCAATAAAAAATATCTTTCTAAATACAATGCATTACTGTGACTTACCATCAAAAGCAGCATCAAAGACCTCCGCCGGGAGCTCACTGTCCATATTGGAGATCCCCCTGATCTCCCCCACATCAATCACGTCCAAGGAGTCCTGCTCCAGGGGGGTATACTCCAAATGGTCAGGCATAGGACCTCTCCCGGTGGACATGCTGTGGTTGTACCGGTCAGTCATCTTCCTCTTCAGTGTACTTTTGAAGTCAGTCCACCTACAAGTTTAAAAATACAAATATCACCATGAGATATGTGCACCACTGTGCTACGTGTAGGGTTACCACCTAGTCCCTTAAATTCCGGACACATGTTAATTACACAGGTTCTGTGGCAGTTTAAAATTAGGTGAAGTGGAGTCTTGAAGTCAGCCAGCCACAGAACCTGTGTAATTAATATGTGTCCGGAATTAAAGGGACTATGTGGTACCCCTAGCTACGTGACATTTCCTAGTGTGGGTGATCTTATGTTTTTTTGCCATATGTGTCCCACACACACATTCATGTCTCAATTAGGAGGCATTTCAGTGTTTCATCTCATTCATTAGGCCACTAAATGCACATACATACATCACTATGCAGAAATGACATCATCCATGGCCAAATTATGCACCTCCTCCTGGTGTGAAACTACACATTCCACCATAGCTTGACAATGTGGTTATTATGGAGTAATTTAACTATGGAATGGCATACTGGGATGTGTAGTTTCTCACCAGCTACATGTGCACAGTTTGCTCATTCTTGTTTCAGTAGCATCATATGGAACATGTTACAACAACTCTTTCAAAAACACACTTTCTCTTGTCCCATCACATACTTCACATGAGCAGAACTGTGCCCATAACCTCACATCACACCAATGGTGCATGTTTCATATATCAATGTGGGTTATTAGACATGGTTGTGTTCACATGTGACATTGAAGTGTAGCACTATCTACAAACACACCTTTCTATTAGTCTCAAAACATACATGTAACATATGTACACACATATGACATCAGGGGGACAAAGACCAGGGCAATTTTTCAGCAGTCTCCAGCAGGAACTGAGGCCCTTATTCTAGTTCACTCTTTCTGGCCAAAAATTTCTTTGATGGACAAAACCATGTGCACTGCAGGTGAGGCAGGTGTAAAACCCCACCCAAATCTGATTATCTCTGCACAAGTAACACCTGCCTCACCTGCAGTGCACATGGTTTTGTCCATCTAATAAATATTTGGCCAGAAAGAGTGAACTAGAATAAGGGCCTCAGTTCCTGCTGGAGCCTGCTGAAAAATAGCCCTGACAAACACACTAACCTTTTCTTCACCGCGTCCCAATTTCTGACCACTGGTGCCACCTGGTTCACTTCCTCTGTGATCTTCTCCCAAAGGTTTCTCCTTGCACTGGCACCCGGCTTCCTGGTTGCCAATTCAATCCATTCGCGTGCCCTGGGCACTAGAATTCGCATTTCGGCCTCTACAAATGCAGGGTTTCTCTTTCTGGTGGTGGTATCCTGCTCAGTCCTCACCCTAGATGTTGCAGCTCGTTTTCTGGTGGCCCCAGTTCTCTCACCATGCACCTGCTGGGTCACACCTGTTTGGAGAGATGCAACCTCTTGTTCTGGCTGGTTGCTTGGCCCTTGTGGAGCTGGTGGAGGTTCAACAGGGCCTGTTACTGAGGGGCCCGCTTGGTCTTGCAGGCTACTCCTCTCTTGGGCCCTCCTTCTCCGCTCCTGTTCCCTCTTGTTCAGTGCATCAAGCAGGGATTGTGCTGTAGCTCTCTGCAGAGCGTCCTCAGCTGCGGAATCGTCTGAGTCAGACATGTTTGCAGCAATTGTGGGCTGCATCTGACTGAATATTTATATGTTAATCTCCCGCCATGAACAAGGGGGCGTATATTTTTCCGCGCAATGTAGATGCAAATTTACGCCGATATTTCCCGCCGATAATTCCCGCTTAAATTACGCAGGTCTCAACGCACCTGATCAATCACCTGTATATGCACATACACAGGTTGTGGAGCATTGTGGGCTACATCGTGAAATGTGTGCACCTGTCATTCCAATGATGAGTGTTGTCAGCTGGTATCTGTTGGAGTTCGTGTATGCTTTGTGAGTCACATTTCAAAACATCACGTTACAATGCTTTCCTTACATATGTAATGTGTATGAAATTGTCATACAGCAACATGTTGCATTGTGGCCCTTTAAGCAGCGTAGTTATAAGTAGAGGTTTGCGTGTATTATTTTCCGCACACTGTAAATACAGTACTCTCCATGGAAATCGGTGTATCGTGCCCCCTTTAAGCAGCGTTGTTATAAGTAAAGGGTTGCGTGTATTATTTTCCGCACACTGTATATACAGTACTTCTCTCTTCATTGAATGCATGCTGTTGGTTGTGGTGTGTGTATATCGGAACGGTCCGCGTAAGTTTCTATTCGCATTCAGTTTGTTAATGTAAGAGGGATTAATAAAGTTAATACCAAACAAACAATTTTTTCGCCCAATCAGCAAGCACCAAAAGTGATATATGTACCTGCAATTATTAACTGCGCCATAGGCATTATGACTTGTAACAGAGCTAGGCCATTTTCCACCCCTGAGCTGTTGGCCCTGGTTGACGTAATGGACCGTCACCTGGGGCCCAGGGGCCCATATGTAAGCAATGCGGACAAGCGGCAGGCGTATACTGCTGCCCGCCGCCTGATATTCTCGACGACCGGCGTCCGCAGAAGCCTGGGGCAGGTTGAGCGGCGCTGGTCAGACCTGCGCCGGCGGCAGCCAGTTTATCTCAGCAGCCTTCGCCGCCATATTGCCCGATGTAAGTTTTGATTACTAGTATGTCAGCGTTTTTTAGCAATGTTTTGTGTACTTTTTATAAATATGTTCCTGAGTATGGGGGTGTATATGGGGGTATATGGGGGGTATATGGGGGGTATATGGGGGTATATGGGGGGTATATGGGGGTATATGGGGGTATATGGGGGTATATGGGGGGTATATGGGGTGTATATGGGGGTATATGGGGGGTATATGGGGGTATATGGGGGGTATATGGGGTGTATATGGGGGTATATGGGGGGTATATGGGTGTATAGGGGGTGTATAGGGGGGGTTTAAGTAGTTGCTCAGTTTTTGGGTGTAGGATATCAATTAGTTTGCATGATAAATGTCTGAAATATCACAGCAATGATAATTTTGAAGGTTATGAGCATGACTAATGTGAATTTTTCTTTCCCCCTTTTTTATGAAACACAATCTTCGATTTCTATGCCATCAACATGAACATTTCAGCACGGGCAAGGGCACGCATGGAAGCCCGGGAGCAGGCAGCCCGGGACCAGGCAGCCCACGAGCAGGCAGCCCTGGAGCAGCCAGATGAGGAGGAGGAAGAGGAGGAGGAGGAAGAAGAGGAGGAGGAAGAAGAGAAGGAGGAAGAGGAGGAGGAAGAAGAGGAGGCGGAAGAGGAGGAGGAGGAAGAAGAGGAGGAGGAAGAGGAGGAGGAGGAGGAAGAGGAGGCCGAGACAATGGCTCCAGCTGGGGCCCACACAATTTCCCCATCCCCTTCCCCCACCCCCACCCACACCCCTACCCCCACCCACACCCCTACCCCCACCCCCACCCACACCCCTACCCCCACCCACACCCCTACCCCCACCCCCACCCACACCCCTACCCCCACCCCCACCCACACCCCTACCCCCACCCCCTCCCCACCCCATTTCCAACCCCCCTACACCTCTCCACCACCCACCCCCAAACCTCTCCAATCCCCACTCACACCCACTACCTCTATCCAAATTCCCATCCCATCCCCCTTGCTCCTGACCCCCCCAACCACCGCACAGCCAACCAGCGGGAACCAGGATGGCTCAAGTAGCCGTAAGTAAATAATGTGTATAATGTTGACCTACACATTTCTACACATCAAAAATCACAACAACCACATATGTGTATCCAACATCAACATTAGTTGCAACATATCACTGCAGGCCGACCATAAGGTGTGTCCTGTCCTTCTCCAGGAACAAGGGTCCCCTTGGTGATATTTTTGAGTGTGGCCATGCCTCACCCCTTGAATAATTGACATAACAGTACATGAGATATCCGACATTAGTGGATTGGTAGTTATGTGGCTCCAGGTGTTGGGTAACTCCAGTTCCCAGCATGATGTGCAACACAGGGCCGGATTATAATGGAGGCACAAGGGGTCAGTGCCCCTGGGCCCACCTCTAGTTAGGGGCCCCCTGTGGTTGGCATGTATTTTAAAAAAAATAATTGATTTGTTTTGTATTTTTTGTTTTTTGCTAAAGGTTTTGTCCATGGGTGGGGTAGTGCTGCAGCTTCACCTATCTGCCAATGTGACAATGATTTATGGTGCTGAACATCGGGAGCCAAGGCACACTGATTGCACAAGTGTGCAGTGCATTTCTGGGACTTGACTAAGTCCCCTGACACTTTGCACCAGAGGACAGAGGCTGAGAAGTTTGTGCTGAGCTCGGATTGGTGGAGCTCATTACATGCTTCTCAGGTCCATGGAGAACAGCAGCAGCAGCTTAGTCATGGGAGGGTTTTTAATCAGAGGCAGCAATAGGACTGTGAGGTCTCCTCCAGAGTAAGGGCCAGAGGGACAAACACAGGCTTTTCATGTGGTGTGTGTGTGTGTGTGTGTGTGTGTGTGTGTGTATATATATATATATATATATATATATATATATATATATCCCCTGCAGTTAACCATTAACCAAGTTTACTCTGTGTTTTGACAGTATAATTTTCTCCCATGCAGTGTGCGGCCAGTAATGACAAGTGCAAGGGGGCCCCCCGGTCTAAAGTACCCCGTGCCCCCCAAAGGCTTAATCTGGCACTGGTGCAACATAAATGTAGAGATTGTTTTGGTAATAGTGTGTGAGGCCATGCGGATGCATGCTTTACAAACATAGCTGTAGGCCTATAATTTGTACAGCAATGTCCTAAATTTAAAATAGTAAGGAGTGCTTAAGCCACAACAATCTCATAACCCTTAAATAGCACAGGCTAATTGTAAGGTTAGAGGACAGTCCCCCAAAACCAAAGTACCAATTGGGATACAGCATACATTCATTGATGAAGGAGTAATTGAATTAATGTTATTTACTATGTACAGTATGTGTGTGTTAACATATTATTTTTTAGTACTGTGTTTACAGCAGACCCATCTTCAATGTAGTTTAAAAATGTATGTGGCCTTCACACATAACTCTGAACTTTTTATTATGTACAAATACAACAAACATTTGTGTATGTTATATATTAAAAAAATTTTTTTATCCCTCTACAGACACTGGACAGCAGCAGGAGGAGGTGGCAGCCCTAATGCGGGAGATAGTACTGACCCTCCTTTACCTCCAAATACTGTTTGGCCTTCTGGAGGCCCGGATTTAATTTTTGTTTATCCCCCCCCCCCTTATTATTTTTGTCCGAAATAAAAGTTTATGTACAGTTCGAAATTGCCTGTGTTTTTACTAATAAATATGTTAGAGGGCTTGTAAGGGTAGGTACATACAGATGTGTACTGTAAGTTATACTTGTAATTTGAGGTGAGGGGTAATGATTGATGTGTGAATGTGTGTGTTTTTGAGTAAAATAACACATAGTGAAAATGCATGAATGTTTAATGTTGTTAGATTAAAACATCACACATAACATCAGGGTAGGTATACATGTTACACATTGTGGACAAAGTAATTATGGACATAATTTAGTACATATACAGAAACACCAACCTAACTTGATGTAAAAGTAACAGCAATATGGGGACACATAGATAGTGATTAAAATGCCACATTAGAACATAACAAATATACATGTAATGAGGGTTCAAATGTGGTTTTATTAGGTCTTTATTAAGGTAGACAATTGAGTTAATAGAAAACAATAATTGAATAACAAATAGATTAATTAATCAATTGTCAGAATTGTAGTTGAAAGGCAAGATTTGCAGGTCCATATATGTGAAGGGTATGGCAGCGTACACGGACGTACGCTCACTCTCACGAGCGGTGACATAAGCTGTGTTTTCCATTGAAAACAATAGGGACCCGTCCGTGCAAGCTGGCGTACGCTCAGATCTCCGCAAGAAGTCGGTGGGAAGACGGACGAAAGACGTCCGTAAACGGCGCCGTACGCTCAGTTGTACGCCTGTTGTCGGAGTGCAAGGGCTGGGCCGTCCGCGTACGTTGCCGTACGCTCATTTGTACGCCACTCCCCCTCTACGTTATTTCTGCCCGTACGTAAGCGGCTGATTTGTGGGTGGACTTAACCCCAACGGCCGCGTACGGCTAGCGTACGTTAATAGTGAACGTACGCACGTTTGGCCGCTCCGATCAGAATAACCTCCATAGTTCTGAGGGTCTGTCTGTGATGTCATAAAGGGCCTGCTGATCAATGGGCAGCTTTCTGATTAGCTGCTGTATTTGATTGACAGATGGAAGCTGGCAGCTGATTGGCTGTCTAGCCTAAAGTGCTTTACACACCTCCCTGATGGTACCACTGGCTAAGACTCCACCTCAGCTCATTGGGTTATGAAAAATTTAGAACAATTAATGGATGAAAGCAGGCAGGCCGGCCATTTTGGGACGCTCATTGGACTTGTTTAATGCAATGCACCTTTGTATTTTCACATGCATTCGCTTCATGCTGTAACCACTGTGCATACAAATTTGGAAACATGGCATACAGTGTATCATTTGGTGTCTAAGTCATGTTTCCCATGTTTTTCCTTCCCAGATACTAGCCCGTTTGAGTGTTTGGGGCACTTTTTAGCTAAAATCATCCTACAGGGCCTAACTGCATATGCTAAAGCCTGCCTATTTTGAATGGTCTAGTGGCCCCTGCAACCTCCAAAAATATCAGGACTTACTTCCCCAATAACCTGCTAACTCACCCCTGAAATACATACTTATTCACCCTATTTTGTTCATTGGACTCATTTCTCATTTGAAATGCCCATTTTTGGGGGGCCAGAAATGTGCGTCTTAAAAAGGTGATTTCTACGATACCCCACTTTTGCGCGTCGGACCTCAACTTTTCCCATAAACGCAGAAAAACCGCAATTTTCAGGAGAAACGAGACAGACATCCCTTCCCTCTGCCACCCACCCGCCCAACTGAAAGCCAGCCATTAGACATGCACAGATAGTTCTGAGGGTCTGTCTGTGATGTCATAAAGGGCCTGCTGATCAATGGGCAGCTTTCTGATTAGCTGCTGTATTTGATTGACAGATGGAAGCTGGCAGCTGATTGGCTGTCTAGCCTAAAGTGCTTTACACACCTCCCTGATGGTACCACTGGCTAAGACTCCACCTCAGCTCATTGGGTTATGAAAAATTTAGAACAATTAATGGATGAAAGCAGGCAGGCCGGCCATTTTGGGACGCTCATTGGACTTGTTTAATGCAATGCACCTTTGTATTTTCACATGCATTCGCTTCATGCTGTAACCACTGTGCATAAAAATTTGGAAACATGGCATACAGTGTATCATTCGGTGTCTAAGTCATGTTTCCCATATTTTCCCTTCCCAGATACAAGCCCGTTTGAGTGTTTGGGGCACTTTTTAGCTAAAATCATCCTACAGGGCCTAACTGCATATGCTAAAGCCTGCCTATTTTGAATGGTGTAGTTGCCCCTGCAACCTCCAAAAATATCAGGATTTACTTCCCCAATAACCTGCTAACTCACCCCTGAAATACATACTTATTCACCCTATTTTGTTAATTGGACTCATTTCTCATTTGAAATGCCCATTTTTGGGGGCCAGAAATGTGCGTCTTTAAAAGGTGATTTCTACGATACCCCACTTTTGCGCGTCGGACCTCAACTTTTCCCGTAAACGCAGAAAAAACGCAATTTTCAGGAGAAACGAGACAGACATCCCCTCCCTCTGCCACCCACCCGCCCAACTGACAGCCAGCCATTAGACATGCACAGATAGTTCTGAGGGTCTGTCTGTGATGTCATAAAGGGCCTGCTGATCAATGGGCAGCTTTCTGATTGGCTGCTGTATTTGATTGACAGATGGAAGCTGGCAGCTGATTGGCTGTCTAGCCTAAAGTGCTTTACACATCTCCCTGATGGTACCACTGGCTAAGACTCCACCTCAGCTCATTGGGTTCTGAAAAATTTAGAACAATTAATGGATGAAAGCAGGCAGGCCGGCCATTTTGGGACGCTCATTGGACTTGTTTAATGCAATGCACCTTTGTATTTTCACATGCATTCGCTTCATGCTGTAACCACTGTGCATAAAAATTTGGAAACATGCCATACAGTGTATCATTTGGTGTCTTAGTCATGTTTCCCATGTTTTTCCTTCCCAGATACTAGCCCGTTTGAGTGTTTGGGGCACTTTTTAGCTAAAATCATCCTACAGGGCCTAACTGCATATGCTAAAACCTGCCTATTTTGAATGGTGTAGTGGCCCCTGCAACCTCCAAAAATATCAGGACTTAGTTCCCCAATAACCTGCTAACTCACCCCTGAAATACATACTTATTTACCCTATTTTGTTCATTGGACTCATTTCTCATTTGAAATGCCCATTTTTGGGGGGCCAGAAATGTGCGTCTTTAAAAGGTGATTTCTACGATAACCCACGTTTGCGCGTCGGACCTCAACTTTTCCCGTAAATGCAGAAAAACCGCAATTTTCAGGAGAAACGAGACAGACATCCCCTCCCGCTGCCACCCACCCACCCAACTGAGAGCCAGCCATTAGACATGCACAGATAGTTCTGAGGGTCTGTCTGTGATGTCATAAAGGGCCTGCTGATCAATGGGCAGCTTTCAAATTGGCTGCTGTATTTGATTGACAGATGGAAGCTGGCAGCTGCTTGGCTGTCTAGCCTAAACTGCTTTACACATCTCCCTGATGGTACCACTGGCTAAGACTCCACCTCAGCTCATTGGGTAATAAAAAATTTAGAACAATTGATGGATGAAAGCAGGCAGGCCGGCCATTTTGGGACGCTCATTGGACTTGTTTAATGCAATGCACCTTTGTATTTTCACATGCATTCGCTTCATGCTGTAACCACTGTGCATAAAAATTTGGAAACATGGCATACAGTGTATCATTCGGTGTCTAAGTCATGTTTCCCATATTTTCCCTTCCCAGATACAAGCCCGTTTGAGTGTTTGGGGCACTTTTTAGCTAAAATCATCCTACAGGGCCTAACTGCATATGCTAAAGCCTGCCTATTTTGAATGGTGTAGTTGCCCCTGCAACCTCCAAAAATATCAGGATTTACTTCCCCAATAACCTGCTAACTCACCCCTGAAATACATACTTATTCACCCTATTTTGTTAATTGGACTCATTTCTCATTTGAAATGCCCATTTTTGGGGGCCAGAAATGTGCGTCTTTAAAAGGTGATTTCTACGATACCCCACTTTTGCGCGTCGGACCTCAACTTTTCCCGTAAACGCAGAAAAAACGCAATTTTCAGGAGAAACGAGACAGACATCCCCTCCCTCTGCCACCCACCCGCCCAACTGACAGCCAGCCATTAGACATGCACAGATAGTTCTGAGGGTCTGTCTGTGATGTCATAAAGGGCCTGCTGATCAATGGGCAGCTTTCTGATTGGCTGCTGTATTTGATTGACAGATGGAAGCTGGCAGCTGATTGGCTGTCTAGCCTAAAGTGCTTTACACATCTCCCTGATGGTACCACTGGCTAAGACTCCACCTCAGCTCATTGGGTTCTGAAAAATTTAGAACAATTAATGGATGAAAGCAGGCAGGCCGGCCATTTTGGGACGCTCATTGGACTTGTTTAATGCAATGCACCTTTGTATTTTCACATGCATTCGCTTCATGCTGTAACCACTGTGCATAAAAATTTGGAAACATGCCATACAGTGTATCATTTGGTGTCTTAGTCATGTTTCCCATGTTTTTCCTTCCCAGATACTAGCCCGTTTGAGTGTTTGGGGCACTTTTTAGCTAAAATCATCCTACAGGGCCTAACTGCATATGCTAAAACCTGCCTATTTTGAATGGTGTAGTGGCCCCTGCAACCTCCAAAAATATCAGGACTTAGTTCCCCAATAACCTGCTAACTCACCCCTGAAATACATACTTATTTACCCTATTTTGTTCATTGGACTCATTTCTCATTTGAAATGCCCATTTTTGGGGGGCCAGAAATGTGCGTCTTTAAAAGGTGATTTCTACGATAACCCACGTTTGCGCGTCGGACCTCAACTTTTCCCGTAAATGCAGAAAAACCGCAATTTTCAGGAGAAACGAGACAGACATCCCCTCCCGCTGCCACCCACCCACCCAACTGAGAGCCAGCCATTAGACATGCACAGATAGTTCTGAGGGTCTGTCTGTGATGTCATAAAGGGCCTGCTGATCAATGGGCAGCTTTCAAATTGGCTGCTGTATTTGATTGACAGATGGAAGCTGGCAGCTGCTTGGCTGTCTAGCCTAAACTGCTTTACACATCTCCCTGATGGTACCACTGGCTAAGACTCCACCTCAGCTCATTGGGTAATAAAAAATTTAGAACAATTGATGGATGAAAGCAGGCAGGCCGGCCATTTTGGGACGCTCATTGGACTTGTTTAATGCAATGCACCTTTGTATATTCACATGCATTCGCTTCATGCTGTAACCACTGTGCATACAAATTTGGAAACATGGCATACAGTGTATCATTTGGTATCTAAGTCATGTTTCCCATATTTTCCCTTCCCAGATACAAGCCCGTTTGAGTGTTTGGGGCACTTTTTAGCTGAAATCATCCTACAGGGCCTAACTGCATATGCTAAAGCCTGCCTATTTTGAATGGTGTAGTGGCCCCTGCAACCTCCAAAAATATCAGGATTTTCTTCCCCAATAACCTGCTAACTCACCCCTGAAATACATACTTATTCACCCTATTTTGTTCATTGGACTCATTTCTCATTTGAAATGCCCATTTTTGGGGGGGCGGAAATGTGCGTCTTTAAAAGGTGATTTCTACGATACCCCACTTTTGCGCGTCGGACCTCAACTTTTCCCGTAAACGCAGAAAAACCGCAAGTTTCAGGAGAAACGAGACAGACATCCCCTCCCTCTGCCACCCACCCGCCCAACTGACAGCCAGCCATTAGACATGCACAGATAGTTCTGAGGGTCTGTCTGTGATGTCATAAAGGGCCTGCTGATCAATGGGCAGCTTTCTGATTGGCTGCTGTATTTGATTGACAGATGGAAGCTGGCAGCTGATTGGCTGTCTAGCCTAAAGTGCTTTACACACCTCCCTGATGGTACCACTGGCTAAGACTCCACCTCAGCTCATTGGGTAATGAAAAATTTAGAACAATTGATGGATGAAAGCAGGCAGGCCGGCCATTTTGGGACGCTCAGTGGACTTGTTTAATGCAATCCACCTTTGTATATTCACATGCATTCGCTTCATGCTGTAACCACTGTGCATAAAAATTTGGAAACAGGGCATACAGTGTATCATTTGGTGTCTAAGTCATGTTTCCCATATTTTCCCTTCTTAGATACAAGCCCGTTTGAGTGTTTGGGGCACTTTTAGCTAAAATCATCCTACAGGGCCTAACTGCATATTCTAAAGCCTGCCTATTTTGAATGGTGTAGTGGCCCCTGCAACCTCCAAAAATATCAGGACTTACTTCCCCAATAACCTGCTAACTCACCCCTGAAATACATACTTAATTACCCTATTTTGTTCATTGGACTCATTTCTCATTTGAAATGCTCATTTTTGGGGAGCCAGAAATGTGCGTCTTTAAAAGGTGATTTCTACGATACCCCACTTTTGCGCGTCGGACCTCAACTTTTCCCGTAAACGCAGAAAAACCACAATTTTCAGGAGAAACGAGACAGACATCCCCTCCCTCTGCCACCCACCCGCCCAACTGAAAGCCAGCCATTAGACATGCACAGATAGTTCTGAGGGTCTGTCTGTGATGTCATAAAGGGCCTGCTGATCAATGGGCAGCTTTCTGATTGGCTGCTGTATTTGATTGACAGATGGAAGCTGGCAGCTGATTGGCTGTCTAGCCTAAAGTGCTTTACACACCTCCCTGATGGTACCACTGGTTAAGACTCCACCTCAGCTCATTGGGTAATGAAAAATTTAGAACAATTGATGGATGAAAGCAGGCAGGCCGGCCATTTTGGTACGCTCATTGGACTTGTTTAATGCAATGCACCTTTGTATATTCACATGCATTCGCTTCATGCTGTAACCACTGTGCATAAAAATTTGGAAACATGGCATACAGTGTATCATTTGGTGTCTAAGTCATGTTTCCCATATTTTCCCTTCCCAGATACAAGCCCGTTTGAGTGTTTGGGGCACTTTTTAGCTAAAATTATCCTACAGGGCCTAACTGCATATGCTAAAGCCTGCCTATTCTGAATGGTGTAGTGGCCCCTGCAACCTCCAAAAATATCAGGACTTACTTCCCCAATAACCTGCTAACTCACCCCTAAAATACATACTTATTTACCCTATTTTGTTCATTGGACTCATTTCTCATTTGAAATGCCCATTTTTGGGGGACCAGAAATGTGCGTCTTTAAAAGGTGATTTCTACGATACCCCACTTTTGCGCGTCGGACCTCAACTTTTCCCGTAAACGCAGAAAAACCGCAATTTTCAGGAGAAATGAGACAGACAGACATCCCCTCCCTCTGCTACCAACCGGCCCAACTGACAGCCAGCCATTAGACATGCACAGATAGTTCTGAGGGTCTGTCTGTGATGTCATAAAGGGCCTGCTGATCAATGGGCAGCTTTCAAATTGGCTGCTGTATTTGATTGACAGATGGAAGCTGGCAGATGATTGGCTGTCTAGCCTAAAGTGCTTTACACACCTCCCTGATGGTACCACTGGCTAAGACTCCACCTCAGCTTATTGGGTAATGAAAAATTTAGAACAATTGATGGATGAAAGCAGGCAGGCCGGCCATTTTGGGACGCTCAGTGGACTTGTTTAATGCAATGCACCTTTGTATATCCACATGCATTCGCTTCATGCTGTAACCACTGTGCATAAAAATTTGGAAACATGGCATACAGTGTATCATTTGGTGTCTAAGTCATGTTTCCCATATTTTCCCTTCCCAGATACAAGCCCGTTTGAGTGTTTGGGGCACTTTTTAGCTAAAATCATCCTACGGGGCCTAACTGCATATGCTAAAGCCTGCCTATTTTGAATGGTCTAGTGGCCCCTGCAACCTCCAAAAATATCAGGACTTACATCCCCAATAACCTGCTAACTCACCCCTGAAATACATACTTATTCACCCTATTTTGTTCATTGGACTCATTTCTCATTTGAAATCCCCATTTTTGGGGGGCCAGTTATGTGCGTCTTTAAAAGGTGATTTCTACGATACCCCACTTTTGAGCGTCGGACCTCAACTTTTTCCGTAAACGCAGAAAAACCGCAATTTTCAGGAGAAACGAGACAGACAGACATCCCCTCCCTCTGCCACCCATCCGCCCAACTGAAAGCCAGCCATTAGACATGCACAGATAGTTCTGAGGGTCTGTCTGTGATGTCATAAAGGGCCTGCTGATCAATGGGCAGCTTTCTGATTGGCTGCTGTATTTGATTGACAGATGGAAGCTGGCAGCTGATTGGCTGTCTAGCCTAAAGTGCTTTACACACCTCCCTGATGGTACCACTGGCTAAGACTCCACCTCAGCTCATTGGGTAATGAAAAATGTATAACAATTGATGGATGAAAGCAGGCAGGCCGGCCATTTTGGGACGCTCAGTGGACTTGTTTAATGCAATGCAACCTTTGTATATTCACATGCATTCGCTTCATGCTGTAACCACTGTGCATAAAAATTTGGAAACATGGCATAGAGTGTATCATTTGGTGTCTAAGTCATGTTTCCCATATTTTCCCTTCCCAGATACAAGCCCGTTTGAGTGTTTGGGGCACTTTTTAGTTAATATCATCCTACAGGGCCTAACTGCATATGCTAAAGCCTGCCTATTTTGAATGGTGTAGTTGCCCCTGCAACCTCCAAAAATATCAGGATTTACTTCCCCAATAACCTGCTAACTCACCCCTGAAATACATACTTATTTACCCTATTTTGTTAATTGGACTCATTTCTCACTTGAAATGCCCATTTTTGGGGGGCCAGAAATGTGCGTCTTTAAAAGGTGATTTCTACGATACCCCACTTTTGCGCGTCGGACCTCAACTTTTCCCGTAAACGCAGAAAAACCGCAATTTTCAGGAGAAACGAGACAGACATCCCCTCCCGCTGCCACCCACCCGCCCAACTGAAAGCCAGCCATTAGACATGCACAGATAGTTCTGAGGGTCTGTCTGTGATGTCATAAAAAGCCTGCTGATCAATGGGCAGCTTTCTGATTAGCTGCTGTATTTGATTGACAGATGGAAGCTGGCAGCTGATTGGCTGTCTAGCCTAAAGTGCTTTACACACCTCCCTGATGGTACCACTGGCTAAGACTCCACCTCAGCTCATTGGGTAATGAAAAAATTAGAACAATTGATGGATGAAAGCAGGCAGGCCGGCCATTTTGGGACGCTCAGTGGACTTGTTTAATGCAATGCACCTTTGTATATTCACATGCATTCGCTTCATGCTGTAACCACTGTTCATCAAAATTTGTAAACATGGCATACAGTGTATCATTTGGTGTCTAAGTCATGTTTCCCATATTTTTCCTTCCCAGATACAAGCCTGTTTGAGTGTTTGGGGCACTTTTTAGCTAAAAACATCCTACAGGGCCTAACTGCATATGCTAAAGCCTGCCTATTTTGAATGGTGTAGTGACCCCTGCAACCTCCAAAAATATCAGGACTTACTTCCCCAATAACCTGCTAACTCACCCCTGAAATACATACTTATTCACCCTATTTTGTTAATTGGACTCATTTCTCATTTGAAATACCCATTTTTTGGGGACCAGAAATGTGCGTCTTTAAAAGGTGATTTCTACGATACCCCACTTTTGCGCGTCGGACCTCAACTTTTCCCGAAAACGCAGAAAAACCGCAATTTTCAGGAGAAACGAGACAGACATCCCCTCCCGCTGCCACCCACCCGCCCAACTGAAAGCCAGCCATTAGACATGCACAGATAGTTCTGAGGATCTGTCTGTGATGTCATAAAGGGCCTGCTGATCAATGGGCAGCTTTCTGATTAGCTGCTGTATTTGATTGACAGATGGAAGCTGGCAGCTGATTGGCTGTCTAGCCTAAAGTGCTTTACACACCTCCCTGATGGTACCACTGGCTAAGACTCCACCTCAGCTCATTGGGTAATGAAAAATTTAGAACAATTGATGGATGAAAGCAGGCAGGCCGGCCATTTTGGGACGCTCAGTGGACTTGTTTAATGCAATGCACCTTTGTATATTCACATGCATTCGCTTCATGCTGTAACCACTGTTAATCAAAATTTGGAAACATGGCATACAGTGTATCATTTGGTGTCTAAGTCATGTTTCCCATATTTTTCCTTCCCAGATACAAGCCCGTTTGAGTGTTTGGGGCACTTTTTAGCTAAAAACTTCCTACAGGGCCTAACTGCATATGCTAAAGCCTGCCTATTTTGAATGGTGTAGTGACCCCTGCAACCTCCAAAAATATCAGGACTTACTTCCCCAATAACCTGCTAACTCACCCCTGAAATACATACTTATTCACCCTATTTTGTTAATTGGACTCATTTCTCATTTAAAATGCCCATTTTTTGGGGGCCAGAAATGTGCGTCTTTAAAAGTTGGTATCTACGATACCCCACTTTTGCGCGTCGGACCTCAACTTTTCCCGTAAACGCAGAAAAACCGCAATTTTCAGGAGAAACGAGACAGACATCCCCTCCCGCTGCCACCCACCCGCCCAACTGAAAGCCAGCCATTAGACATGCACAGATAGTTCTGAGGGTCTGTCTGTGATGTCATAAAAAGCCTGCTGATCAATGGGCAGCTTTCTGATTAGCTGCTGTATTTGATTGACAGATGGAAGCTGGCAGCTGATTGGCTGTCTAGCCTAAAGTGCTTTACACACCTCCCTGATGGTACCACTGGCTAATACTCCACCTCAGCTCATTGGTTAATGAAAAAATTAGAACAATTGATGGATGAAAGCAGGCAGGCCGGCCATTTTGGGACGCTCAGTGAACTTGTTTAATGCAATGCACCTTTGTATATTCACATGCATTCGCTTCATGCTGTAACCACTGTTCATCAAAATTTGGAAACATGGCATACAGTGTATCATTTGGTGTCTAAGTCATGTTTCCCATATTTTTCCTTCCCAGATACAAGCCCGTTTGAGTGTTTGGGGCACTTTTTAGCTAAAAACATCCTACAGGGCCTAACTGCATATGCTAAAGCCTGCCTATTTTGAATGGTGTAGTGACCCCTGCAACCTCCAAAAATATCAGGACTTACTTCCCCAATAACCTGCTAACTCACCCCTGAAATACATACTTATTCACCCTATTTTGTTAATTGGACTTATTTCTCATTTGAAATACCCATTTTTTGGGGACCAGAAATGTGCGTCTTTAAAAGGTGATTTCTACGATACCCCACTTTTGCGCGTCGGACCTCAACTTTTCCCGAAAACGCAGAAAAAACGCAATTTTCAGGAGAAACGAGACAGACATCCCCTCCAAGCTGCCACCCACCCGCCCAACTGAGAGCCAGCCATTAGACATGCACAGATAGTTCTGAGGATCTGTCTGTGATGTCATAAAGGGCCTGCTGATCAATGGGCAGCTTTCTGATTAGCTGCTGTATTTGATTGACAGATGGAAGCTGGCAGCTGATTGGCTGTCTAGCCTAAAGTGCTTTACACACCTCCCTGATGGTACCACTGGCTAAGACTCCACCTCAGCTCATTGGGTAATGAAAAATTTAGAACAATTGATGGATGAAAGCAGGCAGGCCGGCCATTTTGGGACGCTCATTGGACTTGTTTAATGCAATGCACCTTTGTATTTTCACATGCATTCGCTTCATGCTGTAACCACTGTGCATAAAAATTTGGAAACATGGCATACAGTGTATCATTTGGTGTCTAAGTCATGTTTCCCATATTTTCCCTTCCCAGATACAAGCCCGTTTGAGTGTTTGGGGCACTTTTTAGCTAAAATCATCCTACAGGGCCTAACTGCATATGCTAAAGCCTGCCTATTTTGAATGGTGTAGTGGCCCCTGCAACCTCCAAAAATATCAGGATTTACTTCCCCAATAACCTGCTAACTCACCCCTGAAATACATACTTATTCACCCTATTTTGTTAATTGGACTCATTTCTCATTTGAAATGCCCATTTTTGGGGGGCCAGAAATGTGCGTCTTTAAAAGATGATTTCTACTATACCCCACTTTTGCGCGTCGGACCTCAACTTTTCCCGTAAACGGAGAAAAACCGCAATTTTCAGGAGAAACGAGACAGACATCCCCTCCCGCTGCCACCCACCCGCCCAACTGAAAGCCAGCCATTAGACATGCACAGATAGTTCTGAGGGTCTGTCTGTGATGTCATAAAGGGCCTGCTAATCAATGGGCAGCTTTCTGATTAGCTGCTGTATTTGATTGACAGATGGAAGCTGGCAGCTGATTGGCTGTCTAGCCTAAAGTGCTTTACACACCTCCCTGATGGTACCACTGGCTAAGACTCCACCTCAGCTCATTGGGTAATGAAAAATTTAGAACAATTGATGGATGAAAGCAGGCAGGCCGGCCATTTTGGGACGCTCAGTGGACTTGTTTAATGCAATGCACCTTTGTATATTCACATGCATTCGCATCATGCTGTAACCACTGTTCATCAAAATTTGGAAACATGGCATACAGTGTATCATTTGGTGTCTAAGTCATGTTTCCCATATTTTTCCTTCCCAGATACAAGCCCGTATGAGTGTTTGGGGCACTTTTTAGCTAAAAACTTCCTACAGGGCCTAACTGCATATGCTAAAGCCTGCCTATTTTGAATGGTGTAGTGACCCCTGCAACCTCCAAAAATATCAGGACTTACTTCCCCAATAACCTGCTAACTCACCCCTGAAATACATACTTATTCACCCTATTTTGTTAATTGGACTCATTTCTCATTTGAAATGCCCATTTTTTGGGGGCCAGAAATGTGCGTCTTTAAAAGGTGATTTCTACGATACCCCACTTTTGCGCGTCGGACCTCAACTTTTCCCGTAAACGCAGAAAAACCTCAATTTTCAGGAGAAACGAGACAGACATCCCCTCCCGCTGCCACCCACCCGCCCAACTGAAAGCCAGCCATTAGACATGCACAGATAGTTCTGAGGGTCTGTCTGTGATGTCATAAAGGGCCTGCTGATCAATGGGCAGCTTTCTGATTAGCTGCTGTATTTGATTGACAGATGGAAGCTGGCAGCTGATTGGCTGTCTAGCCTAAAGTGCTTTACACACCTCCCTGATGGTACCACTGGCTAAGACTCCACCTCAGCTCATTGGGTAATGAAAAATTTAGAACAATTGATGGATGAAAGCAGGCAGGCCGGCCATTTTGGGACGTTTAGTGGACTTGTTTAATGCAATGCACCTTTGTATATTCACATGCATTCGCTTCATGCTGTAACCACTGTGCATCAAAATTTGGAAACATGGCATACAGTGTATCATTTGGTGTCTAAGTCATGTTTCCCATATTTTCCCTTCCCAGATACAAGCCCGTTTGACTGTTTGGGGCACTTTTTAGCTAAAATTATCCTACAGGGCCTTACTGCATATGCTAAAGCCTGCCTATTTTGAATGGTGTAGTGGCCCCTGCAACCTCCAAAAATATCAGGACTTACTTCCCCAATAACCTGCTAACTCACCCCTGAAATACATACTTATTCACCCTATTTTGTTCATTGGACTAATTTCTCATTTGAAATGCCCATTTTTTGGGGGCCAGAAATGTGCGTCTTTAAAAGGTGATTTCTACGATACCCCACTTTTGCGCGTCGGACCTCAACTTTTCCCGTAAACGCAGAAAAACCGCAATTTTCAGGAGAAACGAGACAGACATCCCCTCCCTCTGCACCCACCCGCCCAACTGAAAGCCAGCCATTAGACATGCACAGATAGTTCTGAGGGTCTGTCTGTGATGTTATAAAGGGCCTGCTGATCAATGGGCAGCTTTCTGATTAGCTGCTGTATTTGATTGACAAATGGAAGCTGGCAGCTGATTGGCTGTCTAGCCTAAAGTGCTTTACACACCTCCCTGATGGTACCACTGGCTAAGACTCCACCTCAGCTCATTGGGTAATGAAAAATTTAGAACAATTGATGGATGAAAGCAGGCAGGCCGGCCATTTTGGGACGCTCATTGGACTTGTTTAATGCAATGCACCTTTGTATTTTCACATGCATTCTCTTCATGCTGTAACCACTGTGCATAAAAATTGGAAACATGGCATACAGTGTATCACTTGGTGTCTAAGTCATGTTTCCCATGTTTTTCCTTCCCAGATACTAGCCCGTTTGAGTGTTTGGGGCACTTTTTAGCTAAAATCATCCTACGGGGCCTAACTGCATATGCTAAAGCCTGCCTATTTTGAATGGTCTAGTGGCCCCTGCAACCTCCAAAAATATCAGGACTTACTTCCCCAATAACCTGCTAACTCACCCCTGAAATACATACTTATTCACCCTATTTTGTTCATTGGACTCATTTCTCATTTGAAATGCCCATTTTTGGGGAGCCAGAAATGTGCTTCTTTAAAAGGTGATTTCTACGACACCCCACCTTTTGCGCGTCGGACCTCAACTTTTCCTGTAAACGCAGAAAAACCGCAATTTTCAGGAGAAACGAGACAGACATCCCCTCCCTCTGCCACCCACCCGCCCAACTGAAAGCCAGCCATTAGACATGCACAGATAGTTCTGAGGGTCTGTCTGTGATGTCATAAAGGGCCTGCTGATCAATGGGCAGCTTTCTGATTGGCTGCTGTATTTGATTGACAGATGGAAGCTGGCAGCTGATTGGCTGTCTAGCCTAAAGTGCTTTACACACCTCCCTGATGGTACCACTGGCTAAGACTCCACCTCAGCTCATTGGGTAATGAAAAATTTAGAACAATTGATGGATGAAAGCAGGCAGGCCGGCCATTTTGGGACGCTCATTGGACTTGTTTAATGCAATGCACCTTTGTATTTTCACATGCATTCGCTTCATGCTGTAAATACTGTGCATAAAAAATTGGAAACATGGCATACAGTGTATCATTTGGTGTCTAAGTCATGTTTCCCATGTTTTTCCTTCCCAGATACTAGCCCGTTTGAGTGTTTGGGGCACTTTTTAGCTAAAATCATCCTACGGGGCCTAACTGCATATGCTAAAGCCTGCCTATTTTGAATGGTCTAGTGGCCCCTGCAACCTCCAAAAATATCAGGACTTACTTACCCAATAACCTGCTAACTCACCCCTGAAATACATACTTATTCACCCTATTTTGTTCATTGGACTCATTTCTCATTTGAAATGCCCATTTTTGGGGAGCCAGAAATGTGCTTCTTTAAAAGGTGATTTCTACGACACCCCACCTTTTGCGCGTCGGACCTCAACTTTTCCTGTAAACGCAGAAAAACCGCAATTTTCAGGAGAAACGAGACAGACATCCCCTCCCTCTGCCACCCACCCGCCCAACTGAAAGCCAGCCATTAGACATGCACAGATAGTTCTAAGGGTCTGTCTGTGATGTCATAAAGGGCCTGCTGATCAATGGGCAGCTTTCTGATTGGCTGCTGTATTTGATTGACTGATGGAAGCTGGCAGCTGATTGGCTGTCTAGCCTAAAGTGCTTTACACACCTCCCTGATGGTACCACTGGCTAAGACTCCACCTTAGCTCATTGGGTAATGAAAAATTTAGAACAATTGATGGATGAAAGCAGGCAGGCCGGCCATTTTGGGACGCTCATTGGACTTGTTTAATGCAATGCACCTTTGTATTTTCACATGAATTCGCTTCATGCTGTAACCACTGTGCATAAAAAATTGGAAACATGGCATACAGTATATCATTTGGTGTCTAAGTCATGTTTCCCATGTTTTTCCTTCCCAGATACTAGCCCGTTTGAGTGTTTGGGGCACTTTTTAGCTAAAATTATCCTACAGGGCCTTACTGCATATGCTAAAGCCTGCCTATTTTGAATGGTGTAGTGGCCCCTGCAACCTCCAAAAATATCAGGACTTACTTCCCCAATAACCTGCTAACTCACCCCTGAAATACATACTTAATCACCCTATTTTGTTCATTGGACTCATTTCTCATTTGAAATGCCCATTTTTGGGGAGCCAGAAATGTGCGTCTTTAAAAGGTGATTTCTACGACACCCCACCTTTTGCGCGTCGGACCTCAACTTTTCCTGTAAACGCAGAAAAACCGCCATTTTCAGGAGAAACGAGACAGACATCCCCTCCCTCTGCCACCCACCCGCCCAACTGAAAGCCAGCCATTAGACATGCACAATTAGTTCTGAGGGTCTGTCTGTGATGTCATAAAGGGCCTGCTGATCAATGGGCAGCTTTCTGATTGGCTGCGGTATTTGATTGACAGATGGAAGCTGGCAGCTGATTGGCTGTCTAGCCCAAAGTGCTTTACACACCTCCCTGATGGTACCACTGGCTAAGACTCCACCTCAGCTCATTGGGTAATGAAAAATTTAGAACAATTGATGGATGAAAGCAGGCAGGCCGGCCATTTTGGGACGCTCATTGGACTTGTTTAATGCAATGCACCTTTGTATTTTCACATGCATTCGCTTCATGCTGTAACCACTGTGCATAAAAATTTGGAAACATGGCATACAGTGTATCATTTGGTGTCTAAGTCATGTTTCCCATGTTTTTCCTTCCCAGATACTAGCCCGTTTGAGTGTTTGGGGCACTTTTTAGCTAAAATCATCCTACGGGGCCTAACTGCATATGCTAAAGCCTGCCTATTTTGAATGGTGTAGTGGCCCCTGCAACCTCCAAAAATATCAGGACTTACTTCCCCAATAACCTGCTAACTCACCCCTGAAATACATACTTAATCACCCTATTTTGTTCATTGGACTCATTTCTCATTTGAAATGCCCATTTTTGGGGAGCCAGAAAAGTGCGTCTTTAAAAGGTGATTTCTACGACTCCCCACCTTTTGCGCGTCGGACCTCAACTTTTCCTGTAAACGCAGAAAAACCGCAATTTTCAGGAGAAACGAGACAGACATCCCCTCCCTCTGCCACCCACCCGCCCAACTGAAAGCCAGCCATTAGACATGCACAGATAGTTCTGAGGGTCTGTCTGTGATGTCATAAAGGGCCTGCTGATCAATGGGCAGCTTTCTGATTGGCTGCTGTATTTGATTGACAGATGGAAGCTGGCAGCTGATTGGCTGTCTAGCCTAAAGTGCTTTACACACCTCCCTGATGGTACCACTGGCTAAGACTCCACCTCAGCTCATTGGGTAATGAAAAATTTAGAACAATTGATGGATGAAAGCAGGCAGGCCGGCCATTTTGGGACGCTCATTGGACTTGTTTAATGCAATGCACCTTTGTATTTTCACATGCATTCGCTTCATGCTGTAAATACTGTGCATAAAAAATTGGAAACATGGCATACAGTGTATCATTTGGTGTCTAAGTCATGTTTCCCATGTTTTTCCTTCCCAGATACTAGCCCGTTTGAGTGTTTGGGGCACTTTTTAGCTAAAATCATCCTACGGGGCCTAACTGCATATGCTAAAGCCTGCCTATTTTGAATGGTCTAGTGGCCCCTGCAACCTCCAAAAATATCAGGACTTACTTACCCAATAACCTGCTAACTCACCCCTGAAATACATACTTATTCACCCTATTTTGTTCATTGGACTCATTTCTCATTTGAAATGCCCATTTTTGGGGAGCCAGAAATGTGCTTCTTTAAAAGGTGATTTCTACGACACCCCACCTTTTGCGCGTCGGACCTCAACTTTTCCTGTAAACGCAGAAAAACCGCAATTTTCAGGAGAAACGAGACAGACATCCCCTCCCTCTGCCACCCACCCGCCCAACTGAAAGCCAGCCATTAGACATGCACAGATAGTTCTAAGGGTCTGTCTGTGATGTCATAAAGGGCCTGCTGATCAATGGGCAGCTTTCTGATTGGCTGCTGTATTTGATTGACTGATGGAAGCTGGCAGCTGATTGGCTGTCTAGCCTAAAGTGCTTTACACACCTCCCTGATGGTACCACTGGCTAAGACTCCACCTTAGCTCATTGGGTAATGAAAAATTTAGAACAATTGATGGATGAAAGCAGGCAGGCCGGCCATTTTGGGACGCTCATTGGACTTGTTTAATGCAATGCACCTTTGTATTTTCACATGAATTCGCTTCATGCTGTAACCACTGTGCATAAAAAATTGGAAACATGGCATACAGTATATCATTTGGTGTCTAAGTCATGTTTCCCATGTTTTTCCTTCCCAGATACTAGCCCGTTTGAGTGTTTGGGGCACTTTTTAGCTAAAATTATCCTACAGGGCCTTACTGCATATGCTAAAGCCTGCCTATTTTGAATGGTGTAGTGGCCCCTGCAACCTCCAAAAATATCAGGACTTACTTCCCCAATAACCTGCTAACTCACCCCTGAAATACATACTTAATCACCCTATTTTGTTCATTGGACTCATTTCTCATTTGAAATGCCCATTTTTGGGGAGCCAGAAATGTGCGTCTTTAAAAGGTGATTTCTACGACACCCCACCTTTTGCGCGTCGGACCTCAACTTTTCCTGTAAACGCAGAAAAACCGCAATTTTCAGGAGAAACGAGACAGACATCCCCTCCCTCTGCCACCCACCCGCCCAACTGAAAGCCAGCCATTAGACATGCACAGATAGTTCTGAGGGTCTGTCTGTGATGTCATAAAGGGCCTGCTGATCAATGGGCAGCTTTCTGATTGGCTGCGGTATTTGATTGACAGATGGAAGCTGGCAGCTGATTGGCTGTCTAGCCTAAAGTGCTTTACACACCTCCCTGATGGTACCACTGGCTAAGACTCCACCTCAGCTCATTGGGTAATGAAAAATTTAGAACAATTGATGGATGAAAGCAGGCAGGCCGGCCATTTTGGGACGCTCATTGGACTTGTTTAATGCAATGCACCTTTGTATTTTCACATGCATTCGCTTCATGCTGTAACCACTGTGCATAAAAATTTGGAAACATGGCATACAGTGTATCATTTGGTGTCTAAGTCATGTTTCCCATGTTTTTCCTTCCCAGATACTAGCCCGTTTGAGTGTTTGGGGCACTTTTTAGCTAAAATCATCCTACGGGGCCTAACTGCATATGCTAAAGCCTGCCTATTTTGAATGGTGTAGTGGCCCCTGCAACCTCCAAAAATATCAGGACTTACTTCCCCAATAACCTGCTAACTCACCCCTGAAATACATACTTAATCACCCTATTTTGTTCATTGGACTCATTTCTCATTTGAAATGCCCATTTTTGGGGAGCCAGAAATGTGCGTCTTTAAAAGGTGATTTCTACGACTCCCCACCTTTTGCGCGTCGGACCTCAACTTTTCCTGTAAACGCAGAAAAACCGCAATTTTCAGGAGAAACGAGACAGACATCCCCTCCCTCTGCCACCCACCCGCCCAACTGAAAGCCAGCCATTAGACATGCACAGATAGTTCTGAGGGTCTGTCTGTGATGTCATAAAGGGCCTGCTGATCAATGGGCAGCTTTCTGATTGGCTGCGGTATTTGATTGACAGATGGAAGCTGGCAGCTGATTGGCTGTCTAGCCTAAAGTGCTTTACACACCTCCCTGATGGTACCACTGGCTAAGACTCCACCTCAGCTCATTGGGTAATGAAAAATTTAGAACAATTGATGGATGAAAGCAGGCAGGCCGGCCATTTTGGGACGCTCATTGGACTTGTTTAATGCAATGCACCTTTGTATTTTCACATGCATTCGCTTCATGCTGTAACCACTGTGCATAAAAATTTGGAAACATGGCATACAGTGTATCATTTGGTGTCTAAGTCATGTTTCCCATGTTTTTCCTTCCCAGATACAAGCCCGTTTGAGTGTTTGGGGCACTTTTTAGCTAAAATCATCCTACGGGGCCTAACTGCATATGCTAAAGCCTGCCTATTTTGAATCATGTGTTTTTATTGAATTTTCAAGGTTACACATACATTTTATACATTAAATCTACTAACAATAAGAAAAGAAGAAAAAAAAAAAAAAAAAAAGAAAATAAATAAAGAAAATTAAACATTAGATGTGTGCTGCATCATTCAAAAAATGTTGTATCATATTATAACCGCTTTTTATACATTTACGATCTAGTATTAATTATCAGGTTCATAGGCATTTGTGGGTTCAAGGTATAGATAGATTGGGGAGTACGTTCTTGGGGACGTAGATTTTAGGCTATCTTAATTACACAAATAGGTTTTTCTAATGAATTACGTGTTGGGGTCTTGTAAGTATAATGCAGAGGTCTGCCATTGGCCCCATACCTTACCAAATTTCCCCAGGCAGTTCCGTTTAGTGTACATAAATCGCTCATGCGATATAGTGGTATTCACAAGTGCAACCCACATATTGGATGATGGGGATGTGGGGCTCATCCAGGCTCTAGCAATGCATACACGGGCCAGGGTAAGAAGGTTATTTACATAAATCCTCTGGTGCCTAGAGAGTAACTCCTCCAACTCCAGGCCAAAAATACAAATACGGGGGTCATTGAGTGGGGTCTGCATACCCGTATCCCGAATATTAGCCAGGACAGTTTCCCAAAAGGAGTATACCTGCGGGCAACGCCTCAGTAGATGCCAGAAGTCAGCGCCATGTTCTTGACATTTAGGACAGGTGTCCGAGCCAATGCCACCCATCTGCACTAGCCGACGGGGGGTCCAGTAGACTCGGTGCAGGATATACAGCTGGATCTGTTGGAACCTGGCCGACGCTGTGGCTTCCCTAGGGGAGCTCAGTATATGGGACCAATCCTCATCCTCAATAGGCCCTATGTCCACCACCCACCTAGCTCTTAGGGCGTTCAGCTGATCCGTGCCGGAGAAGGTGAGGAGAGGAGAGTACAGAGCTGAGACCCTACCCCGATCCGGGAGTTTACGAATCATTCCACGGACTGGGCTTTCCACCAGTTCAGGTACATTTCCCCTCCATTGTGCACTGATTGCGTGTCTGAGTTGGAGATATTTATAGAAGTGTTGGCGTGGTATTTCATACTTAGACATCATTTGTTCAAAAGAATACAATATCCCATCCTGAAAAAGGTGTCCGATCTCAGAAACCCCGAAAGGCACCCATTCCGCCCCAGCCTTTAGTTTATAGAGTTCAGGGAAGTCCTTATTCCTCCATATAGGGGAGCAGGAGTCTACCACTGGGTTGCCTCTGATGGCCCCCACTGCCAGCCACACTCTACGAGCCTGTTGCAGGAGGGGGGGGGAGCGCCGCCAAGGGGGTCTTTGCCAATAAGAATTGCAAGGGTGAGAAAGTTAATCCCGCCCTACTCAGCAGGGCAGTAGGTAAGCCCCCGTAGTGCGCAGGTGTAACCCACTCTACCAATTGAGCCAGCTGAGCTGCCAGATAGTACAATCTCAAGTCTGGAAGTGCCAGGCCTCCATCATAGCGAGACCTACACAGAGTTTTGGCTGCTATCCTTGAACGTTTGCCACCCCAAATAAAGGAGACAATATGTTGCAGGATAAGTTTGAACTGAGAGATTGGGATATATACTGGAGAGTTTTGAAGGATATATAGGAATTTGGGTTGAACAGTCATTTTTATGAGGTTCACTCTGCCAGTGACCAATAGGGGAAGCGTTTGCCAGACACGAGCTCTCTGGCGCAACGAAGCAATCTGTGGGGATAAATTCAGAGCTATAAAATCAGAGGAGGAATGGGAGACCTGTATTCCCAAATATTTAAACTGTGTACACCAACGAAGGGGATAGTTATATGACTCAGGTTGCTGTGTGGTAGGGAGCAAAGGAAATACTACTGATTTTTCCCAATTTATCCCCACCCCGGAGAATCGGGCGTATTCCTTCATTAAAGCAAGGAGTGCTGGGAGGGAGGAGGACATGTTAGTTAGGTACAGAATCATATCATCAGCATATAGCCCAATTTTTTCCTCACTGTTCCCGATCCCAAAGCCCCTGATCAGTGGGGAGGTTCTTATATAGCAGGCCAATGGTTCCACCGCAAGAGCAAATAGTAGGGGGGACAGAGGGCACCCCTGTCTGGTCCCCCTTCCCAAGTCAAAGGAGGCTGTGGTGAAACCATTAACCACTATCCGGGCGGCCGGGCCAGAATACAACAGCTTAATCCATGCTAAGTAGTTCGGTCCTATCCCAAATTTAACCAGGACATCCCATAAATAGGCCCATTCCACGGAGTCAAATGCACGGGCCGCGTCCAGTGAGACTATGACCGCATCATCCATGCCTTCTCCAGCCCACTGTATGTAGGTGAAGAGACGTCGTAGATTGAGGGTCGTTGATCTACCAGGCATAAAGCCAGTTTGGTCGGGATGTACCAATTCTAGTATAACCGTGTTTAGACGTACAGCCAATAGTTTAGCCAGTATTTTAATATCGGTGGATAACAAGGATATGGGTCGGTACGCGTCGAGGGATAGTGGATCCTTACCGGGCTTCGGGATAAGGACTATCAGTGCCTCCGCCATAGAGGGAGGCAGTAAGCCCTGTTCCAGCAAGCTATTGTAAAGGGACAGTAGTCTAGGGGCAAAGAAGGCTATATGGGTTTTGTAAACTTCAATAGGGAGTCCATCCACTCCTGGGGCCTTAGAGTTGGGGAAGGCTTTAATTGCCCCCTCCACCTCCTCTAGCGTAAAGGGAGCATCCAGGAAACTTCTAGAGTCAGTGCTTAAACTAGGGGTAGTGATATTATTCAAATATTCGGTCAACTCTACAGCGGTGTAGGTTACCCGGGATCTATACACTTCTTTAAAATGATTATAAAAGGAGTTTGCAACTGGTAGGGTCCCAGTGCTCAACACGCCATCATCTTGCCGCACGCTGTGCACAATGGTAGGGGGAAGGCTCTCCCTAGCCAAATAAGCCAGGAATTTACCAGATCTATCACCCTGAGTATAGTAATCGTGGGACTGAAACAGTAGGCGCCTTTTTGATTTGTCTAGTAACAGCTCATTCCATTGTTTGTGGACTACAAGCCATTCCACACGGTCCACCTCAAGCCCAGAGGCCAGGTATCTCTGTTCCAACTCTGCACTCTGCCTCTCCAATTCCACCTCAGCCCTGCGGCTGAAGACTTTTAGCTGTGCAACACGGGTAATCAGCGACCCTCGAAGAAACGCTTTAAATGTATCCCACACTAGTGAGGTGTTTTCTTCTATAGGGTTATTAGCAAAAAATTCCTCCCACATTGCCAGTAATTCGGAAGCTGCCCCCATCTGCGTCAGCCAAAAGGGATTAAAGCGCCAAAATTTCGCTCCCCTAGGGCATTCCAGCTCTACCGACAGATATACAGGGGAATGGTCCGAGACGCCCCGGGGTAAATACTCAGTGGCGGTCACAGACGGGACCAGCCGTCTAGAGATCAGGGCCATATCAATGCGAGAGAAAACTCTATGGGTGCTCGAGAAGCAGGAATAGCAGTTAGCCGATGGGAACCTAAGCCTCCAGACATCCACCAGACCCACCTCAGCAATAAGATGAGCGAAGGGCGTAGCCCCGCTCCGTCCACCGCCAGGGGCAGGCCTCCATCTATCCAGGGACTCATCCATAACAGCGTTAAAATCCCCAACACAAATAACTGGGTGTGTGGGAAAGTCCTGCATAAAAGTACACGCTGTATTAATTATTGTGGGTTGATAGGGAGGAGGGTTATATATAGCTAACAATACGACAGGGGAGTCATGCAGGGTACCTGCCAGGAAAACATAACAGCCCCTGGGGTCTATTTGGACCCTTTGGCATCTGAAACCCATATTCTTATGTATTAGAACTGAGACACCCCTAGAATTAGGGTGAAAGACGGAGTGAAAGGTCCATCCCACCCAGGGTTTTTTAAGAGCTAATACCCGACTGCCCACAAGGTGAGTTTCAAAAAGACATACAATGCCAGGGGAATGAGTCTTAAGCTGATTCAATACCAATGTACGCTTAACTCGGTCATTAAGACCCCTGACGTTCCATCCTATGACATTTACCATTTTATATCAGGGGGGGAAGGAAAAGGCAGGAGTAAATAGCACATTATTGGTCTGAAATGAGCAGTTCCTCCCAGCCCACATGCCACCCAAAAGAACATATATAGGAGTAGTGCACACATTTCAATAAGAATAAAAAGACCTAACATAACATAAAGAAAATAACAACACCCCGCCCCCTCCCGGCATACCCACCCGAACATAGGTATACTTTTCCCCTAACAATAAACCCTATGTGACCCCTCTAAGGAGTCGTTCTACTAAAAGGAACAATGAACCCCTAAGGGGCAACTATTACTATGGCCTATAGAACATGGTGATCCTGACCACAAGATGTTTGGTCAGGGGGGGGAGTAAACCTCTCATAAAGGAAACATGACCGTGAGAGTATGTCCCCCACATAGCATTAAAGGTAAAGGCTTTTTAGCATAACGGATTATCCCACACAGGTTAGTTACTTCCCCGTATAGCGAGAAACTCAAGTAGTTTAGGGAGGGAGTTCCCGGGGAGCCGGCTGTGTGTCCATCCACGTCGAGGCTGCCTGTGGAGAGTCAAATAAATGGGTTCGAGTGCCAGCAACCACTCGCAGTCGTGCAGGGTAGAGCATGGAGTACTTCAACTGCAGGGAACGTAGCCGCTGTTTAACACCTGTAAACTGTGACCTGGATTTCTGGACCTCAACTGAAAAGTCCTGGAAAGCTGCCACACGTTGGCCCTCATATTCGAGGGGACCCTTCACCCTTGCCAATCTGAGAACAGTGTCCCGGTCTTTATAATGAAGGAACTTCGCAATAAACGTGCGCGGTGGTGCGCCAGGGGGTAGTGGGCGTGTGGGGACCCTATGCGCTCTTTCCACCGCAAATTGGGGGGTGAATGCATCCTTCCCAAACAGGGACACCATCCAGGATTCAAGAAAGGATTCCGGATTTGCGCCCTCCGCCTTCTCAGGGAGCCCCACAAAGCGCACATTATTCCTCCTGAGCCTCCCCTCCATATCAGTCAACTTTTGCTGACATGTAGACATTTGTGATTCCAGTGCGGAGAGGCGGTTAGGGATAGGTGCAGTGGTATCTTCTAATGTAGAGATCCGGGTCTCAGTCTCCTCTATTTCTGCATGTCCTGACGTATAAAGGATATGTCGATTTTAACCTCCGCTACCATACCAGTCAGGCGTTTCTCCGAGTCAGTAATGGCTTGCAGGAGTTGTGCCAGAGTCACTTCAGTGGGTTCCGCCATCCTGGTTTCAGGGGAGGAGGGCCCAGGGGAGTCCGGTACACCAGGCGGAGGGGGCGCTACAGAGGGAGGTGGGGATGGTGCTCGTTCCTCTCTAGCGAACTTGGCCAGCCGTGCCGCAGCAGTAGAGCCGGTCTTTCCGCCCATAGAACAACAGGAGGGCTCCCAAATGGGGATAGCTACAGCTGTTTCTTGTCACTACCAGAAAGGTTGTCAGCAGCAGGGGTTCTATTTATCAGGTGCCCAAAGTAACAGGGCTTAGGATCACACCACAGTCAAAGTCACAGCAATGGGTACACGATTATAGGCCCTCTTTAAAGGAGTATAGGATAATGCGTGCTTTTCCTCAGTGGCAGTTATGGCAGGCCGTCACACAAGCAAAACACAGTAATAGAATGGGTGTTAGGCTCAATCAGAGCTGTGAAGCAAGGCAGTCCACCCCACCTGCAGCCCCAAGCCGGCAGCTAGTTATATGAGGGAGTTATCAGCGTTATTTTGTGCACCAGCAGGTAGCACAGGCAGAGCAGGGGTATTGCAGCGTCTTTTTTCCCAAGATGGTGGGTGCAGCTCACTATTTAGCAGGAGCTTTTCACTTGCAGATGGCAGCAATTAGGCAAGGGACTCCAGGACACCAGGACAGTGGGGCCAATCACTACACCCTCCACCGTTCCCCTACTCAAAGGTCGACCTCAGGGGGGTCTCAGGTCCCCAGATATCACAGTATCTGCGGGGGGGGGGATGCCTCCAGAATGGCGGCAGGCACTCACTTTTTGGCAAGCCGTTCAGTCCATGGAATCCTGCCAGGAGATCGCAGGCAGTGGGCACAGCAGTCGGCGCTTCCCCTCCGGTCCGTCCCACAGGTGTAGATGTTATTGCAGGAGGGAGGTTTGGACCGTGTGGGAGCCTGTCAGCGTTGGTGTCTCGCCGTCGGCGGCTGTCTGTCCGGGCGCACGCGGAGGCTGCAGGCTTCCGTCAGCTCGTCGCAGGGGGGTTGTCTGTTCCCCGCTCCCTCGCCAGCGAGGGGGGCCTGATGTCAGCGGACACAGCGGGGTCACTGGGCTTCCCCCTCCGGGCGTTGCTGCACAATAAGCAGCGGTCTTGCGTTCTCCTTCCTCCGCTTCCAAAATGGCGCCGGCAGCGTGGTGTAAGCAGGGGTATCTCTCCGGCGCTCGATACAAGGCAACTCCGGCGGCACAGGGGTCCCTCCTTGAGTTCAGCGTGTGCAGGGGAACGGGTGCCAGCTATGCCCACCTCTGAGAGGCTCTTCCCCGCCGACACAGGATTTTCTCAGGATGTTTGGTCAGGAGCAGTGCAGGCACACGTCCTACTCCATTCACCTCTAGGCCACGCCCCCAAAGCCTGCCTATTTTGAATGGTCTAGTGGCCCCTGCAACCTCCAAAAATATCAGGACTTACTTCCCCAATAACCTGCTAACTCACCCCTGAAATACATACTTATTCACCCTATTTTGTTCATTGGACTCATTTCTCATTTGAAATGCCCATTTTTGGGGAGCCAGAAATGTGCTTCTTTAAAAGGTGATTTCTACGACACCCCACCTTTTGCGCGTCGAACCTCAACTTTTCCTGTAAACGCAGAAAAACCGCAATTTTCAGGAGAAACGAGACAGACATCCCCTCCCTCTGCCACCCACCCGCCCAACTGAAAGCCAGCCATTAGACATGCACAGATAGTTCTGAGGGTCTGTCTGTGATGTCATAAAGGGCCTGCTGATCAATGGGCAGCTTTCTGATTGGCTGCTGTATTTGATTGACAGATGGAAGCTGGCAGCTGATTGGCTGTCTAGCCTAAAGTGCTTTACACACCTCCTTGATGGTACCACTGGCTAAGACTCCACCTCAGCTCATTGGGTAATGAAAAATTTAGAACAATTGATGGATGAAAGCAAGCAGGCCGGCCATTTTGGGACGCTCATTGGACTTGTTTAATGCAATGCACCTTTGTATTTTCACATGCATTCGCTTCATGCTGTAACCACTGTGCATAAAAAAATTGGAAACATGGCATACAGTGTATCATTTGGTGTCTAAGTCATGTTTCCCATGTTTTTCCTTCCCAGATACTAGCCCGTTTGAGTGTTTGGGGCACTTTTTAGCTAAAATCATCCTACGGGGCCTAACTGCATATGCTAAAGCCTGCCTATTTTGAATGGTCTAGTGGCCCCTGCAACCTCCAAAAATATCAGGACTTACTTCCCCAATAACCTGCTAACTCACCCCTGAAATACATACTTATTCACCCTATTTTGTTCATTGGACTCATTTCTCATTTGAAATGCCCATTTTTGGGGGGCCAGAAATGTGCGTCTTTAAAAGGTGATTTCTACAATACCCCACTTTTGCGCGTCGGACCTCAACTTTTCCCGTAAACGCAGAAAAACCGCAATTTTCAGGAGAAACGAGACAGACATCCCCTCCCTCTGCCACCCACCCGCCCAACTGAGAGCCAGCCATTAGACATGCACAAATAGTTCTGAGGGTCTGTCTGTGATTTCATAAAGGGCCTGCTGATCAATGGGCAGCTTTCTGATTGGCTGCTGTATTTGATTGACAGATGGAAGCTGGCAGCTGATTGGCTGTCTAGCCTAAAGTGCTTTACACACCTCCCTGATGATACCACTGGCTAAGACTCCACCTCAGCTCATTGGGTAATGAAAAATTTAGAACAATTGATGGATGAAAGCAGGCAGGCCGGCCATTTTGGGACGCTCATTGGGCTTGTTTAATGCAATGCACCTTTGTATTTTCACATGCATTCGCTTCATGCTGTAACCACTGTGCATCAAAATTTGGAAACATGGCATACAGTGTATCATTTGGTGTCTAAGTCATGCTTCCCATATTTTCCCTTCACAGATACAAGCCCGTTTGAGTGTTTGGGGCACTTTTTAGCTAAAATCATCCTACGGGGCCTAACTGCATATGCTAAAGCCTTCCTATTTTGAATGGTCTAGTGGCCCCTGCAACCTCCAAAAATATCAGGACTTACTTCCCCAATAACCTGCTAACTCACCCCTGAAATACATACTTATTCACCCTATTTTGTTCATTGGACTTATTTCTCATTTGAAATGAACATTTTTGGGGGGCCAGAAATGTGCGTCTTTAAAAAGTGATTTCTACGATACCCCACTTTTGCGCGTCGGACCTCAACTTTTCCCGTAAACGCAGAAAAACCGCAATTTTCAGGAGAAACGAGACAGACATCGCCTCCCTCTGCCACCCACCCGCCCAACTGACAGCCAGCCATTAGACATGCACAGATAGTTCTGAGGGTCTGTCTGTGATGTCATAAAGGGCCTGCTGATCAATGGGCAGCTTTCAAATTGGCTGCTGTATTTGATTGACAGATGGAAGCTGGCAGCTGATTGGCTGTCTAGCCTAAAGTGCTTTACACACCTCCCTGATGATACCACTGGCTAAGACTCCACCTCAGCTCATTGGGTAATGAAAAATTTAGAACAATTGATGGATGAAAGCAGGCAGGCCGGCCATTTTGGGACACTCATTGGACTTGTTTAATGCAATGCACCTTTGTTTTTTCACATGCATTCGCTTCATGCTGTAACCACTGTGCATCAAAATTTGGAAACATGGCATACAGTGTATCATTTGGTGTCTAAGTCATGTTTCCCATATTTTCCCTTCACAGATACAAGCCCGTTTGAGTGTTTGGGGCACTTTTTAGCTAAAATCATCCTACGGGGCCTAACTGCATATGCTAAAGCCTTCCTATTTTGAATGGTCTAGTGGCCCCTGCAACCTCCAAAAATATCAGGACTTACTTCCCCAATAACCTGCTAACTCACCCCTGAAATACATACTTATTCACCCTATTTTGTTCATTGGACTCATTTCTCATTTGAAATGCCCATTTTTGGGGGGGCAGAAATGTGCGTCTTTAAAAGGTGATTTCTACAATACCCCACTTTTGCGCGTCGGACCTCAACTTTTCCCGTAAACGCAGAAAAACCGCAATTTTCTGGAGAAACGAGACAGACATCCCCTCCCTCTGCCACCCACCCGCCCAACTGACAGCCAGCCATTAGACATGCACAGATAGTTCTGAGGGTCTGTCTGTGATGTCATAAAGGGCCTGCTGATCAATGGGCAGCTTTCTGATTGGCTGCTGTATTTGATTGACAGATGGAAGCTGGCAGCTGATTGGCTGTCTAGCCTAAAGTGCTTTACACACCTCCCTGATGATACCACTGGCTAAGACTCCACCTCAGCTTATTGGGTAATGAAAAATTTAGAACAATTGATGGATGAAAGCAGGCAGGCTGGCCATTTTGGGACGCTCAGTGGACTTGTTTAATGCAATGCACCTTTGTATATTCACATGCATTCGCTTCATGCTGTAACCACTGTGCATAAAAATCTGGAAACATGGCATACAGTGTATCATTTGGTGTCTAAGTCATGTTTCCCATATTTTCCCTTCCCAGATACAAGCCCGTTTGAGTGTTTGGGGCACTTTTTAGCTAAAATCATCCTACAGGGCCTAACTGCATATGCTAAAGCCTGCCTATTTTGAATGGTGTAGTGGCCCCTGCAACCTCCAAAAATATCAGGACTTACTTCCCCAATAACCTGCTAACTCACCCCTGAAATACATACTTATTCACCCTATTTTGTTCATTGGACTCATTTCTCATTTGAAATGTCCATTTTTGGGGGGCCAGAAATGTGCGTCTTTAAAAGGTGATTTCTAGGATACCCCACTTTTGCGCGTCGGACCTCAACTTTTCCCGTAAACGCAGAAAAACCACAATTTTCAGGAGAAACGAGACAGACATCCCCTCCCTCTGCCACCCACCCGCCCAACTGAAAGCCAGCCATTAGACATGCACAGATAGTTCTGAGGGTCTGTCTGTGATGTCATAAAGGGCCTGCTGATCAATGGGCAGCTTTCTGATTGGCTGCTGAATTTGATTGACAGATGGAAGCTGGCAGCTGATTGGCTGTCTAACCTAAAGTGCTTTACACACCTCCCTGATGATACCACTGGCTAAGACTCCACCTCAGCTCATTGGGTAATGAAAAATTTAGAACAATTGATGGATGAAAGCAGGCAGGCCGGCCATTTTGGGACCCTCAGTGGACTTGTTTAATGCAATGCACCTTTGTATATTCACATGCATTCGCTTCATGCTGTAACCACTGTGCATAAACATTTGGAAACATGGCATACAGTGTATCATTTGGTGTCTAAGTCATGTTTCCTATGTTTTTCCTTCCCAGATACAAGCCCGTTTGAGTGTTTGGGGCACTTTTTAGCTAAAATCATCCTACAGGGCCTAACTGCATATGCTCAAGCCTGCCTATTTTTAATGGTGTAGTGGCCCCTGCAACCTCCAAAAATATCAGGACTTACTTCCCCAATAACCTGCTAACTCACCCCTGAAATACATACTTATTCACCCTATTTTGTTCATTGGACTCATTTCTCATTTGAAATGCCCATTTTTGGGGAGTCAGAAATGTGCGTCTTTAAAAGGTGATTTCTACGATACCCCACTTTTGCGCGTCGGACCTCAACTTTTCCTGTAAACGCAGAAAAACCGCAATTTTCAGGAGAAACGAGACAGACATCCCCTCCCTCTGCCACCCACCCGCCCAACTGAAAGCCAGCCATTAGACATGCACAGATAGTTCTGAGAGTCTGTCTGTGATGTCATAAAGGGCCTGCTGATCAATGGGCAGCTTTCTGATTGGCTGCTGTATTTGATTGACAGATGGAAGCTGGCAGCTGATTGGCTGTCTAGCCTAAAGTGCTTTACACACCTCCCTGATCGTACCACTGGCTAAGACTCCACCCCAGCTCATTGGGTAATAAAAAATTTAGAACAATTGATGGATGAAAGCAGGCAGGCCGGCCATTTTGGGACGCTCATTGGACTTGTTTAATGCAATGCACCTTTGTATATTCACATGCATTCGCTTCATGCTGTAACCACTGTGCATAAAAATTTGGAAACATGGCATACAGTGTATCATTTGGTGTCTAAGTCATGTTTCCTATGTTTTTCCTTCCCAGATACAAGCCCGTTTGAGTGTTTGGGGCACTTTTTAGCTAAAATCATCCTACAGGGCCTAACTGCATATGCTAAAGCCTGCCTATTTTTAATGGTGTAGTGGCCCCTGCAACCTCCAAAAATATCAGGACTTACTTCCACAATAACCTGCTAACTCACCCCTGAAATACATACTTATTCACCCTATTTTGTTCATTGGACTCATTTCACATTTGAAATGCCCATTTTTGGGGAGTCAGAAATGTGCGTCTTTAAAAGGTGATTTCTACGATACCCCACTTTTGCGCGTCGGACCTCAACTTTTCCTGTAAACGCAGAAAAAACGCAATTTTCAGGAGAAACGAGACAGACATCCCCTCCCTCTGCCACCCACCCGCCCAACTGAAAGCCAGCCATTAGACATGCACAGATAGTTCTGAGAGTCTGTCTGTGATGTCATAAAGGGCCTGCTGATCAATGGGCAGCTTTCTGATTGGCTGCTGTATTTGATTGACAGATGGAAGCTGGCAGCTGATTGGCTGTCTAGCCTAAAGTGCTTTACACACCTCCCTGATCGTACCACTGGCTAAGACTCCACCCCAGCTCATTGGGTAATGAAAAATTTAGAACAATTGATGGATGAAAGCAGGCAGGCCAGCCATTTTGGGACGCTCATTGGACTTGTTTAATGCAATGCACCTTTGTATATTCACATGCATTCGCTTCATGCTGTAACCACTGTGCATAAAAATTTGGAAACATGGCATACAGTGTATCATTTGGTGTCTAAGTCATGTTTCCTATGTTTTTCCTTCCCAGATACAAGCCCGTTTGAGTGTTTGGGGCACTTTTTAGCTAAAATCATCCTACAGGGCCTAACTGCATATGCTAAAGCCTGCCTATTTTTAATGGTGTAGTGGCCCCTGCAACCTCCAAAAATATCAGGACTTACTTCCACAATAACCTGCTAACTCACCCCTGAAATACATACTTATTCACCCTATTTTGTTCATTGGACTCATTTCTCATTTGAAATGCCCATTTTTGGGGAGCCAGAAATATGCGTCTTTAAAAGGTGATTTCTACGATACCCCAGTTTTGCGCGTCGGACCTCAACTTTTCCTGTAAACGCAGAAAAAACGCAATTTTCAGGAGAAACGAGACAGACATCCCCTCCCTCTGCCACCCACCCGCCCAACTGAAAGCCAGCCATTAGACATGCACAGATAGTTCTGAGAGTCTGTCTGTGATGTCATAAAGGGCCTGCTGATCAATGGGCAGCTTTCTGATTGGCTGCTGTATTTGATTGACAGATGGAAGCTGGCAGCTGATTGGCTGTCTAGCCTAAAGTGCTTTACACACCTCCCTGATCGTACCACTGGCTAAGACTCCACCCCAGCTCATTGGGTAATGAAAAATTTAGAACAATTGATGGATGAAAGCAGGCAGGCCGGCCATTTTGGGACGCTCATTGGACTTGTTTAATGCAATGCACCTTTGTATATTCACATGCATTCGCTTCATGCTGTAACCACTGTGCATAAAAATTTGGAAACATGGCATACAGTGTATCATTTGGTGTCTAAGTCATGTTTCCTATGTTTTTCCTTCCCAGATACAAGCCCGTTTGAGTGTTTGGGGCACTTTTTAGCTAAAATCATCCTACAGGGCCTAACTGCATATGCTAAAGCCTGCCTATTTTTAATGGTGTAGTGGCCCCTGCAACCTCCAAAAATATCAGGACTTACTTCCACAATAACCTGCTAACTCACCCCTGAAATACATACTTATTCACCCTATTTTGTTCATTGGACTCATTTCTCATTTGAAATGCCCATTTTTGGGGAGCCAGAAATATGCGTCTTTAAAAGGTGATTTCTACGATACCCCAGTTTTGCGCGTCGGACCTCAACTTTTCCTGTAAACGCAGAAAAACCGCAATTTTCAGGAGAAACGAGACAGACATCCCCTCCCTCTGCCACCCACCCGCCCAACTGAAAGCCAGCCATTAGACATGCACAGATAGTTCTGAGGGTCTGTCTGTGTTGTCATAAAGGGCCTGCTGATTTATGGGCAGCTTTCTGATTGGCTGCTGTATTTGATTGACAGATGGAAGCTGGCACTGATTGTCTGTCTAGCCTAAAGTGCTTTACACACTTCCCTGATGGTACCACTGGCTAAGACTCCACCTCAGCTCATTGGGTAATGAAAAACTTAGAGCAATTGATGGATGAAAGCAGGCAGGCCGGCCATTTTGGGACGCTCATTGGACTTGTTTAATGCAATGCACCTTTGTATATTCACATGCATTCGCTTCATGCTGTAACCACTGTGCAAAAAAATTTGGAAACATGGCATACAGTGTATCATTTGGTGTCTAAGTCATGTTTCCCATATTTTCCCTTCCCAGATACAAGCCCGATTGAGTGTTTGGGGCACTTTTTGGCTAAAATCATCCTACAGGGCCTAACTGCATATGCTAAAGCCTGCCTATTTTGAATGGTGTAGTGGCCCTTGCAACCTCCAAAAATATCAGGACTTACTTCCCCAATAACCTGCTAACTCACCCCTGAAATACATACTTATTCACCCTATTTTGTTCATTGGACTCATTTCTCATTTGAAATGCCCATTTTTGGGGGGCCAGAAATGTGCGTCTTTAAAAGGTGATTTATACGATACCCCACTTTTGCGCGTCGGACCTCAACTTTTCCCGAAAACGCAGAAAAAACGCAATTTTCAGGAGAAACGAGACAGACATCCCCTCCCTCTGCCACCCACCCGCCCAACTGACAGCCAGCCATTAGACATGCACAGATAGTTCTGAGGGTCTGTCTGTGATGTCATAAAGGGCCTGCTGATCAATGGTCAGCTTTAAAATTGGCTGCTGTATTTGATTGACAGATGGAAGCTGGCAGCTGATTGGCTGTCTAGCCTAAAGTGCTTTACACACCTCCCTGATGATACCACTGGCTAAGACTCCACCTCAGCTCATTGGGTAATGAAAAATTTAGAACAATTGATGGATGAAAGCAGGCAGGCTGGCCATTTTGGGACGCTCATTGGACTTGTTTAATGCAATGCACCTTTGTATTTTCACATGCATTCGCTTCATGCTGTAACCACTGTGCATAAAAATTTGGAAACATAGCCTACCGTGTATCATTTGGTGTCTAAGTCATGTTTCCCATGTTTTTCCTTCCCAGATACTAGCCCGTTAGAGTGTTTGGGGCACTTTTTAGCTAAAATCATCCTACGGGCCTAACTGCATATGCTAAAGCCTGCCTATTTTGAATGGTCTCGTGGCCCCTGCAACCTCCAAAAATTTCAGGACTTACTTCCCCAATAACCTGCTAAGTCACCCCTGAAATACATACTTATTCACCCTATTTTGTTAATTGGACTCATTTCTCATTTGAAATGCCCATTTTTGGGGGCCAGAAATGTGCGTCTTTAAAAGGTGATTTCTACGATACCCCACTTTTGCGCGTCGGACCTCAACTTTTCCCGTAAACGCAGAAAAACCGCAATTTTCAGGAGAAACGAGACAGACATCCCCTCCCTCTGCCAACCACCCGCCCAACTGACAGCCAGCCATTAGACATGCACAGATAGTTCTGAGGGTCTGTCTGTGATGTCATAAAGGGCCTGCTGATCAATTGGCAGCTTTCTGATTGGCTGCTGTATTTGATTGACAGATGGAAGCTGGCAGCTGATTGGCTGTCTAGCCTAAAGTGCTTTACACTCCTCCCTAATGGTACCACTTGCTAAGACTCCACCTCAGCTCATTGGGTAATGAAAAATTAAGAACAATTGATGGATGAAAGCAGGCAGGCCGGCCATTTTGGGACGCTCATTGGACTTGTTTAATGCAATGCACCTTTGTATATTCACATGCATTCGCTTCATGCTGTAACCACTGTGCATAAAAATTCGGAAACATGGCATACAGTGTATCATTTGGTGTCTAAGTCATGTTTCCCATATTTTCCCTTCCCAGATACAAGCCCGTTTGAGTGTTTGGGGCACTTTTTAGCTAAAATCATTCTACAGGGCCTAACTGCATATGCTAAAGCCTGCCTATTTTGAATGGTCTAGTGGCCCCTGCAACCTCCAAAAATATCAGGACTTACTTCCCCAATAACCTGCTAACTCACCCCTGAAATACATACTTATTCACCCTATTTTGTTCATTGGACTCATTTCTCATTTGAAATGCCCATTTTTGGGGAGCCAGAAATGTGCGTCTTTAAAAGGTGATTTCTACGATTCCCCACTTTTGCTCGTCGGACCTCAACTTTTCCCGTAAACGCAGAAAAACCACAATTTTCAGGAGAAACGAGACAGACATCCCCTCCCTCTGCCACCCACCCGCCCAACTGAAAGCCAGCCATTAGACATGCACAGATAGTTCTGAGAGTCTGTCTGTGATGTCATAAAGGGCCTGCTGATCAATGGGCAGCTTTCTGATTGGCTGCTGTATTTGATTGACAGATGGAAGCTGGCAGCTGATTGGCTGTCTAGCCTAAAGTGCTTTACACACCTCCCTGATCGTACCACTGGCTAAGACTCCACCCCAGCTCATTGGGTAATGAAAAATTTAGAACAATTGATGGATGAAAGCAGGCAGGCCGGCCATTTTGGGACGCTCATTGGACTTGTTTAATGCAATGCACCTTTGTATATTCACATGCATTCGCTTCATGCTGTAACCACTGTGCATAAAAATTTGGAAACATGGCATACAGTGTATCATTTGGTGTCTAAGTCATGTTTCCTATGTTTTTCCTTCCCAGATACAAGCCCGTTTGAGTGTTTGGGGCACTTTTTAGCTAAAATCATCCTACAGGGCCTAACTGCATATGCTAAAGCCTGCCTATTTTTAATGGTGTAGTGGCCCCTGCAACCTCCAAAAATATCAGGACTTACTTCCACAATAACCTGCTAACTCACCCCTGAAATACATACTTATTCACCCTATTTTGTTCATTGGACTCATTTCTCATTTGAAATGCCCATTTTTGGGGAGCCAGAAATATGCGTCTTTAAAAGGTGATTTCTACGATACCCCAGTTTTGCGCGTCGGACCTCAACTTTTCCTGTAAACGCAGAAAAACCGCAATTTTCAGGAGAAACGAGACAGACATCCCCTCCCTCTGCCACCCACCCGCCCAACTGAAAGCCAGCCATTAGACATGCACAGATAGTTCTGAGGGTCTGTCTGTGTTGTCATAAAGGGCCTGCTGATTTATGGGCAGCTTTCTGATTGGCTGCTGTATTTGATTGACAGATGGAAGCTGGCACTGATTGGCTTTCTAGCCTAAAGTGCTTTACACACCTCCCTGATGGTACCACTGGCTAAGACTCCACCTCAGCTCATTGGGTAATGAAAAACTTAGAGCAATTGATGGATGAAAGCAGGCAGGCCGGCCATTTTGGGACGCTCATTGGACTTGTTTAATGCAATGCACCTTTGTATATTCACATGCATTCGCTTCATGCTGTAACCACTGTGCATAAAAATTTGGAAACATGGCATACAGTGTATCGGTGTCTAAGTCATGTTTCCCATATTTTCCCTTCCCAGATACAAGCCCGTTTGAGTGTTTGGGGCACTTTTTGGCTAAAATCATCCTACAGGGCCTAACTGCATATGCTAAAGCCTGCCTATTTTGAATGGTGTAGTGGCCCTTGCAACCTCCAAAAATATCAGGACTTACTTCCCCAATAACCTGCTAACTCACCCCTGAAATACATACTTATTCACCCTATTTTGTTCATTGGACTCATTTCTCATTTGAAATGCCCATTTTTGGGGGGCCAGAAATGTGCGTCTTTAAAAGGTGATTTATACGATACCCCACTTTTGCGCGTCGGACCTCAACTTTTCCCGAAAACGCAGAAAAAACGCAATTTTCAGGAGAAACGAGACAGACATCCCCTCCCTCTGCCACCCACCCGCCCAACTGACAGCCAGCCATTAGACATGCACAGATAGTTCTGAGGGTCTGTCTGTGATGTCATAAAGGGCCTGCTGATCAATGGTCAGCTTTAAAATTGGCTGCTGTATTTGATTGACAGATGGAAGCTGGCAGCTGATTGGCTGTCTAGCCTAAAGTGCTTTACACACCTCCCTGATGATACCACTGGCTAAGACTCCACCTCAGCTCATTGGGTAATGAAAAATTTAGAACAATTGATGGATGAAAGCAGGCAGGCTGGCCATTTTGGGACGCTCATTGGACTTGTTTAATGCAATGCACCTTTGTATTTTCACATGCATTCGCTTCATGCTGTAACCACTGTGCATAAAAATTTGGAAACATAGCCTACCGTGTATCATTTGGTGTCTAAGTCATGTTTCCCATGTTTTTCCTTCCCAGATACTAGCCCGTTAGAGTGTTTGGGGCACTTTTTAGCTAAAATCATCCTACGGACCTAACTGCATATGCTAAAGCCTGCCTATTTTGAATGGTCTCGTGGCCCCTGCAACCTCCAAAAATTTCAGGACTTACTTCCCCAATAACCTGCTAAGTCACCCCTGAAATACATACTTATTCACCCTATTTTGTTAATTGGACTCATTTCTCATTTGAAATGCCCATTTTTGGGGGGCCAGAAATGTGCGTCTTTAAAAGGTGATTTCTACGATACCCCACTTTTGCGCGTCGGACCTCAACTTTTCCCGTAAACGCAGAAAAACCGCAATTTTCAGGAGAAACGAGACAGACATCCCCTCCCTCTGCCAACCACCCGCCCAACTGACAGCCAGCCATTAGACATGCACAGATAGTTCTGAGGGTCTGTCTGTGATGTCATAAAGGGCCTGCTGATCAATTGGCAGCTTTCTGATTGGCTGCTGTATTTGATTGACAGATGGAAGCTGGCAGCTGATTGGCTGTCTAGCCTAAAGTGCTTTACACTCCTCCCTAATGGTACCACTTGCTAAGACTCCACCTCAGCTCATTGGGTAATGAAAAATTAAGAACAATTGATGGATGAAAGCAGGCAGGCCGGCCATTTTGGGACGCTCATGGACTTGTTTAATGCAATGCACCTTTGTATATTCACATGCATTCGCTTCATGCTGTAACCACTGTGCATAAAAATTCGGAAACATGGCATACAGTGTATCATTTGGTGTCTAAGTCATGTTTCCCATATTTTCCCTTCCCAGATACAAGCCCGTTTGAGTGTTTGGGGCACTTTTTAGCTAAAATCATTCTACAGGGCCTAACTGCATATGCTAAAGCCTGCCTATTTTGAATGGTCTAGTGGCCCCTGCAACCTCCAAAAATATCAGGACTTACTTCCCCAATAACCTGCTAACTCACCCCTGAAATACATACTTATTCACCCTATTTTGTTCATTGGACTCATTTCTCATTTGAAATGCCCATTTTTGGGGAGCCAGAAATGTGCGTCTTTAAAAGGTGATTTCTACGATTCCCCACTTTTGCTCGTCGGACCTCAACTTTTCCCGTAAACGCAGAAAAACCACAATTTTCAGGAGAAACGAGACAGACATCCCCTCCCTCTGCCACCCACCCGCCCAACTGAAAGCCAGCCATTAGACATGCACAGATAGTTCTGAGGGTCTGTCTGTGATGTCATAAAGGGCCTGCTGATCAATGGGCAGCTTTCTGATTGGCTGCTGTATTTGATTGACAGATGGAAGCTGGCAGCTGATTGGCTGTCTAGCCTAAAGTGCTTTACATACCTCCCTGATGGTACCACTGGCTAAGACTCCACCTCAGCTCATTGGGTAATGAAAAATTTAGAACAATTGATGGATGAAAGCAGGCATTTTGGGACGCTCATTGGACTTGTTTAACCCCTTCCCGCCGCAGCCTGTTTTTGCCTTCCTGACAGAGCCCTTTTTTTCAAATCTGACAGGTATCACTTAAGTGGGGATAACTTTTTTTGCTTTTACTTATCCCAGTGATTTCGAGATTGTTTTCTCGTGACACATTGTACTTCAAGTTAGTGGTAAATTTTGGTCGATACAGTCTGTATTTTTTTGTGAAAAATACCAAAATGTCGTAAAAAAATTGAAAATTTAGCAATTTGCAAAATGTTAAATTTTCTGCTTGTGAGACAAATAATCATACCATTTAAAATAGTTAATAACTAACATAGACCATATGTCTACTTTATGTTTCCATCATTATTTCAACCTCCTTTTAATTTTTTTGGACACTAGTAGGCTTAAAATATGAATAGCAAATTCTCAAATTTTCAAGAAAATTTCAAACACTGATTTTTTTAGGGACCAGTTCAGTTCTGATGTGACTTTGAGGGACTTGTATGTGAGACACCCCCATAAATGATGCCATTTCAAAAACTGCACCCCTCACAGTATTCAAAACAGCATTTTGGAAGTTTGTTAACCCTTTAGGTGTTTCACAGGAATTAAAACAAAGTGTAGGTGAAATTTCAAAATTTCATTTTTTTTGCAGATTTTCAATTTTAATACATTTTTCTAAGGAACACTGTAGATTTTACTAGAGAAATGTGACTAAAAATTGATTCCCCCAATTCTTTTGTTTTCATAAATATCCTATATGTGGCCCTAGTGTGCACGTTGACCAAACCACAGGCTTCATAATAGAAGGAGCACCTACTTGATTTTGGAGCCTCCTTTTTATGAGATTATTTTTTAGGCACCATGTAGGTTTCTAGGCACCATAAGATGCTAAAAGTTAGGAACCCCCCCACAAGTGACCCCATTTTGCAAACTACACCCATCAAGGAATTCATCTAGGGGTATAGTGTACATTTCAAACCCCCAGGGGTTTCACCAATTGTGGTACAACTGGGCTGTGAAAATGAAAAATTACATTTTTTTACACAAAAATGCAGTTCTGGCTCAAAATTTTTAATTTTCACAAGGAATGAAGGAGACAAAGCACCCCAAAATCTGTGCCCCAATTTCTCCCGAGTATGGCAATGCCTCATATGTGACCAAAAAATACCATTTGGGTGCATGGCAGGACTCAGAAGGGAAGGAGTCATTTTTGGATTTTGCAGCACAGATTCTGGTGGAATGAATGGTGGGTGCTATGTCGCAATAGCAAGACCCCCGAAGCACCAATACAGTGGAACCCCCCCACAAGTGACCCCATTTTGCAAACTACACCCCTCAGGGAATTTATCTAGGGGTATAGTGTACATTTCAAACCCCCAGGGGTTTCACCAATTGTGGTACAACTGGGCTGTGAAAATGAAAAATTACATTTTTTACACAAAAATGCAGTTCTGGCTCAAAATTTTTCATTTTCACAAGGAATGAAGGAGACAAAGCACCCCAAAATCTGTGCCCAAATTTCTCCAGAGTACGGCAATGACTCATATGTGACCAAAAAATACCATTTGGGTGCATGGCAGGACTCAGAAGGGAAGGAGTGATTTTTGGATTTTGCAGCACAGATTCTGGTGGAATGAATGGTGGGTGCTATGTCGCATTAGCAAGACCCCCGAAGCACCAATACAGTGGAACTCCCCCACAAGTGACCCCATTTTGCAAACTATACCCCTCAGGGAATTCATCTAGGGGTATAGTGTACATTTCTAACCCCCAGGGGTTTCACCAATTGTGGTACAACTGGGCTGTGAAAATTAAAAATTACATTTTTTACACAAAAATGCAGTTCTGGCTCAAAATTTTTCATTTTCACAAGGAATGAAGGAGACAAAGCACCCCAAAATCTGTGCCCCAATTTCTCCCGAGTACGGCAATGCCTCAAATGTGACCAAAATGGCAGGACTCATAAGGGAAGGAGTGATATTTGGATTTTGCAGCACAGATTCTCGTGGAATGAATGGTGGGTGCTATGTCGCATTAGCAAGACCCCCGAAGCACCAATACAGTGGAACTCCCCCACAAGTGACCCCATTTTGCAAACTATACCACTCAGGGAATTCAACTAGGGGTATAGTGTACATTTCAAACCCCCAGGGGTTTCACCAATTTTGATACAACTGGGCTGTGCAAATAAAAAAATTACATTTATTTACACAAAAATGCAGTTCTGGCTCAAAATTTTTCATTTTCATAAGGTATGAAGGAGAAAAAGCACCCCAAAATCTGTGCCCCAATTTCTCCCGAGTATGGCAATGCCTCATATGTGACCAAAAAATACCAGTTGGGTGCATGGCAGGACTCAGAAGGGAAGGAGTGATTTTTGGATTTTGCAGCTCAGATTCTGGTGGAATGAATGGTGGGTGCTATGTGGCATTAGCAAGACCCCCGAAGCACGGTGAAATGATGAACCTAATAATCCATAGATGTGTGGTATATTTTAAAACACTCCTTTATACATAGGCCGGGTTTGTCGGGGCAAGTTTCACAGTGGAAAATAGTATCCTTTCTTATTCCCTTTTATAGCAAACTTTGCACCTTTTTTGTGTCCTGCCCTTTTTTGCAGTGGAGGGGATTTCGTTAGGAAAATGCTGCCCTGGTACAATACGGGGGCAAGTACTAGAAGTACTGGGGCCCTCTGCCTGCTGGTTCCCAAATATTAGGCCCTTTATGACTTCCTCTTGAAAGTGCATAAATGTCCCCCTCTGGCTGGTAGAACGGAATAGCACGTAAGCGTTATACAGTGCCATCTGGATGATATACACGGCCAGCTTCTTGTACCAGATTTTTGTTTTCCGCAGGGCACTGTACGGCTTCAGTACCTGATCTGAAAGATCCACTCCGCCCATGTACTTATTGTAATCTAGGATACAATTAGGTTTTGAGGTGTGGGTACTGGTACCTCGTACAGGGACGGAGGTGGTACTGTCTCCATGAATTGTTGTCAGTATAAGGACATCCCTCTTGTCCTTATATTTGACCAACAACATATTTTCGGTGGATTGTGCCCTGCTTTCACCCCTTCTCAGTACTTGGGCAATGTGCGTTTTTGGGAGGCCTCTTTGGTTCTTGCGCACAGTACCGCAAGCTGCTGTACCTCTTGAACCAAGGGCCTTAAACAGGGGGATGCTAGTGTAAAAGTTATCCACATAGAGGTGATAACCTTTATCCAGGAAGGGGTGCACTAAATCCCAGACAATTTTTCCACTAACACCTACGAGGGAGGGGGGGCATTCTGGCGGTTCAATTCTTGAATCCTTCCCTTCATATACCCTAAACCTGTGGGTGTACCCTGAGGTGCTTTCACACAGTTTATACATTTTTATGCCATACCTTGCCCTCTTACTGGGAAGGTACTGGCGGAATTTAACCCTTCCTTTAAAATGTATAAGGGACTCGTCGATACAAATACATTTTTCAGGGATGTACATCTCTGCAAATTTGGCACTGAAATGATCAATGACCGGCCTGACTTTGAATAGCCGGTCAAAGGTGGGATCATCTCTGGGTGGGCACTGTGCATTATCGGTGTAATGTAAAAATTTAAGGATTGTCTCAAAACGAGTCCGGGTCATGGCCATACGATGAAGTGGGGTGCTGTACAGAACATCTGTACTCCAATATTGCCTAATTTCTGGCTTTTTTACTATGCCCATATGTAACACCAGACCCCAAAACGTCATCATCTCTACTGCATCTACAGGGGTCCACCTAGCAAATGATGACGTGGGGTTTTGAGCAATAAACTGCTGGGCATATAAATTACTTTGGTCCACCATTAAATTTATAAAATCATCAGAGAAAAATAATTTGAAAAAGTCAATTTCTCTGAGACCTGTTGAATCAAATTGGATTCCTGAGATGGCCAAAAACTCAGGAACCTGGGGCTCAAAATTGTCTGGTGGTGGGGATCAATCATTTGGGGGGGGTCTCAGCTGCTCTACGGGGGCGTCTTTGAGGGGGTCCCTCATCACTAGAGGAGGAAGATGAGGTTAAGACGAATCCTTCAAATTCCCCGCTTGCATCACTGGCTGTGTCAGAGTCAGAGGCAAGCATGGCATATGCCTCCTCCGCTGAATACATTCTTCTGGATGACTGGGATGACATTTGGGATGACATTTGGGATGCCATTTTTATTTTTGTGTTTCTGTAAGTGTAATGTTTCAACACGTGTATAGTGTAGGGGGGGTACAACACGGGGGTATGTAGTGTGTAGTGTGTATGTAGTGCAGAAAAAAAAATACTTTATACAGGAATTTGATCCCAATAAAAAAAAAAAATTAGATCAACCCTGTGGCAAAAATGCTGATCTGTGATGTATGTCACTCAGCAACTTCAAGGCAGCTTTTGGTACAACCTTGAAGGGGTTAAAAAAAAAAAAGGTCCTGCGCCAAAAATTGAGCACAGATGTTGGTCAGTAACGTCCGTCACTGAACAGCGCTCAAAGGCAACAGGAATTTGATCCAAAAAAAAAAAAATAGATCAACCCTGTGCCGAAAATGCTGATCAGTGATGTACGTCACTGATCAGCGCACAGTGGCCACAGGACACCCACAAAATCACAGTGTGTGTAAAAAAAAATAAAAAAAAGACCCCACAGCACCCTCAAAAAAAAAAAAAGGTGATCAGTTAAGCGACACTGATTACCAGTGAGGGGCAGCAGGTGCACAACCTTTGGTGCAACTGACAGTGCAACTGACAGCAACTGACAGGTATATATAAAAAATTAAAAAAAACCCTGCACCCCCAAAAAGTTGCTGATCAGTTAATTTATACTAATCAGCACAAAAGGGGGGGCAGCAGTCAGTTGCACAGGCAGCACAACTTTTGGTGCAACTGACAGGTATATATATTAAAAAAAAAACCTGCACCCCCAAAAAGTTGCTGATCAGCATAGATATACTGATCAGCACAAAAGGGGGGGCAGCAGACACAAAATATAGCACTCGCTATCACTCTCTGTCACTATCTCTCACTATCTCTCACTATCTCTCACTATCTGTCACTCTATGAAACTGCAGCAGCAGCACACAGGAAGTCACAAGATCCAGGAAGCATCCAGCTGCTGGCAGCACGCTACCAGCGGTGATCAGGTAAGTATCAGGCAAGGATCAGGTCAGTATATCACGACAGATTGGCACGGTGACCGCTCTAGACGCGGTGACAGTTTAAAGTCATGACGTATATATACGTCATGTGTCGGGAAGTACATCGCGGCCATGACGTATATATACGACAAATGTCGGGAAGGGGTTAAAAGGTGATTTCTATGATACCCCACTTTTGCGCGTCGGACCTCAACTTTTCCCGTAAACGCAGAAAAACCGCAATTTTCAGGAGAAACGAGACAGACATCCCCTCCCTCTGCCACCCACCCGCAAAACTGACAGCCCGCCATTAGACATGCACAGATAGTTCTGAGGGTCTGTCTGTGGTGTCATAAAGGGCCTGCTGATCAATGGGCAGCTTTCTGATTGGCTGCTGTATTTGATTGACAGATGGAAGCTGGCAGCTGATTGGCTGTCTAGCCTAAAGTGCTTTACACACTTTCCTGATGGTACCACTGGCTAAGACTCCACCTCAGCTCATTGGGAAATGAAAAATTTAGAACAATTGATGGATGAAAGCAGGCAGGCCGGCCATTTTGGGACGCTCATTAGACTTGTTTAATGCAATGCACCTTTGTATTTTCACATGCATTCGCTTCATGCTGTAACCACTGTGCATAAAAATTTGGAAACATGGCATACAGTGTATCATTTGGTGTCTAAATCATGTTTCCCATGTTTTTCCTTCCCAGATACAAGCCCGTTTGAGTTTTTGGGGCACTTTTTAGCTAAAATCATCCTACAGGGCCTAACTGCATATGCTAAAGCCTGCCTATTTTGAATGGTCTAGTGGCCCCTGCAACCTCCAAAAATATCAGGACTTACTTCCCCAATAACCTGCTAACTCACCACTGAAATACATACTTATTCACCCTATTTTGTTAATTGGACTCATTTCTCATTTGAAATGCCCATTTTTGGGGGGCCAGAAATGTGCGTCTTTAAAAGGTGATTTCTACGATACCCCACTTTTGCGCGTCGGACCTCAACTTTTCCCGTAAACGCAGAAAAAACGCAATTTTCAGGAGAAACGAGACAGACATCCCCTCCCTCTGCCACCCACCCGCCCAACTGAAAGCCAGCCATTAGACATGCACAGATAGTTCTGAGGGTCTGTCTGTGATGTCAAAAAGGGCCTGCTGATCAATGGGCAGCTTTCTGATTGGCTGCTGTATTTGATTGACAGATGGAAGCTGGCAGCTGATTAGCTGTCTAGCCTAAAGTGCTTTACATACCTCCCTGATGGTACCACTGGCTAAGACTCCACCTCAGCTCATTGGGTAATGAAAAATTTAGAACAATTGATGGATGAAAGCAGGCAGGCCGGCCATTTTGGGACGCTCATTGGACTTGTTTAATGCAATGCACCCTTGTATTTTCACATGCATTCGCTTCATGCTGTAACCACTGTGCATAAAAATTTGGAAACATGGCATACAGTGTATAATTTGGTGTCTAAGTCATGTTTCCCATATTTTCCCTTTCCAGATACAAGCCCGTTTGAGTGTTTGGGGCACTTTTTAGCTAAAATCATCCTACAGGGCCTAACTGCATATGCTAAAGCCTGCCTATTTTGAATGGTGAAGTGGCCCCTGCAACCTCCAAAAATATCAGGACTTACTTCCCCAATAACCTGCTAACTCACCCCTGAAATACATACTTATTCACCCTATTTTGTTCATTGGACTCATTTCTCATTTTAAATGCCCATTTTTGGGGGGCAGAAATGTGCGTCTTTAAAAGGTGATTTCTACGATACCCCACTTTTGCGCGTCGGACCTCAACTTTTCCCGTAAACGCAGAAAAACCGCAATTTTCAGGAGCAACGAGACAGACATCCCCTCCCTCTGCCACCCACCAGCCCAAATGAAAGCCAGCCATTAGACATGCTCAGATAGTTCTGAGGGTCTGTCTGTGATGTCATAAAGGGCCTGCTGATCAATGGGCAGCTTTCTGATTGGCTGCTGTATTTGATTGACAGATGGAAGCTGGCAGCTGATTGGCTGTCTAGCCTAAAGTGCTTTACATACCTCCCTGATGGTACCACTGGCTAAGACTCCACCTCAGCTCATTGGGTAATGAAAAATTTAGAACAATTGATGGATGAAAGCAGGCAGGCCAGCCATTTTGGGACGCTCATTGGACTTGTTTAATGCAATGCACCCTAGTATTTTCACATGCATTCGCTTCATGCTGTAACCACTGTGCATAAAAATTTGGAAACATGGCATACAGTGTATCATTTGGTGTCTAAGTCATGTTTCCCATATTTTCCCTTCCCAGATACAAGCCCGTTTGAGTGTTTGGGGCACTTTTTAGCTAAAATCATCCTACAGGGCCTAACTGCATATGCTAAAGCCTGCCTATTTTGAATGGTGAAGTGGCCCCTGCAACCTCCAAAAATATCAGGTCTTACTTCCCCAATAACCTGCTAACTCACCCCTGAAATACATACTTATTCACCCTATTTTGTTCATTGGACTCATTTCTCATTTTAAATGCCCATTTTTGGGGGGCAGAAATGTGCGTCTTTAAAAGGCGATTTCTACGATACCCCACTTTTGCGCGTCGGACCTCAACTTTTCCCGTAAACGCAGAAAAACCGCAATTTTCAGGAGCAACGAGACAGACATCCCCTCCCTCTGCCACCCACCAGCCCAACTGAAAGCCAGCCATTAGACATGCTCAGATAGTTCTGAGGGTCTGTCTGTGATGTCATAAAGGGCCTGCTGATCAATGGGCAGCTTTCTGATTGGCTGCTGTATTTGATTGACAGATGGAAGCTGGCAGCTGATTGGCTGTCTAGCCTAAAGTGCTTTACACACCTCCCTGATGGTACCACTGGCTAAGACTCCACCTCAGCTCATTGGGTAATGAAAAATTTAGAACAATTGATGTATGAAAGCAGGCAGGCCGGCCATTTTGGGACGCTCATTGGACTTGTTTAATGCAATGCACCTTTGTATTTTCACATGTATTCGCTTCATGCTGTAACCACTGTGCATACAAATTTGGAAACATGGCATACAGTGTATCATTTGGTGTCTAAGTCATGTTTCCCATATTTTTCCTTCCCAGATACAAGCCCGTTTGAGTGTTTGGGGCACTTTTTAGCTAAAATCATTCTACAGGGCCTAACTGCATATGCTCAAGCCTGCCTATTTTGAATGGTGTAGTGGCCCCTGCAACCTCCAAAAATATCAGGACTTACTTCCCCAATAACCTGCTAACTCACCCCTGAAATACATACTTATTCACCCTATTTTGTTCATTGGACTCATTTCTCATTTGAAATGCCCATTTTTGGGGAGCTAGAAATGTGCGTATTTAAAAGGTGATTTCTACGATACCCCACTTTTGCGCGTCGGACCTCAACTTTTCCCGTAAACGCAGAAAAACCGCAATTTTCAGGAGAAACGAGACAGACATCCCCTCCCTCTGCCACCCACCCGCCAAACTGAAAGCCAGCCATTAGACATGCACAGATAGTTCTGAGGGTCTGTCTGTGATGTCATAAAGGGCCTGCTGATCAATGGGCAGCTTTCTGATTGGCTGCTGTATTTGATTGACAGATGGAAGCTGGCAGCTGATTGGCTGTCTAGCCTAAAGTTCTTTACATACCTCCCTGATGGTACCACTGGCTAAGACTCCACCTCAGCTCATTGGGTAATGAAAAATTTAGAACAATTGATGGATGAAAGCAGGCATTTTGGGATGCTCATTGGACTTTTTTAATGCAATGCACCCTTGTATTTTCACATGCATTCGCTTCATGCTGTAACCACTGTGCATAAAAATTTGGAAACATGGCATACAGTGTATCATTTGGTGTCTAAATCATGTTTCCCATGTTTTTCCTTCCCAGATACAAGCCCGTTTGAGTTTTTGGGGCACTTTTTAGCTAAAATCATCCTACAGGGCCTAACAGCATATGCTAAAGCCTGCCTATTTTGAATGGTCTAGTGGCCCCTGCAACCTCCAAAAATATCAGGACTTACTTCCCCAATAACCTGCTAACTCACCCCTGAAATACATACTTATTCACCCTATTTTGTTAATTGGACTCATTTCTCATTTGAAATGCCCATTTTTGGGGGGCCAGAAATGTGCGTCTTTAAAAGGTGATTTCTACGATACCCCACTTTTGCGCGTCGGACCTCAAGTTTTCCCGTAAACGCAGAAAAACCGCAATTTTCAGGAGAAACGAGACAGACATCCCCTCCCTCTGCCACCCACCCGCCCAACTGAAAGCCAGCCATTAGACATGCACAGATAGTTCTGAGGGTCTGTCTGTGATGTCATAAAGGGCCTGCTGATCAATGGGCAGCTTTCTGATTGGCTGCTGTATTTGATTGACAGATGAAAGCTGGCAGCTGATTGGCTGTCTAGCCTAAAGTGCTTTACACACCTCCCTGATGATACCACTGGCTAAGACTCCACCTCAGCTCATTGGGTAATGAAAAATTTAGAACAATTGATGGATGAAAGCAGGCAGGCCGGCCATTTTGGGACGCTCAGTGGACTTGTTTAATGCAATGCACCTTTGTATATTCACATGCATTCGCTTCATGCTGTAACCACTGTGCATAAAAATTTGGAAACATGGCATACAGTGTATCATTTGGTGTCTAAGTCATGTTTCCCATATTTTCCCTTCCCAGATACAAGCCCGTTTGAGTGTTTGGGGCACTTTTTAGCTAAAATCATCCTACAGGGCCTAACTGCATATGCTAAAGCCTGCCTATTTTGAATGGTGTAGTGGCCCCTGCAACCTCCAAAAATATCAGGACTTACTTCCCCAATAACCTGCTAACTTACCCCTGAAATACATACTTATTCACCCTATTTTGTTCATTGGACTCATTTCTCATTTGAAATGCCCATTTTTGGGGGGCAGAAATGTGCGTCTTTAAAAGGTGATTTCTACGATACCCCACTTTTGCGCGTCGGACCTCAACTTTTCCCGTAAACGCAGAAAAACCGCAATTTTCAGGAGAAACGAGACAGACATCCCCTCCCTCTGCCACCCACCCGCCCAACTGAAAGCCAGCCATTAGACATGCACAGATAGTTCTGAGGGTCTGTCTGTGATGTCATAAAGGGCCTGCTGATCAATGGGCAGCTTTCTGATTGGCTGCTGTATTTGATTGACAGATGGAAGCTGGCAGCTGATTGGCTGTCTAGCCTAAAGTGCTTTACATACCTCCCTGATGGTACCACTGGCTAAGACTCCACCTCAGCTCATTGGGTAATGAAAAATTTAGAACAATTGATGGATAAAAGCAGGCAGGCCGGCCATTTTGGGACGCTCATTGGACTTGTTTAATGCAATGCACCCTTGTATTTTCACATGCATTCGCTTCATGCTGTAACCTCTGTGCATAAAATTTGGAAACATGGCATACAGTGTATCATTTGGTGTCTAAATCATGTTTCCCATGTTTTTCCTTCCCAGATACTAGCCCGTTTGAGTGTTTGTGGCAATTTTTAGCTAAAATCATCCTACAGGGCCTAACTGCATATGCTAAAGCCTGCCTATTTTGAATGGTGTAGTTGCCCCTGCAACCTCCAAAAATATCAGGACTTACTTCCCCAATAACCTGCAAACTCACCCCTGAAATACATACTTATTCACCCTATTTTGTTAATTGGACTCATTTCTCATTTGAAATGCCCATTTTTGGGGGGCCAGAAATGTGCGTCTTTAAAAGTTGATTTCTAAGATACCCCACTTTTGCGCATCGGACCTCAACTTTTCCCGTAAACGCAGAAAAAACGCAATTTTCAGAAGAAACGAGACAGACATCCCCTCCCTCTGCCACCCACCCGCCCAACTGACAGCCAGCCATTAGACATGCACAGATAGTTCTGAGGGTCTGTCTGTGATGTCATAAAGGGCCTGCTGATCAATGGGCAGCTTTCTGATTGGCTGCTGTATTTGATTGACAGATGGAAGCTGGCAGCTGATTGGCTGTCTAGCCTAAAGTGCTTTACACACCTCCCTGATGATACCACTGGCTAAGACTCCACCTCAGCTCATTGGGTAATGAAAAATTTAGAACAATTGATGGATGAAAGCAGGCAGGCCGGCCATTTTGGGACGCTCAGTGGACTTGTTGAATGCAATGCACCTTTGTATATTCACATGCATTCGCTTCATGCTGTAACCACTGTGCATAAAAATTTGGAAACATGGCATACAGTGTATCATTTGGTGTCTAAGTCATGTTTCCCATATTTTCCCTTCCCAGATACAAGCCCGTTGGAGTGTTTGGGGCACTTTTTAGCTAAAATCATCCTACAGGGCCTAACTGCATATGCTAAAGCCTGCCTATTTTGAATGGTGTAGTGGCCCCTGCAACCTCCAAAAATATCAGGACTTACTTCCCCAATAACCTGCTAACTCACCCCTGAAATACATACTTATTCACCCTATTTTGTTCATTGGACTCATTTCTCATTTGAAATGCCCATTTTTGGGGAGCTAGAAATGTGCGTATTTAAAAGGTGATTTCTACGATACCCCACTTTTGCGCGTCGGACCTCAACTTTTCCCGTGAACGCAGAAAAACCGCAATTTTCAGGAGCAACGAGACAGACATCCCCTCCCTCTGCCACCCACCAGCCCAACTGAAAGCTAGCCATTAGACATGCACAGATAGTTCTGAGGGTCTGTCTGTGATGTCATAAAGGGCCTGCTGATCAATGGGCAGCTTTCTGATTGGCTGCTGTATTTGATTGACAGATGGAAGCTGGCAGCTGATTGGCTGTCTAGCCTAAAGTGCTTTACACACCTCCCTGATGGTACCACTGGCTAAGACTCCACCTCAGCTCATTGGGTAATGAAAAATTTAGAACAATTGATGTATGAAAGCAGGCAGGCCGGCCATTTTGGGACGCTCATTGGACTTGTTTAATGCAATGCACCTTTGTATTTTCACATGTATTCGCTTCATGCTGTAACCACTGTGCATAAAAATTTGGAAACATGGCATACAGTGTATCATTTGGTGTCTAAGTCATGTTTCCCATATTTTCCCTTCCCAGATACAAGCCCGTTTGAGTGTTTGGGGCACTTTTTAGCTAAAATCATCCTACAGGGCCTAACTGCATATGCTAAAGCCTGCCTATTTTGAATGGTGTAGTTGCCCCTGCAACCTCCAAAAATATCAGGATTTACTTCCCCAATAACCTGCTAACTCACCCCTGAAATACATACTTATTCACCCTATTTTGTTAAATGGACTCATTTCTCATTTGAAATGCCCATTTTTGGGGGGCCTGAAATGTGCGTCTTTAAAAGGTGATTTCTACGATACCCCACTTTTGCGCGTCGGACCTCAACTTTTCCCGTAAACGCAGAAAAACCGCAATTTTCTGGAGAAACGAGACAGACATCCCCTCCCTCTGCCACCCACCCGCCCAACTGACAGCCAGCCATTAGACATGCACAGATAGTTCTGAGGGTCTGTCTGTGATGTCATAAAGGGCCTGCTGATCAATGGGCAGCTTTCTGATTGGCTGCTGTATTTGATTGACAGATGGAAGCTGGCAGCTGATTGGCTGTCTAGCCTAAAGTGCTTTATACACCTCCCTGATGGTACTACTGGCTAAGACTCCACCTCAGCTCATTGGGTAATGAAAAATTTAGAACAATTGATGGATGAAAGCAGGCAGGCCGGCCATTTTGGGACGCTCAGTGGACTTGTTTAATGCAATGCACCTTTGTATATTCACATGCATTCGCTTCATGCTTTAACCACTGTGCATAAAAATTTGGAAACATGGCATACAGTGTATCATTTGGTGTCTAAGTCATGTTTCCCATATTTTCCCTTCCCAGATACAAGCCCGTTTGAGTGTTTGGGGCACTTTTTAGCTAAAATCATTCTACAGGGCCTAACTGCATATGCTAAAGCCTGCCTATTTTGAATGGTGTAGTGGCCCCTGCAACCTCCAAAAATATCAGGACTTACTTCCCCAATAACCTGCTAACTCACCCCTGAAATACATACTTATTCACCCTAGTTTGTTCATTGGACTCATTTCTCATTTGAAATGCCCATTTTTGGGGAGCCAGAAATGTGCGTCTTTAAAAGGTGATTTCTACGATACCCCACTTTTGCGCGTCGGACCTCAACTTTTCCCGTAAACGCAGAAAAACCGCAATTTTCAGGAGAAACGAGACAGACATCCCCTCCCTCTGCCACCCACCCGCCCAACTGAAAGCCAGCCATTAGACATGCACAGATAGTTCTGAGGGTCTGTCTGTGATGTCATAAAGGGCCTGCTGATCAATGGGCAGCTTTCTGATTGGCTGCTGTATTTGATTGACAGATGGAAGCTGGCAGCTGATTGGCTGTCTAGCCTAAAGTGCTTTACATACCTCCCTGATGGTACCACTGGCTAAGACTCCACCTCAGCTCATTGGGTAATGAAAAATTTAGAACAATTGATGGATGAAAGCAGGCATTTTGGGATGCTCATTGGACTTGTTTAATGCAATGCACCCTTGTATTTTCACATGCATTCGCTTCATGCTGTAACCACTGTGCATAAAAATTTGGAAACATGGCATACAGTGTATCATTTGGTGTCTAAATCATGTTTCCCATGTTTTTCCTTCCCAGATACTAGCCCGTTTGAGTGTTTGTGGCAATTTTTAGCTAAAATCATCCTACAGGGCCTAACTGCATATGCAAAAACCTGCCTATTTTGAATGGTGTAGTTGCCCCTGCAACCTCCAAAAATATCAGGACTTACTTCCCCAATAACCTGCTAACTCACCCCTGAAATACATACTTATTCACCCTATTTTGTTAATTGGACTCATTTCTCATTTGAAATGCCCATTTTTGGGGGGCCAGAAATGTGCGTCTTTAAAAGTTGATTTCTACGATACCCCACTTTTGCGCATCGGACCTCAACTTTTCCCGTAAACGCAGAAAAACCGCAATTTTCAGAAGAAACGAGACAGACATCCCCTCCCTCTGCCACCCACCCGCCCAACTGACAGCCAGCCATTAGACATGCACAGATAGTTCTGAGGGTCTGTCTGTGATGTCATAAAGGGCCTGCTGATCAATGGGCAGCTTTCTGATTGGCTGCTGTATTTGATTGACAGATGGAAACTGGCAGCTGATTGGCTGTCTAGCCTAAAGTGCTTTACACACCTCCCTGATGATACCACTGGCTAAGACTCCACCTCAGCTCATTGGGTAATGAAAAATTTAGAACAATTGATGGATGAAAGCAGGCAGGCCGGCCATTTTGGGACGCTCAGTGGACTTGTTTAATGCAATGCACCTTTGTATATTCACATGCATTCGCTTCATGCTGTAACCACTGTGCATAAAAATTTGGAAACATGGCATACAGTGTATCATTTGGTGTCTAAGTCATGTTTCCCATATTTTCCCTTCCCAGATACAAGCCCGTTTGAGTGTTTGGGGCACTTTTTAGCTAAAATCATCCTACAGGGCCTAACTGCATATGCTAAAGCCTGCCTATTTTGAATGGTGTAGTGGCCCCTGCAACCTCCAAAAATATCAGGACTTACTTCCCCAATAACCTGCTAACTTACCCCTGAAATACATACTTATTCACCCTATTTTGTTCATTGGACTCATTTCTCATTTGAAATGCCCATTTTTGGGGGGCAGAAATGTGCGTCTTTAAAAGGTGATTTCTACGATACCCCACTTTTGCGCGTCGGACCTCAACTTTTCCCGTAAACGCAGAAAAACTGCAATTTTCAGGAGCAACGAGACAGACATCCCCTCCCTCTGCCACCCACCAGCCCAACTGAAAGCCAGCCATTAGACATGCACAGATAGTTCTGAGGGTCTGTCTGTGATGTCATAAAGGGCCTGCTGATCAATGGGCAGCTTTCTGATTGGCTGCTGTATTTGATTGACAGATGGAAGCTGGCAGCTGATTGGCTGTCTAGCCTAAAGTGCTTTACACACCTCCCTGATGGTACCACTGGCTAAGACTCCACCTCAGCTCATTGGGTAATGAAATATTTAGAACAATTGATGTATGAAAGCAGGCAGGCCGGCCATTTTGGGACGCTCATTGGACTTGTTTAATGCAATGCACCTTTGTATTTTCACATGTATTCGCTTCATGCTGTAACCACTGTGCATAAAAATTTGGAAACATGGCATACAGTGTATCATTTGGTGTCTAAGTCATGTTTCCCATATTTTCCCTTCCCAGATACAAGCCCGTTTGAGTGTTTGGGGCACTTTTTAGCTAAAATCATTCTACAGGGCCTAACTGCATATGCTAAAGCCTGCCTATTTTGAATGGTGTAGTGGCCCCTGCAACCTCCAAAAATATCAGGACTTACTTCCCCAATAACCTGCTAACTCACCCCTGAAATACATACTTATTCACCCTAGTTTGTTCATTGGACTCATTTCTCATTTGAAATGCCCATTTTTGGGGAGCCAGAAATGTGCGTCTTTAAAAGGTGATTTCTACGATACCCAACTTTTGCGCGTCGGACCTCAACTTTTCCCGTAAACGCAGAAAAACCGCAATTTTCAGGAGAAACGAGACAGACATCCCCTCCCTCTGCCACCCACCCGCCCAACTGAAAGCCAGCCATTAGACATGCACAGATAGTTCTGAGGGTCTGTCTGTGATGTCATAAAGGGCCTGCTGATCAATGGGCAGCTTTCTGATTGGCTGCTGTATTTGATTGACAGATGGAAGCTGGCAGCTGATTGGCTGTCTAGCCTAAAGTGCTTTACATACCTCCCTGATGGTACCACTGGCTAAGACTCCACCTCAGCTCATTGGGTAATGAAAAATTTAGAACAATTGATGGATGAAAGCAGGCATTTTGGGATGCTCATTGGACTTGTTTAATGCAATGCACCCTTGTATTTTCACATGCATTCGCTTCATGCTGTAACCACTGTGCATAAAAATTTGGAAACATGGCATACAGTGTATCATTTGGTGTCTAAATCATGTTTCCCATGTTTTTCCTTCCCAGATACAAGCCCGTTTGAGTTTTTGGGGCACTTTTTAGCTAAAATCATCCTACAGGGCCTAACTGCATATGCTAAAGCCTGCCTATTTTGAATGGTCTAGTGGCCCCTGCAACCTCCAAAAATATCAGGACTTACTTCCCCAATAACCTGCTAACTCACCCCTGAAATATATACTTATTCACCCTATTTTGTTAATTGGACTCATTTCTCATTTGAAATGCCCATTTTTGGGGGGCCAGAAATGTGCGTCTTTAAAAGGTGATTTCTACGATACCCCACTTTTGTGCGTCGGACCTCAACTTTTCCCGTAAACGCAGAAAAACCGCAATTTTCAGGAGAAACGAGACAGACATTCCCTCCCTCTGCCACCCACCCGCCCAACTGAAAGCCAGCCATTAGACATGCACAGATAGTTCTGAGGGTCTGTCTGTGATGTCATAAAGGGCCTGCTGATCAATGGGCAGCTTTCTGATTGGCTGCTGTATTTGATTGACAGATGGAAGCTGGCAACTGATTGGCTGTCAAGCCTAAAGTGCTTTACATACCTCCCTGATGGTACCACTGGCTAAGACTCCACCTCAGCTCATTGGGTAATGAAAAATTTAGAACAATTGATGGATGAAAGCAGGCAGGCCGGCCATTTTGGGACGCTCATTGGACTTGTTTAATGCAATGCACCCTTGTATTTTCACATGCATTCGCTTCATGCTGTAACCACTGTACATAAAAATTTGGAAACATGGCATACAGTGTATCATTTGGTGTCTAAATCATGTTTCCCATGTTTTTCCTTCCCAGATACTAGCCCGTTTGAGTGTTTGTGGCAATTTTTAGCTAAAATCATCCTACAGGGCCTAACTGCATATGCTAAAACCTGCCTATTTTGAATGGTGTAGTTGCCCCTGCAACCTCCAAAAATATCAGGACTTACTTCCCCAATAACCTGCTAACTCACCCCTGAAATACATACTTATTCACCCTATTTTGTTAATTGGACTCATTTCTCATTTGAAATGCCCATTTTTGGGGGGCCAGAAATGTGCGTCTTTAAAAGTTGATTTCTACGATACCCCACTTTTGCGCATCGGACCTCAACTTTTCCCGTAAACGCAGAAAAACCGCAATTTTCAGAAGAAACGAGACAGACATCCCCTCCCTCTGCCACCCACCCGCCCAACTGACAGCCAGCCATTAGACATGCACAGATAGTTCTGAGGGTCTGTCTGTGATGTCATAAAGGGCCTGCTGATCAATGGGCAGCTTTCTGATTGGCTGCTGTATTTGATTGACAGATGGAAGCTGGCAGCTGATTGGCTGTCTAGCCTAAAGTGCTTTACACACCTCCCTGATGATACCACTGGCTAAGACTCCACCTCAGCTCATTGGGTAATGAAAAATTTAGAACAATTGATGGATGAAAGCAGGCAGGCCGGCCATTTTGGGACGCTCAGTGGACTTGTTTAATGCAATGCACCTTTGTATATTCACATGCATTCGCTTCATGCTGTAACCACTGTGCATAAAAATTTGGAAACATGGCATACAGTGTATCATTTGGTGTCTAAGTCATGTTTCCCATATTTTCCCTTCCCAGATACAAGCCCGTTTGAGTGTTTGGGGCACTTTTTAGCTAAAATCATCCTACAGGGCCTAACTGCATATGCAAAAGCCTGCCTATTTTGAATGGTGTAGTGGCCCCTGCAACCTCCAAAAATATCAGGACTTACTTCCCCAATAACCTGCTAACTTACCCCTGAAATACATACTTATTCACCCTATTTTGTTCATTGGACTCATTTCTCATTTGAAATGCCCATTTTTGGGGGGCAGAAATGTGCGTCTTTAAAAGGTGATTTCTACGAGACCCCACTTTTGCGCGTCGGACCTCAACTTTTCCCGTAAACGCAGAAAAACTGCAATTTTCAGGAGCAACGAGACAGACATCCCCTCCCTCTGCCACCCACCAGCCCAACTGAAAGCCAGCCATTAGACATGCACAGATAGTTCTGAGGGTCTGTCTGTGATGTCATAAAGGGCCTGCTGATCAATGGGCAGCTTTCTGATTGGCTGCTGTATTTGATTGACAGATGGAAGCTGGCAGCTGATTGGCTGTCTAGCCTAAAGTGCTTTACACACCTCCCTGATGGTACCACTGGCTAAGACTCCACCTCAGCTCATTGGGTAATGAAATATTTAGAACAATTGATGTATGAAAGCAGGCAGGCCGGCCATTTTGGGACGCTCATTGGACTTGTTTAATGCAATGCACCTTTGTATTTTCACATGTATTCGCTTCATGCTGTAACCACTGTGCATAAAAATTTGGAAACATGGCATACAGTGTATCATTTGGTGTCTAAATCATGTTTCCCATATTTTCCCTTCCCAGATACAAGCCCGTTTGAGTGTTTGGGGCACTTTTTAGCTAAAATCATCCTACAGGGCCTAACTGCATATGCTAAAGCCTGCCTATTTTGAATGGTGTAGTTGCCCCTGCAACCTCCAAAAATATCAGGATTTACTTCCCCAATAACCTGCTAACTCACCCCTGAAATACATACTTATTTACCCTATTTTGTTCATTGGACTCATTTCTCATTTGAAATGCCCATTTTTGGGGGGCCAGAAATGTGCGTCTTTAAAAGGTGATTTCTACGATACCCCACTTTTGCGCGTCGGACCTCAACTTTTCCCGTAAACACAGAAAAACCGCAATTTTCAGGAGAAACGAGACAGACATCCCCTCCCTCTGCCACCCACCCGCCCAACTGAAAGCCAGCCATTAGACATGCACAGATAGTTCTGAGGGTCTGTCTGTGTTGTCATAAAGGGCCTGCTGATCAATGGGCAGCTTTCTGATTGGCTGCTGTATTTGATTGACAGATGGAAGCTGGCAGCTGATTGGCTGTCTAGCCTAAAGTGCTTTACACACCTCCCTGATCGTACCACTGGCTAAGACTCCACCTCAGCTCAGTGGGTAATGAAAAATTTAGAACAATTGATGGATGAAAGCAGGCAGGCCGGCCATTTTGGGACGCTCATTGGACTTGTTTAATGCAATGCACCTTTGTATATTTACATGCATTCGCTTCATGCTGTAACCACTGTGCATAAAAATTTGGAAACATGGCATACAGTGTATCATTTGGTGTCTAAGTCATGTTTCCCATATTTTCCCTTCCCAGATACAAGCCCCTTTGAGTGTTTGGGGCACTTTTTAGCTAAAATCATCCTACAGGGCCTAACTGCATATGCTAAAGCCTGCCTATTTTGAATGGTGTAGTGGCCCCTGCAACCTCCAAAAATATCAGGACTTACTTCCACAATAACCTGCTAACTCACCCCTGAAATACATACTTATTCACCCTATTTTGTTCATTGGACTCATTTCTCATTTGAAATGCCCATTTTTGGGGAGCCAGAAATATGCGTCTTTAAAAGGTGATTTCTACGATACCCCACTTTTGCGCGTCGGACCTCAACTTTTCCTGTAAATGCAGAAAAACCGCAATTTTCAGGAGAAACGAGACAGACATCCCCTCCCTCTGCCACCCACCCGCCCAACTGAAAGCCAGCCATTAGACATGCACAGATAGTTCTGAGGGTCTGTCTGTGTTGTCATAAAGGGCCTGCTGATCAATGGGCAGCTTTCTGATTGGCTGCTGTATTTGATTGACAGATGAAAGCTGGCAGCTGATTGGCTGTCTAGCCTAAAGTGCTTTATACACCTCCCTGATGGTACTACTGGCTAAGACTCCACCTCAGCTCATTGGGTAATGAAAAATTTAGAACAATTGATGGATGAAAGCAGGCAGGCCGGCCATTTTGGGACGCTCAGTGGACTTGTTTAATGCAATGCACCTTTGTATATTCACATGCATTCGCTTCATGCTTTAACCACTGTGCATAAAAATTTGGAAACATGGCATACAGTGTATCATTTGGTGTCTAAGTCATGTTTCCCATATTTTCCCTTCCCAGATACAAGCCCGTTTGAGTGTTTGGGGCACTTTTTAGCTAAAATCATTCTACAGGGCCTAACTGCATATGCTAAAGCCTGCCTATTTTGAATGGTGTAGTGGCCCCTGCAACCTCCAAAAATATCAGGACTTACTTCCCCAATAACCTGCTAACTCACCCCTGAAATACATACTTATTCACCCTATTTTGTTCATTGGACTCATTTCTCATTTGAAATGCCCATTTTTGGGGGGCAGAAATGTGCGTCTTTAAAAGGTGATTTCTACGATACCCCACTTTTGCGCGTCGGACCTCAACTTTTCCCGTAAACGCAGAAAAAACGCAATTTTCAGGAGCAACGAGACAGACATCCCCTCCCTCTGCCACCCACCAGCCCAACTGAAAGCCAGCCATTAGACATGCACAGATAGTTCTGAGGGTCTGTCTGTGATGTCATAAAGGGCCTGCTGATCAATGGGCAGCTTTCTGATTGGCTGCTGTATTTGATTGACAGATGGAAGCTGGCAGCTGATTGGCTGTCTAGCCTAAAGTGCTTCACACACCTCCCTGATGGTACCACTGGCTAAGACTCCACCTCAGCTCATTGGGTAATGAAAAATTTAGAACAATTGATGTATGAAAGCAGGCCGGCCATTTTGGGACGCTCATTGGACTTGTTTAATGCAATGCACCTTTGTATATTCACATGCATTCGCTTCATGCTGTAACCACTGTGCATAAAAATTTGGAAACATGGCATACAGTGTATCATTTGGTGTCTAAGTCATGTTTCCCATATTTTCCCTTCCCAGATACAAGCCCGTTTGAGTGTTTGGGGCACTTTTTAGCTAAAATCATCCTACAGGGCCTAACTGCATATGCTAAAGCCTGCCTATTTTGAATGGTGTAGTGGCCCCTGCAACCTCCAAAAATATCAGGACTTACTTCCCCAATAACCTGCTAACTTACCCCTGAAATACATACTTATTCACCCTATTTTGTTCATTGGACTCATTTCTCATTTGAAATGCCCATTTTTGGTGGGCAGAAATGTGCGTCTTTAAAAGGTGATTTCTACGATACCCCACTTTTGCGCGTCGGACCTCAACTTTTCCCGTAAACGCAGAAAAACTGCAATTTTCAGGAGCAACGAGACAGACATCCCCTCCCTCTGCCACCCACCAGCCCAACTGAAAGCCAGCCATTAGACATGCACAGATAGTTCTGAGGGTCTGTCTGTGATGTCATAAAGGGCCTGCTGATCAATGGGCAGCTTTCTGATTGGCTGCTGTATTTGATTGACAGATGGAAGCTGGCAGCTGATTGGCTGTCTAGCCTAATGTGCATAAAAATTTGGAAACATGGCATACAGTGTATCATTTGGTGTCTAAGTCATGTTTCCCATATTTTCCCTTCCCAGATACAAGCCCGTTTGAGTGTTTGGGGCACTTTTTAGCTAAAATCATCCTATAGGGCCTAACTGCATATGCTAAAGCCTGCCTATTTTGAATGGTGTAGTTGCCCCTGCAACCTCCAAAAATATCAGGATTTACTTCCCCAATAACCTGCTAACTCACCCCTGAAATACATACTTATTTACCCTATTTTGTTTATTGGACTCATTTCTCATTTGAAATTCCCATTTTTGGGGGGCCAGAAATGTGCGTCTTTAAAAGGTGATTTCTACGATACCCCACTTTTGCGCGTCGGACCTCAACTTTTCCCGTAAACACAGAAAAACCGCAATTTTCAGGAGAAACGAGACAGACATCCCCTCCCTCTGCAACCCACCCGCCCAACTGAAAGCCAGCCATTAGACATGCACAGATAGTTCTGAGGGTCTGTCTGTGATGTCATAAAGGGCCTGCTGATTAATGGGCAGCTTTCTGATTGGCTGCTGTATTTGATTGACAGATGGAAGCTGGCAGCTGATTGGCTGTCTAGCCTAAAGTGCTTTACACACCTCCCTGATCGTACCACTGGCTAAGACTCCACCTCAGCTCAGTGGGTAATGAAAAATTTAGAACAATTGATGGATGAAAGCAGGCAGGCCGGCCATTTTGGGACGCTCATTGGACTTGTTTAATGCAATGCACCTTTGTATATTCACATGCATTCGCTTCATGCTGTAACCACTGTGCATAAAAATTTGGAAACATGGCATACAGTGTATCATTTTGTGTCTAAGTCATGTTTCCCATATTTTCCCTTCCCAGATACAAGCCCGTTTGAGTGTTTGGGGCACTTTTTAGCTAAAATCATCCTACAGGGCCTAACTGCATATGCTAAAGCCTGCCTATTTTGAATGGTGTAGTGGCCCCTGCAACCTCCAAAAATATCAGGACTTACTTCCACAATAACCTGCTAACTCACCCCTGAAATACATACTTATTCACCCTATTTTGTTCATTGGACTCATTTCTCATTTGAAATGCCCATTTTTGGGGAGCCAGAAATATGCGTCTTTAAAAGGTGATTTCTACGATACCCCACTTTTGCGCGTCGGACCTCAACTTTTCCTGTAAACGCAGAAAAAACGCAATTTTCAGGAGAAACGAGACAGACATCCCCTCCCTCTGCCACCCACCCGCCCAACTGAAAGCCAGCCATTAGACATGCACAGATAGTTCTGAGGGTCTGTCTGTGTTGTCATAAAGGGCCTGCTGATCAATGGGCAGCTTTCTGATTGGCTGCTGTATTTGATTGACAGATGGAAGCTGGCAGCTGATTGGCTGTCTAGCCTAAAGTGCTTTACACACCTCCCTGATCGTACCACTGGCTAAGACTCCACCTCAGCTCATTGGGTAATGAAAAACTTAGAGCAATTGATGGATGAAAGCAGGCAGGCCGGCCATTTTGGGACGCTAATTGGACTTGTTTAATGCAATGCACCTTTGTATATTCACATGCATTCGCTTCATGCTGTAACCACTGTGCATAAAAATTTGGAAACATGGCATACAGTGTATCATTTGGTGTCTAAGTCATGTTTCCCATATTTTCCCTTCCCAGATACAAGCCCGTTTGAGTGTTTGGGGCACTTTTTGGCTAAAATCATCCTACAGGGCCTAACTGCATATGCTAAAGCCTGCCTATTTTGAATGGTGTAGTGGCCCTTGCAACCTCCAAAAATATCAGGACTTACTTCCCCAATAACCTGCTAACTTACCCCTGAAATACATACTTATTCAACCTATTTTGTTCATTGGACTCATTTCTCATTTGAAATGCCCATTTTTGGGGGGCCAGAAATGTGCGTCTTTAAAAGGTGATTTATACGATACCCCACTTTTGCGCGTCGGACCTCAACTTTTCCCGTAAACGCAGAAAAAACGCAATTTTCAGGAGAAACGAGACAGACATCCCCTCCCTCTGCCACCCACCCGCCCAACTGACAGCCAGCCATTAGACATGCACAGATAGTTCTGAGGGTCTGTCTGTGATGTCATAAAGGGCCTGCTGATCAATGGTCAGCTTTAAAATTGGCTGCTGTATTTGATTGACAGATGGAAGCTGGCAGCTGATTGGCTGTCTAGCCTAAAGTGCTTTACACACCTCCCTGATGATACCACTGGCTAAGACTCCACCTCAGCTCATTGGGTAATGAAAAATTTAGAACAATTGATGGATGAAAGCAGGCAGGCTGGCCATTTTGGGACGCTCATTGGACTTGTTTAATGCAATGCACCTTTGTATTTTCACATGCATTCGCTTCATGCTGTAACCACTGTGCATAAAAATTTGGAAACATAGCCTACCGTGTATCATTTGGTGTCTAAGTCATGTTTCCCATGTTTTTCCTTCCCAGATACTAGCCCGTTAGAGTGTTTGGGGCACTTTTTAGCTAAAATCATCCTACGGGCCTAACTGCATATGCTAAAGCCTGCCTATTTTGAATGGTCTAGTGGCCCCTGCAACCTCCAAAAATATCAGGACTTACTTCCCCAATAACCTGCTAACTCACCCCTGAAATACATACTTATTCACCCTATTTTGTTAATTGGACTCATTTCTCATTTGAAATGCCCATTTTTGGGGGGCCAAAAATGTGCGTCTTTAAAAGGTGATTTCTACGATACCCCACTTTTGCGCGTCGGACCTCAACTTTTCCCGTAAACGCAGAAAAACCGCAATTTTCAGGAGAAACGAGACAGACATCCCCTCCCTCTGCCACCCACCCGCCCAACTGAAAGCCAGCCATTAGACATGCACAGATAGTTCTGAGGGTCTGTCTGTGATGTCATAAAGGGCCTGCTGATCAATGGGCAGCTTTCTGATTGGCTGCTGTATTTGATTGACAGATGGAAGCTGGCAGCTGATTGGCTGTCTAGCCTAAAGTGCTTTACATACCTCCCTGATGGTACCACTGGCTAAGACTCCACCTCAGCTCATTGGGTAATGAAAAATTTAGAACAATTGATGGATGAAAGCAGGCATTTTGGGACGCTCATTGGACTTGTTTAACCCCTTCCCGCCGCAGCCTGTTTTTGCCTTCCTGACAGAGCCCTTTTTTTCAAATCTGACAGGTATCACTTAAGTGGGGATAACTTTTTTTGCTTTTACTTATCCCAGTGATTTCGAGATTGTTTTCTCGTGACACATTGTACTTCAAGTTAGTGGTAAATTTTGGTCGATACAGTCTGTATTTTTTTGTGAAAAATACCAAAATGTCGTAAAAAAATTGAAAATTTAGCAATTTGCAAAATGTTAAATTTTCTGCTTGTGAGACAAATAATCATACCACTCAAAATAGTTAATAACTAACATAGACCATATGTCTACTTTATGTTTCCATCATTATTTCAACCTCCTTTTAATTTTTTTGGACACTAGTAGGCTTAAAATATGAATAGCAAATTCTCAAATTTTCAAGAAAATTTCAAACACTGATTTTTTTAGGGACCAGTTCAGTTCTGATGTGACTTTGAGGGACTTGTATGTAAGACACCCCCATAAATGATGCCATTTCAAAAACTGCACCCCTCACAGTATTCAAAACAGCATTTTGGAAGTTTGTTAACCCTTTAGGTGTTTCACAGGAATTAAAACAAAGTGTAGGTGAAATTTCAAAATTTCATTTTTTTTGCAGATTTTCAATTTTAATACATTTTTCTAAGGAACACTGTAGATTTTACTAGAGAAATTTGACTAAAAATTGATTCCCCCAATTCTTTTGTTTTCATAAATATCCTATATGTGGCCCTAGTGTGCACGTTGACCAAACCACAGGCTTCATAATAGAAGGAGCACCTACTTGATTTTGGAGCCTCCTTTTTATGAGATTATTTTTTAGGCACCATGTAGGTTTCTAGGCACCATAAGATGCTAAAAGTTAGGAACCCCCCCACAAGTGACCCCATTTTGCAAACTACACCCATCAAGGAATTCATCTAGGGGTATAGTGTACATTTCAAACCCCCAGGGGTTTCACCAATTGTGGTACAACTGGGCTGTGAAAATGAAAAATTACATTTTTTTACACAAAAATGCAGTTCTGGCTCAAAATTTTTAATTTTCACAAGGAATGAAGGAGACAAAGCACCCCAAAATCTGTGCCCCAATTTCTCCCGAGTACGGCAATGCCTCATATGTGACCAAAAAATACCATTTGGGTGCATGGCAGGACTCAGAAGGGAAGGAGTCATTTTTGGATTTTGCAGCACAGATTCTGGTGGAATGAATGGTGGGTGCTATGTCGCATTAGCAAGACCCCCGAAGCACCAATACAGTGGAACCCCCCCACAAGTGACCCCATTTTGCAAACTACACCCCTCCGGGAATTCATCTAGGGGTATAGTGTACATTTCAAACCCCCAGGGGTTTCACCAATTGTGGTACAACTGGGCTGTGAAAATGAAAAATTACATTTTTTACACAAAAATGCAGTTCTGGCTCAAAATTGTTCATTTTCACAAGGAATGAAGGAGACAAAGCACCCCAAAATCTGTGCCCCAATTTCTCCCGAGTACGGCAATGCCTTATATGTGACCAAAAAATACCATTTGGGTGCATGGCAGGACTCAGAAGGGAAGGAGTGATTTTTGGATTTTGCAGCACAGATTCTGGTGGAATGAATGGTGGGTGCTATGTCGCATTAGCAAGACCCCCGAAGCACCAATACAGTGGAACCCCCCCACAAGTGACCCCATTTTGCAAACTACACCCCTCAGGGAATTCATCTAGGGGTATAGTGTACATTTCAAACCCCCAGGGGTTTCACCAATTGTGGTACAACTGGGCTGTGAAAATGAAAAATTAAATTTTTTACACAAAAATGCAGTTCTGGCTCAAAATTTTTCATTTTCACGAGGAATGAAGGAGACAAAGCACCCCAAAATCTGTGCCCAAATTTCTCCTGAGTACGGCAATGCCTCATATGTGACCAAAAAATACCATTTGGGTGCATGGCAGGACTCAGAAGGGAAGGAGTGATTTTTGGATTTTGCAGCACAGATTCTGGTGGAATGAATGGTGGGTGCTATGTCGCATTAGCAAGACCCCCGAAGCACCAATACAGTGGAACTCCCCCACAAGTGACCCCATTTTGCAAACTATACCCCTCAGGGAATTCATCTAGGGGTATAGTGTACATTTCTAACCCCCAGGGGTTTCACCAATTGTGGTACAACTGGGCTGTGAAAATGAAAAATTACATTTTTTACACAAAAATGCAGTTCTGGCTCAAAATTTTTCATTTTCACAAGGAATGAAGGAGACAAAGCACCCCAAAATCTGTGCCCCAATTTCTCCCGAGTACGGCAATGCCTCAAATGTGACCAAAATGGCAGGACTCATAAGGGAAGGAGTGATATTTGGATTTTGCAGCACAGATTCTCGTGGAATGTTGGTGGGTGCTATGTCGCATTAGCAAGACCCCCGAAGCACCAATACAGTGGAACCCCCCCACAAGTGACCCCATTTTGCAAACTACACCACTCAGGGAATTCAACTAGGGGTATAGTGTACATTTCAAACCCCCAGGGGTTTCACCAATTTTGATACAATTGGGCTGTGCAAATGAAAAATTACATTTTTTTACACAAAAATGCAGTTCTGGCTCAAAATTTTTCATTTTCATAAGGTATGAAGGAGAAAAAGCACCCCAAAATCTGTGCCCCAATTTCTCCCGAGTATGGCAATGCCTCATATGTGACCAAAAAATACCAGTTGGGTGCATGGCAGGACTCAGAAGGGAAGGAGTGATTTTTGGATTTTGCAGCTCAGATTCTGGTGGAATGAATGGTGGGTGCTATGTGGCATTAGCAAGACCCCCGAAGCACGGTGAAATGATGAACCTAATAATCCATAGATGTGTGGTATATTTTAAAACACTCCTTTATACATAGGCCGGGTTTGTCGGGGCAAGTTTCACAGTGGAAAATAGTATTCTTTCTTATTCCCTTTTATAGCAAACTTTGCACCTTTTTTGTGTCCTGCCCTTTTTTGCAGTGGAGGGGATTTCATTAGGAAAATGCTGCCAGGCTGGTACAATACGGGGGCCAGTACTAGAAGTACTGGGGCCCTCTGCCTGCTGGTTCCCAAATATTAGGCCCTTTATGACTTCCTCTTGAAAGTGCATAAATGTCCCCCTCTGGCTGGTAGAACGGAATAGCACGTAAGCGTTATACAGTGCCATCTGGATGATATACACGGCCAGCTTCTTGTACCAGATTTTTGTTTTCCGCAGGGCACTGTACGGCTTCAGTACCTGATCTGAAAGATCCACTCCGCCCATGTACTTATTGTAATCTAGGATACAATTAGGTTTTGAGGTGTGGGTACTGGTACCTCGTACAGGGACGGAGGTGGTACTGTCTCCATAAATTGTTGTCAGTATAAGGACATCCCTCTTGTCCTTATATTTGACCAACAACATATTTTCGGTGGATTGTGCCCTGCTTTCACCCCTTCTCAGTACTTGGGCAATGTGCGTTTTTGGGAGGCCTCTTTGGTTCTTGCGCACAGTACCGCAAGCTGCTGTACCTCTTGAACCAAGGGCCTTAAACAGGGGGATGCTAGTGTAAAAGTTATCCACATAGAGGTGATAACCTTTATCCAGGAAGGGGTGCACTAAATCCCAGACAATTTTTCCACTAACACCTACGAGGGAGGGGGGGCATTCTGGCGGTTCAATTCTTGAATCCTTCCCTTCATATACCCTAAACCTGTGGGTGTACCCTGAGGTGCTTTCACACAGTTTATACATTTTTATGCCATACCTTGCCCTCTTACTGGGAAGGTACTGGCGGAATTTAACCCTTCCTTTAAAATGTATAAGGGACTCGTCGATACAAATACATTTTTCAGGGATGTACATCTCTGCAAATTTGGCACTGAAATGATCAATGACCGGCCTGACTTTGAATAGCCGGTCAAAGGTGGGATCATCTCTGGGTGGGCACTGTGCATTATCGGTGTAATGTAAAAATTTAAGGATTGTCTCAAAACGAGTCCGGGTCATGGCCATACGATGAAGTGGGGTGCTGTACAGAACATCTGTACTCCAATATTGCCTAATTTCTGGCTTTTTTACTATGCCCATATGTAACACCAGACCCCAAAACGTCATCATCTCTACTGCATCTACAGGGGTCCACCTAGCAAATGATGACGTGGGGTTTTGAGCAATAAACTGCTTGGCATATAAATTACTTTGTCCACCATTAAATTTATAAAGTCATCAGAGAAAAATAATTTGAAAAAGTCAATTTCTCTGAGACCTGTTGAATCAAATTGGATTCCTGAGATGGCCAAAAACTCAGGAACCTGGGGCTCAAAATTGTCTGGTGGTGGGGATCAATCATTTGGGGGGGTCTCAGCTGCTCTACGGGGGCGTCTTTGAGGGGGTCCCTCATCACTAGAGGAGGAAGATGAGGTTAAGACGAATCCTTCAAATTCCCCGCTTGCATCACTGGCTGTGTCAGAGTCAGAGGCAAGCATGGCATATGCCTCCTCCGCTGAATACATTCTTCTGGATGACTGGGATGACATTTGGGATGACATTTGGGATGCCATTTTTATTTTTGTGTTTCTGTAAGTGTAATGTTTCAACACGTGTATAGTGTAGGGGGGGTACAAACTTTATTTCAACACGGGGGGTATGTAGTGTGTAGTGTGTATGTAGTGCAGAAAAAAAAATACTTTATACAGGAATTTGATCCCAATAAAAAAAAAAAAATTAGATCAACCCTGTGGCAAAAATGCTGATCTGTGATGTATGTCACTCAGCAACTTCAAGGCAGCTTTTGGTACAACCTTGAAGGGGTTAAAAAAAAAAAAGGTCCTGCGCCAAAAATTGAGCACAGATGTTGGTCAGTAACGTCCGTCACTGAACAGCGCTCAAAGGCAACAGGAATTTGATCCAAAAAAAAAAAATAGATCAACCCTGTGCCGAAAATGCTGATCAGTGATGTACGTCACTGATCAGCGCACAGTGGCCACAGGACACCCACAAAATCACAGTGTGTGTAAAAATAAATAAAAAAAAGACCCCACAGCACCCTCAAAAAAAAAAAAAAAGATGATCAGTTAAGCGACACTGATTACCAGTGAGGGGCAGCAGGTGCACAACCTTTGGTGCAACTGACAGTGCAACTGACAGCAACTGACAGGTATATATAAAAAATAAAAAAAAAACCTGCACCCCCAAAAAGTTGCTGATCAGTTAATTTATACTAATCAGCACAAAAGGGGGGGCAGCAGTCAGTTGCACAGGCAGCACAACTTTTGGTGCAACTGACAGGTATATATATTAAAAAAAAAAACCTGCACCCCCAAAAAGTTGCTGATCAGCACAGATATACTGATCAGCACAAAAGGGGGGGCAGCAGACACAAAATATAGCACTCTCTATCACTCTCTGTCACTATCTCTCACTATCTCTCACTATCTCTCACTATCTGTCACTCTATGAAACTGCAGCAGCAGCACACAGGAAGTCACAAGATCCAGGAAGCATCCAGCTGCTGGCAGCACGCTACCAGCGGTGATCAGGTAAGTTTCAGGCAAGGATCAGGTCAGTATATCACGACAGATTGGCACGGTGACCGCTCTGCACGCAATTCCAGACCGGAATGGCGTCTGCAGCGCAGTCACCGTTAGTTTAAATCACGCACCATGGCTGTGATTGGTCCGTCGGTCCGACGAACCAATCACAGCCTTGGGGGCAGGTGGGGTGAGGTGTGGTCATCACCGGTGACCCCCGGTGACCCCCTCACACCCGGCGGTGATTGATCCCTGTGTTACCGAGCGTCTGATTCGCCGGTAACACAGGAAAACGCTGCGATTGGCTGTTCACATTGAACAGCCAATCGCAGCGATCGCCGACGGGGGGGAGGCATCGCCGCCCCCCCTGGGCATGCTGGGACATGTCTGCTGTCAGGGACAGCAGACATGTTTAAACTGTCGCCGCGTCTATAGACGCGGTGACAGTTTAAAGTCATGACGTATATATACGTCATGTGTCGGGAAGTACATCCCGGCCATGACGTATATATACGACAAATGTCGGGAAGGGGTTAAAAGGTGATTTCTATGATACCCCACTTTTGCGCGTCGGACCTCAACTTTTCCCGTAAACGCAGAAAAACCGCAATTTTCAGGAGAAACGAGACAGACATCCCCTCCCTCTGCCACCCACCCGCAAAACTGACAGCCAGCCATTAGACATGCACAGATAGTTCTGAGGGTCTGTCTGTGGTGTCATAAAGGGCCTGCTGATCAATGGGCAGCTTTCTGATTGGCTGCTGTATATGATTGACAGATGGAAGCTGGCAGCTGATTGGCTGTCTAGCCTAAAGTGCTTTACACACTTTCCTGATGGTACCACTGGCTAAGACTCCACCTCAGCTCATTGGGTAATGAAAAATTTAGAACAATTGATGGATGAAAGCAGGCAGGCTGGCCATTTTGGGATGCTCATTGGACTTGTTTAATGCAATGCACCTTTGTATTTTCACATGCATTCGCTTCATGCTGTAACCACTGTGCATAAAAATTTGGAAACATGGCATACAGTGTATCATTTGGTGTCTAAATCATGTTTCCCATGTTTTTCCTTCCCAGATACAAGCCCGTTTGAGTTTTTGGGGCACTTTTTAGCTAAAATCATCCTACAGGGCCTAACTGCATATGCTAAAGCCTGCCTATTTTGAATGGTCTAGTGGCCCCTGCAACCTCCAAAAATATCAGGACTTACTTCCCCAATAACCTGCTAACTCACCACTGAAATACATACTTATTCACCCTATTTTGTTAATTGGACTCATTTCTCATTTGAAATGCCCATTTTTGGGGGGCCAGAAATGTGCGTCTTTAAAAGGTGATTTCTACGATACCCCACTTTTGCGCGTCGGACCTCAACTTTTCCTGTAAACGCAGAAAAAACGCAATTTTCAGGAGAAACGAGACAGACATCCCCTCCCTCTGCCACCCACCCGCCCAACTGAAAGCCAGCCATTAGACATGCACAGATAGTTCTGAGGGTCTGTCTGTGATGTCATAAAGGGCCTGCTGATCAATGGGCAGCATTCTGATTGGCTGCTGTATTTGATTGACAGATGGAAGCTGGCAGCTGATTGGCTGTCTAGCCTAAAGTGCTTTACATACCTCCCTGATGGTACCACTGGCTAAGACTCCACCTCAGCTCATTGGGTAATGAAAAATTTAGAACAATTGATGGATGAAAGCAGGCAGGCCGGCCATTTTGGGACGCTCATTGGACTTGTTTAATGCAATGCACCCTTGTATTTTCACATGCATTCGCTTCATGCTGTAACCACTGTGCATAAAAATTTGGAAACATGGCATACAGTGTATCATTTGGTGTCTAAGTCATGTTTCCCATATTTTCCCTTCCCAGATACAAGCCCGTTTGAGTGTTTGGGGCACTTTTTAGCTAAAATCATCCTACAGGGCCTAACTGCATATGCTAAAGCCTGCCTATTTTGAATGGTGAAGTGGCCCCTGCAACCTCCAAAAATATCAGGACTTACTTCCCCAATAACCTGCTAACTCAACCCTGAAATACATACTTATTCACCCTATTTGGTTCATTGGACTCATTTCTCATTTTAAATGCCCATTTTTGGGGGGCAGAAATGTGCGTCTTTAAAAGGTGATTTCTACGATACCCCACTTTTGCGCGTCGGACCTCAACTTTTCCCGTAAACGCAGAAAAACCGCAATTTTCAGGTGCAACGAGACAGACATCCCCTCCCTCTGCCACCCACCCGCCCAACTGAAAGCCAGCCATTAGACATGCACAGATAGTTCTGAGGGTCTGTCTGTGATGTCATAAAGGGCCTGCTGATCAATGGGCAGCTTTCTGATTGGCTGCTGTATTTGATTGACAGATGGAAGCTGGCAGCTGATTGGCTGTCTAGCCTAAAGTGCTTTACATACCTCCCTGATGGTACCACTGGCTAAGACTCCACCTCAGCTCATTGGGTAATAAAAAATTTAGAACAATTGATGGATGAAAGCAGGCAGGCCGGCCATTTTGGGACGCTCATTGGACTTGTTTAATGCAATGCACCCTTGTATTTTCACATGCATTCGCTTCATGCTGTAACCACTGTGCATAAAAATTTGGAAACATGGCATACAGTGTATCATTTGGTGTCTAAGTCATGTTTCCCATATTTTCCCTTCCCAGATACAAGCCCGTTTGAGTGTTTGGGGCACTTTTTAGCTAAAATCATCCTACAGGGCCTAACTGCATATGCTAAAGCCTGCCTATTTTGAATGGTGAAGTGGCCCCTGCAACCTCCAAAAATATCAGGACTTACTTCCCCAATAACCTGCTAACTCACCCCTGAAATACATACTTATTCACCCTATTTGGTTCATTGGACTCATTTCTCATTTTAAATGCCCATTTTTGGGGGGCAGAAATGTGCGTCTTTAAAAGGTGATTTCTACGATACCCCACTTTTGCGCGTCGGACCTCAACTTTTCCCGTAAACGCAGAAAAACCGCAATTTTCAGGTGCAACGAGACAGACATCCCCTCCCTCTGCCACCCACCAGCCCAACTGAAAGCCAGCCATTAGACATGCACAGATAGTTCTGAGGGTCTGTCTGTGATGTCATAAAGGGCCTGCTGATCAATGGGCAGCTTTCTGATTGGCTGCTGTATTTGATTGACAGATGGAAGCTGGCAGCTGATTGGCTGTCTAGCCTAAAGTGCTTTACACACCTCCCTGATGGTACCACTGGCTAAGACTCCACCTCAGCTCATTGGGTAATGAAAAATTTAGAACAATTGATGTATGAAAGCAGGCAGGCCGGCCATTTTGGGACGCTCATTGGACTTGTTTAATGCAATGCACCTTTGTATTTTCACATGTATTCGCTTCATGCTGTAACCACTGTTCATAAAAATTTGGAAACATGGCATACAGTGTATCATTTGGTGTCTAAGTCATGTTTCCCATATTTTCCCTTCCCAGATACAAGCCCGTTTGAGTGTTTGGGGCACTTTTTAGCTAAAATCATCCTACAGGGCCTAACTGCATATGCTAAAGCCTGCCTATTTTGAATGGTGTAGTTGCCCCTGCAACCTCCAAAAATATCAGGATTTACTTCCCCAATAACCTGCTAACTCACCCCTGAAATACATACTTATTCACCCTATTTTGTTAATTGGACTCATTTCTCATTTGAAATGCCCATTTTTGGGGTGCCAGAAATGTGCGTCTTTAAAAGGTGATTTCTACGATACCCCACTTTTGCGCGTCGGATCTCAACTTTTCCCGTAAACGCAGAAAAAACGCAATTTTCTGGAGAAACGAGACAGACATCCACTCCCTCTGCCACCCACCCGCCCAACTGACAGCCAGCCATTAGACATGCACAGATAGTTCTGAGGGTCTGTCTGTGATGTCATAAAGGGCCTGCTGATCAATGGGCAGCTTTCTGATTGGCTGCTGTATTTGATTGACAGATGAAAGCTGGCAGCTGATTGGCTGTCTAGCCTAAAGTGCTTTATACACCTCCCTGATGGTACTACTGGCTAAGACTCCACCTCAGCTCATTGGGTAATGAAAAATTTAGAACAATTGATGGATGAAAGCAGGCAGGCCGGCCATTTTGGGACGCTCAGTGGACTTGTTTAATGCAATGCACCTTTGTATATTCACATGCATTCGCTTCATGCTTTAACCACTGTGCATAAAAATTTGGAAACATGGCATACAGTGTATCATTTGGTGTCTAAGTCATGTTTCCCATATTTTCCCTTCTCAGATACAAGCCCGTTTGAGTGTTTGGGGCACTTTTTAGCTAAAATCATCCTACAGGGCCTAACTGCATATGCTAAAGCCTGCCTATTTTGAATGGTGTAGTGGCCCCTGCAACCTCCAAAAATATCAGGACTTACTTCCCCAATAACCTGCTAACTCAACCCTGAAATACATACTTATTCACCCTATTTGGTTCATTGGACTCATTTCTCATTTTAAATGCCCATTTTTGGGGGGCAGAAATGTGCGTCTTTAAAAGGTGATTTCTACGATACCCCACTTTTGCGCGTCGGACCTCAACTTTTCCCGTAAACGCAGAAAAACCGCAATTTTCAGGTGCAACGAGACAGACATCCCCTCCCTCTGCCACCCACCCGCCCAACTGAAAGCCAGCCATTAGACATGCACAGATAGTTCTGAGGGTCTGTCTGTGATGTCATAAAGGGCCTGCTGATCAATGGGCAGCTTTCTGATTGGCTGCTGTATTTGATTGACAGATGGAAGCTGGCAGCTGATTGGCTGTCTAGCCTAAAGTGCTTTACATACCTCCCTGATGGTACCACTGGCTAAGACTCCACCTCAGCTCATTGGGTAATAAAAAATTTAGAACAATTGATGGATGAAAGCAGGCAGGCCGGCCATTTTGGGACGCTCATTGGACTTGTTTAATGCAAAGCACCCTTGTATTTTCACATGCATTCGCTTCATGCTGTAACCACTGTGCATAAAAATTTGGAAACATGGCATACAGTGTATCATTTGGTGTCTAAGTCATGTTTCCCATATTTTCCCTTCCCAGATACAAGCCCGTTTGAGTGTTTGGGGCACTTTTTAGCTAAAATCATCCTACAGGGCCTAACTGCATATGCTAAAGCCTGCCTATTTTGAATGGTGAAGTGGCCCCTGCAACCTCCAAAAATATCAGGACTTACTTCCCCAATAACCTGCTAACTCACCCCTGAAATACATACTTATTCACCCTATTTGGTTCATTGGACTCATTTCTCATTTTAAATGCCTATTTTTGGGGGGCAGAAATGTGCGTCTTTAAAAGGTGATTTCTACGATACCCCACTTTTGCGCGTCGGACCTCAACTTTTCCCGTAAACGCAGAAAAACCGCAATTTTCAGGTGCAACGAGACAGACATCCCCTCCCTCTGCCACCCACCAGCCCAACTGAAAGCCAGCCATTAGACATGCACAGATAGTTCTGAGGGTCTGTCTGTGATGTCATAAAGGGCCTGCTGATCAATGGGCAGCTTTCTGATTGGCTGCTGTATTTGATTGACAGATGGAAGCTGGCAGCTGATTGGCTGTCTAGCCTAAAGTGCTTTACACACCTCCCTGATGGTACCACTGGCTAAGACTTCACCTCAGCTCATTGGGTAATGAAAAATTTAGAACAATTGATGTATGAAAGCAGGCAGGCCGGCCATTTTGGGACGCTCATTGGACTTGTTTAATGCAATGCACCTTTGTATTTTCACATGTATTCGCTTCATGCTGTAACCACTGTTCATAAAAATTTGGAAACATGGCATACAGTGTATCATTTGGTGTCTAAGTCATGTTTCCCATATTTTCCCTTCCCAGATACAAGCCCGTTTGAGTGTTTGGGGCACTTTTTAGCTAAAATCATCCTACAGGGCCTAACTGCATATGCTAAAGCCTGCCTATTTTGAATGGTGTAGTTGCCCCTGCAACCTCCAAAAATATCAGGATTTACTTCCCCAATAACCTGCTAACTCACCCCTGAAATACATACTTATTCACCCTATTTTGTTAATTGGACTCATTTCTCATTTGAAATGCCCATTTTTGGGGTGCCAGAAATGTGCGTCTTTAAAAGGTGATTTCTACGATACCCCACTTTTGCGCGTCGGATCTCAACTTTTCCCGTAAACGCAGAAAAAACGCAATTTTCTGGAGAAACGAGACAGACATCCACTCCCTCTGCCACCCACCCGCCCAACTGACAGCCAGCCATTAGACATGCACAGATAGTTCTGAGGGTCTGTCTGTGATGTCATAAAGGGCCTGCTGATCAATGGGCAGCTTTCTGATTGGCTGCTGTATTTGATTGACAGATGAAAGCTGGCAGCTGATTGGCTGTCTAGCCTAAAGTGCTTTATACACCTCCCTGATGGTACTACTGGCTAAGACTCCACCTCAGCTCATTGGGTAATGAAAAATTTAGAACAATTGATGGATGAAAGCAGGCAGGCCGGCCATTTTGGGACGCTCAGTGGACTTGTTTAATGCAATGCACCTTTGTATATTCACATGCATTCGCTTCATGCTTTAACCACTGTGCATAAAAATTTGGAAACATGGCATACAGTGTATCATTTGGTGTCTAAGTCATGTTTCCCATATTTTCCCTTCCCAGATACAAGCCCGTTTGAGTGTTTGGGGCACTTTTTAGCTAAAATCATCCTACAGGGCCTAACTGCATATGCTAAAGCCTGCCTATTTTGAATGGTGTAGTGGCCCCTGCAACCTCCAAAAATATCTGGACTTACTTCCCCAATAACCTGCTAACTCACCCCTGAAATACATACTTATTCACACTATTTTGTTCATTGGACTCATTTCTCATTTGAAATGCCCATTTTTGGGGAGCCAGAAATGTGCGTCTTTAAAAGGTGATTTCTACGATACCCCACTTTTGCGCGTCGGACCTAAACTTTTCCCGTAAACGCAGAAAAACCGCAATTTTCAGGAGAAACGAGACAGACATCCCCTCCCTCTGCCACCCACCCGCCCAACTGAAAGCCAGCCATTAGACATGCACAGATAGTTCTGAGGGTCTGTCTGTGATGTCATAAAGGGCCTGCTGATCAATGGGCAGCTTTCTGATTGGCTGCTGTATTTGATTGACAGATGGAAGCTGGCAGCTGATTGGCTGTCTAGCCTAAAGTGCTTTACATACCTCCCTGATGGTACCACTGGCTAAGACTCCACCTCAGCTCATTGGGTAATGAAAAATTTAGAACAATTGATGGATGAAAGCAGGCATTTTGGGATGCTCATTGGACTTGTTTAATGCAATGCACCCTTGTATTTTCACATGCATTCGCTTCATGCTGTAACCACTGTGCATAAAAATTTGGAAACATGGCATACAGTGTATCATTTGGTGTCTAAATCATGTTTCCCATGTTTTTTCCTTCCCAGATACAAGCCCGTTTGAGTTTTTGGGGCACTTTTTAGCTAAAATCATCCTACAGGGCCTAACTGCATATGCTAAAGCCTGCCTATTTTGAATGGTCTAGTGGCCCCTGCAACATCCAAAAATATCAGGACTTACTTCCCCAATAACCTGCTAACTCACCCCTGAAATACATACTTATTCACCCTATTTTGTTAATTGGACTCATTTCTCATTTGAAATGCCCATTTTTGGGGGGCCAGAAATGTGCGTCTTTAAAAGGTGATTTCTACGATACCCCACTTTTGCGCGTCGCACCTCAAGTTTTCCCGTAAACGCAGAAAAACCGCAATTTTCAGGAGAAACGAGACAGACATCCCCTCCCTCTGCCACCCACCCGCCCAACTGAAAGCCAGCCATTAGACATGCACAGATAGTTCTGAGGGTCTGTCTGTGATGTCATAAAGGGCCTGCTGAACAATGGGCAGCTTTCTGATTGGCTGCTGTATTTGATTGACAGATGGAAGCTGGCAGCTGATTGGCTGTCTAGCCTAAAGTGCTTTACATACCTCCCTGATGGTACCACTGGCTAAGACTCCACCTCAGCTCATTGGGTAATGAAAAATTTAGAACAATTGATGGATGAAAGCAGGCAGGCCGGCCATTTTGGGACGCTCATTGGACTTGTTTAATGCAATGCACCCTTGTATTTTCACATGCATTCGCTTCATGCTGTAACCACTGTGCATAAAAATTTGGAAACATGGCATACAGTGTATCATTTGGTGTCTAAATCATGTTTCCCATGTTTTTCCTTCCCAGATACAAGCCCGTTTGAGTTTTTGGGGCACTTTTTAGCTAAAATCATCCTACAGGGCCTAACTGCATATGCTAAAGCCTGCCTATTTTGAATGGTCTAGTGGCCCCTGCAACCTCCAAAAATTTCAGGACTTACTTTCCCAATAACCTGCTAACTCACCCCTGAAATACATACTTATTCACCCTATTTTGTTAATTGGACTCATTTCTCATTTGAAATGCCCATTTTTGGGGGGCCAGAAATGTGCGTCTTTAAAAGGTGATTTCTACGATACCCCAGTTTTGCGCGTCGGACCTCAAGTTTTCCCGTAAACGCAGAAAAACCGCAATTTTCAAGTGAAACGAGACAGACATCCCCTCCCTCTGCCACCTACCCGCCCAACTGACAGCCAGCCATTAGACATGCACAGATAATTCTGAGGGTCTGTCTGTGATGTCATAAAGGGCCTGCTGATCAATGGGCAGCTTTCTGATTGGCTGCTGTATTTGATTGACAGATGAAAGCTGGCAGCTGATTGGCTGTCTAGCCTAAAGTGCTTTATACACCTCCCTGATGGTACTACTGGCTAAGACTCCACCTCAGCTCATTGGGTAATGAAAAATTTAGAACAATTGATGGATGAAAGCAGGCAGGCCGGCCATTTTGGGACGCTCAGTGGACTTGTTTAATGCAATGCACCTTTGTATATTCACATGCATTCGCTTCATGCTTTAACCACTGTGCATAAAAATTTGGAAACATGGCATACAGTGTATCATTTGGTGTCTAAGTCATGTTTCCCATATTTTCCCTTCCCAGATACAAGCCCGTTTGAGTGTTTGGGGCACTTTTTAGCTAAAATCATTCTACAGGGCCTAACTGCATATGCTAAAGCCTGCCTATTTTGAATGGTGTAGTGGCCCCTGCAACCTCCAAAAATATCAGGACTTACTTCCCCAATAACCTGCTAACTCACCCCTGAAATACATACTTATTCACCCTATTTTGTTCATTGGACTCATTTCTCATTTGAAATGCCCATTTTTGGGGAGCCAGAAATGTGCGTCTTTAAAAGGTGATTTCTACGATACCCCACTTTTGCGCGTCGGACCTCAACTTTTCCCGTAAACGCAGAAAAACCGCAATTTTCAGGAGAAACGAGACAGACATCCCCTCCCTCTGCCACCCACCCGCCCAACTGAAAGCCAGCCATTAGACATGCACAGATAGTTCTGAGGGTCTGTCTGTGATGTCATAAAGGGCCTGCTGATCAATGGGCAGCTTTCTGATTGGCTGCTGTATTTGATTGACAGATGGAAGCTGGCAGCTGATTGGCTGTCTAGCCTAAAGTGCTTTACATACCTCCCTGATGGTACCACTGGCTAAGACTCCACCTCAGCTCATTGGGTAATGAAAAATTTAGAACAATTGATGGATGAAAGCAGGCAGGCCGGCCATTTTGGGACGCTCATTGGACTTGTTTAATGCAATGCACCCTTGTATTTTCACATGCATTTGCTTCATGCTGTAACCACTGTGCATAAAAATTTGGAAACATGGCATACAGTGTATCATTTGGTGTCTAAATCATGTTTCCCATGTTTTTCCTTCCCAGATACTAGCCCGTTTGAGTGTTTGTGGCAATTTTTAGCTAAAATCATCCTACAGGGCCTAACTGCATATGCTAAAGCCTGCCTATTTTGAATGGTGTAGTTGCCCCTGCAACCTCCAAAAATATCAGGACTTACTTCCCCAATAACCTGCAAACTCACCCCTGAAATACATACTTATTCACCCTATTTTGTTAATTGGACTCATTTCTCATTTGAAATGCCCATTTTTGGGGGGCCAGAAATGTGCGTCTTTAAAAGTTGATTTCTAAGATACCCCACTTTTGCGCATCGGACCTCAACTTTTCCCGTAAACGCAGAAAAACCGCAATTTTCAGAAGAAACGAGACAGACATCCCCTCCCTCTGCCACCCACCCGCCCAACTGACAGCCAGCCATTAGACATGCACAGATAGTTCTGAGGGTCTGTCTGTGATGTCATAAAGGGCCTGCTGATCAATGGGCAGCTTTCTGATTGGCTGCTGTATTTGATTGACAGATGGAAGCTGGCAGCTGATTGGCTGTCTAGCCTAAAGTGCTTTACACACCTCCCTGATGATACCACTGGCTAAGACTCCACCTCAGCTCATTGGGTAATGAAAAATTTAGAACAATTGATGGATGAAAGCAGGCAGGCCGGCCATTTTGGGACGCTCAGTGGACTTGTTTAATGCAATGCACCTTTGTATATTCACATGCATTCGCTTCATGCTGTAACCACTGTGCATAAAAATTTGGAAACATGGCATACAGTGTATCATTTGGTGTCTAAGTCATGTTTCCCATATTTTCCCTTCCCAGATACAAGCCCGTTTGAGTGTTTGGGGCACTTTTTAGCTAAAATCATCCTACAGGGCCTAACTGCATATGCTAAAGCCTGCCTATTTTGAATGGTGTAGTGGCCCCTGCAACCTCCAAAAATATCAGGACTTACTTCCCCAATAACCTGCTAACTCACCCCTGAAATACATACTTATTCACCCTATTTTGTTCATTGGACTCATTTCTCATTTGAAATGCCCATTTTTGGGGGGCAGAAATGTGCGTCTTTAAAAGGTGATTTCTACGATACCCCACTTTTGCGCGTCGGACCTCAACTTTTCCCGTAAACGCAGAGAAACCGCAATTTTCAGGAGCAACGAGACAGACATCCCCTCCCTCTGCCACCCACCAGCCCAACTGAAAGCCAGCCATTAGACATGCACAGATAGTTCTGAGGGTCTGTCTGTGATGTCATAAAGGGCCTGCTGATCAATGGGCAGCTTTCTGATTGGCTGCTGTATTTGATTGACAGATGGAAGCTGGCAGCTGATTGGCTGTCTAGCCTAAAGTGCTTTACACACCTCCCTGATGGTACCACTGGCTAAGACTCCACCTCAGCTCATTGGGTAATGAAAAAGTTAGAACAATTGATGTATGAAAGCAGGCAGGCCGGCCATTTTGGGACGCTCATTGGACTTGTTTAATGCAATGCACCTTTGTATTTTCACATGTATTCGCTTCATGCTGTAACCACTGTGCATAAAAATTTGGAAACATGGCATACAGTGTATCATTTGGTGTCTAAGTCATGTTTCCCATATTTTCCCTTCCCAGATACAAGCCCGTTTGAGTGTTTGGGGCACTTTTTAGCTAAAATCATCCTACAGGGCCTAACTGCATATGCTAAAGCCTGCCTATTTTGAATGGTGTAGTTGCCCCTGCAACCTCCAAAAATATCAGGATTTACTTCCCCAATAACCTGCTAACTCACCCATGAAATACATACTTATTCACCCTATTTTGTTAATTGGACTCATTTCTCATTTGAAATGCCCATTTTTGGGGGGCCAGAAATGTGCGTCTTTAAAAGGTGATTTCTTTGATACCCCACTTTTGCGCATCGGACCTCAACTTTTCCCGTAAACGCAGAGAAACCGCAATTTTCTGGAGAAACGAGACAGACATCCCCTCCCTCTGCCACCCACCCGCCCAACTGACAGCCAGCCATTAGACATGCACAGATAGTTCTGAGGGTCTGTCTGTGATGTCATAAAGGGCCTGCTGATCAATGGGCAGCTTTCTGATTGGCTGCTGTATTTGATTGACAGATGAAAGCTGGCAGCTGATTGGCTGTCTAGCCTAAAGTGCTTTATACACCTCCCTGATGGTACTACTGGCTAAGATTCCACCTCAGCTCATTGGTTAATGAAAAATTTAGAACAATTGATGGATGAAAGCAGGCAGGCCGGCCATTTTGGGACGCTCAGTGGACTTGTTTAATGCAATGCACCTTTGTATATTCACATGCATTCGCTTCATGCTTTAACCACTGTACATAAAAATTTGGAAACATGGCATACAGTGTATCATTTGGTGTCTAAGTCATGTTTCCCATATTTTCCCTTCCCAGATACAAGCCCGTTTGAGTGTTTGGGGCACTTTTTAGCTAAAATCATTCTACAGGGACTAACTGCATATGCTAAAGCCTGCCTATTTTGAATGGTGTAGTGGCCCCTGCAACCTCCAAAAATATCAGGACTTACTTCCCCAATAACCTGCTAACTCACCCCTGAAATACATACTTATTCACCCTATTTTGTTAATTGGACTCATTTCTCATTTGAAATGCCCATTTTTGGGGGGCCAGAAATGTGCGTCTTTAAAAGGTGATTTCTACGATACCCCACTTTTGCGCGTCGGACCTCAACTTTTCCCGTAAACGCAGAAAAAACGCAATTTTCAGGAGAAACGAGACAGACATCCCCTCCCTCTGCCACCCACCCGCCCAACTGAAAGCCAGCCATTAGACATGCACAGATAGTTCTGAGGGTCTGTCTGTGATGTCATAAAGGGCCTGCTGATCAATGGGCAGCTTTCTGATTGGCTGCTGTATTTGATTGACAGATGGAAGCTGGCAGCTGATTGGCTGTCTAGCCTAAAGTGCTTTACATACCTCCCTGATGGTACCACTGGCTAAGACTCCACCTCAGCTCATTGGGTAATGAAAAATTTAGAACAATTGATGGATGAAAGCAGGCAGGCCGGCCATTTTGGGACGCTCATTGGACTTGTTTAATGCAATGCACCCTTGTATTTTCACATGCATTCGCTTCATGCTGTAACCACTGTGCATAAAAATTTGGAAACATGGCATACAGTGTATCATTTGGTGTCTAAATCATGTTTCCCATGTTTTTCCTTCCCAGATACAAGCCCGTTTGAGTTTTTGGGGCACTTTTTAGCTAAAATCATCCTACAGGGCCTAACTGCATATGCTAAAGCCTGCCTATTTTGAATGGTCTAGTGGCCCCTGCAACCTCCAAAAATATCAGGACTTACTTCCCCAATAACCTGCTAACTCACCCCTGAAATACATACTTATTCACACTATTTTGTTAATTGGACTCATTTCTCATTTGAAATGCCCATTTTTGGGGGGCCAGAAATGTGCGTCTTTAAAAGGTGATTTCTACGATACCCCACTTTTGCGCGTCGGACCTCAACTTTTCCCGTAAACGCAGAAAAAACGCAATTTTCAGGAGAAACGAGACAGACATCCCCTCCCTCTGCCACCCACCCGCCCAACTGAAAGCCAGCCATTAGACATGCACAGATAGTTCTGAGGGTCTGTCTGTGATGTCATAAAGGGCCTGCTGATCAATGGGCAGCTTTCTGATTGGCTGCTGTATTTGATTGACAGATGGAAGCTGGCAGCTGATTGGCTGTCTAGCCTAAAGTGCTTTACATACCTCCCTGATGGTACCACTGGCTAAGACTCCACCTCAGCTCATTGGGTAATGAAAAATTTAGAACAATTGATGGATGAAAGCAGGCAGGCCGGCCATTTTGGGACGCTCATTGGACTTGTTTAATGCAATGCACCCTTGTATTTTCACATGCATTCGCTTCATGCTGTAACCACTGTGCATAAAAATTTGGAAACATGGCATACAGTGTATCATTTGGTGTCTAAATCATGTTTCCCATGTTTTTCCTTCCCAGATACTAGCCCGTTTGAGTGTTTGTGGCAATTTTTAGCTAAAATCATCCTACAGGGCCTAACTGCATATGCTAAAGCCTGCCTATTTTGAATGGTGTAGTTGCCCCTGCAACCTCCAAAAATATCAGGACTTACTTCCCCAATAACCTGCTAACTCACCCCTGAAATACATACTTATTCACCCTATTTTGTTAATTGGACTCATTTCTCATTTGAAATGCCCATTTGTGGGGGGCCAGAAATGTGCGTCTTTAAAAGTTGATTTCTACGATACCCCACTTTTGCGCATCGGACCTCAACTTTTCCCGTAAACGCAGAAAAACCGCAATTTTCAGAAGAAACGAAACAGACATCCCCTCCCTCTGCCACCCACCCGCCCAACTGACAGCCAGCCATTAGACATGCACAGATAGTTCTGAGGGTCTGTCTGTGATGTCATAAAGGGCCTGCTGATCAATGGGCAGCTTTCTGATTGGCTGCTGTATTTGATTGACAGATGGAAGCTGGCAGCTGATTGGCTGTCTAGCCTAAAGTGCTTTACACACCTCCCTGATGATACTACTGGCTAAGACTCCACCTCAGCTCATTGGGTAATGAAAAATTTAGAACAATTGATGGATGAAAGCAGGCAGGCCGGCCAGTTTGGGACGCTCAGTGGACTTGTTTAATGCAATGCACCTTTGTATATTCACATGCATTCGCTTCATGCTGTAACCACTGTGCATAAAAATTTGGAAACATGGCATACAGTGTATCATTTGGTGTCTAAGTCATGTTTCCCATATTTTCCCTTCCCAGATACAAGCCCGTTTGAGTGTTTGGGGCACTTTTTAGCTAAAATCATCCTACAGGGCCTAACTGCATATGCTAAAGCCTGCCTATTTTGAATGGTGTAGTGGCCCCTGCAACCTCCAAAAATATCAGGACTTACTTCCCCAATAACCTGCTAACTTACCCCTGAAATACATACTTATTCACCCTATTTTGTTCATTGGACTCATTTCTCATTTGAAATGCCCATTTTTGGGGGGCAGAAATGTGCGTCTTTAAAAGGTGATTTCTACGATACCCCACTTTTGCGCGTCGGACCTCAACTTTTCCCGTAAACGCAGAAAAACTGCAATTTTCAGGAGCAACGAGACATACATCCCCTCCCTCTGCCACCCACCAGCCCAACTGAAAGCCAGCCATTAGACATGCACAGATAGTTCTGAGGGTCTGTCTGTGATGTCATAAAGGGCCTGCTGATCAATGGGCAGCTTTCTGATTGGCTGCTGTATTTGATTGACAGATGGAAGCTGGCAGCTGATTGGCTGTCTAGCCTAAAGTGCTTTACACACCTCCCTGATGGTACCACTGGCTAAGACTCCACCTCAGCTCATTGGGTAATGAAAAATTTAGAACAATTGATGGATGAAAGCAGGCAGGCCGGCCATTTTGGGACGCTCAGTGGACTTGTTTAATGCAATGTACCTTTGTATATTCACATGCATTCGCTTCATGCTGTAACCACTGTGCATAAAAATTTGGAAACATGGCATACAGTGTATCATTTGGTGTCTAAGTCATGTTTCCCATATTTTCCCTTCCCAGATACAAGCCCGTTTGAGTGTTTGGGGCACTTTTTAGCTAAAATCATCCTACAGGGCCTAACTGCATATGCTAAAGCCTGCCTATTTTGAATGGTGTAGTGGCCCCTGCAACCTCCAAAAATATCAGGACTTACTTCCCCAATAACCTGCTAACTCACCCCTGAAATACATACTTATTCACCCTATTTTGTTCATTGGACTCATTTCTCATTTGAAATGCCCATTTTTGGGGGGCAGAAATGTGCGTCTTTAAAAGGTGATTTTTACGTTACCCCACTTTTGCGCGTCGGACCTCAACTTTTCCCGTAAACGCAGAGAAACCGCAATTTTCAGGAGCAACAAGACAGACATCCCCTCCCTCTGCCACCCACCAGCCCAACTGAAAGCCAGCCATTAGACATGCACAGATAGTTCTGAGGGTCTGTCTGTGATGTCATAAAGGGCCTGCTGATCAATGGGCAGCTTTCTGATTGGCTGCTGTATTTGATTGACAGATGGAAGCTGGCAGCTGATTGGCTGTCTAGCCTAAAGTGCTTTACACACCTCCCTGATGGTACCACTGGCTAAGACTCCACCTCAGCTCATTGGGTAATGAAAAATTTAGAACAATTGATGTATGAAAGCAGGCAGGCCGGCCATTTTGGGACGCTCATTGGACTTGTTTAATGCAATGCACCTTTGTATTTTCACATGTATTCGCTTCATGCTGTAACCACTGTGCATAAAAATTTGGAAACATGGCATACAGTGTATCATTTGGTGTCTAAGTCATGTTTCCCATATTTTCCCTTCCCAGATACAAGCCCGTTTGAGTGTTTGGGGCACTTTTTAGCTAAAATCATCCTACAGGGCCTAACTGCATATGCTAAAGCCTGCCTATTTTGAATGGTGTAGTTGCCCCTGCAACCTCCAAAAATATCAGGATTTACTTCCCCAATAACCTGCTAACTCACCCATGAAATACATACTTATTCACCCTATTTTGTTAATTGGACTCATTTCTCATTTGAAATGCCCATTTTTGGGGGGCCAGAAATGTGCGTCTTTAAAAGGTGATTTCTTTGATACCCCACTTTTGCGCGTCGGACCTCAACTTTTCCCGTAAACGCAGAAAAACCGCAATTTTCTGGAGAAACGAGACAGACATCCCCTCCCTCTGCCACCCACCCGCCCAACTGACAGCCAGCCATTAGACATGCACAGATAGTTCTGAGGGTCTGTCTGTGATGTCATAAAGGGCCTGCTGATCAATGGGCAGCTTTCTGATTGGCTGCTGTATTTGATTGACAGATGAAAGCTGGCAGCTGATTGGCTGTCTAGCCTAAAGTGCTTTATACACCTCCCTGATGGTACTACTGGCTAAGACTCCACCTCAGCTCATTGGGTAATGAAAAATTTAGAACAATTGATGGATGAAAGCAGGCAGGCCGGCCATTTTGGGACGCTCAGTGGACTTGTTTAATGCAATGCACCTTTGTATATTCACATGCATTCGCTTCATGCTTTAACCACTGTACATAAAAATTTGGAAACATGGCATACAGTGTATCATTTGGTGTCTAAGTCATGTTTCCCATATTTTCCCTTCCCAGATACAAGCCCGTTTGAGTGTTTGGGGCACTTTTTAGCTAAAATCATTCTACAGGGACTAACTGCATATGCTAAAGCCTGCCTATTTTGAATGGTGTAGTGGCCCCTGCAACCTCCAAAAATATCAGGACTTACTTCCCCAATAACCTGCTAACTCACCCCTGAAATACATACTTATTCACCCTATTTTGTTAATTGGACTCATTTCTCATTTGAAATGCCCATTTTTGGGGGGCCAGAAATGTGCGTCTTTAAAAGGTGATTTCTACGATACCCCACTTTTGCGCGTCGGACCTCAACTTTTCCCGTAAACGCAGAAAAAACGCAATTTTCAGGAGAAACGAGACAGACATCCCCTCCCTCTGCCACCCACCCGCCCAACTGAAAGCCAGCCATTAGACATGCACAGATAGTTCTGAGGGTCTGTCTGTGATGTCATAAAGGGCCTGCTGATCAAAGGGCAGCTTTCTGATTGGCTGCTGTATTTGATTGACAGATGGAAGCTGGCAGCTGATTGGCTGTCTAGCCTAAAGTGCTTTACATACCTCCCTGATGGTACCACTGGCTAAGACTCCACCTCAGCTCATTGGGTAATGAAAAATTTAGAACAATTGATGGATGAAAGCAGGCAGGCCGGCCATTTTGGGACGCTCATTGGACTTGTTTAATGCAATGCACCCTTGTATTTTCACATGCATTCGCTTCATGCTGTAACCACTGTGCATAAAAATTTGGAAACATGGCATACAGTGTATCATTTGGTGTCTAAATCATGTTTCCCATGTTTTTCCTTCCCAGATACAAGCCCGTTTGAGTTTTTGGGGCACTTTTTAGCTAAAATCATCCTACAGGGCCTAACTGCATATGCTAAAGCCTGCCTATTTTGAATGGTGTAGTAGCCCCTGCAACCTCCAAAAATATCAGGACTTACTTCCCCAATAACCTGCTAACTCACCCCTGAAATACATACTTATTCACCCTATTTTGTTAATTGGACTCATTTCTCATTTGAAATGCCCATTTTTGGGGGGCCAGAAATGTGCGTCTTTAAAAGGTGATTTCTACGATACCCCACTTTTGCGCGTCGGACCTCAACTTTTCCTGTAAACGCAGAAAAAACGCAATTTTCAGGAGAAACGAGACAGACATCCCCTCCCTCTGCCACCCACCCGCCCAACTGAAAGCCAGCCATTAGACATGCACAGATAGTTCTGAGGGTCTGTCTGTGATGTCATAAAGGGCCTGCTGATCAATGGGCAGCTTTCTGATTGGCTGCTGTATTTGATTGACAGATGGAAGCTGGCAGCTGATTGGCTGTCTAGCCTAAAGTGCTTTACATACCTCCCTGATGGTACCACTGGCTAAGACTCCACCTCAGCTCATTGGGTAATGAAAAATTTAGAACAATTGATGGATGAAAGCAGGCAGGCCGGCCATTTTGGGACGCTCATTGGACTTGTTTAATGCAATGCACCCTTGTATTTTCACATGCATTCGCTTCATGCTGTAACCACTGTGCATAAAAATTTGGAAACATGGCATACAGTGTATCATTTGGTGTCTAAATCATGTTTCCCATGTTTTTCCTTCCCAGATACTAGCCCGTTTGAGTGTTTGTGGCAATTTTTAGCTAAAATCATCCTACAGGGCCTAACTGCATATGCTAAAGCCTGCCTATTTTGAATGGTGTAGTTGCCCCTGCAACCTCCAAAAATATCAGGACTTACTTCCCCAATAACCTGCTAACTCACCCCTGAAATACATACTTATTCACCCTATTTTGTTAATTGGACTCATTTCTCATTTGAAATGCCCATTTTTGGGGGGCCAGAAATGTGCGTCTTTAAAAGTTGATTTCTACGATACCCCACTTTTGCGCATCGGACCTCAACTTTTCCCGTAAACGCAGAAAAACCGCAATTTTCAGAAGAAACGAGACAGACATCCCCTCCCTCTGCCACCCACCCGCCCAACTGACAGCCAGCCATTAGACATGCACAGATAGTTCTGAGGGTCTGTCTGTGATGTCATAAAGGGCCTGCTGATCAATGGGCAGCTTTCTGATTGGCTGCTGTATTTGATTGACAGATGGAAGCTGGCAGCTGATTGGCTGTCTAGCCTAAAGTGCTTTACACACCTCCCTGATGATACTACTGGCTAAGACTCCACCTCAGCTCATTGGGTAATGAAAAATTTAGAACAATTGATGGATGAAAGCAGGCAGGCCGGCCATTTTGGGACGCTCAGTGGACTTGTTTAATGCAATGCACCTTTGTATATTCACATGCATTCGCTTCATGCTGTAACCACTGTGCATAAAAATTTGGAAACATGGCATACAGTGTATCAATTGGTGTCTAAGTCATGTTTCCCATATTTTCCCTTCCCAGATACAAGCCCGTTTGAGTGTTTGGGGCACTTTTTAGCTAAAATCATCCTACAGGGCCTAACTGCATATGCTAAAGCCTGCCTATTTTGAATGGTGTAGTGGCCCCTGCAACCTCCAAAAATATCAGGACTTACTTCCCCAATAACCTGCTAACTTACCCCTGAAATACATACTTATTCACCCTATTTTGTTCATTGGACTCATTTCTCATTTGAAATGCCCATTTTTGGGGGGCAGAAATGTGCGTCTTTAAAAGGTGATTTCTACGATACCCCACTTTTGCGCGTCGGACCTCAACTTTTCCCGTAAACGCAGAAAAACTGCAATTTTCATGAGCAACGAGACAGACATCCGCTCCCTCTGCCACCCACCAGCCCAACTGAAAGCCAGCCATTAGACATGCACAGATAGTTCTGAGGGTCTGTCTGTGATGTCATAAAGGGCCTGCTGATCAATGGGCAGCTTTCTGATTGGCTGCTGTATTTGATTGACAGATGGAAGCTGGCAGCTGATTGGCTGTCTAGCCTAAAGTGCTTTACACACCTCCCTGATGGTACCACTGGCTAAAGGCCCCCTTACACTTGTCAACTTATTGTCTCAACAAATTGAACCTGATTGACTCGAGATTTATCCTATGTGCAGGAGGTTCAATCTCTTCCAATCTCTTGGTTATACTCAATGGCACCGGATTGTGGATTGTGTCCTACACATCAGGCACATAAGATTTTGTCAGACGGCACATCAGATCTTGTCAGATAAATTGACTCAAATTGAATGAAACCTCACAAAATCTCACAAGTGTAAGGGGCCCTTAAGACTCCACCTCAGCTCATTGGGTAATGAAATATTTAGAACAATTGATGTATGAAAGCAGGCAGGCCGGCCATTTTGGGACGCTCATTGGACTTGTTTAATGCAATGCACCTTTGTATTTTCACATGTATTCGCTTCATGCTGTAACCACTGTGCATAAAAATTTGGAAACATGGCATACAGTGTATCATTTGGTGTCTAAATCATGTTTCCCATGTTTTTCCTTCCCAGATACTAGCCCGTTTGAGTGTTTGTGGCAATTTTTAGCTAAAATCATCCTACAGGGCCTAACTGCATATGCTAAAGCCTGCCTATTTTGAATGGTGTAGTTGCCCCTGCAACCTCCAAAAATATCAGGACTTACTTCCCCAATAACCTGCTAACTCACCCCTGAAATACATACTTATTCACCCTATTTTGTTAATTGGACTCATTTCTCATTTGAAATGCCCATTTTTGGGGGGCCAGAAATGTGCGTCTTTAAAAGTTGATTTCTACGATACCCCACTTTTGCGCATCGGACCTCAACTTTTCCCGTAAACGCAGAAAAACCGCAATTTTCAGAAGAAACGAGACAGACATCCCCTCCCTCTGCCACCCACCCGCCCAACTGACAGCCAGCCATTAGACATGCACAGATAGTTCTGAGGGTCTGTCTGTGATGTCATAAAGGGCCTGCTGATCAATGGGCAGCTTTCTGATTGGCTGCTGTATTTGATTGACAGATGGAAGCTGGCAGCTGATTGGCTGTCTAGCCTAAAGTGCTTTACACACCTCCCTGATGATACTACTGGCTAAGACTCCACCTCAGCTCATTGGGTAATGAAAAATTTAGAACAATTGATGGATGAAAGCAGGCAGGCCGGCCATTTTGGGACGCTCAGTGGACTTGTTTAATGCAATGCACCTTTGTATATTCACATGCATTCGCTTCATGCTGTAACCACTGTGCATAAAAATTTGGAAACATGGCATACAGTGTATCATTTGGTGTCTAAGTCATGTTTCCCATATTTTCCCTTCCCAGATACAAGCCCGTTTGAGTGTTTGGGGCACTTTTTAGCTAAAATCATCCTACAGGGCCTAACTGCATATGCTAAAGCCTGCCTATTTTGAATGGTGTAGTGGCCCCTGCAACCTCCAAAAATATCAGGACTTACTTCCCCAATAACCTGCTAACTTACCCCTGAAATACATACTTATTCACCCTATTTTGTTCATTGGACTCATTTCTCATTTGAAATGCCCATTTTTGGGGGGCAGAAATGTGCGTCTTTAAAAGGTGATTTCTACGATACCCCACTTTTGCGCGTCGGACCTCAACTTTTCCCGTAAACGCAGAAAAACTGCAATTTTCAGGAGCAACGAGACAGACATCCCCTCCCTCTGCCACCCACCAGCCCAACTGAAAGCCAGCCATTAGACATGCACAGATAGTTCTGAGGGTCTGTCTGTGATGTCATAAAGGGCCTGCTGATCAATGGGCAGCTTTCTGATTGGCTGCTGTATTTGATTGACAGATGGAAGCTGGCAGCTGATTGGCTGTCTAGCCTAAAGTGCTTTACACACCTCCCTGATGGTACCACTGGCTACTCCACCTCAGCTCATTGGGTAATGAAATATTTAGAACAATTGATGTATGAAAGCAGGCAGGCCGGCCATTTTGGGACGCTCATTGGACTTGTTTAATGCAATGCACCTTTGTATTTTCACATGTATTCGCTTCATGCTGTAACCACTGTGCATAAAAATTTGGAAACATGGCATACAGTGTATCATTTGGTGTCTAAGTCATGTTTCCCATATTTTCCCTTCCCAGATACAAGCCCGTTTGAGTGTTTGGGGCACTTTTTAGCTAAAATCATCCTACAGGGCCTAACTGCATATGCTAAAGCCTGCCTATTTTGAATGGTGTAGTTGCCCCTGCAACCTCCAAAAAAATTAGGATTTACTTCCCAAATAACCTGCTAACTCACCCCTGAAATACATACTTATTTACACTATTTTGTTCATTGGACTCATTTCTCATTTGAAATGCCCATTTTTGGGGGGCCAGAAATGTGCGTCTTTAAAAGGTGATTTCTATGATACCCCACTTTTGCGCGTCGGACCTCAACTTTTCCCGTAAACGCAGAAAAACCGCAATTTTCTGGAGAAACGAGACAGACATCCCCTCCCTCTGCCACCCACCCGCCCAACTGACAGCCAGCCATTAGACATGCACAGATAGTTCTGAGGGTCTGTCTGTGATGTCATAAAGGGCCTGCTGATCAATGGGCAGCTTTCTGATTGGCTGCTGTATTTGATTGACAGATGAAAGCTGGCAGCTGATTGGCTGTCTAGCCTAAAGTGCTTTATACACCTCCCTGATGGTACTACTGGCTAAGACTCCACCTCAGCTCATTGGGTAATGAAAAATTTAGAACAATTGATGGATGAAAGCAGGCAGGCCGGCCATTTTGGGACGCTCAGTGGACTTGTTTAATGCAATGCACCTTTGTATATTCACATGCATTCGCTTCATGCTGTAACCACTGTGTATAAAAATTTGGAAACATGGCATACAGTGTATCATTTGGTGTCTAAGTCATGTTTCCCATATTTTCCCTTCCCAGATACAAGCCCGTTTGAGTGTTTGGGGCACTTTTTAGCTAAAATCATCCTACAGGGCCTAACTGCATATGCTAAAGCCTGCCTATTTTGAATGGTCTAGTGGCCCCTGCAACCTTCAAAAATATCAGGACTTACTTCCCCAATAACCTGCTAACTCACCCCTGAAATACATACTTATTCACCCTATTTTGTTAATTAGAATCATTTCTCATTTGAAATGCCCATTTTTGGGGGGCCAGAAATGTGCGTCCTTAAAAGGTGATTTCTACGAAACCCCACTTTTGCGCGTCGGACCTCAACTTTTCCCGTAAATGCAGAAAAAACGCAATTTTCAGGAGAAACGAGACAGACATCCCCTCCCTCTGCCACCCACCCGCCCAACTGAAAGCCAGCCATTAGACATGCACAGATAGTTCTGAGGGTCTGTCTGTGATGTCATAAAGGGCCTGCTGATCAATGGGCAGTTTTTTGATTGGCTGCTGTATTTGATTGACAGATGGAAGCTGGCAGCTGATTGGCTGTCTAGCCTAAAGTGCTTTACATACCTCCCTGATGGTACCACTGGCTAAGACTCCACCTCAGCTCATTGGGTAATGAAAAATTTAGAACAATTGATGGATGAAAGCAGGCAGGCCGGCCATTTTGGGACGCTCATTGGACTTGTTTAATGCAATGCACCTTTGTATATTCACATGCATTCGCTTCATGCTGTAACCACTGTGCATAAAAATTTGGAAACATGGCATACAGTGTATCATTTGGTGTCTAAGTCATGTTTCCCATATTTTCCCTTCCCAGATACAAGCCCGTTTGAGTGTTTGGGGCACTTTTTAGCTAAAATCATCCTACAGGGCCTAACTGCATATGCTAAAGCCTGCCTATTTTGAATGGTGTAGTTGCCCCTGCAACCTCCAAAAATATCAGGACTTACTTCCCCAATAACCTGCTAACTCACCCCTGAAATACATACTTATTCACCCTATTTTGTTAATTAGAATCATTTCTCATTTGAAATGCCCATTTTTGGGGGGCCAGAAATGTGCGTCTTTAAAAGGTGATTTCTACGATACCCCACTTTTGCGCGTCGGACCTCAACTTTTCCCGTAAACGCAGAAAAACCGCAATTTTCAGGAGAAACGAGACAGACATCCCCTCCCTCTGCCACCCACCCGCCCAACTGAAAGCCAGCCATTAGACATGCACAGATAGTTCTGAGGGTCTGTCTGTGATGTCATAAAGGGCCTGCTGATCAATGGGCAGTTTTTTGATTGGCTGCTGTATTTGATTGACAGATGGAAGCTGGCAGCTGATTGGCTGTCTAGCCTAAAGTGCTTTACACACCTCCCTGATGGTACCACTGGCTAAGACTCCACCTCAGCTCATTGGGTAATGAAAAGTTTAGAACAATTGATGGATGAAAGCAGGCCGGCCGGCCATTTTGGGACGCTCATTGGACTTGTTTAATGCAATGCACCTTTGTATATTCACATGCATTCGCTTCATGCTGTAACCACTGTGCATAAAAATTTGGAAACATGGCATACAGTGTATCATTTGGTGTCTAAGTCATGTTTCCCATATTTTCCCTTCCCAGATACAAGCCCGTTTGAGTGTTTGGGGCACTTTTTAGCTAAAATCATCCTACAGGGCCTAACTGCATATGCTAAAGCCTGCCTATTTTGAATGGTGTAGTTGCCCCTGCAACCTCCAAAAATATCAGGACTTACTTCCCCAATAACCTGCTAACTCACCCCTGAAATACATACTTATTCACCCTATTTTGTTAATTAGAATCATTTCTCATTTGAAATGCCCATTTTTGGGGGGGCAGAAATGTGCGTCTTTAAAAGGTGATTTCTACGATACCCCACTTTTGCGCGTCGGACCTCAACTTTTCCCGTAAACGCAGAAAAACCGCAATTTTCAGGAGAAACGAGACAGAAATCCCCTCCCTCTGCCACCCACCCGCCCAACTGAAAGCCAGCCATTAGACATGCACAGATAGTTCTGAGGGTCTGTCTGTGATGTCATAAAGGGCCTGCTGATCAATGGGCAGTTTTTTGATTGGCTGCTGTATTTGATTGACAGATGGAAGCTGGCAGCTGATTGGCTGTCTAGCCTAAAGTGCTTTACATACCTCCCTGATGGTACCACTGGCTAAGACTCCACCTCAGCTCATTGGGTAATGAAAAATTTAGAACAATTGATGGATGAAAGCAGGCCGGCCGGCCATTTTGGGACGCTCATTGGACTTGTTTAATGCAATGCACCTTTGTATATTCACATGCATTCGCTTCATGCTGTAACCACTGTGCATAAAAATTTGGAAACATGGCATACAGTGTATCATTTGGTGTCTAAGTCATGTTTCCCATATTTTCCCTTCCCAGATACAAGCCCGTTTGAGTGTTTGGGGCACTTTTTAGCTAAAATCATCCTACAGGGCCTAACTGCATATGCTAAAGCCTGCCTATTTTGAATGGTGTAGTGGCCCCTGCAACCTCCAAAAATATCAGGACTTACTTCCCCAATAACCTACTAACTCACCCCTGAAATACATACTTATTCACCCTATTTTGTTCATTGGAATCATTTCTCATTTGAAATGCCCATTTTTGGGGAGCCAGAAATGTGCGTCTTTAAAAGGTGATTTCTACGATACCCCACTTTTGCGCGTCGGACCTAAACTTTTCCCGTAAACGCAGAAAAACCGCAATTTTCAGGAGAAACGAGACAGACATCCCCTCCCTCTGCCACCCACCCACCCAACTGAAAGCCAGCCATTAGACATGCACAGATAGTTCTGAGGGTCTGTCTGTGATGTCATAAAGGGCCTGCTGATCAATGGGCAGCTTTCTGATTGGCTGCTGTATTTGATTGACAGATGGAAGCTGGCAGCTGATTGGCTGTTTAGCCTAAAGTGCTTTACACACCTCCCTGATGGTACCACTGGCTAAGACTCTACCTCAGCTCATTGGGTAATGAAAAATTTAGAACAATTGATGGATGAAAGCAGGCCGGCCGGCCATTTTGGGAAGCTCATTGGACTTGTTTAATGCAATGCACCTTTGTATTTTCACATGCATTCGCTTCATGCTGTAACCACTGTGCATAAAAATTCGGAAACATGGCATACAGTGTATCATTTGGTGTCTAAGTCATGTTTCCCATGTTTTTCATTCCCAGATACTAGCCCGTTTGAGTGTTTGGGGCAATTTTTAGCTAAAATCATCCTACAGGGCCTAACTGCATATGCTAAAGCCTGCCTATTTTGAATGGTGTAGTTGCCCCTGCAACCTCCAAAAATATCAGGACTTACTTCCCCAATAACCTGCTAACTCACCCCTGAAATACATACTTATTCACCCTATTTTGTTAATTGGACTCATTTCTCATTTGAAATGCCCATTTTTGGGGGGCCAGAAATGTGCGTCTTTAAAAGGTGATTTCTACGATACCCCACCTTTACACGTCGGACCTCAACTTTTCCCGTTAACGCAGAAAAACCGCAATTTTCAGGAGAAACAAGACAGACATCACCTCCCTCTGCCACCCACCCACCCAACTGAAAGCCAGCCATTAGACATGCACAGATAGTTCTGAGGGTCTGTCTGTGATGTCATAAAGGGCCTGCTGATCAATGGGCAGCTTTCTGATTGGCTGCTGTATTTGATTGACAGATGGAAGCTGGCAGCTGATTGGCTGTCTAGCCTAAAGTGCTTTACACACCTCCCTGATGGTACCACTGGCTAAGACTCCACCTCAGCTCATTGGGTAATGAAAAATTTAGAACAATTGATGGATGAAAGCAGGCCGGCCGGCCATTTTGGGACGCTCATTGGACTTGTTTAATGCAATGCACCTTTGTATTTTCACATGCATTCGCTTCATGCTGTAACCACTGTGCATAAAAATTTGGAAACATGGCATACAGTGTATCATTTGGTGTCTAAGTCATGTTTCTTATGTTTTCCCTTCCCAGATACAAGCCCGTTTGAGTGTTTGGGGCACTTTTTAGCTAAAATCATCCTACAGGGCCTAACTGCATATGCTAAAGCCTGCCTATTTTGAATGTTGTAGTGGCCCCTGCTACCTCCAAAAATATCAGGACTTACTTCCCCAATAACCTGCTAACTCACCCCTGAAATACATACTTATTCACCCTATTTTGTTCATTGGACTCATTTCTCATTTGAAATGCCCATTTTTGGGGAGCCAGAAATGTGCGTCTTTAAAAGATGATTTCTACGATACCCCACTTTTGCGCGTCGGACCTCAACTTTTCCCGTAAACGCAGAAAAACCGCAATTTTCAGGAGAAACGAGACAGACATCCCCTCCCTCTGCCACCCACCCACCCAACTGAAAGCCAGCCATTAGACATGCACAGATAGTTCTGAGGGTCTGTCTGTGATGTCATAAAGGGCCTGCTGATCAATGGGCAGCTTTCTGATTGGCTGCTGTATTTGATTGACAGATGGAAGCTGGCAGCTGATTGGCTGTCTAGCCTAAAGTGCTTTACATACCTCCCTGATGGTACCACTGGCTAAGACTCCACCTCAGCTCATTGGGTAATGAAAAATTTAGAACAATTGATGGATGAAAGCAGGCATTTTGGGACGCTCATTGGACTTGTTTAATGCAATGCACCCTTGTATTTTCACATGCATTCGCTTCATGCTGTAACCACTGTGCATAAAAATTTGGAAACATGGCATACAGTGTATCATTTGGTGTCTAAATCATGTTTCCCATGTTTTTCCTTCCCAGATACAAGCCCGTTTGAGTTTTTGGGGCACTTTTTAGCTAAAATCATCCTACAGGGCCTAACTGCATATGCTAAAGCCTGCCTATTTTGAATGGTCTAGTGGCCCCTCTAACCTCCAAAAATATCAGGACTTACTTCCCCAATAACCTGCTAACTCATCCCTGAAATACATACTTATTCACCCTATTTTGTTCATTGGACTCATTTCTCATTTGAAATGCCCATTTTTGGGGAGCCAGAAATGTGCGTCTTTAAAAGGTGATTTCTACGATACCCCACTTTTGCGCGTCGGACCTCAACTTTTCCCGTAAACGCAGAAAAAACGCAATTTTCAGGAGAAACGAGACAGACATCCCCTCCCTCTGCCACCCACCCGCCCAACTGACAGCCAGCCATTAGACATGCACAGATAGTTCTAAGGGTCTGTCTGTGATGTCATAAAGGGCCTGCTGATCAATTGGCAGCTTTCTGATTGGCTGCTGTATTTGATTGACAGATGAAAGCTGGCAGCTGATTGGCTGTCTAGCCTAAAGTGCTTTATACACCTCCCTGATGGTACCACTGGCTAAGACTCCACCTCAGCTCATTGGGTAATGAAAAATTTAGAACAATTGATGGATGAAAGCAGGCAGGCCGGCCATTTTGGGACGCTCATTGGACTTGTTTAATGCAATGCACCTTTGTATATTCACATGCATTCGCTTCATGCTGTAACCACTGTGCATAAAAATTTGGAAACATGGCATACAGTGTATCATTTGGTGTCTAAGTCATGTTTCCCATATTTTCCCTTCCCAGATACAAGCCCGTTTGAGTGTTTGGGGCACTTTTTAGCTAAAATCATCCTACAGGGCCTAACTGCATATGCTAAAGCCTGCCTATTTTGAATGGTGTAGTGGCCCCTGCAACCTCCAAAAATATCAGGACTTACTTCCCCAATAACCTGCTAACTCACCCCTGAAATACATACTTATTCACCCTATTTTGTTCATTGGAATCATTTCTCATTTGAAATGCCCATTTTTGGGGAGCGAGAAATGTGCGTCTTTAAAAGGTGATTTCTACGATACCCCACTTTTGCGCGTCGGACCTAAACTTTTCCCGTAAACGCAGAAAAACCGCAATTTTCAGGAGAAACGAGACAGACATCCCCTCCCTCTGCCACCCACCCACCCAACTGAAAGCCAGCCATTAGACATGCACAGATAGTTCTAAAGGGTCTGTCTGTGATGTCATAAAGGGCCTGCTGATCAATGGGCAGCTTTCTGATTGGCTGCTGTATTTGATTGACAGATGGAAGCTGGCAGCTGATTGGCTGTTTAGCCTAAAGTGCTTTACACACCTCCCTGATGGTACCACTGGCTAAGACTCCACCTCAGCTCATTGGGTAATGAAAAATTTAGAACAATTGATGGATGAAAGCAGGCCGGCCGGCCATTTTGGGAAGCTCATTGGACTTGTTTAATGCAATGCACCTTTTTATTTTCACATGCATTCGCTTCATGCTGTAACCACTGTGCATAAAAATTCGGAAACATGGCATACAGTGTATCATTTGGTGTCTAAGTCATGTTTCCCATGTTTTTCATTCCCAGATACTAGCCCGTTTGAGTGTTTGGGGCAATTTTTAGCTAAAATCATCCTACAGGGCCTAACTGCATATGCTAAAGCCTGCCTATTTTGAATGGTGTAGTTGCCCCTGCAACCTCCAAAAATATCAGGACTTACTTCCCCAATAACCTGCTAACTCACCCCTGAAATACATACTTATTCACCCTATTTTGTTAATTGGACTCATTTCTCTTTTGAAATGCCCATTTTTGGGGGGCCAGAAATGTGCGTCTTTAAAAGGTGATTTCTACGATACCCCACCTTTACACGTCGGACCTCAACTTTTCCCGTAAACGCAGAAAAACCGCAATTTTCAGGAGAAACAAGACAGACATCACCTCCCTCTGCCACCCACCCACCCACCCAACTGAAAGCCAGCCATTAGACATGCACAGATAGTTCTGAGGGTCTGTCTGTGATGTCATAAAGGGCCTGCTGATCAATGGGCAGCTTTCTGATTGGCTGCTGTATTTGATTGACAGATGGAAGCTGGCAGCTGATTGGCTGTCTAGCCTAAAGTGCTTTACACACCTCCCTGATGGTACCACTGGCTAAGACTCCACCTCAGCTCATTGGGTAATGAAAAGTTTAGAACAATTGATGGATGAAAGCAGGCCGGCCGGCCATTTTGGGACGCTCATTGGACTTGTTTAATGCAATGCACCTTTGTATTTTCACATGCATTCGCTTCATGCTGTAACCACTGTGCATAAAAATTCGGAAACATGGCATACAGTGTATCATTTGGTGTCTAAGTCATGTTTCCCATGTTTTCCCTTCCCAGATACAAGCCCGTTTGAGTGTTTGGGGCACTTTTTAGCTAAAATCATCCTACAGGGCCTAACTGCATATGCTAAAGCCTGCCTATTTTGAATGGTGTAGTGGCCCCTGCAACCTCCAAAAATATCAGGACTTACTTCCCCAATAACCTGCTAACTCACCCCTGAAATACATACTTATTCACCCTATTTTGTTCATTGGACTCATTTCTCATTTGAAATGCCCATTTTTGGGGAGCCAGAAATGTGCGTCTTTAAAAGATGATTTCTACGATACCCCACTTTTGCGCGTCAGACCTCAACTTTTCCCGTAAACGCAGAAAAACCGCAATTTTCAGGAGAAACGAGACAGACATCCCCTCCCTCTGCCTCCCACCCGCCCAACTGAAAGCCAGCCATTAGACATGCACAGATAGTTCTGAGGGTCTGTCTGTGATGTCATAAAGGGCCTGCTGATCAATGGGCAGCTTTCTGATTGGCTGCTGTATTTGATTGACAGATGGAAGCTGGCAGCTGATTGGCTGTCTAGCCTAAAGTGCTTTACATACCTCCCTGATGGTACCACTGGCTAAGACTCCACCTCAGCTCATTGGGTAATGAAAAATTTAGAACAATTGATGGATGAAAGCAGGCATTTTGGGACGCTCATTGGACTTGTTTAATGCAATGCACCCTTGTATTTTCACATGCATTCGCTTCATGCTGTAACCACTGTGCATAAAAATTTGGAAACATGGCATACAGTGTATCATTTGGTGTCTAAATCATGTTTCCCATGTTTTTCCTTCCCAGATACAAGCCCGTTTGAGTTTTTGGGGCACTTTTTAGCTAAAATCATCCTACAGGGCCTAACTGCATATGCTAAAGCCTGCCTATTTTGAATGGTCTAGTGGCCCCTGCAACCTCCAAAAATATCAGGACTTACTTCCCCAATAACCTGCTAACTCATCCCTGAAATACATACTTATTCACCCTATTTTGTTCATTGGACTCATTTCTCATTTGAAATGCCCATTTTTGGGGGGCCAGAAATGTGCGTCTTTAAAAGGTGATTTCTACGATACCCCACTTTTGCGCGTCGGACCTCAACTTTTCCCGTAAACGCAGAAAAAACGCAATTTTCAGGAGAAACGAGACAGACATCCCCTCCCTCTGCCACCCACCCGCCCAACTGAAAGCCAGCCATTAGACATGCACAGATAGTTCTGAGGGTCTGTCTGTGATGTCATAAAGGGCCTGCTGATCAATGGGCAGCTTTCTGATTGGCTGCTGTATTTGATTGACAGATGGAAGCTGGCAGCTGATTGGCTGTCTAGCCTAAAGTGCTTTACTTACCTCCCTGATGGTACCACTGGCTAAGACTCCACCTCAGCTCATTGGGTAATGAAAAATTTAGAACAATTGATGGATGAAAGCAGGCATTTTGGGACGCTCATTGGACTTGTTTAATGCAATGCACCCTTGTATTTTCACATGCATTCGCTTCATGCTGTAACCATCGTGCATAAAAATTTGGAAACATGGCATACAGTGTATCATTTGGTGTCTAAATCATGTTTCCCATGTTTTTCCTTCCCAGATACTAGCCCGTTTGAGTGTTTGTGGCAATTTTTAGCTAAAATCATCCTACAGGGCCTAACTGCATATGCTAAAGCCTGCCTATTTTGAATGGTGTAGTTGCCCCTGCAACCTCCAAAAATATCAGGACTTACTTCCCCAATAACCTGCTAACTCACCCCTGAAATACATACTTATTCACCCTATTTTGTTAATTGGACTCATTTCTCATTTGAAATGCCCATTTTTGGGGGGCCAGAAATGTGCGTCTTTAAAAGGTGATTTCTACGATACCCCACCTTTACACGTCGGACCTGAACTTTTCCCGTTATTGCAGAAAAACCGCAATTTTCAGGAGAAACAAGACAGACATCCCCTCCCTCTGCCACCCACCCACCCAACTGAAAGCCAGCCATTAGACATGCACAGATAGTTCTGAGGGTCTGTCTGTGATGTCATAAAGGGCCTGCTGATCAATGGGCAGCTCTCTGATTGGCTGCTGTATTTGATTGACAGATGGAAGCTGGCAGCTGATTGGCTGTCTAGCCTAAAGTGCTTTACATACCTCCCTGATGGTACCACTGGCTAAGACTCCACCTCAGCTCATTGGGTAATGAAAAATTTAGAACAATTGATGGATGAAAGCAGGCATTTTGGGACGCTCATTGGACTTGTTTAATGCAATGCACCCTTGTATTTTCACATGCATTCGCTTCATGCTGTAACCATCGTGCATAAAAATTTGGAAACATGGCATACAGTGTATCATTTGGTGTCTAAATCATGTTTCCCATGTTTTTCCTTCCCAGATACTAGCCCGTTTGAGTGTTTGTGGCAATTTTTAGCTAAAATCATCCTACAGGGCCTAACTGCATATGCTAAAGCCTGCCTATTTTGAATGGTGTAGTTGCCCCTGCAACCTCCAAAAATATCAGGACTTACTTACCCAATAACCTGCTAACTCACCCCTGAAATACATACTTATTCACCCTATTTTGTTAATTGGACTCATTTCTCATTTGAAATGCCCATTTTTGGGGGGCCAGAAATGTGCGTCTTTAAAAGGTGATTTCTACGATACCCCACCTTTACACGTCGGACCTCAACTTTTCCCGTTAACGCAGAAAAACCGCAATTTTCAGGAGAAACAAGACAGACATCCCCTCCCTCTGCCACCCACCCGCCCAACTGACAGCCAGCCATTAGACATGCACAGATAGTTCTGAGGGTCTGTCTGTGATGTCATAAAGGGCCTGCTGATCAATGGGCAGCTTTCTGATTGGCTGCTGTATTTGATTGACAGATGGAAGCTGGCAGCTGATTGGATGTCTTGCCTAAAGTGCTTTACACACCTCCCTGATGGTACCACTGGCTAAGACTCCACCTCAGCTCATTGGCAAATAAAAAATTTAGAACAATTGATGGATGAAAGCAGGCAGGCCGGCCATTTTGGGACGCTCATTGGACTTGTTTATTGCAATGCACCTTTGTATATTCACATGCATTCGCTTCATGCTGTAACCACTGTGCATAAAAATTTGGAAACATGGCATACAGTGTATCATTTGGTGTCTAAGTCATGTTTCCCATATTTTCCCTTCCCAGATACAAGCCCGTTTGAGTGTTTGGGGCACTTTTTAGCTAAAATCATCCTACAGGGCCTAACTGCATATGCTAAAGCCTGACTATTTTGAATGGTGTAGTGGCCCCTGCAACCTCCAAAAATATCAGGACTTACTTCCCCAATAACCTGCTAACTCACCCCTGAAATACATACTTATTCACCCTATTTTGTTCATTGGACTCATTTCTCATTTGAAATGCCCATTTTTGGGGGGCCAGAAATGTGCGTCTTTAAAAGGTGATTTATACGATACCCCACTTTTGCGCGTCGGACCTCAACTTTTCCCGTAAACGCAGAAAAACCGCAATTTTCAGGAGAAACGAGACAGACATCCCCTCCCTCTGCCACCCACCCGCCCAACTGACAGCCAGCCATTAGACATGCACAGATAGTTATGAGGGTCTGTCTGTGATGTCATAAAGGGCCTGCTGATCAATGGGCAGCTTTCAAATTGGCTGCTGTATTTGATTGACAGATGGAAGCTGGCAGCTGATTGGCTGTCTAGCCTAAAGTGCTTTACACACCTCCCTGATGGTACCACTGGCTAAGACTCCACCTCAGCTTATTGGGTAATGAAAAATTTCGAACAATTGATGGATGAAAGCAGGCAGGCCAGACATTTTGGGAAGCTCATTGGACTTGTTTAGTGCAATGCACCCTTGTATTTTCACATGCATTCGCTTCATGCTGTAACCACTGTGCATAAAAATTTGGAAACATGGCATACAGTGTATCATTTGGTGTCTAAATCATGTTTCCCATGTTTTTCCTTCCCAGATACTAGCCCGTTTGAGCGTTTGGGGAACTTTTTAGCTAAAATCATCCTATGGGGCCTAACTGCATATGCTAAAGCCTGCCTATTTTGAATGGTCTAGTGGCCCCTGCAACCTCCAAAAATATCAGGACTTACTTCCCCAATAACCTGCTAACTCACCCCTGAAATACATACTTATTCACCCTATTTTGTTAATTGGACTCATTTCTCATTTGAAATGCCCATTTTTGGGGGGCCAGAAATGTGCGTCTTTAAAAGGTGATTTCTACGATACCCCACTTTTGCACGTCGGACCTCAACTTTTCCCGTAAACGCAGAAAAACCGCAATTTTTAGGAGAAACGAGACAGACATCCCCTCCCTCTGCCACCCACCTGCCCAACTGACAGCCAGCCATTAGACATGCACAGATAGTTCTGAGGGTCTGTCTGTGATGTCATAAAGGGCCTGCTGATCAATGGGCAGCTTTCTGATTGGCTGCTGTATTTGATTGACAGATGGAAGCTGGCAGCTGATTGGCTGTCTAGCCTAAAGTGCTTTACACACCTCCCTGATGGTACCACTGGCTAAGACTCCACCTCAGCTCATTGGGTAATGAAAAATTTAGAACAATTGATGGATGAAAGCAGGCATTTTGGGACGCTCATTGGACTTGTTTAATGCAATGCACCCTTGTATTTTCACATGCATTCGCTTCATGCTGTAACCACTGTGCATAAAAATTTGGAAACATGGCATACAGTGTATCATTTGGTGTCTAAATCATGTTTCCCATGTTTTTCCTTCCCAGATACAAGCCCGTTTGAGTTTTTGGGGCACTTTTTAGCTAAAATCATCCTACAGGGCCTAACTGCATATGCTAAAGCCTGCCTATTTTGAATGGTCTAGTGGCCCCTGCAACCTCCAAAAATATCAGGACTTACTTCCCCAATAACCTGCTAACTCACCCCTGAAATACATACTTATTCACCCTATTTTGTTCATTGGACTCATTTCTCATTTGAAATGCCCATTTTTGGGGGCCAGAAATGTGCGTCTTTAAAAGGTGATTTCTACGATACCCCACTTTTGCGCGTCGGACCTCAACTTTTCCCGTAAACGCAGAAAAACCGCAATTTTCAGGAGAAACGAGACAGACATCCCCTCCCTCTGCCACCCACCCGCCCAACTGAAAGCCAGCCATTAGACATGCACAGATAGTTCTGAGGGTCTGTCTGTGATGACATAAAGGGCCTGCTGATCAATGGGCAGCTTTCTGATTGGCTGCTGTATTTGATTGACAGATGGAAGCTGGCAGCTGATTGGCTGTCTAGCCTAAAGTGCTTTACATACCTCCCTGATGGTACCACTGGCTAAGACTCCACCTCAGCTCATTGGGTAATGAAAAATTTAGAACAATTGATGGATGAAAGCAGGCAGGCCGGACATTTTGGGACGCTCATTGGACTTGTTTAATGCAATGCACCTTTGTATTTTCACATGCATTCGCTTCATGCTGTAACCACTGTGCATAAAAATTTGGAAACATGGCATACAGTGTATCATTTGGTGTCTAAATCATGTTTCCCATGTTTTTCCTTCCCAGATACTAGCCCGTTTGAGTGTTTGGGGCCCTTTTTAGCTAAAATCATCCTATGGGGCCTAACTGCATATGCTAAAGCCTGCCTATTTTGAATGGTCTAGTGGCCCCTGCAACCTCCAAAAATATCAGGACTTACTTCCCCAATAACCTGCTAACTCACCCCTGAAATACATACTTATTCACCCTATTTTGTTAATTGGACTCATTTCTCATTTGAAATGCCCATTTTTGGGGGGCCATAAATGTGCGTCTTTAAAAGGTGATTTCTATGATACCCCACTTTTGCACGTCGGACCTCAACTTTTCCCGTAAACGCAGAAAAACCGCAATTTGTAGGAGAAACGAGACAGACATCCCCTCCCTCTGCCACCCACCCGCCCAACTGACAGCCAGCCATTAGACATGCACAGATAGTTCTGAGGGTCTGTCTGTGATGTCATAAAGGGCCTGCTGATCAATGGGCAGCTTTCTGATTGGCTGCTGTATTTGATTGACAGATGGAAGCTGGCAGCTGATTGGCTGTCTAGCCTAAAGTGCTTTACACACCTCCCTGATGGTACCACTGGCTAAGACTCCACCTCAGCTCATTGGGTAATGAAAAATTTAGAACAATTGATGGATGAAAGCAGGCAGGCCGGCCATTTTGGGACGCTCATTGGACCTTTTTAATGCAATGCACCTTTGTATATTCACATGCATTCGCTTCATGCTGTAACCACTGTGCATAAAAATTTGGAAACATGGCATACAGTGTATCATTTGGTGTCTAAGTCATGTTTCCCATATTTTCCCTTCCCAGATACAAGCCCGTTTGAGTGTTTGGGGCAATTTTTAGCTAAAATCATCCTACAGGGCCTAACTGCATATGCTAAAGCCTGCCTATTTTGAATGGTGTAGTGGCCCCTGCAACCTCCAAAAATATCAGGACTTACTTCCCCAATAACCTGCTAACTCACCCCTGAAATACATACTTATTCACCCTATTTTGTTCATTGGACTCATTTCTCATTTGAAATGCCCATTTTTGGGGGGCCAGAAATGTGCGTCTTTAAAAGGTGATTTCTACGATACCCCAATTTTGCGCTTCGGACCTCAACTTTTCCCGTAAATGCAGAAAAAACGCAATTTTCAGGAGAAACGAGACAGACATCCCCTCCCTCTGCCACCCACCCGCCCAACTGACAGCCAGCCATTAGACATGCACAGATAGTTCTGAGGGTCTGTCTGTGATGTCATAAAGGGCCTGCTGATCAATAGGCAGCTTTCTGATTGGCTGCTGTATTTGATTGACAGATGGAAGCTGGCAGCTGATTGGCTGTCTAGCCTAAAGTGCTTTACACTCCTCCCTAATGGTACCACTTGCTAAGACTCCACCTCAGCTCATTGGGTAATGAAAAATTAAGAACAATTGATGGATGAAAGCAGGCAGGCCGGCCATTTTGGGACGCTCATTGGACTTGTTTAATGCAATGCACCCTTGTATATTCACATGCATTCGCTTCATGCTGTAACCACTGTGCATAAAAATTTGGAAACATGGCATACAGTGTATCATTTGGTGTCTAAGTCATGTTTCCCATATTTTCCCTTCCCAGATACAAGCCCGTTTGAGTGTTTGGGGCACTTTTTAGCTAAAATCATTCTACAGGGCCTAACTGCATATGCTAAAGCCTGCCTATTTTGAATGGTGTAGTGGCCCCTGCAACCTCCAAAAATATCAGGACTTACTTCCCCAATAACCTGCTAACTCACCCCTGAAATACATACTTATTCACCCTATTTTGTTCATTGGACTCATTTCTCATTTGAAATGCCCATTTTTGGGGGGCCAGAAATGTGCGTCTTTAAAAGGTGATTTCTATGATACCCCACTTTTGCACGTCGGACCTCAACTTTTCCCGTAAACGCAGAAAAAACGCAATTTGTAGGAGAAACGAGACAGACATCCCCTCCCTCTGCCACCCACCCGCCCAACTGACAGCCAGCCATTAGACATGCACAGATAGTTCTGAGGGTCTGTCTGTGATGTCATAAAGGGCCTGCTGATCAATGGGCAGCTTTCTGATTGGCTGCTGTATTTGATTGACAGATGGAAGCTGGCAGCTGATTGGCTGTCTAGCCTAAAGTGCTTTACACACCTCCCTGATGGTACCACTGGCTAAGACTCCACCTCAGCTCATTGGGTAATGAAAAATTTAGAACAATTGATGGATGAAAGCAGGCAGGCCGGCCATTTTGGGACACTCATTGGACCTTTTTAATGCAATGCACCTTTGTATATTCACATGCATTCGCTTCATGCTGTAACCACTGTGCATAAAAATTTGGAAACATGGCATACAGTGTTTCATTTGGTGTCTAAGTCATGTTTCCCATATTTTCCCTTCCCAGATACAAGCCCGTTTGAGTGTTTGGGGCAATTTTTAGCTAAAATCATCCTACAGGGCCTAACTGCATATGCTAAAGCCTGCCTATTTTGAATGGTGTAGTGGCCCCTGCAACCTCCAAAAATATCAGGACTTACTTCCCCAATAACCTGCTAACTCACCCCTGAAATACATACTTATTCACCCTATTTTGTTCATTGGACTCATTTCTCATTTGAAATGCCCATTTTTGGGGGGCCAGAAATGTGCGTCTTTAAAAGGTGATTTATACGATACCCCACTTTTGCGCGTCGGACCTCAACTTTTCCCGTAAACGCAGAAAAACCGCAATTTTCAGGAGAAACGAGACAGACATCCCCTCCCTCTGCCACCCACCCGCCCAACTGACAGCCAGCCATTAGACATGCGCAGATAGTTCTGAGGGTCTGTCTGTGATGTCATAAAGGGCCTGCTGATCAATGGGCAGCTTTTAAATTGGCTGCTGTATTTGATTGACAGATGGAAGCTGGCAGCTGATTGGCTGTCTAGCCTAAAGTGCTTTACATACCTCCCTGATGGTACCACTGGCTAAGACTCCACCTCAGCTCATTGGGTAATGAAAAATGTAGAACAATTGATGGATGAAAGCAGGCAGGCCGGACATTTTGGGACGCTCATTGGACTTGTTTAATGCAATGCACCTTTGTATTTTCACATGCATTCGCTTCATGCTGTAACCACTGTGCATAAAAATTTGGAAACATGGCATACAGTGTATCATTTGGTGTCTAAATCATGTTTCCCATGTTTTTCCTTCCCAGATACTAGCCCGTTTGAGTGTTTGGGGCCCTTTTTAGCTAAAATCATCCTATGGGGCCTAACTGCATATGCTAAAGCCTGCCTATTTTGAATGGTCTAGTGGCCCCTGCAACCTCCAAAAATATCAGGACTTACTTCCCCAATAACCTGCTAACTCACCCCTGAAATACATACTTATTTACACTATTTTGTTCATTGGACTCATTTCTCATTTGAAATGCCCATTTTTGGGGGGCCAGAAATGTGCGTCTTTAAAAGGTGATTTATACGATACCCCACTTTTGCGCGTCGGACCTCAACTTTTCCCGTAAACGCAGAAAAAACGCAATTTTCAGGAGAAACGAGACAGACATCCCCTCCCTCTGCCACCCACCCGCCCAACTGACAGCCAGCCATTAGACATGCGCAGATAGTTCTGAGGGTCTGTCTGTGATGTCATAAAGGGCCTGCTGATCAATGGGCAGCTTTTAAATTGGCTGCTGTATTTGATTGACAGATGGAAGCTGGCAGCTGATTGGCTGTCTAGCCTAAAGTGCTTTACATACCTCCCTGATGGTACCACTGGCTAAGACTCCACCTCAGCTCATTGGGTAATGAAAAATGTAGAACAATTGATGGATGAAAGCAGGCAGGCCGGACATTTTGGGACGCTCATTGGACTTGTTTAATGCAATGCACCTTTGTATTTTCACATGCATTCGCTTCATGCTGTAACCACTGTGCATAAAAATTTGGAAACATGGCATACAGTGTATCATTTGGTGTCTAAATCATGTTTCCCATGTTTTTCCTTCCCAGATACTAGCCCGTTTGAGTGTTTGGGGCCCTTTTTAGCTAAAATCATCCTATGGGGCCTAACTGCATATGCTAAAGCCTGCCTATTTTGAATGGTCTAGTGGCCCCTGCAACCTCCAAAAATATCAGGACTTACTTCCCCAATAACCTGCTAACTCACCCCTGAAATACATACTTATTCACCCAATTTTGTTAATTGGACTCATTTCTCATTTGAAATGCCCATTTTTGGGGTGCCAGAAATGTGCGTCTTTAAAAGGTGATTTCTATGATACCCCACTTTTGCACGTCGGACCTCAACTTTTCCCGTAAACGCAGAAAAACCGCAATTTGTAGGAGAAACGAGACAGACATCCCCTCCCTCTGCCACCCACCCGCCCAACTGACAGCCAGCCATTAGACATGCACAGATAGTTCTGAGGGTCTGTCTATGATGTCATAAAGGGCCTGCTGATCAATGGGCAGCTTTCTGATTGGCTGCTGTATTTGATTGACAGATGGAAGCTGGCAGCTGATTGGCTGTCTAGCCTAAAGTGCTTTACACACCTCCCTGATGGTACCACTGGCTAAGACTCCACCTCAGCTCATTGGGTAATGAAAAATTTAGAACAATTGATGGATGAAAGCAGGCAGGCCGGCCATTTTGGGACGCTCATTGGACCTTTTTAATGCAATGCACCTTTGTATATTCACATGCATTCGCTTCATGCTGTAACCACTGTGCATAAAAATTTGGAAACATGGCATACAGTGTATCATTTGGTGTCTAAGTCATGTTTCCCATATTTTCCCTTCCCAGATACAAGCCCGTTTGAGTGTTTGGGGCAATTTTTAGCTAAAATCATCCTACAGGGCCTAACTGCATATGCTAAAGCCTGCCTATTTTGAATGGTGTAGTGGCCCCTGCAACCTCCAAAAATATCAGGACTTACTTCCCCAATAACCTGCTAACTCACCCGTGAAATACATACTTATTCACCCTATTTTGTTCATTGGACTCATTTCTCATTTGAAATGCCCATTTTTGGGGGGCCAGAAATGTGCGTCTTTAAAAGGTGATTTCTACGATACCCCAATTTTGCGCTTCGGACCTCAACTTTTCCCGTAAATGCAGAAAAAACGCAATTTTCAGGAGAAACGAGACAGACATCCCCTCCCTCTACCACCCACCCGCCCAACTGACAGCCAGCCATTAGACATGCACAGATAGTTCTGAGGGTCTGTCTGTGATGTCATAAAGGGCCTGCTGATCAATGGGCAGCTTTCTGATTGGCTGCTGTATTTGATTGACAGATGGAAGCTGGCAGCTGATTGGCTGTCTAGCCTAAAGTGCTTTACACTCCTCCCTAATGGTACCACTTGCTAAGACTCCACCTCAGCTCATTGGGTAATGAAAAATTAAGAACAATTGATGGATGAAAGCAGGCAGGCCGGCCATTTTGGGACGCTCATTGGACTTGTTTAATGCAATGCACCCTTGTATATTCACATGCATTCGCTTCATGCTGTAACCACTGTGCATAAAAATTTGGAAACATGGCATACAGTGTATCATTTGGTGTCTAAGTCATGTTTCCCATATTTTCCCTTACCAGATACAAGCCCGTTTGATTGTTTGGGGCACTTTTTAGCTAAAATCATTCTACAGGGCCTAACTGCATATGCTAAAGCCTGCCTATTTTGAATGGTGTAGTGGCCCCTGCAACCTCCAAAAATATCAGGACTTACTTCCCCAATAACCTGCTAACTCACCCCTGAAATACATACTTATTCACCCTATTTTGTTCATTGGACTCATTTCTCATTTGAAATGCCCATTTTTGGGGGGCCAGAAATGTGCGTCTTTAAAATGTGATTTTTACGATATCCCACTTTTGCGCGTCGGACCTCAACTTTTCCCGTAAACGCAGAAAAACCGCAATTTTCAGGAGAAATGAGACAGACATCCCCTCCCTCTGCTACCCACCCGCCCAACTGAAAGCCAGCCATTAGACATGCACAGATAGTTCTGAGGGTCTGTCTGTGATGTCATAAAGGGCCTGCTGATCAATGGGCAGCTTTCTGATTGGCTGCTGTATTTGATTGACAGATGGAAGCTGGCAGCTGATTGGCTGTCTAGCCTAAAGTGCTTTACACACCTCCCTGATGGTACCAGTGGCTAAGACTCCACCTCAGCTCATTGGGTAATGAAAAATTTAGAACAATTGATGGATGAAAGCAGGCAGGCCGGCCATTTTGGGACGCTCATTGGACTTGTTTAATGCAATGCACCTTTGTATATTCACATGCATTTGCTTCATGCTGTAACCACTGTGCCTAAAAATTTGGAAACATGGCATACAGTGTATCATTTGGTGCCTAAGTCATGTTTCCCATATTTTCCCTTCCCAGATACAAGCCCGTTTCAGTGTTTGGGGCACTTTTTAGCTAAAATCATCCTACAGGGCCTAACTGCATATGCTAAAGCCTGCCTATTTTGAATGGTGTAGTGGCCCCTGCAACCTCCAAAAATATCAGGACTTACTTCCCCAATAACCTGCTAACTCACCCCTTAAATACATACTTATTCACCCTATTTTGTTCATTGGACTCATTTCTCATTTGAAATGCCCATTTTTGGGGGGCCAGAAATGTGCGTCTTTAAAAGGTGATTTATACGATACCCCACTTTTGCGCGTCGGACCTCAACTTTTCCCGTAAACGCAGAAAAACCGCAATTTTCAGGAGAAACGAGACAGACATCCCCTCCCTCTGCCACCCACCCGCCCAACTGACAGCCAGCCATTAGACATGCGCAGATGGTTCTGAGGGTCTGTCTGTGATGTCATAAAGGGCCTGCTGATCAATGGGCAGCTTTTAAATTGGCTTCTGTATTTGATTGACAGATGGAAGCTGGCCGCTGATTGGCTGTCTAGCCTAAAGTGCTTTACACACCTCCCTGATGGTACCACTCGCTAAGACTCCACCTCAGCTCATTGGGTAATGAAAAATTTAGAACAATTGATGGATGAAAGCAGGCAGGCCGGCCATTTTGGGACGCTCATTGGACTTGTTTAATGCAATACACCTTTGTATTTTCACATGCATTCGCTTCATGCTGTAACCACTGTGCATAAAAATTTGGAAACATGGCATACAGTGTATCATTTGGTGTCTAAGTCATGTTTCCCATATTTCCCCTTCCCAGATACAAGCCCGTTTGAGTGTTTGGGGCACTTTTTAGCTAAAATCATCCTACAGGGCCTAACTGCATATGCTAAAGCCTGCCTATTTTGAATGGTGTAGTGGCCCCTGCAACCTCCAAAAATATCAGGACTTACTTCCCCAATAACCTGCTAACTCACCCCTGAAATACATACTTATTCACCCTATTTTGTTCATTGGACTCATTTCTCATTTGAAATGCCCATTTTTGGGGGGCCAGAAATGTGCGTCTTTAAAATGTGATTTTTACGATATCACACTTTTGCGCGTCGGACCTCAACTTTTCCCGTAAACGCAGAAAAACCGCAATTTTCAGGAGAAACGAGACAGACATCCCCTCCCTCTGCTACCCACCCGCCCAACTGAAAGCCAGCCATTAGACATGCACAGATAGTTCTGAGGGTCTGTCTGTGATGTCATAAAGGGCCTGCTGATCAATGGGCAGCTTTCTGATTGACTGCTGTATTTGATTGACAGATGGAAGCTGGCAGCTGATTGGCTGTCTAGCCTAAAGTGCTTTACATACCTCTCTGATGGTACCACTGGCTAAGACTCCACCTCAGCTCATTGGGTAATGAAAAATTTAGAACAATTGATGGATGAAAGCAGGCAGGCCGGCCATTTTGGGAAGCTAATTGGACTTGTTTAATGCAATGCACCCTTGTATTTTCACATGCATTCGCTTCATGCTGTAACCACTGTGCATACAAATTTGGAAACATGGCATACAGTGTATCATTTGGTGTCTAAATCATGTTTCCCATGTTTTTCCTTCCCAGATACTAGCCCGTTTGAGTGTTTGGGGCAATTTTTAGCTAAAATCATCCTACAGGGCCTAACTGCATATGCTAAAGCCTGCCTATTTTGAATGGTGTAGTTGCCCCTGTAACCTCCAAAAATATCAGGACTTACTTCCCCAATAACCTGCTAACTCACCCCTGAAATACATACTTATTCACCCTATTTTGTTAATTGGACTCATTTTTCATTTAAAATGCCCATTTTTGGGGGGCCAGAAATGTGCGTCTTTAAAAGGTGATTTCTACGATACCCCAATTTTGCACATCGGACCTCAACTTTTCCCGTAACTGCAGAAAAACCGCAATTTTCAGGAGAAACGAGACAGACATCCCCTCCCTCTACCACCCACCCACCCAACTGACAGCCAGCCATTAGACATGCACAGATAGTTCTGAGGGTCTGTCTGTGATGTCATAAAGGGCCTGCTGATCAATGGGCAGCTTTCTGATTGGCTGCTGTATTTGATTGACAGATGGAAGCTGGCAGCTGATTGGCTGTCTAGCCTAAAGTGCTTTACACACCTCCCTGATGGTACCACTGGCTAAGACTCCACCTCAGCTCATTGGGTTATGAAAAATTTAGAACAATTGATGGATGAAAGCAGGCAGGCCGGCCATTTTGGGACGCTCAGTGGACTTGTTTAATGCAATGCCCCTTTGTATATTCACATGCATTCGCTTTATGCTGTAACCACTGTGCAAAAAAATTTGGAAACATGGCATACAGTGTATCATTTGGTGTCTAAGTCATGTTTCCCATATTTTCCCTTCCCAGATACAATCCCGTTTGAGTGTTTGGGGCACTTTTTAGCTAAAATCATCCTACAGGGCCTAACTGCATATGCTAAAGCCTGCCTATTTTGAATGGTGTAGTGGCCCCTGCAACCTCCAAATATATCAGGACTTACTTCCCCAATAACCTGCTAACTCACCCCTGAAATACATACTTATTCACCCTATTTTGTTTATTCGACTCATTTCTCATTTGAAATGCCCTTTTTTGGGGGGCCAGAAATGTGCGTCTTTAAAAGGTGATTTATACGATACCCCACTTTTGCGCGTCGGACTTTAACTTTTCCCGTAAACGCAGAAAAAACGCAATTTTCAGGAGAAACGAGACAGACATCCCCTCCCTCTGCCACCCACCCGCCCAACTGACAGCCAGCCATTAGACATGCGCAGGTAGTTCTGAGGGTCTGTCTGTGATGTCATAAAGGGCCTGCTGATCAATGGGCAGCTTTCAAATTGGCTGCTGTATTTGATTGACAGATGGAAGCTGGCAGCTGATTGGCTGTCTAGCCTAAAGTGCTTTACACACCTCCCTGATGGTACCACTCGCTAAGACTCCACCTCAGCTCATTGGGTAATGAAAAATTTAGAACAATTGATGGATGAAAGCAGGCAGGCCGGCCATTTTGGGACGCTCATTGGACTTGTTTAATGCAATGCACCCTTGTATTTTCACATGCATTTGCTTCATGCTGTAACCACTGTGCATAAAAATTTGGAAACATGGCATACAGTGTATCATTTGGTGTCTAAATCATGTTTCCCATGTTTTTCCTGCCCAGATACTAGCCCGTTTGAGTGTTTGGGGCACTTTTTAGCTAAAATCATCCTATGGGGCCTAACTGCATATGCTAAAGCCTGCCTATTTTGAATGGTCTAGTGGCCCCTGCAACCTCCAAAAATATCAGGACTTACTTCCCCAATAACCTGCTAACTCACCCCTGAAATACATACTTATTCACCCAATTTTGTTCATTGGACTCATTTCTCATTTTAAATGCCCATTTTTGGGGGGCCAGAAATGTGCGTCTTTAAAAGTTGATTTCTACGATACCCCAGTTTTACGCGTCGGACCTCAACTTTTCCCGTAATTGCAGAAAAACCGCAATTTTCAGGAGAAACGAGACAGACATCCCCTCCCTCTGCCACCCACCCGCCCAACTGAAAGCCAGCCATTAGACATGCACAGATAGTTCTGAGGGTCTGTCTGTGATGTCATAAAGGGCCTGCTGATCAATGGGCAGCTTTCTGATTGGCTGCTGTATTTGATTGACAGATGGAAGCTGGCAGCTGATTGGCTGTTTAGCCTAAAGTGCTTTACACACCTCCCTGATGGTACCACTGGCTAAGACTCCACCTCAGCTCATTGGGTAATGAAAAATTTAGAACAATTGATGGATGAAAGCAGGCAGGCCGGCCATTTCGGGACGCTCATTGGACTTGTTTAATGCAATGCACATTTGTATTTTCACATGCATTCGCTTCATGCAGTAACCACTGTGCATAAAAATTTGGAAACATGGCATACAGTGTATTATTTGGTGTCTAAGTCATGTTTCCCATACTGGCCCTTTTGAGTGTTTGGGGCACTTTTTAGCTAAAATCATCCTACAGGGCCTAACTGCATATGCTAAAGCCTGCCTATTTTGAATGGTGTAGTTGCCCCTGCAACCTCCAAAAATATCAGTATTTACTTCCCCAATAACCTGCTAACTCACCCCTGAAATACATACTTATTCACCCTATTTTGTTAATTGGACTGATTTCTCATTTGAAATGCCCATTTTTGGGGGGCCAGAAATGTGCGTCTTTAAAAGGTGATTTCTACGATACCCCACTTTTACGCGTCGGACCTCAACTTTTCCCGTAAACGCAGAAAAACCGCAATTTTCAGGAGAAACGAGACAGACATCCCCTCCCTCTGCCACCCACCCGCCCAACTGAAAGCCAGCCATTAGACATGCACAGATAGTTCTGAGGGTCTGTCTGTGATGTCATAAAGTGCCTGCTGATCAATGGGCAGCTTTCTGATTGGCTGCTGTATTTGATTGACAGATGGAAGCTGGCAGCTGATTGGCTGTCTAGCCTAAAGTGCTTTACACACCTCCCTGATGGTACCACTGGTTAAGACTCCACCTCAGCTCATTGGGTAATGAAAAATTTAGAACAATTGATGGATGAAAGCAGGCAGGTCGGCCATTTTGGGACGCTCTCATTGGACTTGTTTAATGCAATGCACCTTTATATTTTCACATGTATTCGCTTCATGCTGTAACCACTGTGCATAAAAATTTGGAAACATGGCATACAGTGTATCATTTGGTGTCTAAGTCATGTTTCTCTTATTTTCCCTTCCCAGATACAAGCCCGTTTGAGTGTTTGGGGCACTTTTTAGCTAAAATCATCCTACAGGGCCTAACTGCATATGCTAAAGCCTGCCTATTTTGAAGGGTGTAGTTGCCCCTGCAACCTCCAAAAATATCAGGATTTACTTCCCCAATAACCTGCTAACTCACCCCTGAAATACATACTTATTCACCCTATTTTGTTAATTGGACTCATTTCTCATTTGAAATGCCCATTTTTGGGGGGAAAGAAATGTGCATCTTTAAAAGGTGATTTCTATGATACCCCACTTTTGCGCGTCGGACCTCAACTTTTCCGGTAAACGCAGAAAAACCGCAATTTTCAGGAGAAACGAGACAGACATCCCCTCCCTCTGCCACCCACCCGCCCAACTGACAGCCAGCCATTAGACATGCACAGATAGTTCTGAGGGTCTGTCTGTGATGTCATAAAGGGCCTGCTGATCAATGGGCAGCTTTCTGATTGGCTGCTGTATTTGATTGACAGATGGAAGCTGGCAGCTGATCTGCTGTCTAGCCTAAAGTGCTTTACACACCTCCCTGATGGTACCACTGGCTAAGACTCCACCTCAGCTCATTGGGTAATGAAAAAATTAGAACAATTGATGGATGAAAGCAGGCAGGCCGGCCATTTTGGGACGCTCATTGGACTTGTTTAATGCAATGCACCTTTGTATATTCACATGCATTCGCTTCATGCTGTAACCACTGTGCATAAAAATTTGGAAACATGGCATACAGTATATCATTTGGTGTCTAAGTCATGTTTCCCATATTTTCCCTTCCCAGATACAAGCCCGTTTGAGTGTTTGGGGCACTTTTTATCTAAAATCATCCTACAGGGCCTAACTGCATATGCTAAAGCCTGCCTATTTTGAATGGTGTAGTGGCCCCTGCAACCTCCAAAAATATGAGGACTTACTTCCGCAATAACCTGCTAACTCACCCCTGAAATACATACTTATTCACCCTATTTTGTTCATTGGATTCATTTCTCATTTGAAATGCCCATTTTTGGGGGGCCAGAAATGTGCGTCTTTAAAAGGTGATTTATACGCCAGCCATTAGACATGCGCAGGTTGTTCTGAGGGTCTGTCTGTGATGTCATAAAGGGCCTGCTGATCAATGGGCAGCTTTCAAATTGGCTGCTGTATTTGATTGACAGATGGAAGCTGGCAGCTGATTGGCTGTCTAGCCTAAAGTGCTTTACACACCTCCCTGATGATACCACTGGCTAAGACTCCACCTCAGCTCATTGGGTAATGAAAAATTTAGAACAATTGATGGATGAAAGCAGGCAGGCCGGCCATTTTGGGACGCTCAGTGGACTTGTTTAATGCAATGCACCTTTGTATATTCACATGCATTCGCTTCATGCTGTAACCACTGTGCATAAAAATTTGGAAACATAGCATACAGTGTATCATTTGGTGTCTAAGTCATGTTTCCCATATTTTCCCTTCCCAGATACAAGCCCGTTTGAGTGTTTGGGGCACTTTTTAGCTAAAATCATCCTACAGGGCCTAACTGCAAATGCTAAAGCCTGCCTATTTTGAATGGTGTAGTGGCCCCTGCAACCTCCAAAAATATCAGGACTTACTTCCCCAATAACCTGCTAACTCACCCCTGAAATACATACTTATTCACCCAATTTTGTTCATTGGACTCATTTCTCATTTTAAATGCCCATTTTTGGGGGGCCAGAAATGTGCGTCATTAAAAGTTGATTTCTACGATACCCCAGTTTTGCGCGTCGGATCTCAACTTTTCCCGTAATTGCAGAAAAACCGCAATTTTCAGGAGAAACGAGACAGACATCCCCTCCCTCTGCCACCCACCCGCCCAACTGAAAGCCAGCCATTAGACATGCACAGATAGTTCTGAGGGTCTGTCTGTGATGTCATAAAGGGCCTGCTGATCAATGGGCAGCTTTCTGATTGGCTTCTGTATTTGATTGACAGATGGAAGCTGGCAGCTGATTGGCTGTCTAGCCTAAAGTGCTTTACACACCTCCCTGATGGTACCACTGGCTAAGACTCCACCTCAGCTTATTGGGTAATGAAAAATTTAGAACAATTGATGGATGAAAGCAGGCAGGCCGGCCATTTTGGGACGCTCATTGGACTTGTTTAATGCAATGCACCTTTGTATTTTCACATGCATTCGCTTCATGCTGTAACCACTGTGCATAAAAATTTGGAAACATGGCATACAGTGTATTATTTGGTGTCTAAGTCATATTTCCCATATTTTCCCTTCCCAGATACAAGCCCGTTTGAGTGTTTGGGGCACTTTTTAGCTAAAATCATCCTACAGGGCCTAACTGCATATGCTAAAGCCTGCCTATTTTGAATGGTGTAGTTGCCCCTGCAACCTCCAAAAATATCAGGATTTACTTCCCCAATAACCTGCTAACTCACCCCTGAAATACATACTTATTCACCCTATTTTGTTAATTGGACTGATTTCTCATTTGAAATGCCCATTTTTGGGGGGCCAGAAATGTGCGTCTTTAAAAGGTGATTTCTACGATACCCCACTTTTACGCGTCGGACCTCAACTTTTCCCGTAAACGCAGAAAAACCGCAATTTTCAGGAGAAACGAGACAGACATCCCCTCCCTCTGCCACCCACCCGCCCAACTGAAAGCCAGCCATTAGACATGCACAGATAGTTCTGAGGGTCTGTCTCTGATGTCATAAAGGGCCTGCTGATCAATGGGCAGCTTTCTGATTGGCTGCTGTATTTGATTGACAGATGGAAGCTGGCAGCTGATTGGCTGTCTAGCCTAAAGTGCTTTACACACCTCCCTGATGGTACCAGTGGCTAAGACTCCACCTCAGCTCATTGGGTAATGAAAAATTTAGAACAATTGATGGATGAAAGCAGGCAGGCCGGCCATTTTGGGACGCTCATTGGACTTGTTTAATGCAATGCACCTTTGTATTTTCACATGTATTCGCTTCATGCTGTAACCACTGTGCATAAAAATTTGGAAACATGGCATACAGTGTATCATTTGGTGTCTAAGTCATGTTTCCCATATTTTCCCTTCCCAGATACAAGCCCGTTTGAGTGTTTGGGGCACTTTTTATCTAAAATCATCCTACAGGGCCTAACTGCATATGCTAAAGCCTACCTATTCTGAATGGTGTAGTTGCCCCTGCAACCTCCAAAAATATCAGTATTTACTTCCCCAATAACCTGCTAACTCACCCCTGAAATACATACTTATTCATTCTATTTTGTTAATTGGACTCATTTCTCATTTGAAATGCCCATTTTTTGGGGGCCAGAAATGTGCGTCTTTAAAAGGTGATTTCTACGATACCCCACTTTTGCGCGTCGGACCTCAACTTTTCCCGTAAACGCAGAAAAACCGCAATTTTCAGGAGAAACGAGACAGACATCCCCTCCCTCTGCCACCCACCCGCCCAACTGACAGCCAGCCATTAGACATGCACAGATAGTTCTGAGGGTCTGTCTGTGATGTCATAAAGGGCCTGCTGATCAATGGGCAGCTTTCTGATTGGCTGCTGTATTTGATTGACAGATGGAAGCTGGCAGCTGATTGGCTGTCTAGCCTAAAGTGCTTTACACACCTCCCTGATGGTACCACTGGCTAAGACTCCACCTCAGCTCATTGGGTAATGAAAAATTTAGAACAATTGATGGATGAAAGCAGGCAGGCCGGCCATTTTGGGACGCTCATTGGACTTGTTTAATGCAATGCACCTTTGTATATTCACATGCATTCGCTTCATGCTGTAACCACTGTGCATAAAAATTTGGAAACATGGCATACAGTGTATCATTTGGTGTCTAAGTCATGTTTCCCATATTTTCCCTTCCCAGATACAAGCCCGTTTGTGTGTTTGGGGCAATTTTTAGCTAAAATCATCCTACAGGGCCTAACTGCATATGCTAAAGCCTGCCTATTTTGAATGGTGTAGTGGCCCCTGCAACCTCCAAAAATATCAGGACTTACTTCCCCAATAACCTGCTAACTCACCCCTGAAATACATACTTATTCACCCTATTTTGTTCATTGGACTCATTTCTCATTTGAAATGCCCATTTTTGGGGGGCCAGAAATGTGCGTCTTTAAAAGGTGATTTCTACGATACCCCAATTTTGCGCTTCGGACCTCAACTTTTCCCGTAAATGCAGAAAAAACGCAATTTTCAGGAGAAACGAGACAGACATCCCCTCCCTCTACCACCCACCCGCCCAACTGACAGCCAGCCATTAGACATGCACAGATAGTTCTGAGGGTCTGTCTGTGATGTCATAAAGGGCCTGCTGATCAATGGGCAGCTTTCTGATTGGCTGCTGTATTTGATTGACAGATGGAAGCTGGCAGCTGATTGGCTGTCTAGCCTAAAGTGCTTTACACTCCTCCCTAATGGTACCACTTGCTAAGACTCCACCTCAGCTCATTGGGTAATGAAAAATTAAGAACAATTGATGGATGAAAGCAGGCAGGCCGGCCATTTTGGGACGCTCATTGGACTTGTTTAATGCAATGCACCCTTGTATATTCACATGCATTCGCTTCATGCTGTAACCACTGTGCATAAAAATTTGGAAACATGGCATACAGTGTATCATTTGGTGTCTAAGTCATGTTTCCCATATTTTCCCTTACCAGATACAAGCCCGTTTGATTGTTTGGGGCACTTTTTAGCTAAAATCATTCTACAGGGCCTAACTGCATATGCTAAAGCCTGCCTATTTTGAATGGTGTAGTGGCCCCTGCAACCTTCAAAAATATCAGGACTTACTTCCCCAATAACCTGCTAACTCACCCCTGAAATACATACTTATTCACCCTATTTTGTTCATTGGACTCATTTCTCATTTGAAATGCCCATTTTTGGGGGGCCAGAAATGTGCGTCTTTAAAATGTGATTTTTACGATATCCCACTTTTGCGCGTCGGACCTCAACTTTTCCCGTAAACGCAGAAAAACCGCAATTTTCAGGAGAAATGAGACAGACATCCCCTCCCTCTGCTACCCACCCGCCCAACTGAAAGCCAGCCATTAGACATGCACAGATAGTTCTGAGGGTCTGTCTGTGATGTCATAAAGGGCCTGCTGATCAATGGGCAGCTTTCTGATTGGCTGCTGTATTTGATTGACAGATGGAAGCTGGCAGCTGATTGGCTGTCTAGCCTAAAGTGCTTTACACACCTCCCTGATGGTACCAGTGGCTAAGACTCCACCTCAGCTCATTGGGTAATGAAAAATTTAGAACAATTGATGGATGAAAGCAGGCAGGCCGGCCATTTTGGGACGCTCATTGGACTTGTTTAATGCAATGCACCTTTGTATATTCACATGCATTCGCTTCATGCTGTAACCACTGTGCCTAAAAATTTGGAAACATGGCATACAGTGTATCATTTGGTGCCTAAGTCATGTTTCCCATATTTTCCCTTCCCAGATACAAGCCCGTTTCAGTGTTTGGGGCACTTTTTAGCTAAAATCATCCTACAGGGCCTAACTGCATATGCTAAAGCCTGCCTATTTTGAATGGTGTAGTGGCCCCTGCAACCTCCAAAAATATCAGGACTTACTTCCCCAATAACCTGCTAACTCACCCCTTAAATACATACTTATTCACCCTATTTTGTTCATTGGACTCATTTCTCATTTGAAATGCCCATTTTTGGGGGGCCAGAAATGTGCGTCTTTAAAAGGTGATTTATACGATACCCCACTTTTGCGCGTCGGACCTCAACTTTTCCCGTAAACGCAGAAAAACCGCAATTTTCAGGAGAAACGAGACAGACATCCCCTCCCTCTGCCACCCACCCGCCCAACTGACAGCCAGCTATTAGACATGCGCAGATGGTTCTGAGGGTCTGTCTGTGATGTCATAAAGGGCCTGCTGATCAATGGGCAGCTTTTAAATTGGCTTCTGTATTTGATTGACAGATGGAAGCTGGCAGCTGATTGGCTGTCTAGCCATTAAGTGCTTTACACACCTCCCTGATGGTACCACTCGCTAAGACTCCACCTCAGCTCATTGGGTAATGAAAAATTTAGAACAATTGATGGATGAAAGCAGGCAGGCCGGCCATTTTGGGACGCTCATTGGACTTGTTTAATGCAATGCACCTTTGTATTTTCACATGCATTCGCTTCATGCTGTAACCACTGTGCATAAAAATTTGGAAACATGGCATACAGTGTATCATTTGGTGTCTAAGTCATGTTTCCCATATTTCCCCTTCCCAGATACAAGCCCGTTTGAGTGTTTGGGGCACTTTTTAGCTAAAATCATCCTACAGGGCCTAACTGCATATGCTAAAGCCTGCCTATTTTGAATGGTGTAGTGGCCCCTGCAACCTCCAAAAATATCAGGACTTACTTCCCCAATAACCTGCTAACTCACCCCTGAAATACATACTTATTCACCCTATTTTGTTCATTGGACTCATTTCTCATTTGAAATGCCCATTTTTGGGGGGCCAGAAATGTGCGTCTTTAAAATGTGATTTTTACGATATCCCACTTTTGCGCGTCGGACCTCAACTTTTCCCGTAAACGCAGAAAAAACGCAATTTTCAGGAGAAACGAGACAGACATCCCCTCCCTCTGCTACCCACCCGCCCAACTGAAAGCCAGCCATTAGACATGCACAGATAGTTCTGAGGGTCTGTCTGTGATGTCATAAAGGGCCTGCTGATCAATGGGCAGCTTTCTGATTGACTGCTGTATTTGATTGACAGATGGAAGCTGGCAGCTGATTGGCTGTCTAGCCTAAAGTGCTTTACATACCTCTCTGATGGTACCACTGGCTAAGACTCCACCTCAGCTCATTGGGTAATGAAAAATTTAGAACAATTGATGGATGAAAGCAGGCAGGCCGGCCATTTTGGGAAGCTAATTGGACTTGTTTAATGCAATGCACCCTTGTATTTTCACATGCATTCGCTTCATGCTGTAACCACTGTGCATACAAATTTGGAAACATGGCATACAGTGTATCATTTGGTGTCTAAATCATGTTTCCCATGTTTTTCCTTCCCAGATACTAGCCCGTTTGAGTGTTTGGGGCAATTTTTAGCTAAAATCATCCTACAGGGCCTAACTGCATATGCTAAAGCCTGCCTATTTTGAATGGTGTAGTTGCCCCTGTAACCTCCAAAAATATCAGGACTTACTTCCCCAATAACCTGCTAACTCACCCCTGAAATACATACTTATTCACCCTATTTTGTTAATTGGACTCATTTTTCATTTAAAATGCCCATTTTTGGGGGGCCAGAAATGTGCGTCTTTAAAAGGTGATTTCTACGATACCCCAATTTTGCACGTCGGACCTCAACTTTTCCCGTAACTGCAGAAAAACCGCAATTTTCAGGAGAAACGAGACAGACATCCCCTCCCTCTACCACCCACCCACCCAACTGACAGCCAGCCATTAGACATGCACAGATAGTTCTGAGGGTCTGTCTGTGATGTCATAAAGGGCCTGCTGATCAATGGGCAGCTTTCTGATTGGCTGCTGTATTTGATTGACAGATGGAAGCTGGCAGCTGATTGGCTGTCTAGCCTAAAGTGCTTTACACACCTCCCTGATGGTACCACTGGCTAAGACTCCACCTCAGCTCATTGGGTTATGAAAAATTTAGAACAATTGATGGATGAAAGCAGGCAGGCCGGCCATTTTGGGACGCTCAGTGGACTTGTTTAATGCAATGCCCCTTTGTATATTCACATGCATTCGCTTTATGCTGTAACCACTGTGCAAAAAAATTTGGAAACATGGCATACAGTGTATCATTTGGTGTCTAAGTCATGTTTCCCATATTTTCCCTTCCCAGATACAATCCCGTTTGAGTGTTTGGGGCACTTTTTAGCTAAAATCATCCTACAGGGCCTAACTGCATATGCTAAAGCCTGCCTATTTTGAATGGTGTAGTGGCCCCTGCAACCTCCAAATATATCAGGACTTACTTCCCCAATAACCTGCTAACTCACCCCTGAAATACATACTTATTCACCCTATTTTGTTTATTCGACTCATTTCTCATTTGAAATGCCCTTTTTTGGGGGGCCAGAAATGTGCGTCTTTAAAAGGTGATTTATACGATACCCCACTTTTGCGCGTCGGACTTTAACTTTTCCCGTAAACGCAGAAAAAACGCAATTTTCAGGAGAAACGAGACAGACATCCCCTCCCTCTGCCACCCACCCGCCCAACTGACAGCCAGCCATTAGACATGCGCAGGTAGTTCTGAGGGTCTGTCTGTGATGTCATAAAGGGCCTGCTGATCAATGGGCAGCTTTCAAATTGGCTGCTGTATTTGATTGACAGATGGAAGCTGGCAGCTGATTGGCTGTCTAGCCTAAAGTGCTTTACACACCTCCCTGATGGTACCACTCGCTAAGACTCCACCTCAGCTCATTGGGTAATGAAAAATTTAGAACAATTGATGGATGAAAGCAGGCAGGCCGGCCATTTTGGGACGCTCATTGGACTTGTTTAATGCAATGCACCCTTGTATTTTCACATGCATTTGCTTCATGCTGTAACCACTGTGCATAAAAATTTGGAAACATGGCATACAGTGTATCATTTGGTGTCTAAATCATGTTTCCCATGTTTTTCCTTCCCAGATACTAGCCCGTTTGAGTGTTTGGGGCACTTTTTAGCTAAAATCATCCTATGGGGCCTAACTGCATATGCTAAAGCCTGCCTATTTTGAATGGTCTAGTGGCCCCTGCAACCTCCAAAAATATCAGGACTTACTTCCCCAATAACCTGCTAACTCACCCCTGAAATACATACTTATTCACCCAATTTTGTTCATTGGACTCATTTCTCATTTTAAATGCCCATTTTTGGGGGGCCAGAAATGTGCGTCTTTAAAAGTTGATTTCTACGATACCCCAGTTTTACGCGTCGGACCTCAACTTTTCCCGTAATTGCAGAAAAACCGCAATTTTCAGGAGAAACGAGACAGACATCCCCTCCCTCTGCCACCCACCCGCCCAACTGAAAGCCAGCCATTAGACATGCACAGATAGTTCTGAGGGTCTGTCTGTGATGTCATAAAGGGCCTGCTGATCAATGGGCAGCTTTCTGATTGGCTGCTGTATTTGATTGACAGATGGAAGCTGGCAGCTGATTGGCTGTTTAGCCTAAAGTGCTTTACACACCTCCCTGATGGTACCACTGGCTAAGACTCCACCTCAGCTCATTGGGTAATGAAAAATTTAGAACAATTGATGGATGAAAGCAGGCAGGCCGGCCATTTCGGGACGCTCATTGGACTTGTTTAATGCAATGCACATTTGTATTTTCACATGCATTCGCTTCATGCAGTAACCACTGTGCATAAAAATTTGGAAACATGGCATACAGTGTATTATTTGGTGTCTAAGTCATGTTTCCCATACTGGCCCTTTTGAGTGTTTGGGGCACTTTTTAGCTAAAATCATCCTACAGGGCCTAACTGCATATGCTAAAGCCTGCCTATTTTGAATGGTGTAGTTGCCCCTGCAACCTCCAAAAATATCAGTATTTACTTCCCCAATAACCTGCTAACTCACCCCTGAAATACATACTTATTCACCCTATTTTGTTAATTGGACTGATTTCTCATTTGAAATGCCCATTTTTGGGGGGCCAGAAATGTGCGTCTTTAAAAGGTGATTTCTACGATACCCCACTTTTACGCGTCGGACCTCAACTTTTCCCGTAAACGCAGAAAAACCGCAATTTTCAGGAGAAACGAGACAGACATCCCCTCCCTCTGCCACCCACCCGCCCAACTGAAAGCCAGCCATTAGACATGCACAGATAGTTCTGAGGGTCTGTCTGTGATGTCATAAAGTGCCTGCTGATCAATGGGCAGCTTTCTGATTGGCTGCTGTATTTGATTGACAGATGGAAGCTGGCAGCTGATTGGCTGTCTAGCCTAAAGTGCTTTACACACCTCCCTGATGGTACCACTGGTTAAGACTCCACCTCAGCTCATTGGGTAATGAAAAATTTAGAACAATTGATGGATGAAAGCAGGCAGGTCGGCCATTTTGGGACGCTCTCATTGGACTTGTTTAATGCAATGCACCTTTGTATTTTCACATGTATTCGCTTCATGCTGTAACCACTGTGCATAAAAATTTGGAAACATGGCATACAGTGTATCATTTGGTGTCTAAGTCATGTTTCCCTTATTTTCCCTTCCCAGATACAAGCCCGTTTGAGTGTTTGGGGCACTTTTTAGCTAAAATCATCCTACAGGGCCTAACTGCATATGCTAAAGCCTGCCTATTTTGAAGGGTGTAGTTGCCCCTGCAACCTCCAAAAATATCAGGATTTACTTCCCCAATAACCTGCTAACTCACCCCTGAAATACATACTTATTCACCCTATTTTGTTAATTGGACTCATTTCTCATTTGAAATGCCCATTTTTGGGGGGAAAGAAATGTGCATCTTTAAAAGGTGATTTCTATGATACCCCACTTTTGCGCGTCGGACCTCAACTTTTCCGGTAAACGCAGAAAAACCACAATTTTCAGGAGAAACGAGACAGACATCCCCTCCCTCTGCCACCCACCCGCCCAACTGACAGCCAGCCATTAGACATGCACAGATAGTTCTGAGGGTCTGTCTGTGATGTCATAAAGGGCCTGCTGATCAATGGGCAGCTTTCTGATTGGCTGCTGTATTTGATTGACAGATGGAAGCTGGCAGCTGATCTGCTGTCTAGCCTAAAGTGCTTTACACACCTCCCTGATGGTACCACTGGCTAAGACTCCACCTCAGCTCATTGGGTAATGAAAAAATTAGAACAATTGATGGATGAAAGCAGGCAGGCCGGCCATTTTGGGACGCTCATTGGACTTGTTTAATGCAATGCACCTTTGTATATTCACATGCATTCGCTTCATGCTGTAACCACTGTGCATAAAAATTTGGAAACATGGCATACAGTATATCATTTGGTGTCTAAGTCATGTTTCCCATATTTTCCCTTCCCAGATACAAGCCCGTTTGAGTGTTTGGGGCACTTTTTATCTAAAATCATCCTACAGGGCCTAACTGCATATGCTAAAGCCTGCCTATTTTGAATGGTGTAGTGGCCCCTGCAACCTCCAAAAATATGAGGACTTACTTCCGCAATAACCTGCTAACTCACCCCTGAAATACATACTTATTCACCCTATTTTGTTCATTGGATTCATTTCTCATTTGAAATGCCCATTTTTGGGGGGCCAGAAATGTGCGTCTTTAAAAGGTGATTTATACGCCAGCCATTAGACATGCGCAGGTTGTTCTGAGGGTCTGTCTGTGATGTCATAAAGGGCCTGCTGATCAATGGGCAGCTTTCAAATTGGCTGCTGTATTTGATTGACAGATGGAAGCTGGCAGCTGATTGGCTGTCTAGCCTAAAGTGCTTTACACACCTCCCTGATGATACCACTGGCTAAGACTCCACCTCAGCTCATTGGGTAATGAAAAATTTAGAACAATTGATGGATGAAAGCAGGCAGGCCGGCCATTTTGGGACGCTCAGTGGACTTGTTTAATGCAATGCACCTTTGTATATTCACATGCATTCGCTTCATGCTGTAACCACTGTGCATAAAAATTTGGAAACATAGCATACAGTGTATCATTTGGTGTCTAAGTCATGTTTCCCATATTTTCCCTTCCCAGATACAAGCCCGTTTGAGTGTTTGGGGCACTTTTTAGCTAAAATCATCCTACAGGGCCTAACTGCAAATGCTAAAGCCTGCCTATTTTGAATGGTGTAGTGGCCCCTGCAACCTCCAAAAATATCAGGACTTACTTCCCCAATAACCTGCTAACTCACCCCTGAAATACATACTTATTCACCCAATTTTGTTCATTGGACTCATTTCTCATTTTAAATGCCCATTTTTGGGGGGCCAGAAATGTGCGTCATTAAAAGTTGATTTCTACGATACCCCAGTTTTGCGCGTCGGATCTCAACTTTTCCCGTAATTGCAGAAAAACCGCAATTTTCAGGAGAAACGAGACAGACATCCCCTCCCTCTGCCACCCACCCGCCCAACTGAAAGCCAGCCATTAGACATGCACAGATAGTTCTGAGGGTCTGTCTGTGATGTCATAAAGGGCCTGCTGATCAATGGGCAGCTTTCTGATTGGCTTCTGTATTTGATTGACAGATGGAAGCTGGCAGCTGATTGGCTGTCTAGCCTAAAGTGCTTTACACACCTCCCTGATGGTACCACTGGCTAAGACTCCACCTCAGCTTATTGGGTAATGAAAAATTTAGAACAATTGATGGATGAAAGCAGGCAGGCCGGCCATTTTGGGACGCTCATTGGACTTGTTTAATGCAATGCACCTTTGTATTTTCACATGCATTCGCTTCATGCTGTAACCACTGTGCATAAAAATTTGGAAACATGGCATACAGTGTATTATTTGGTGTCTAAGTCATATTTCCCATATTTTCCCTTCCCAGATACAAGCCCGTTTGAGTGTTTGGGGCACTTTTTAGCTAAAATCATCCTACAGGGCCTAACTGCATATGCTAAAGCCTGCCTATTTTGAATGGTGTAGTTGCCCCTGCAACCTCCAAAAATATCAGGATTTACTTCCCCAATAACCTGCTAACTCACCCCTGAAATACATACTTATTCACCCTATTTTGTTAATTGGACTGATTTCTCATTTGAAATGCCCATTTTTGGGGGGCCAGAAATGTGCGTCTTTAAAAGGTGATTTCTACGATACCCCACTTTTATGCGTCGGACCTCAACTTTTCCCGTAAACGCAGAAAAACCGCAATTTTCAGGAGAAACGAGACAGACATCCCCTCCCTCTGCCACCCACCCGCCCAACTGAAAGCCAGCCATTAGACATGCACAGATAGTTCTGAGGGTCTGTCTGTGATGTCATAAAGGGCCTGCTGATCAATGGGCAGCTTTCTGATTGGCTGCTGTATTTGATTGACAGATGGAAGCTGGCAGCTGATTGGCTGTCTAGCCTAAAGTGCTTTACACACCTCCCTGATGGTACCAGTGGCTAAGACTCCACCTCAGCTCATTGGGTAATGAAAAATTTAGAACAATTGATGGATGAAAGCAGGCAGGCCGGCCATTTTGGGACGCTCATTGGACTTGTTTAATGCAATGCACCTTTGTATTTTCACATGTATTCGCTTCATGCTGTAACCACTGTGCATAAAAATTTGGAAACATGGCATACAGTGTATCATTTGGTGTCTAAGTCATGTTTCCCATATTTTCCCTTCCCAGATACAAGCCCGTTTGAGTGTTTGGGGCACTTTTTATCTAAAATCATCCTACAGGGCCTAACTGCATATGCTAAAGCCTACCTATTCTGAATGGTGTAGTTGCCCCTGCAACCTCCAAAAATATCAGTATTTACTTCCCCAATAACCTGCTAACTCACCCCTGAAATACATACTTATTCATTCTATTTTGTTAATTGGACTCATTTCTCATTTGAAATGCCCATTTTTTGGGGGCCAGAAATGTGCGTCTTTAAAAGGTGATTTCTACGATACCCCACTTTTGCGCGTCGGACCTCAACTTTTCCCGTAAACGCAGAAAAACCGCAATTTTCAGGAGAAACGAGACAGACATCCCCTCCCTCTGCCACCCACCCGCCCAACTGACAGCCAGCCATTAGACATGCACAGATAGTTCTGAGGGTCTGTCTGTGATGTCATAAAGGGCCTGCTGATCAATGGGCAGCTTTCTGATTGGCTGCTGTATTTGATTGACAGATGGAAGCTGGCAGCTGATTGGCTGTCTAGCCTAAAGTGCTTTACACACCTCCCTGATGGTACCACTGGCTAAGACTCCACCTCAGCTCATTGGGTAATGAAAAATTTAGAACAATTGATGGATGAAAGCAGGCAGGCCGGCCATTTTGGGACGCTCATTGGACTTGTTTAATGCAATGCACCTTTGTATATTCACATGCATTCGCTTCATGCTGTAACCACTGTGCATAAAAATTTGGAAACATGGCATACAGTGTATCATTTGGTGTCTAAGTCATGTTTCCCATATTTTCCCTTCCCAGATACAAGCCCGTTTGAGTGTTTGGGGCACTTTTTAGCTAAAATCATCCTACAGGGCCTAACTGCAAATGCTAAAGCCTGCCTATTTTGAATGGTGTAGTGGCCTCTGCAACCTCCAAAAATATGAGGACTTACTTCCGCAATAACCTGCTAACTCACCCCTGAAATACATACTTATTCACCCTATTTTGTTCATTGGACTCATTTCTCATTTGAAATGCCCATTTTTGGGGGCCAGAAATGTGCGTCTTTAAAAGGTGATTTATACTGATAAGTCGGGAATAAATCCACTGTTAAGTTCGAGGATAAATAAATGGCACGTAATTACATATTTATCCAAAATAATATATTATACAATATTGCTTAATTCCTAGACAGACAGAACAGAACAGCACAGCATGAAGTGTGGCGTGTGGAGAAGGAGTGTGAGAAGGAGGCGGGGCAGGCCCCAGCCCTCCTCCCTCCTGCTGTCGTCACATCATCCAATTTATACTTTTTAAACTATGGCCACAAATAGTATGGGGGTGATTTCATATATGGTGATAATGCTGACTATTTAAATCATTACATATATGGAAGAACGTATTTAGTACTTGTCAGCAGTTCTTGTTGGCTCTCTGACGTAAACATGTTGTAATTAGAGTATACATTTTCAGCTATACATTCACTTCACGATCTCTTCTATTGACAGCAACAGGTGATAGTAGCTTCAAAATAGATTGAGCTGGTAGTCTTTGATTGATGACAACAGATGATAGTGGCTTGCAATTACGATATGTCACATGGATAAGTCCTTGGATACGTATACTGATTAACTATATTGTTTATTAACTTGAAATCTTCAACTTGTGTGGAAATATAACTTTGTCCCATCCTAACAGTTCCTCCTGTTTTTCCCACAAATGAAGATTTATAGTTGAGAGGACTTCTTTAGATACAGGTGACATCTCTGGATCCAGATGATCAGTTTGAAGTACTCAGAGAAACTTCTGTAATCTTGGAGCACAATGCATTAATAATCGTGTAACCTATTGTCTTGATTCATAAACCATTTTATTAGAATCTTACTAAGAATCTTACTTAGAATAAACCCATTGCATTATTCTTTATGTAGAATCAGCTTCATCCCTTAATGTATAATTATCGGTCTCAAAAATATAAAATTATCTCTATAAATGAGCATCTTTCTTATGGATACCATATGTTCAGCTAAGTGTAAGTGAAAAGAAAATTGTTAATTATCACCCTATCTTTTCATCATTGTATCAATTATATAGTCAATCAATAGATATTAGTAATATTATCAGTATGTAGGAACAATACGAATATGATAGACTGTCGACTAATATCTTAGACTATTATACACATTAAACCAGTGTCATTAGCTTTAAATTACTTTTCTCTTCATTGAACCTTAAATCGTGAATTCACTTATAATATCGAATAGTTATTGTTTTTCTTAATCAAAGATGTTTTTCATTTAATTTAATGTCAGTAGTATGTTGCACTCCAGAGACAATAAGGCCATTGTACTTATAATCACTTAGTGTGATTGAGACAATGTAAATTCTCAAACTATAGCAATTTAATCTATATCTATAGTAAATCTAATTTTGTGTAACATTATCTACGTCAGTAACCCTAGCTATGTGCAATGAACACAGACTAGAGAAGCTATTGGTAATACCAGGAAACTTGAACCGAATATCCAACGCTCACACCCACGCTCCAGGATTGGACAGCCTTTTCTGCCTTTTCTACATGTATTTTTTATTTTTATTTAGAGCATGGAGTTCCAATGTGCTACAGTACTGGGTCTTATCTCAGATCTTCTCAGACCCTAAATAAGAATTCCACTTACTGTGTGTGGTTCTCCATTCTACCTTCCATCTGTTTTGACGGAGACCCAAATTTGGGTTCTGGCTTGCCCTATATGTGAGCACACGTGATCTTCACGGCACACACTATTGTCCTGAGGTGTAGTCTGTGAACAGGTCACAATTCCCCACACTTACCAATAGTCGCTCTGAAATAAGACAATATTTCTTTAGTACATATAAAACTACCTTTTGACCATAGGATAATGTTTCACACAATAGATTTTATGTAAAATACTTCTGCAATCCTTATATCAACAGAGAATCCATCTTCCATTTCATAATGGATACTATTGTTACTGAATAACTTTTAATAATTGTCTCTGTACAGTGCAAATACAGTACTTACTATTTTATCCCCAATAGCAGTCTAGATGTTTCTATGAGGTAGCATAAGGCAAATCTTTTCTGTCTGACTATTTTGTAGATTTAACTTCATAATTTACATATTTTGGATTTTATCTATAAAACATTTAATAACATATAATCAATAATGTCTCACACATGATAAGCCCTAAACAAGGAATCTTATCAAGGCATATATACTTATTAAATAACACTTAGACATTAATTTTTCCATTGGTGTTATGTAAATAACCATTATTTGAATGTGCATGGTTATTGTATAACAAAATAAAATATTGAAAACTGCACAGCAGCAGTTATGTCATTATAAAACTAAAAATATATTTATTACATATATCCCCTGTTTGTTTGCACAATGGTTCGCCCATGGAGCAAACAAAACACTTAAGAAACATATATATATATTTTTTTTTAAAAACAATTAGCGTGTAATTAACCATATAAGTATAAAGGAGAAAATAATTATGAAACTTGGACATTATTCATACTATGGAAAAAGATTAATCCACTAGCATAGTTATAAACCAATTAATCAAGAGATTGCATACCACAGTTGTCAATATAGGCTATGACATAATTTCAAATATCAATGTTTGCTAGGAAGCGGTATTACAAGTAACTGTGAAGCTGTGATTAGTAGTGATGTTTCAACAGCTCTACTTAGTCTGAAGCCCTAGACTGGGCCCTTTGAGGTGCTATAAAACACTTGTGGCACCTTATAAATAAAATAATAATAATAATATTATATTATATCCCCATAGTGGTCCACCGGTGCCTGCAAGGTACTAGTCTTCACCTGTGGCCGCCACGGCTGGAAGGGCAAATTAGGTCCGCCCAAACTCCGTTGCAGCATGGATTTATCGTTATATACAAGGCACCCGTAGAGGCTATGAGGTCATAATTGGAAAACTGACTTAACCCACGAATGTTACAAAACAGAAATGAGCACACAAGCTACACCTGAGCAGCTGTGCTCACAGATACAAGAACAATGACAAATGAATAAGGCAAAACCCAGAAAACTTATCTGGAGAGAACATACAAACTAAACACAGAACATAAAAATTCAACAAAATCCTAAAACAGGAATGAGCCACTCTGTGGCTTGTAACAATGTATCAGTGTTCATATTAGGCTATGAAGGATAACATATGAAAAACAATAGTAATCCGTGTTTTGTTTTTACATTCTAAGCAATCTGTATACTAAGTCATTACACTAGTGCTAGTCTAAAATTATACCACTGAACTTTTAAGTACTGTCAGTTCTAATTAAATGCACACATAATGTGTGTTAGTGTACATATCACATATTTCTTGCTTTAAGGAAAAATTCTAGTAGAAATAATCAATGAAATATAAGAAATATCTTATCTGCAAACATAATGTAACTGTACTTTACTTGTGAATTTAAAAAGAGAACAGAAATAGCAGATTGTATTTCTACTTCACTGAGGAGACAGAAAAAACAAATGTTACTGTCACATAATGGTTTCAAAAACAAATGAAACATACAATATTAGATACTGATCAGATTTCTAAAAGAAAAAAAAAAAATTTCAAATTTAGCGCTATTGATCTTAAAGATGTTCTTGTAGCTAGCTTCAGCTTCCGTGCACGAGCAGCTGCTACGGATGTCACATGCTTTAACACAGAGAGACATCACTCAATTCACACACACTGGTACTAAAAATAGTGCAGCACCGTGACCTGTTTGACCTGAGTTCTGACATGCAGTTGGTTAGATCAGTACATGCTCACATGTTAAAACATTACACTTACTGAATGTTCAAATACAGTTAAGTAGTAAAATTCACCAAATGCATACGTAAGAATTAGGCATTCACATGAAACATTACAAATTACTTTAGACACATGACATAAACTTATGTCAAGATTTCTTAGATAATTTTAGTTTGTTACTTTTGAGCTCATGAGCATAACGCAATACATTTGACTGTTTATTGGTAAAGGGAAAAAAACTAAATAAAGATATAAATGTATTTTCCTGGCCAGGATACATTTTCCCATTTTACCAAATTGCAGACTTCAAACATAAGGCTTAATAGACATTTTTACTTTCTCAGATCATGTTGTTTGATCTGGGCACACATTTATGTATTCCTAGGATTTTAAAAACTTTAATTTCATTGTAACTAGTTACTTTAGTTGGCATGTTTTATCTGAATTTTTATACTGTCTGTCCTTAAGATACTTAATTTTATTCTTAATTGCTCTCAGTGTACATTATTTTATTAAGTTTTAAGCTAAGTTAATCTCTAACCTGTTATGATTATCTTAACACTTCTTCTTAAGTTACTGAAGTTTAATTTGCTTTATTAAAAAAACTGTATACCATATGTTACTTCAATTTAGAATAGGCTATAATTTTGATCTAGTTAATAGATGATTACTGAATTACCATATTCAGAACAATCCAGTTCAATATCCGAGCAAGACGTCTCTTGCTAAGACCTATATGAACTAGAATAAAACTTCAAGCTGATAGTCCCAGACATATCTCATCGAAGATTTGTAGGCTTTAAAAACCCGTACAAATGAAAGGCTTATATTTTATGACACAATAGTCATTGTACCTATCACATACTAGAGCTGACTTAACGTCACTCACTGCGATTAAATGACATCTATTTTCTTATCAGCCTATAACTACAGTTTTTATAATAAGTTTTCCAATTTAGAATAAGAATAAGCAATATCACATAATATAACATATATCGTGTTACATACCGTTCTCCACTAGACCACCTACTCCCCACATCGTGACTTATTAACCACATTACAGTAAATAAAAGGTACGCTTACCTTATTTGTGTGGAAAGTCACATATAAGTATGGAGCAGGCAGTCCAATGCAGAAGGCAGCAGCCGTCGGAGTCACCATTGATAAGTCGGGAATAAATCCACTGTTAAGTTCGAGGATAAATAAATGACACGTAATTACATATTTATCCAAAATAATATATTATACAATATTGCTTAATTCCTAGACAGACAGAACAGAACAGCACAGCATGAAGTGTGGCGTGTGGAGAAGGAGTGTGAGAAGGAGGCGGGGCAGGCCCCAGCCCTCCTCCCTCCTGCTGTCGTCACATCATCCAATTTATACTTTTTAAACTATGGCCACAAATAGTATGGGGGTGATTTCATATATGGTGATAATGCTGACTATTTAAATCATTACATATATGGAAGAACGTTTTTAGTACTTGTCAGCAGTTCTTGTTGGCTCTCTGACGTAAACATGTTGTAATTAGAGTATACATTTTCAGCTATACATTCACTTCACGATCTCTTCTATTGACAGCAACAGGTGATAGTAGCTTCAAAATAGATTGAGCTGGTAGTCTTTGATTGATGACAACAGATGATAGTAGCTTGCAATTACGATATGTCACATGGATAAGTCCTTGGATACGTATACTGATTAACTATATTGTTTATTAACTTGAAATCTTCAACTTGTGTGGAAATATAACTTTGTCCCATCCTAACAATACGATACCCCACTTTTGCGCGTCGGACCTCAACTTTTCCCGTAAACGCAGAAAAACCGCAATTTTCAGGAGAAACGAGACAGACATCCCCTCCCTCTGCCACCCACCCGCCCAACTGACAGCCAGCCATTAGACATGCGCAGGTAGTTCTGAGGGTCTGTCTGTGATGTCATAAAGGGCCTGCTGATCAATGGGCAGCTTTCAAATTGGCTGCTGTATTTGATTGACAGATGGAAGCTGGCAGCTGATTGGCTGTCTAGCCTAAAGTGCTTTACACACCTCCCTGATGATACCACTGGCTAATACTCCACCTCAGCTCATTGGGTAATGAAAAATTTAGAACAATTGATGGATGAAAGCAGGCAGGCCGGCCATTTTGGGACGCTCAGTGGACTTGTTTAATGCAATGCACCTTTGTATATTCACATGCATTCGCTTCATGCTGTAACCACTGTGCATAAAAATTTGGAAACATGGCATACAGTGTATCATTTGGTGTCTAAGTCATGTTTCCCATATTTTCCCTTCCCAGATACAAGCCCGTTTGAGTGTTTGGGGCACTTTTTAGCTAAAATCATCCTACAGGGCCTAACTGCAAATGCTAAAGCCTGCCTATTTTGAATGGTGTAGTGGCCCCTGCAACCTCCAAAAATATCAGGACTTACTTCCCCAATAACCTGCTAACTCACCCCTGAAATACATACTTATTCACCCAATTTTGTTCATTGGACTCATTTCTCATTTTAAATGCCCATTTTTGGGGGGCCAGAAATGTGCGTCTTTAAAAGTTGATTTCTACGATACCCCAGTTTTGCGCGTCGGACCTCAACTTTTCCCGTAATTGCAGAAAAACCGCAATTTTCAGGAGAAACGAGACAGACATCCCCTCCCTCTGCCACCCACCCGCCCGACTGAAAGCCAGCCATTAGACATGCACAGATATTTCTGAGGATCTGTCTGTGATGTCATAAAGGGCCTGCTGATCAATAGGCAGCTTTCTGATTGGCTACTGTATTTGATTGACAGATGGAAGCTGGCAGCTGATTGGCTGTCTAGCCTAAAGTGCTTTACACACCTCCCTGATGGTACCACTGGCTAAGACTCCACCTCAGCTCATTGGGTAATGAAAAATTTAGAACAATTGATGGATGAAAGCAGGCAGGCCGGCCATTTTGGGACGCTCATTGGACTTGTTTAATGCAATGCACCTTTGTATTTTCACATGCATTCGCTTCATGCTGTAACCACTGTGCATACAAATTTGGAAACATGGCATACAGTGTATCATTTGGTGTCTAAGTCATGTTTCCCATATTTTCCCTTCCCAGATACAAGCCCGTTAGAGTGTTTGGGGCACTTTTTAGCTAAAATCATCCTACAGGGCCTAACTGCAAATGCTAAAGCCTGCCTATTTTGAATGGTGTAGTGGCCCCTGCAACCTCCAAAAATATCAGGACTTACTTCCGCAATAACCTGCTAACTCACCCCTGAAATACATACTTATTCACCCTATTTTGTTCATTGGACTCATTTCTCATTTGAAATGCCCATTTTTGGGGGGCCAGAAATGTGCGTCTTTAAAAGGTGATTTATACGATACCCCACTTTTGCGCGTCGGACCTCAACTTTTCCCGTAAACGCAGAAAAACCGAAATTTTCAGGAGAAACGAGACAGACATCCCCTCCCTCTGCCACCCACCCGCCCAACTGACAGCCAGCCATTAGACATGCGCAGGTAGTTCTGAGGGTCTGTCTGTGATGTCATAAAGGGCCTGCTGATCAATGGGCAGCTTTCAAATTGGCTGCTGTATTTGATTGACAGATGGAAGCTGGCAGCTGATTGGCTGTCTAGCCTAAAGTGCTTTACACACCTCCCTGATGATACCACTGGCTAAGACTCCACCTCAGCTCATTGGGTAATGAAAAATTTAGAACAATTGATGGATGAAAGCAGGCAGGCCGGCCATTTTGGGACGCTCAGTGGACTTGTTTAATGCAATGCACCTTTGTATATTCACATGCATTCGCTTCATGCTGTAACCACTGTGCATAAAAATTTGGAAACATGGCATACAGTGTATCATTTGGTGTCTAAGTCATGTTTCCCATATTTTCCCTTCCCAGATACAAGCCCGTTTGAGTGTTTGGGGCACTTTTTAGCTAAAATCATCCTACAGGGCCTAACTGCAAATGCTAAAGCCTGCCTATTTTGAATGCTGTAGTGGCCCCTGCAACCTCCAAAAATATCAGGACTTACTTCCCCAATAACCTGCTAACTCACCCCTGAAATACATACTTATTCACCCAATTTTGTTCATTGGACTCATTTCTCATTTTAAATGCCCATTTTTGGGGGGCCAGAAATGTGCGTCATTAAAAGTTGATTTCTACGATACCCCAGTTTTGCGCGTCGGACCTCAACTTTTCCCGTAATTGCAGAAAAAACGCAATTTTCAGGAGAAACGAGACAGACATCCCCTCCCTCTGCCACCCACCCGCCCAACTGAAAGCCAGCCATTAGACATGCACAGATAGTTCTGAGGGTCTGTCTGTGATGTCATAAAGGGCCTGCTGATCAATGGGCAGCTTTCTGATTGGCTACTGTATTTGATTGACAGATGGAAGCTGGCAGCTGATTGGCTGTCTAGCCTAAAGTGCTTTAAACACCTCCCTGATGGTACCACTGGCTAAGACTCCACCTCAGCTCATTGGGTAATGAAAAATTTAGAACAATTGATGGATGAAAGCAGGCAGGCCGGCCATTTTGGGACGCTCATTGGACTTGTTTAATGCAATGCACCTTTGTATTTTCACATGCATTCGCTTCATGCTGTAACCACTGTGCATAAAAATTTGGAAACATGGCATACAGTGTATTATTTGGTGTCTAAGTCATATTTCCCATATTTTCCCTTCCCAGATACAAGCCCGTTTGAGTGTTTGGGGCACTTTTTAGCTAAAATCATCCTACAGGGCCTAACTGCATATGCTAAAGCCTGCCTATTTTGAATGGTGTAGTTGCCCCTGCAACCTCCAAAAATATCAGTATTTACTTCCCCAATAACCTGCTAACTCACCCCTGAAATACATACTTATTCACCCTATTTTGTTAATTGGACTCATTCCTCATTTGAAATGCCCATTTTTTGGGGGCCAGAAATGTGCGTCTTTAAAAGGTGATTTCTACGATACCCAACTTTTGCGCGTCGGACCTCAACTTTTCCCGTAAACGCAGAAAAACGCAATTTTCAGGAGAAACGAGACAGACATCCCCTCCCTCTGCCACCCACCCGCCCAACTGACAGCCAGCCATTAGACATGCACAAATAGTTCTGAGGGTCTGTCTGTGATGTTATAAAGGGCCTGCTGATCAATGGGCAGCTTTCTGATTGGCTGCTGTATTTGATTGACAGATGGAAGCTGGCAGCTGATTGGCTGTCTAGCCTAAAGTGCTTTACACACCTCCCTGATGGTACCACTGGCTAAGACTCCACCTCAGCTCATTGGGTAATGAAAAATTTAGAACAATTGATGGATGAAAGCAGGCAGGCCGGCCATTTTGGGACGCTCATTGGACTTGTTTAATGCAATGCACCTTTGTATATTCACATGCATTCGCTTCATGCTGTAACCACTGTGCATAAAAATTTGGAAACATGGCATACAGTGTATCATTTGGTGTCTAAGTCATGTTTCCCATATTTTCCCTTCCCAGATACAAGCCCGTTTGAGTGTTTGGGGCACTTTTTAGCTAAAATCATCCTACAGGGCCTAACTGCAAATGCTAAAGCCTGCCTATTTTGAATGGTGTAGTGGCCCCTGCAACCTCCAAAAATATGAGGACTTACTTCCGCAATAACCTGCTAACTCACCCCTGAAATACATACTTATTTACCCTATTTTGTTCATTGGACTCATTTCTCATTTGAAATGCCCATTTTTGGGGGGCCAGAAATGTGCGTCTTTAAAAGGTGATTTATACGATACCCCACTTTTGCGCGTCGGACCTCAACTTTTCCCGTAAACGCAGAAAAACCGCAATTTTCAGGAGAAACGAGACAGACATCCCCTCCCTCTGCCACCCACCCGCCCAACTGACAGCCAGCCATTAGACATGCGCAGGTAGTTCTGAGGGTCTGTCTGTGATGTCATAAAGGGCCTGCTGATCAATGGGCAGCTTTCAAATTGGCTGCTGTATTTGATTGACAGATGGAAGCTGGCAGCTGATTGGCTGTCTAGCCTAAAGTGCTTTACACACCTCCCTGATGATACCACTGGCTAAGACTCCACCTCAGCTCATTGGGTAATGAAAAATTTAGAACAATTGATGGATGAAAGCAGGCCGGCCATTTTGGGACGCTCAGTGGACTTGTTTAATGCAATGCACCTTTGTATATTCACATGCATTCGCTTCATGCTGTAACCACTGTGCATAAAAATTTGGAAACATGGCATACAGTGTATCATTTGGTGTCTAAGTCATGTTTCCCATATTTTCCCTTCCCAGATACAAGCCCGTTTGAGTGTTTGGGGCACTTTTTAGCTAAAATCATCCTACAGGGCCTAACTGCAAATGCTAAAGCCTGCCTATTTTGAATGGTGTAGTGGCCCCTGCAACCTCCAAAAATATCAGGACTTACTTCCCCAATAACCTGCTAACTGACCCCTGAAATACATACTTATTCACCCAATTTTGTTCATTGGACTCATTTCTCATTTTAAATGCCCATTTTTGGGGGGCCAGAAATGTGCGTCTTTAAAAGTTGATTTCTACGATACCCCAGTTTTGCGCGTCGGACCTCAACTTTTCCCGTAATTGCAGAAAAACCGCAATTTTCAGGAGAAACGAGACAGACATCCCCTCCCTCTGCCACCCACCCGCCCGACTGAAAGCCAGCCATTAGACATGCACAGATAGTTCTGAGGGTCTGTCTGTGATGTCATAAAGGGCCTGCTGATCAATAGGCAGCTTTCTGATTGGCTACTGTATTTGATTGACAGATGGAAGCTGGCAGCTGATTGGCTGTTTAGCCTAAAGTGCTTTACACACCTCCCTGATGGTACCACTGGCTAAGACTCCACCTCAGCTCATTGGGTAATGAAAAATTTAGAACAATTGATGGATGAAAGCAGGCAGGCCGGCCATTTTGGGACGCTCATTGGACTTGTTTAATGCAATGCACCTTTGTATTTTCACATGCATTCGCTTCATGCTGTAACCACTGTGCATAAAAATTTGGAAACATGGCATACAGTGTATCATTTGGTGTCTAAGTCATGTTTCCCATATTTTCCCTTCCCAGATACAAGCCCGTTTGAGTGTTTGGGGCACTTTTTAGCTAAAATCATCCTACAGGGCCTAACTGCAAATGCTAAAGCCTGCCTATTTTGAATGGTGTAGTGGCCCCTGCAACCTCCAAAAATATCAGGACTTACTTCCCCAATAACCTGCTAACTCACCCCTGAAATACATACTTATTCACCCTATTTTGTTAATTGGACTCATTTCTCATTTGAAATGCCCATTTTTTGGGGGCCAGAAATGTGCGTCTTTAAAAGGTGATTTCTACGATACCCCACTTTTGCGCGTCGGACCTCAACTTTTCCCGTAAACGCAGAAAAACCGCAATTTTCAGGAGAAACGAGACAGACATCCCCTCCCTCTGCCACCCACCCGCCCAACTGACAGCCAGCCATTAAACATGCACAGATAGTTCTGAGGGTCTGTCTGTGATGTCATAAAGGGCCTGCTGATCAATGGGCAGCTTTCTGATTGGCTGCTGTATTTGATTGACAGATGGAAGCTGGCAGCTGATTGGCTGTCTAGCCTAAAGTGCTTTACACACCTCCCTGATGGTACCACTGGCTAAGACTCCACCTCAGCTCATTGGGTAATGAAAAATTTAGAACAATTGATGGTTGAAAGCAGGCAGGCCGGCCATTTTGGGACGCTCATTGGACTTGTTTAATGCAATGCACCTTTGTATATTCACATGCATTCGCTTCATGCTGTAACCACTGTGCATAAAAATTTGGAAACATGGCATACAGTGTATCATTTGGTGTCTAAGTCATGTTTCCCATATTTTCCCTTCCCAGATACAAGCCCGTTTGAGTGTTTGGGGCACTTTTTAGCTAAAATCATCCTACAGGGCCTAACTGCAAATGCTAAAGCCTGCCTATTTTGAATGGTGTAGTGGCCCCTGCAACCTCCAAAAATACGAGGACTTACTTCCGCAATAACCTGCTAACTCACCCCTGAAATACATACTTATTCACCCTATTTTGTTCATTGGACTCATTTCTCATTTGAAATGCCCATTTTTGGGGGGCCAGAAATGTGCGTCTTTAAAAGTTGATTTATATGATACCCCACTTTTGCGCGTCGGACCTCAACTTTTCCCGTAAACGCAGAAAAAACGCAATTTTCAGGAGAAACGAGACAGACATCCCCTCCCTCTGCCACCCACCCGCCCAACTGACAGCCAGCCATTAGACATGCGCAGGTAGTTCTGAGGGTCTGTCTGTGATGTCATAAAGGGCCTGCTGATCAATGGGCAGCTTTCAAATTGGCTGCTGTATTTGATTGACAGATGGAAGCTGGCAGCTGATTGGCTGTCTAGCCTAAAGTGCTTTACACACCTCCCTGATGATACCACTGGCTAAGACTCCACCTCAGCTCATTGGGTAATGAAAAATTTAGAACAATTGATGGATGAAAGCAGGCAGGCCGGCCATTTTGGGACGCTCAGTGGACTTGTTTAATGCAATGCACCTTTGTATATTCACATGCATTCGCTTAATGCTGTAACCACTGTGCATAAAAATTTGGAAACATGGCATACAGTGTATCATTTGGTGTCTAAGTCATGTTTCCCATATTTTCCCTTCCCAGATACAAGCCCGTTTGAGTGTTTGGGGCACTTTTTAGCTAAAATCATCCTACAGGGCCTAACTGCAAATGCTAAAGCCTGCCTATTTTGAATGCTGTAGTGGCCCCTGTAACCTCCAAAAATATCAGGACTTACTTCCCCAATAACCTGCTAACTCACCCCTGAAATACATACTTATTCACCCAATTTTGTTCATTGGACTCATTTCTCATTTTAAATGCCCATTTTTGGGGGGCCAGAAATGTGCGTCTTTAAAAGTTGATTTCTACGATACCCCAGTTTTGCGCGTCGGACCTCAACTTTTCCCGTAATTGCAGAAAAACCGCAATTTTCAGGAGAAACGAGACAGACATCCCCTCACTCTGCCACCCACCCGCCCGACTGAAAGCCAGCCATTAGACATGCACAGATAGTTCTGAGGGTCTGTCTGTGATGTCATAAAGGGCCTGCTGATCAATAGGCAGCTTTCTGATTGGCTACTGTATTTGATTGACAGATGGAAGCTGGCAGCTGATTGGCTGTTTAGCCTAAAGAGCTTTACACACCTCCCTGATGGTACCACTGGCTAAGACTCCACCTCAGCTAATTGGGTAATGAAAAATTTAGAACAATTGATGGATGAAAGCAGGCAGGCCGGCCATTTTGGGACGCTCATTGGACTTGTTTAATGCAATGCACCTTTGTATTTTCACATGCATTCGCTTCATGCTGTAACCACTGTGCATAAAAATTTGGAAACATGGCATACAGTGTACTATTTGGTGTCTAAGTCATATTTCCCATATTTTCCCTTCCCAGATACAAGCCCGTTTGAGTGTTTGGGGCACTTTTTAGCTAAAATCATCCTACAGGGCCTAACTGCATATGCTAAAGCCTGCCTATTTTGAATGGTGTAGTTGCCCCTGCAACCTCCAAAAATTTAAGGATTTACTTCCCCAATAACCTGCTAACTCACCCCTGAAATACATACTTATTCACCTAATTTTGTTCATTGGACTCATTTCTTATTTTAAATGCCCATTTTTGGGGGGCCAGAAATGTGCGTCTTTAAAAGGTGATTTCTACGATACCCCAGTTTTGCGCGTCGGACCTCAACTTTTCCCGTAATTGCAGAAAAACCGCAATTTTCAGGAGAAACGAGACAGACATTCCCTCACTCTGCCACCCACCCGCCCGACTGAAATCCAGCCATTAGACATGCACAGATAGTTCTGAGGGTCTGTCTGTGATGTCATAAAGGGCCTGCTGATCAATAGGCAGCTTTCTGATTGGATACTGTATTTGATTGACAGATGGAAGCTGGCAGCTGATTGGCTGTTTAGCCTAAAGTGCTTTACACACCTCCCTGATGGTACCACTGGCTAAGACTCCACCTCAGCTCATTGGGTAATGAAAAATTTAGAACAATTGATGGATGAAAGCAGGCAGGCCGGCCATTTTGGGACGCTCATTGGACTTGTTTAATGCAATGCACCTTTGTATTTTCACATGCATTCGCTTCATGCTGTAACCACTGTGCATAAAAATTTGGAAACATGGCATACAGTGTATTATTTGGTGTCTAAGTCATATTTCCCATATTTTCCCTTCCCAGATACAAGCCCGTTTGAGTGTTTGGGACACTTTTTAGCTAAAATCATCCTTCAGGGCCTAACTGCATATGCTAAAGCCTGCCTATTTTGAATGGTGTAGTTGCCCCTGCAACCTCCAAAAATATCAGGATTTACTTCCCCAATAACCTGCTAACTCACCCCTGAAATACATACTTATTCACCCTATTTTGTTAATTGGACTGATTTCTCATTTGAAATGCCCATTTTTGGGGGGCCAGAAATGTGCGTCTTTAAAAGGTGATTTCTACGATACCCCACTTTTACGCGTCGGACCTCAACTTTTCCCGTAAACGCAGAAAAACCGCAATTTTCAGGAGAAACGAGACAGACATCCTCTCCCTCTGCCACCCACCCGCCCAACTGACAGCCAGCCATTAGACATGCACAGATAGTTCTGAGGGTCTGTCTGTGATGTCATAAAGGGCCTGCTGATCAATGGGCAGCTTTCTGATTGGCTGCTGTATTTGATTGACAGATGGAAGCTGGCAGCTGATTGGCTGTCTAGCCTAAAGTGCTTTACACACCTCCCTGATGGTACCACTGGCTAAGACTCCACCTCAGCTCATTGGGTAATGAAAAATTTAGAACAATTGATGGATGAAAGCAGGCATGCCGGCCATTTTGGGACGCTCATTGGACTTGTTTAATGCAATGCACCTTTGTATATTCACATGCATTTGCTTCATGCTGTAACCACTGTGCATAAAAATTTGGAAACATGGCATACAGTGTATCATTTGGTGTCTAAGTCATGTTTCCCATATTTTCCCTTCCCAGATACAAGCCCGTTTGAGTGTTTGGGGCACTTTTTAGCTAAAATCATCCTACAGGGCCTAACTGCAAATGCTAAAGCCTGCCTATTTTGAATGGTGTAGTGGCCCCTGCAACCTCCAAAAATATGAGGACTTACTTCCGCAATAACCTGCTAACTCACCCCTGAAATACATACTTATTCACCCTATTTTGTTCATTGGACTCATTTCTCATTTGAAATGCCCATTTTTGGGGGGCCAGAAATGTGCGTCTTTAAAAGGTGATTTATACGATACCCCACTTTTGCGCGTCGGACCTCAACTTTTCCCGTAAACGCAGAAAAACCACAATTTTCAGGAGAAACAAGACAGACATCCCCTCCCTCTGCCACCCACCCGCCCAACTGACAGCCAGCCATTAGACATGCGCAGGTAGTTCTGAGGGTCTGTCTGTGATGTCATAAAGGGCCTGCTGATCAATGGGCAGCTTTCAAATTGGCTGCTGTATTTGATTGACAGGTGGAAGCTGGCAGCTGATTGGCTGTCTAGCCTAAAGGGCTTTACACACCTCCCTGATGATACCACTGGCGAAGACTCCACCTCAGCTCATTGGGTAATGAAAAATTTAGAACAATTGATGGATGAAAGCAGGCAGGCCGGCCATTTTGGGACGCTCAGTGGACTTGTTTAATGCAATGCACCTTTGTATATTCACATGCATTCGCTTCATGCTGTAACCACTGTGCATAAAAATTTGGAAACATGGCATACAGTGTATCATTTGGTGTCTAAGTCATGTTTCCCATATTTTCCCTTCCCAGATACAAGCCCGTTTGAGTGTTTGGGGCACTTTTTAGCTAAAATCATCCTACAGGGCCTAACTGCAAATGCTAAAGCCTGCCTATTTTGAATGGTGTAGTGGCCCCTGCAACCTCCAAAAATATCAGGACTTACTTCCCCAATAACCTGCTAACTCACCCCTGAAATACATACTTATTCACCCAATTTTGTTCATTGGACTCATTTCTCATTTTAAATGACCATTTTTGGGGGGCCAGAAATGTGCGTCTTTAAAAGTTGATTTCTACGATACCCCAGTTTTGTGCGTCGGACCTCAACTTTTCCCGTAATTGCAGAAAAACCGCAATTTTCAGGAGAAACGAGACAGACATCCCCTCACTCTGCCACCCACCCGCCCGCCCGACTGAAAGCCAGCCATTAGACATGCACAGATAGTTCTGAGGGTCTGTCTGTGATGTCATAAAGGGCCTGCTGATCAATAGGCAGCTTTCTGATTGGCTACTGTATTTGATTGACAGATGGAAGCTGGCAGCTGATTGGCTGTTTAGCCTAAAGAGCTTTACACACCTCCCTGATGATACCACTGGCTAAGACTCCACCTCAGCTAATTGGGTAATGAAAAATTTAGAACAATTGATGGATGAAAGCAGGCAGGCCGGCCATTTTGGGACGCTCATTGGACTTGTTTAATGCAATGCACCTTTGTATTTTCACATGCTTTCGCTTCATGCTGTAACTACTGTGCATAAAAATTTGGAAACATGGCATACAGTGTATTATTTGGTGTCTAAGTCATATTTCCCATATTTTCCCTTCCCAGATACAAGCCCGTTTGAGTGTTTGGGGCACTTTTTAGCTAAAATCATCCTACAGGGCCTAACTGCATATGCTAAAGCCTGCCTATTTTGAATGGTGTAGTTGCCCCTGCAACCTCCAAAAATTTAAGGATTTACTTCCCCAATAACCTGCTAACTCACCCCTGAAATACATACTTATTCACCTAATTTTGTTCATTGGACTCATTTCTCATTTTAAATGCCCATTTTTGGGGGGCCAGAAATGTGCGTCTTTAAAAGGTGATTTCTACGATACCCCAGTTTTGCGCGTCGGACCTCAACTTTTCCCGTAATTGCAGAAAAACCGCAATTTTCAGGAGAAACGAGACAGACATTCCCTCACTCTGCCACCCACCCGCCCGACTGAAAGCCAGCCATTAGACATGCACAGATAGTTCTGAGGGTCTGTCTGTGATGTCATAAAGGGCCTGCTGATCAATAGGCAGCTTTCTGATTGGATACTATATTTGATTGACAGATGGAAGCTGGCAGCTGATTGGCTGTTTAGCCTAAAGTGCTTTACACACCTCCCTGATGGTACCACTGGCTAAGACTCCACCTCAGCTCATTGGGTAACGAAAAATTTAGAACAATTGATGGATGAAAGCAGGCAGGCCGGCCATTTTGGGACGCTCATTGGACTTGTTTAATGCAATGCACCTTTGTATTTTCACATGCATTCGCTTCATGCTGTAACCACTGTGCATAAAAATTTGGAAACATGGCATACAGTGTATTATTTGGTGTCTAAGTCATATTTCCCATATTTTCCCTTCCCAGATACAAGCCCGTTTGAGTGTTTGGGGCACTTTTTAGCTAAAATCATCCTACAGGGCCTAACTGCATATGCTAAAGCCTGCCTATTTTGAATGGTGTAGTTGCCCCTGCAACCTCCAAAAATATCAGGATTTACTTCCCCAATAACCTGCTAACTCACCCCTGAAATACATACTTATTCACCCTATTTTGTTAATTGGACTGATTTCTCATTTGAAATGCCCATTTTTGGGGGTCCAGAAATGTGCGTCTTTAAAAGGTGATTTCTACGATACCCCACTTTTACGCGTCGGACCTCAACTTTTCCCGTAAACGCAGAAAAACCGCAATTTTCAGGAGAAACGAGACAGACATCCCCTCCCTCTGCCACCCACCCGCCCAACTGACAGCCAGCCATTAGACAGGCACAGATAGTTCTGAGGGTCTGTCTGTGATGTCGTAAAGGGCCTGCTGATCAATGGGCAGCTTTCTGATTGGCTGCTGTATTTGATTGACAGATGGAAGCTGGCAGCTGATTGGCTGTCTAGCCTAAAGTGCTTTACACACCTCCCTGATGGTACCACTGGCTAAGACTCCACCTCAGCTCATTGGGTAATGAAAAATTTAGAACAATTGATGGATGAAAGCAGGCAGGCCGGCCATTTTGGGACGCTCATTGGACTTGTTTAATGCAATGCACCTTTGTATATTCACATGCATTTGCTTCATGCTGTAACCACTGTGCATAAAAATTTGGAAACATGGCATACAGTGTATCATTTGGTGTCTAAGTCATGTTTCCCATATTTTCCCTTCCCAGATACAAGCCCGTTTGAGTGTTTGGGGCACTTTTTAGCTAAAATCATCCTACAGGGCCTAATTGCAAATGCTAAAGCCTGCCTATTTTGAATGGTGTAGTGGCCCCTGCAACCTCCAAAAATATGAGGACTTACTTCCGCAATAACCTGCTAACTCACCCCTGAAATACATACTTATTCACCCTATTTTGTTCATTGGACTCATTTCTCATTTGAAATGCCCATTTTTGGGGGGCCAGAAATGTGCGTCTTTAAAAGGTGATTTATACGATACCCCACTTTTGCGCGTCGGACCTCAACTTTTCCCGTAAACGCAGAAAAACCACAATTTTCAGGAGAAACAAGACAGACATCCCCTCCCTCTGCCACCCACCCGCCCAACTGACAGCCAGCCATTAGACATGCGCAGGTAGTTCTGAGGGTCTGTCTGTGATGTCATAAAGGGCCTGCTGATCAATGGGCAGCTTTCAAATTGGCTGCTGTATTTGATTGACAGGTGGAAGCTGGCAGCTGATTGGCTGTCTAGCCTAAAGTGCTTTACACACCTCCCTGATGATACCACTGGCGAATACTCCACCTCAGCTCATTGGGTAATGAAAAATTTAGAACAATTGATGGATGAAAGCAGGCAGGCCGGCCATTTTGGGACGCTCAGTGGACTTGTTTAATGCAATGCACCTTTGTATATTCACATGCATTCGCTTCATGCTGTAACCACTGTGCATAAAAATTTGGAAACATGGCATACAGTGTATCATTTGGTGTCTTAAGTCATGTTTCCCATATTTTCCCTTCCCAGATACAAGCCCGTTTGAGTGTTTGGGGCACTTTTTAGCTAAAATCACCCTACAGGGCCTAACTGCAAATGCTAAAGCCTGCCTATTTTGAATGCTGTAGTGGCCGCTGTAACCTCCAAAAATATCAGGACTTACTTCCCCAATAACCTGCTAACTCACCCCTGAAATACATACTTATTCACCCAATTTTGTTCATTGGACTCATTTCTCATTTTAAATGCCCATTTTTGGGGGGCCAGAAATGTGTGTCTTTAAAAGTTGATTTCTACGATACCCCAGTTTTGCGCGTCGGACCTCAACTTTTCCCGTAATTGCAGAAAAACCGCAATTTTCAGGAGAAACGAGACAGACATCCCCTCACTCTGCCACCCACCCGCCCGACTGAAAGCCAGCCATTAGACATGCACAGATAGTTCTGAGGGTCTGTCTGTGATGTCATAAAGGGCCTGCTGATCAATAGGCAGCTTTCTGATTGGCTACTGTATTTGATTGACAGATGGAAGCTGGCAGCTGATTGGCTGTTTAGCCTAAAGAGCTTTACACACCTCCCTGATGGTACCACTGGCTAAGACTCCACCTCAGCTAATTGGGTAATGAAAAATTTAGAACAATTGATGGATGAAAGCAGGCAGGCCGGCCATTTTGGGACGCTCATTGGACTTGTTTAATGCAATGCACCTTTGTATTTTCACATGCATTCGCTTCATGCTGTAACCACTGTGCATAAAAATTTGGAAACATGGCATACAGTGTATTATTTGGTGTCTAAGTCATATTTCCCATATTTTCCCTTCCCAGATACAAGCCCGTTTGAGTGTTTGGGGCACTTTTTAGCTAAAATCATCCTACAGGGCCTAACTGCATATGCTAAAGCCTGCCTATTTTGAATGGTGTAGTTGCCCCTGCAACCTCCAAAAATTTAAGGATTTACTTCCCCAATAACCTGCTAACTCACCCCTGAAATACATACTTATTCACCTAATTTTGTTCATTGGACTCATTTCTCATTTTAAATGCCCATTTTTGGGGGGCCAGAAATGTGCGTCTTTAAAAGGTGATTTCTACGATACCCCAGTTTTGCGCGTCGGACCTCAACTTTTCCTGTAAACGCAGAAAAGCCGCAATTTTCAGGAGAAACGAGACAGACATCCCCTCCCTCTGCCACCCACCCGCCCAACTGACAGCCAGCCATTAGACATGCACAGATAGTTCTGAGGGTCTGTCTGTGATGTCATAAAGGGCCTGCTGATCAATGGGCAGCTTTCTGATTGGCTGCTGTATTTGATTGACAGATGGAAGCTGGCAGCTGATTGGCTGTCTAGCCTAAAGTGCTTTACACACCTCCCTGATGGTACCACTGGCTAAGACTCCACCTCAGCTCATTGGGTAATGAAAAATTTAGAACAATTGATGGATGAAAGCAGGCAGGCAGGCCATTTTGGGACGCTCAGTGGACTTGTTTAATGCAATGCACCTTTGTATATTCACATGCATTCGCTTCATGCTGTAACCACTGTGCATAAAAATTTGGAAACATGGCATACAGTGTATCATTTGGTGTCTATGTCATGTTTCCCTTATTTTCCCTTCCCAGATACAAGCCCGTTTGTGTGTTTGGGGCACTTTTTAGCTAAAATCATCCTACAGGGCCTAACTGCATATGCTAAAGCCTGCCTATTTTGAATGGTTTAGTTGCCCCTGCAACCTCCAAAAATATCAGGATTTACATCCCCAATAACCTGCTAACTCACCCCTGAAATACATACTTATTCAGCCTATTTTGTTCATTGGACTCATTTCTCATTTTAAATGCCCATTTTTGGGGGGCCAGAAATGTGCGTCATTAAAAGTTGATTTCTACGATACCCCAGTTTTGCGCGTCGGACCTCAACTTTTCCCGTAATTGCAGAAAAACCGCAATTTTCAGGAGAAACGAGACAGACATCCCCTCCATCTGCCACCCACCCGCCCAACTGAAAGCCAGCCATTAGACATGCACAGATAGTTCTGAGGGTCTGTCTGTGATGTCATAAAGGGCCTGCTGATCAATGGGCAGCTTTCTGATTGGCTGCTGTATTTGATTGACAGATGGAAGCTGGCAGTTGATTGGCTGTCTAGCCTAAAGTGCGTTACACACCTCCCTGATGGTACCACTGGCTAAGACTCCACCTCAGCTCATTGGGTAATGAAAAATTTAGAACAATTGATGGATGAAAGCAGGCAGGCCGGCCATTTTGGGACGCTCATTGGACTTGTTTAATGCAATGCACCTTTGTATATTCACATGCATTCGCTTCATGCTGTAACCACTGTGCATAAAAATTTGGAAACATGGCATACAGTGTATCATTTGGTGTCTAAGTCATGTTTCCCTTATTTTCCCTTCCCAGATACAAGCCCGTTTGAGTGTTTGGGGCACTTTTTAGCTAAAATCATCCTACAGGGCCAAACTGCATATGCTAAAGCCTGCCTATTTTGAAGGGTGTAGTTGCCCCTGCAACCTCCAAAAATATCAGGATTTACTTCCCCAATAACCTGCTAACTCACCCCTGAAATACATACTTATTCACCCTATTTTGTTAATTGGACTCATTTCTCATTTGAAATGCCCATTTTTGGGGGGACAGAAATGTGCGTCTTTAAAAGGTGATTTCTACGATACCCCACTTTTGCGCGTCGGACCTCAACTTTTCCCGTAAACGCAGAAAAACCGCAATTTTCAGGAGAAAGGAGACAGACATCCCCTCCCTCTGCCACCCACCCGCTCAACTGACAGCCAGCCATTAGACATGCACAGATAGTTCTGAGGGTCTGTCTGTGATGTCATAAAGGGCCTGCTGATCAATGGGCAGCTTTCTGATTGGCTACTGTATTTGATTGACAGATGGAAGCTGGCAGCTGATTGGCTGTTTAGCCTAAAGTGCTTTACACACCTCCCTGATGGTACCACTGGCTAAGACTCCACCTCAGCTCATTGGGTAATGAAAAATTTAGAACAATTGATGGATGAAAGCAGGCAGGCCGGCCATTTTGGGACGCTCATTGGACTTGTTTAATGCAATGCACCTTTGCATTTTCACATGCATTCGCTTCATGCTGTAACCACTGTGCATAAAAATTTGGAAACATGGCATACAGTGTATTATTTGGTGTCTAAGTCATATTTCCCATATTTTCCCTTCCCAGATACAAGCCCGTTTGAGTGTTTGGGGCACTTTTTAGCTAAAATCATCCTACAGGGCCTAACTGCATATGCTAAAGCCTGCCTATTTTGAATGGTGTAGTTGCCCCTGCAACCTCCAAAAATTTAAGGATTTACTTCCCCAATAACCTGCTAACTCACCCCTGAAATACATACTTATTCACCTAATTTTGTTCATTGGACTCATTTCTCATTTTAAATGCCCATTTTTGGGGGGCCAGAAATGTGCGTCTTTAAAAGGTGATTTCTACGATACCCCAGTTTTGCGCGTCGGACCTCAACTTTTCCCGTAATTGCAGAAAAACCGCAATTTTCAGGAGAAACGAGACAGACATTCCCTCACTCTGCCACCCACCCGCCCGACTGAAAGCCAGCCATTAGACATGCACAGATAGTTCTGAGGGTCTGTCTGTGATGTCATAAAGGGCCTGCTGATCAATAGGCAGCTTTCTGATTGGATACTATATTTGATTGACAGATGGAAGCTGGCAGCTGATTGGCTGTTTAGCCTAAAGTGCTTTACACACCTCCCTGATGGTACCACTGGCTAAGACTCCACCTCAGCTCATTGGGTAACGAAAAATTTAGAACAATTGATGGATGAAAGCAGGCAGGCCGGCCATTTTGGGACGCTCATTGGACTTGTTTAATGCAATGCACCTTTGTATTTTCACATGCATTCGCTTCATGCTGTAACCACTGTGCATAAAAATTTGGAAACATGGCATACAGTGTATTATTTGGTGTCTAAGTCATATTTCCCATATTTTCCCTTCCCAGATACAAGCCCGTTTGAGTGTTTGGGGCACTTTTTAGCTAAAATCATCCTACAGGGCCTAACTGCATATGCTAAAGCCTGCCTATTTTGAATGGTGTAGTTGCCCCTGCAACCTCCAAAAATATCAGGATTTACTTCCCCAATAACCTGCTAACTCACCCCTGAAATACATACTTATTCACCCTATTTTGTTAATTGGACTGATTTCTCATTTGAAATGCCCATTTTTGGGGGTCCAGAAATGTGCGTCTTTAAAAGGTGATTTCTACGATACCCCACTTTTACGCGTCGGACCTCAACTTTTCCCGTAAACGCAGAAAAACCGCAATTTTCAGGAGAAACGAGACAGACATCCCCTCCCTCTGCCACCCACCCGCCCAACTGACAGCCAGCCATTAGACATGCACAGATAGTTCTGAGGGTCTGTCTGTGATGTCGTAAAGGGCCTGCTGATCAATGGGCAGCTTTCTGATTGGCTGCTGTATTTGATTGACAGATGGAAGCTGGCAGCTGATTGGCTGTCTAGCCTAAAGTGCTTTACACACCTCCCTGATGGTACCACTGGCTAAGACTCCACCTCAGCTCATTGGGTAATGAAAAATTTAGAACAATTGATGGATGAAAGCAGGCAGGCCGGCCATTTTGGGACGCTCATTGGACTTGTTTAATGCAATGCACCTTTGTATATTCACATGCATTTGCTTCATGCTGTAACCACTGTGCATAAAAATTTGGAAACATGGCATACAGTGTATCATTTGGTGTCTAAGTCATGTTTCCCATATTTTCCCTTCCCAGATACAAGCCCGTTTGAGTGTTTGGGGCACTTTTTAGCTAAAATCATCCTACAGGGCCTAATTGCAAATGCTAAAGCCTGCCTATTTTGAATGGTGTAGTGGCCCCTGCAACCTCCAAAAATATGAGGACTTACTTCCGCAATAACCTGCTAACTCACCCCTGAAATACATACTTATTCACCCTATTTTGTTCATTGGACTCATTTCTCATTTGAAATGCCCATTTTTGGGGGGCCAGAAATGTGCGTCTTTAAAAGGTGATTTATACGATACCCCACTTTTGCGCGTCGGACCTCAACTTTTCCCGTAAACGCAGAAAAACCACAATTTTCAGGAGAAACAAGGCAGACATCCCCTCCCTCTGCCACCCACCCGCCCAACTGACAGCCAGCCATTAGACATGCGCAGGTAGTTCTGAGGGTCTGTCTGTGATGTCATAAAGGGCCTGCTGATCAATGGGCAGCTTTCAAATTGGCTGCTGTATTTGATTGACAGGTGGAAGCTGGCAGCTGATTGGCTGTCTAGCCTAAAGTGCTTTACACACCTCCCTGATGATACCACTGGCGAAGACTCCACCTCAGCTCATTGGGTAATGAAAAATTTAGAACAATTGATGGATGAAAGCAGGCAGGCCGGCCATTTTGGGACGCTCAGTGGACTTGTTTAATGCAATGCACCTTTGTATATTCACATGCATTCGCTTCATGCTGTAACCACTGTGCATAAAAATTTGGAAACATGGCATACAGTGTATCATTTGGTGTCTTAAGTCATGTTTCCCATATTTTCCCTTCCCAGATACAAGCCCGTTTGAGTGTTTGGGGCACTTTTTAGCTAAAATCACCCTACAGGGCCTAACTGCAAATGCTAAAGCCTGCCTATTTTGAATGCTGTAGTGGCCGCTGTAACCTCCAAAAATATCAGGACTTACTTCCCCAATAACCTGCTAACTCACCCCTGAAATACATACTTATTCACCCAATTTTGTTCATTGGACTCATTTCTCATTTTAAATGCCCATTTTTGGGGGGCCAGAAATGTGCGTCTTTAAAAGTTGATTTCTACGATACCCCAGTTTTGCGCGTCGGACCTCAACTTTTCCCGTAATTGCAGAAAAACCGCAATTTTCAGGAGAAACGAGACAGACATCCCCTCACTCTGCCACCCACCCGCCCGACTGAAAGCCAGCCATTAGACATGCACAGATAGTTCTGAGGGTCTGTCTGTGATGTCATAAAGGGCCTGCTGATCAATAGGCAGCTTTCTGATTGGCTACTGTATTTGATTGACAGATGGAAGCTGGCAGCTGATTGGCTGTTTAGCCTAAAGAGCTTTACACACCTCCCTGATGGTACCACTGGCTAAGACTCCACCTCAGCTAATTGGGTAATGAAAAATTTAGAACAATTGATGGATGAAAGCAGGCAGGCCGGCCATTTTGGGACGCTCATTGGACTTGTTTAATGCAATGCACCTTTGTATTTTCACATGCATTCGCTTCATGCTGTAACCACTGTGCATAAAAATTTGGAAACATGGCATACAGTGTATTATTTGGTGTCTAAGTCATATTTCCCATATTTTCCCTTCCCAGATACAAGCCCGTTTGAGTGTTTGGGGCACTTTTTAGCTAAAATCATCCTACAGGGCCTAACTGCATATGCTAAAGCCTGCCTATTTTGAATGGTGTAGTTGCCCCTGCAACCTCCAAAAATTTAAGGATTTACTTCCCCAATAACCTGCTAACTCACCCCTGAAATACATACTTATTCACCTAATTTTGTTCATTGGACTCTTTTCTCATTTTAAATGCCCATTTTTGGGGGGCCAGAAATGTGCGTCTTTAAAAGGTGATTTCTACGATACCCCAGTTTTGCGCGTCGGACCTCAACTTTTCCTGTAAACGCAGAAAAGCCGCAATTTTCAGGAGAAACGAGACAGACATCCCCTCCCTCTGCCACCCACCCGCCCAACTGACAGCCAGCCATTAGACATGCACAGATAGTTCTGAGGGTCTGTCTGTGATGTCATAAAGGGCCTGCTGATCAATGGGCAGCTTTCTGATTGGCTGCTGTATTTGATTGACAGATGGAAGCTGGCAGCTGATTGGCTGTCTAGCCTAAAGTGCTTTACACACCTCCCTGATGGTACCACTGGCTAAGACTCCACCTTAGCTCATTGGGTAATGAAAAATTTAGAACAATTGATGGATGAAAGCAGGCAGGCAGGCCATTTTGGGACGCTCAGTGGACTTGTTTAATGCAATGCACCTTTGTATATTCACATGCATTCGCTTCATGCTGTAACCACTGTGCATAAAAATTTGGAAACATGGCATACAGTGTATCATTTGGTGTCTATGTCATGTTTCCCTTATTTTCCCTTCCCAGATACAAGCCCGTTTGTGTGTTTGGGGCACTTTTTAGCTAAAATCATCCTACAGGGCCTAACTGCATATGCTAAAGCCTGCCTATTTTGAATGGTTTAGTTGCCCCTGCAACCTCCAAAAATATCAGGATTTACATCCCCAATAACCTGCTAACTCACCCCTGAAATACATACTTATTCAGCCTATTTTGTTCATTGGACTCATTTCTCATTTTAAATGCCCATTTTTGGGGGGCCAGAAATGTGCGTCATTAAAAGTTGATTTCTACGATACCCCAGTTTTGCGCGTCGGACCTCAACTTTTCCCGTAATTGCAGAAAAACCGCAATTTTCAGGAGAAACGAGACAGACATCCCCTCCATCTGCCACCCACCCGCCCAACTGAAAGCCAGCCATTAGACATGCACAGATAGTTCTGAGGGTCTGTCTGTGATGTCATAAAGGGCCTGCTGATCAATGGGCAGCTTTCTGATTGGCTGCTGTATTTGATTGACAGATGGAAGCTGGCAGTTGATTGGCTGTCTAGCCTAAAGTGCGTTACACACCTCCCTGATGGTACCACTGGCTAAGACTCCACCTCAGCTCATTGGGTAATGAAAAATTTAGAACAATTGATGGATGAAAGCAGGCAGGCCGGCCATTTTGGGACGCTCATTGGACTTGTTTAATGCAATGCACCTTTGTATATTCACATGCATTCGCTTCATGCTGTAACCACTGTGCATAAAAATTTGGAAACATGGCATACAGTGTATCATTTGGTGTCTAAGTCATGTTTCCCTTATTTTCCCTTCCCAGATACAAGCCCGTTTGAGTGTTTGGGGCACTTTTTAGCTAAAATCATCCTACAGGGCCTAACTGCATATGCTAAAGCCTGCCTATTTTGAAGGGTGTAGTTGCCCCTGCAACCTCCAAAAATATCAGGATTTACTTCCCCAATAACCTGCTAACTCACCCCTGAAATACATACTTATTCACCCTATTTTGTTAATTGGACTCATTTCTCATTTGAAATGCCCATTTTTGGGGGGACAGAAATGTGCGTCTTTAAAAGGTGATTTCTACGATACCCCACTTTTGCGCGTCGGACCTCAACTTTTCCCGTAAACGCAGAAAAACCGCAATTTTCAGGAGAAAGGAGACAGACATCCCCTCCCTCTGCCACCCACCCGCTCAACTGACAGCCAGCCATTAGACATGCACAGATAGTTCTGAGGGTCTGTCTGTGATGTCATAAAGGGCCTGCTGATCAATGGGCAGCTTTCTGATTGGCTACTGTATTTGATTGACAGATGGAAGCTGGCAGCTGATTGGCTGTTTAGCCTAAAGTGCTTTACACACCTCCCTGATGGTACCACTGGCTAAGACTCCACCTCAGCTCATTGGGTAATGAAAAATTTAGAACAATTGATGGATGAAAGCAGGCAGGCCGGCCATTTTGGGACGCTCATTGGACTTGTTTAATGCAATGCACCTTTGCATTTTCACATGCATTCGCTTCATGCTGTAACCACTGTGCATAAAAATTTGGAAACATGGCATACAGTGTATTATTTGGTGTCTAAGTCATATTTCCCATATTTTCCCTTCCCAGATACAAGCCCGTTTGAGTGTTTGGGGCACTTTTTAGCTAAAATCATCCTACAGGGCCTAACTGCATATGCTAAAGCCTGCCTATTTTGAATGGTGTAGTTGCCCCTGCAACCTCCAAAAATATCAGTATTTAATTCCCCAATAACCTGCTAACTCACCCCTGAAATACATACTTATTCACCCTATTTTGTTAATTGGACTCATTTCTCATTTGAATTGCCCATTTTTGGGGGGCCAGAAATGTGCGTCTTTAAAAGGTGATTTCTACGATACCCCACTTTTGCGCGTCGGACCTCAACTTTTCCCGTAAACGCAGAAAAACCGCAATTTTCAGGAGAAACGAGACAGACATCCCCTCCCTCTGCCACCCACCCGCCCAACTGACAGCCAGCCATTAGACATGCACAGATAGTTCTGAGGGTCTGTCTGTGATGTCATAAAGGGCCTGCTGATCAATGGGCAGCTTTCTGATTGGCTGCTGTATTTGATTGACAGATGGAAGCTGGCAGTTGATTGGCTGTCTAGCCTAAAGTGCGTTACACACCTCCCTGATGGTACCACTGGCTAAGACTCCACCTCAGCTCATTGGGTAATGAAAAATTTAGAACAATTGATGGATGAAAGCAGGCAGGCCGGCCATTTTGGGACGCTCAGTGGACTTGTTTAATGCAATGCACCTTTGTATATTCACATGCATTCGCTTCATGCTGTAACCACTGTTCATAAAAATTTGGAAACATGGCATACAGTGTATCATTTGGTGTCTAAGTCATGTTTCCCTTATTTTCCCTTCCCAGATACAAGCCCGTTTGAGTGTTTGGGGCACTTTTTAGCTAAAATCATCCTACAGGGCCTAACTGCATATGCTAAAGCCTGCCTATTTTGAAGGGTGTAGTTGCCCCTGCAACCTCCAAAAATATCAGGATTTACTTCCCCAATAACCTGCTAACTCACCCCTGAAATACATACTTATTCACCCTATTTTGTTAATTGGACTCATTTCTCATTTGAAATGCCCATTTTTGGGGGGAAAAAAATGTGCGTCTTTAAAAGGTGATTTCTACGATACCCCACTTTTGCGCGTCGGACCTCAACTTTTCCCGTAATTGCAGAAAAACCGCAATTTTCAGGAGAAACGAGACAGACATCCCCTCCCTCTGCCACCCACCCGCCCAACTGAAAGCCAGCCATTAGACATGCACAGATAGTTCTGAGGGTCTGTCTGTGATGTCATAAAGGGCCTGCTGATCAATGGGCAGCTTTCTGATTGGCTACTGTATTTGATTGACAGATGGAAGCTGGCAGCTGATTGGCTGTTTAGCCTAAAGTGCTTTACACACCTCCCTGATGGTACCACTGGCTAAGACTCCACCTCAGCTCATTGGGTAATGAAAAATTTTGAACAATTGATGGATGAAAGCAGGCAGGCCGGCCATTTTGGGACGCTCATTGGACTTGTTTAATGCAATGCACCTTTGTATTTTCACATGTATTCGCTTCATGCTGTAACCACTGTGCATAAAAATTTGGAAACATGGCATACAGTGTATCATTTGGTGTCTAAGTCATGTTTCCCTTATTTTCCCTTCCCAGATACTAGCCCGTTTGAGTGTTTGGGGCACTTTTTATCTAAAATCATCCTACAGGGCCTAACTGCATATGCTAAAGCCTGCCTATTTTGAATGGTGTAGTTGCCCCTGCAACCTCCAAAAATATCAGTATTTACTTCCCCAATAACCTGCTAACTCACCCCTGAAATACATACTTATTCACCCTATTTTGTTAATTGGACTCATTTCTCATTTGAATTGCCCATTTTTGGGGGGCCAGAAATGTGCGTCTTTAAAAGTTGATTTCTACGATACCCCAGTTTTGCGCGTCGGACCTCAACTTTTCCCGTAATTGCAGAAAAACCTCAATTTTCAGGAGAAACGAGACAGACATCCCCTCCCTCTGCCACCCACCCGCCCAACTGACAGCCAGCCATTAGACATGCACAGATAGTTCTGAGGGTCTGTCTGTGATGTCATAAAGGGCCTGCTGATCAATGGGCAGCTTTCTGATTGGCTGCTGTATTTGATTGACAGATGGAAGCTGGCAGTTGATTGGCTGTCTAGCCTAAAGTGCGTTACACACCTTCCTGATGGTACCACTGGCTAAGACTCCACCTCAGCTCATTGGGTAATGAAAAATTTAGAACAATTGATGGATGAAAGCAGGCAGGCCGGCCATTTTGGGACGCTCAGTGGACTTGTTTAATGCAATGCACCTTTGTATATTCACATGCATTCGCTTCATGCTGTAACCACTGTTCATAAAAATTTGGAAACATGGCATACAGTGTATCATTTGGTGTCTAAGTCATGTTTCCCTTATTTTCCCTTCCCAGATACAAGCCCGTTTGAGTGTTTGGGGCACTTTTTAGCTAAAATCATCCTACAGGGCCTAACTGCATATGCTAAAGCCTGCCTATTTTGAAGGGTGTAGTTGCCCCTGCAACCTCCAAAAATATCAGGATTTACTTCCCCAATAACCTGCTAACTCACCCCTGAAATACATACTTATTCACCCTATTTTGTTAATTGGACTCATTTCTCATTTGAAATGCCCATTTTTGGGGGGAAAAAAATGTGCGTCTTTAAAAGGTGATTTCTACGATACCCCACTTTTGCGCGTCGGACCTCAACTTTTCCCGTAATTGCAGAAAAACCGCAATTTTCAGGAGAAACGAGACAGACATCCCCTCCCTCTGCCACCCACCCGCCCAACTGAAAGCCAGCCATTAGACATGCACAGATAGTTCTGAGGGTCTGTCTGTGATGTCATAAAGGGCCTGCTGATCAATGGGCAGCTTTCTGATTGGCTACTGTATTTGATTGACAGATGGAAGCTGGCAGCTGATTGGCTGTTTAGCCTAAAGTGCTTTACACACCTCCCTGATGGTACCACTGGCTAAGACTCCACCGCAGCTCATTGGGTAATGAAAAATTTAGAACAATTGATGGATGAAAGCAGGCAGGCCGGCCATTTTGGGACGCTCATTGGACTTGTTTAATGCAATGCACCTTTGTATTTTCACATGTATTCGCTTCATGCTGTAACCACTGTGCATAAAAATTTGGAAACATGGCATACAGTGTATCATTTGGTGTCTAAGTCATGTTTCCCTTATTTTCCCTTCCCAGATACTAGCCCGTTTGAGTGTTTGGGGCACTTTTTATCTAAAATCATCCTACAGGGCCTAACTGCATATGCTAAAGCCTGCCTATTTTGAATGGTGTAGTTGCCCCTGCAACCTCCAAAAATATCAGGATTTACTTCCCCAATAACCTGCTAACTCACCCCTGAAATACATACTTATTCACCCTATTTTGTTAATTGGACTCATTTCTCATTTGAATTGCCCATTTTTGGGGGGCCAGAAATGTGCGTCTTTAAAAGTTGATTTCTACGATACCCCAGTTTTGCGCGTCGGACCTCAACTTTTCCCGTAATTGCAGAAAAACCTCAATTTTCAGGAGAAACGAGACAGACATCCCCTCCCTCTGCCACCCACCCGCCCAACTGACAGCCAGCCATTAGACATGCACAGATAGTTCTGAGGGTCTGTCTGTGATGTCATAAAGGGCCTGCTGATCAATGGGCAGCTTTCTGATTGGCTACTGTATTTGATTGACAGATGGAAGCTGGCAGCTGATTGTCTGTTTAGCCTAAAGTGCGTTACACACCTCCCTGATGGTACCACTGGCTAAGACTCCACCTCAGCTCATTGGGTAATGAAAAATTTAGAACAATTGATGGATGAAAGCAGGCAGGCCGGCCATTTTGGGACGCTCAGTGGACTTGTTTAATGCAATGCACCTTTTTATATTCACATGCATTCGCTTCATGCTGTAACCACTGTGCATAAAAATTTGGAAACATGGCATACAGTGTATCATTTGGTGTCTAAGTCATGTTTCCCTTATTTTCCCTTCCCAGATACAAGCCCGTTTGAGTGTTTGGGGCACTTTTTAGCTAAAATCATCCTACAGGGCCTAACTGCATATGCTAAAGCCTGCCTATTTTGAAGGGTGTAGTTGCCCCTGCAACCTCCAAAAATATCAGGATTTACTTCCCCAATAACCTGCTAACTCACCCCTAATATACATACTTATTCACCCTATTTTGTTAATTGGACTCATTTCTCATTTGAAATGCCCATTTTTGGGGGGAAAGAAATGTGCGTCTTTAAAAGGTGATTTCTACGATACCCCACTTTTGCGCGTCGGACCTCAACTTTTCCGGTAAACGCAGAAAAACCGCAATTTTCAGGAGAAACGAGACAGACATCCCCTCCCTCTGCCACCCACCCGCCCACCTGACAGCCAGCCATTAGACATGCACAGATAGTTCTGAGGGTCTGTCTGTGATGTCATAAAGGGCCTGCTGATCAATGGGCAGCTTTCTGATTGGCTGCTGTATTTGATTGACAGATGGAAGCTGGCAGCTGATTGGCTGTCTAGCCTAAAGTGCTTTACACACCTCCCTGATGGTACCACTGGCTAAGACTCCACCTCAGCTCATTGGGTAATGAAAAAATTAGAACAATTGATGGATGAAAGCAGGCAGGCCGGCCATTTTGGGACGCTCATTGGACTTGTTTAATGCAATGCACCTTTGTATATTCACATGCATTCGCTTCATGCTGTAACCACTGTGCATAAAAATTTGGAAACATGGCATACAGTGTATCATTTGGTGTCTAAGTCATGTTTCCCATATTTTCCCTTCCCAGATACAAGCCCGTTTGAGTGTTTGGGGCACTTTTTAGCTAAAATCATCCTACAGGGCCTAACTGCAAATGCTAAAGCCTGCCTATTTTGAATGGTGTAGTGGCCCCTGCAACCTCCAAAAATATCAGGACTTACTTCCGCAATAACCTGCTAACTCACCCCTGAAATACATACTTATTCACCCTATTTTGTTCATTGGACTCATTTCTCATTTGAAATGCCCATTTTTGGGGGGCCAGAAATGTGCGTCTTTAAAAGGTGATTTATACGATACCCCACTTTTGCGCGTCGGACCTCAACTTTTCCCGTAAACGCAGAAAAACCGCAATTTTCAGGAGAAACGAGACAGACATCCCCTCCCTCTGCCACCCACCCGCCCAACTGACAGCCAGCCATTAGACATGCGCAGGTAGTTCTGAGGGTCTGTCTGTGATGTCATAAAGGGCCTGCTGATCAATGGGCAGCTTTCAAATTGGCTGCTGTATTTGATTGACAGATGGAAGCTGGCAGCTGATTGGCTGTCTAGCCTAAAGTGCTTTACACACCTCCCTGATGATACCACTGGCTAAGACTCCACCTCAGCTCATTGGGTAATGAAAAATTTAGAACAATTGATGGATGAAAGCAGGCAGGCCGGCCATTTTGGGACGCTCAGTGGACTTGTTTAATGCAATGCACCTTTGAATATTCACATGCATTCGCTTCATGCTGTAACCATTGTTCATAAAAATTTGGAAACATGGCATACAGTGTATCATTTGGTGTCTAAGTCATGTTTCCCATATTTTCCCTTCCCAGATACAAGCCCGTTTGAGTGTTTGGGGCACTTTTTAGCTAAAATCATCCTACAGGGCCTAACTGCAAATGCTAAAGCCTGCCTATTTTGAATGGTGTAGTGGCCCCTGCAACCTCCAAAAATATCAGGACTTACTTCCCCAATAACCTGCTAACTCACCCCTGAAATACATACTTATTCACCCAATTTTGTTCATTGGACTCATTTCTCATTTTAAATGCCCATTTTTGGGGGGACAGAAATGTGCGTCTTTAAAAGTTGATTTCTACGATACCCCAGTTTTGCGCGTCGGACCTCAACTTTTCCCGTAATTGCAGAAAAACCGCAATTTTCAGGAGAAAGGAGACAGACATCCCCTCCCTCTGCCACCCACCCGCCCAACTGAAAGCCAGCCATTAGACATGCACAGATAGTTCTGAGGGTCTGTCTGTGATGTCATAAAGGGCCTGCTGATCAATGGGCAGCTTTCTGATTGGCTACTGTATTTGATTGACAGATGGAAGCTGGCAGCTGATTGGCTGTTTAGCCTAAAGTGCTTTACACACCTCCCTGATGGTACCACTGGCTAAGACTCCACCTCAGCTCATTGGGTAATGAAAAATTTAGAACAATTGATGGATGAAAGCAGGCAGGCCGGCCATTTTGGGACGCTCATTGGACTTGTTTAATGCAATGCACCTTTGCATTTTCACATGCATTCGCTTCATGCTGTAACCACTGTGCATAAAAATTTGGAAACATGGCATACAGTGTATTATTTGGTGTCTAAGTCATATTTCCCATATTTTCCCTTCCCAGATACAAGCCCGTTTGAGTGTTTGGGGCACTTTTTAGCTAAAATCATCCTACAGGGCCTAACTGCATATGCTAAAGCCTGCCTATTTTGAATGGTGTAGTTGCCCCTGCAACCTCCAAAAATATCAGTATTTAATTCCCCAATAACCTGCTAACTCACCCCTGAAATACATACTTATTCACCCTATTTTGTTAATTGGACTCATTTCTCATTTGAATTGCCCATTTTTTGGGGGCCAGAAATGTGCGTCTTTAAAAGGTGATTTCTACGATACCCCACTTTTGCGCGTCGGACCTCAACTTTTCCCGTAAACGCAGAAAAACCGCAATTTTCAGGAGAAACGAGACAGACATCCCCTCCCTCTGCCACCCACCCGCCCAACTGACAGCCAGCCATTAGACATGCACAGATAGTTCTGAGGGTCTGTCTGTGATGTCATAAAGGGCCTGCTGATCAATGGGCAGCTTTCTGATTGGCTGCTGTATTTGATTGACAGATGGAAGCTGGCAGTTGATTGGCTGTCTAGCCTAAAGTGCGTTACACACCTCCCTGATGGTACCACTGGCTAAGACTCCACCTCAGCTCATTGGGTAATGAAAAATTTAGAACAATTGATGGATGAAAGCAGGCAGGCCGGCCATTTTGGGACGCTCAGGGAACTTGTTTAATGCAATGCACCTTTGTATATTCACATGCATTCACTTCATGCTGTAACCACTGTGCATAAAAATTTGGAAACATGGCATACAGTGTATCATTTGGTGTCTAAGTCATGTTTCCCTTATTTTCCCTTCCCAGATACAAGCCCGTTTGAGTGTTTGGGGCACTTTTTAGCTAAAATCATCCTACAGGGCCTAACTGCATATGCTAAAGCCTGCCTATTTTGAAGGGTGTAGTTGCCCCTGCAACCTCCAAAAATATCAGGATTTACTTCCCCAATAACCTGCTAACTCACCCCTGAAATACATACTTATTCACCCTATTTTGTTAATTGGACTCATTTCTCATTTGAAATGCCCATTTTTGGGGGGAAAAAAATGTGCGTCTTTAAAAGGTGATTTCTACGATACCCCACTTTTGCGCGTCGGACCTCAACTTTTCCCGTAATTGCAGAAAAACCGCAATTTTCAGGAGAAACGAGACAGACATCCCCTCCCTCTGCCACCCACCCGCCCAACTGAAAGCCAGCCATTAGACATGCACAGATAGTTCTGAGGGTCTGTCTGTGATGTCATAAAGGGCCTGCTGATCAATGGGCAGCTTTCTGATTGGCTACTGTATTTGATTGACAGATGGAAGCTGGCAGCTGATTGGCTGTTTAGCCTAAAGTGCTTTACACACCTCCCTGATGGTACCACTGGCTAAGACTCCACCTCAGCTCATTGGGTAATGAAAAATTTAGAACAATTGATGGATGAAAGCAGGCAGGCCGGCCATTTTGGGACGCTCATTGGACTTGTTTAATGCAATGCACCTTTGCATTTTCACATGCATTCGCTTCATGCTGTAACCACTGTGCATACAAATTTGGAAACATGGCATACAGTGTATTATTTGGTGTCTAAGTCATATTTCCCATATTTTCCCTTCCCAGATACAAGCCCGTTTGAGTGTTTGGGGCACTTTTTAGCTAAAATCATCCTACAGGGCCTAACTGCATATGCTAAAGCCTGCCTATTTTGAATGGTGTAGTTGCCCCTGCAACCTCCAAAAATATCAGTATTTAATTCCCCAATAACCTGCTAACTCACCCCTGAAATACATACTTATTCACCCTATTTTGTTAATTGGACTCATTTCTCATTTGAATTGCCCATTTTTTGGGGGCCAGAAATGTGCGTCTTTAAAAGGTGATTTCTACGATACCCCACTTTTGCGCGTCGGACCTCAACTTTTCCCGTAAACGCAGAAAAACCGCAATTTTCAGGAGAAACGAGACAGACATCCCCTCCCTCTGCCACCCACCCGCCCAACTGACAGCCAGCCATTAGACATGCACAGATAGTTCTGAGGGTCTGTCTGTGATGTCATAAAGGGCCTGCTGATCAATGGGCAGCTTTCTGATTGGCTGCTGTATTTGATTGACAGATGGAAGCTGGCAGTTGATTGGCTGTCTAGCCTAAAGTGCGTTACACACCTCCCTGATGGTACCACTGGCTAAGACTCCACCTCAGCTCATTGGGTAATGAAAAATTTAGAACAATTGATGGATGAAAGCAGGCAGGCCGGCCATTTTGGGACGCTCAGGGAACTTGTTTAATGCAATGCACCTTTGTATATTCACATGCATTCACTTCATGCTGTAACCACTGTGCATAAAAATTTGGAAACATGGCATACAGTGTATCATTTGGTGTCTAAGTCATGTTTCCCTTATTTTCCCTTCCCAGATACAAGCCCGTTTGAGTGTTTGGGGCACTTTTTAGCTAAAATCATCCTACAGGGCCTAACTGCATATGCTAAAGCCTGCCTATTTTGAAGGGTGTAGTTGCCCCTGCAACCTCCAAAAATATCAGGATTTACTTCCCCAATAACCTGCTAACTCACCCCTGAAATACATACTTATTCACCCTATTTTGTTAATTGGACTCATTTCTCATTTGAAATGCCCATTTTTGGGGGGAAAGAAATGTGCGTCTTTAAAAGGTGATTTCTACGATACCCCACTTTTGCGCGTCGGACCTCAACTTTTCCCGTAATTGCAGAAAAACCGCAATTTTCAGGAGAAACGAGACAGACATCCCCTCCCTCTGCCACCCACCCGCCCAACTGAAAGCCAGCCATTAGACATGCACAGATAGTTCTGAGGGTCTGTCTGTGATGTCATAAAGGGCCTGCTGATCAATGGGCAGCTTTCTGATTGGCTACTGTATTTGATTGACAGATGGAAGCTGGCAGCTGATTGGCTGTTTAGCCTAAAGTGCTTTACACACCTCCCTGATGGTACCACTGGCTAAGACTCCACCTCAGCTCATTGGGTAATGAAAAATTTAGAACAATTGATGGATGAAAGCAGGCAGGCCGGCCATTTTGGGACGCTCATTGGACTTGTTTAATGCAATGCACCTTTGCATTTTCACATGCATTCGCTTCATGCTGTAACCACTGTGCATAAAAATTTGGAAACATGGCATACAGTGTATTATTTGGTGTCTAAGTCATATTTCCCATATTTTCCCTTCCCAGATACAAGCCCGTTTGAGTGTTTGGGGCACTTTTTAGCTAAAATCATCCTACAGGGCCTAACTGCATATGCTAAAGCCTGCCTATTTTGAATGGTGTAGTTGCCCCTGCAACCTCCAAAAATATCAGTATTTAATTCCCCAATAACCTGCTAACTCACCCCTGAAATACATACTTATTCACCCTATTTTGTTAATTGGACTCATTTCTCATTTGAATTGCCCATTTTTTGGGGGCCAGAAATGTGCGTCTTTAAAAGGTGATTTCTACGATACCCCACTTTTGCGCGTCGGACCTCAACTTTTCCCGTAAACGCAGAAAAACCGCAATTTTCAGGAGAAACGAGACAGACATCCCCTCCCTCTGCCACCCACCCGCCCAACTGACAGCCAGCCATTAGACATGCACAGATAGTTCTAAAGGGTCTGTCTGTGATGTCATAAAGGGCCTGCTGATCAATGGGCAGCTTTCTGATTGGCTGCTGTATTTGATTGACAGATGGAAGCTGGCAGTTGATTGGCTGTCTAGCCTAAAGTGCGTTACACACCTCCCTGATGGTACCACTGGCTAAGACTCCACCTCAGCTCATTGGGTAATGAAAAATTTAGAACAATTGATGGATGAAAGCAGGCAGGCCGGCCATTTTGGGACGCTCAGGGAACTTGTTTAATGCAATGCACCTTTGTATATTCACATGCATTCACTTCATGCTGTAACCACTGTGCATAAAAATTTGGAAACATGGCATACAGTGTATCATTTGGTGTCTAAGTCATGTTTCCCTTATTTTCCCTTCCCAGATACAAGCCCGTTTGAGTGTTTGGGGCACTTTTTAGCTAAAATCATCCTACAGGGCCTAACTGCATATGCTAAAGCCTGCCTATTTTGAAGGGTGTAGTTGCCCCTGCAACCTCCAAAAATATCAGGATTTACTTCCCCAATAACCTGCTAACTCACCCCTGAAATACATACTTATTCACCCTATTTTGTTAATTGGACTCATTTCTCATTTGAAATGCCCATTTTTGGGGGGAAAGAAATGTGCGTCTTTAAAAGGTGATTTCTACGATACCCCACTTTTGCGCGTCGGACCTCAACTTTTCCCGTAAACGCAGAAAAACCGCAATTTTCAGGAGAAACGAGACAGACATCCCCTCCCTCTGCCACCCACCCGCCCAACTGACAGCCAGCCATTAGACATGCACAGATAGTTCTGAGGGTCTGTCTGTGATGTCATAAAGGGCCTGCTGATCAATGGGCAGCTTTCTGATTGGCTGCTGTATTTGATTGACAGATGGAAGCTGGCAGCTGATTGGCTGTCTAGCCTAAAGTGCTTTACACACCTCCCTGATGGTACCACTGGCTAAGACTCCACCTCAGCTCATTGGGTAATGAAAAATTTAGAACAATTGATGGATGAAAGCAGGCAGGCCGGCCATTTTGGGACGCTCAGGGAACTTGTTTAATGCAATGCACCTTTGTATATTCACATGCATTCACTTCATGCTGTAACCACTGTGCATAAAAATTTGGAAACATGGCATACAGTGTATCATTTGGTGTCTAAGTCATGTTTCCCTTATTTTCCCTTCCCAGATACAAGCCCGTTTGAGTGTTTGGGGCACTTTTTAGCTAAAATCATCCTACAGGGCCTAACTGCATATGCTAAAGCCTGCCTATTTTGAAGGGTGTAGTTGCCCCTGCAACCTCCAAAAATATCAGGATTTACTTCCCCAATAACCTGCTAACTCACCCCTGAAATACATACTTATTCACCCTATTTTGTTAATTGGACTCATTTCTCATTTGAAATGCCCATTTTTGGGGGGAAAGAAATGTGCGTCTTTAAAAGGTGATTTCTACGATACCCCACTTTTGCGCGTCGGACCTCAACTTTTCCCGTAAACGCAGAAAAACCGCAATTTTCAGGAGAAACGAGACAGACATCCCCTCCCTCTGCCACCCACCCGCCCAACTGACAGCCAGCCATTAGACATGCACAGATAGTTCTGAGGGTCTGTCTGTGATGTCATAAAGGGCCTGCTGATCAATGGGCAGCTTTCTGATTGGCTGCTGTATTTGATTGACAGATGGAAGCTGGCAGCTGATTGGCTGTCTAGCCTAAAGTGCTTTACACACCTCCCTGATGGTACCACTGGCTAAGACTCCACCTCAGCTCATTGGGTAATGAAAAATTTAGAACAATTGATGGATGAAAGCAGGCAGGCCGGCCATTTTGGGACGCTCAGTGGACTTGTTTAATGCAATGCACCTTTGTATATTCACATGCATTCGCTTCATGCTGTAACCACTGTTCATAAAAATTTGGAAACATGGCATACAGTGTATCATTTGGTGTCTAAGTCATGTTTCCCTTATTTTCCCTTCCAAGATACAAGCCCGTTTGAGTGTTTGGGGCACTTTTTAGCTAAAATCATCCTACAGGGCCTAACTGCATATGCTAAAGCCTGCCTATTTTGAAGGGTGTAGTTGCCCCTGCAACCTCCAAAAATATCAGGATTTACTTCCCAATAAACTGCTAACTCACCCCTGAAATACATACTTATTCACCCTATTTTGTTAATTGGACTCATTTCTCATTTGAATTGCCCATTTTTGGGGTGCCAGAAATGTGCGTCTTTAAAAGTTGATTTCTACGATACCCCAGTTTTGCGCGTCGGACCTCAACTTTTCCCGTAATTGCAGAAAAACCTCAATTTTCAGGAGAAACGAGACAGACATCCCCTCCCTCTGCCACCCACCCGCCCAACTTAAAGCCAGCCATTAGACATGCACAGATAGTTCTGAGGGTCTGTCTGTGATGTCATAAAGGGCCTGCTGATCAATGGGCAGCTTTCTGATTGGCTACTGTATTTGATTGACAGATGGAAGCTGGCAGCTGATTGGCTGTTTAGCCTAAAGTGCGTTACACACCTCCCTGATGGTACCACTGGCTAAGACTCCACCTCAGCTCATTGGGTAATGAAAAATTTAGAACAATTGATGGATGAAAGCAGGCAGGCCGGCCATTTTGGGACGCTCATTGGACTTGTTTAATGCAATGCACCTTTGCATTTTCACATGCATTCGCTTCATGCTGTAACCACTGTGCATAAAAATTTGGAAACATGGCATACAGTGTATTATTTGGTGTCTAAGTCATATTTCCCATATTTTCCCTTCCCAGATACAAGCCCGTTTGAGTGTTTGGGGCACTTTTTAGCTAAAATCATCCTACAGGGCCTAACTGCATATGCTAAAGCCTGCCTATTTTGAATGGTGTAGTTGCCCCTGCAACCTCCAAAAATATCAGGATTTACTTCCCCAATAACCTGCTAACTCATCCCTGAAATACATACTTATTCACCCTATTTTGTTAATTGGACTGATTTCTCATTTGAAATGCCCATTTTTGGGGGGCCAGAAATGTGCGTCTTTAAAAGGTGATTTCTACGATACCCCAGTTTTGCGCGTCGGACCTCAACTTTTCCCGTAATTGCAGAAAAACCGCAATTTTCAGGAGACACGAGACAGACATCCCCTCCCTCTGCCACCCACCCGCCCAACTGAAAGCCAGCCATTAGACATGCACAGATAGTTCTGAGGGTCTGTCTGTGATGTCATAAAGGGCCTGCTGATCAATGGGCAGCTTTCTGATTGGCTACTGTATTTGATTGACAGATGGAAGCTGGCAGCTGATTGGCTGTTTAGCCTAAAGTGCTTTACACACCTCCCTGAAGGTACCACTGGCTAAGACTCCACCTCAGCTCATTGGGTAATGAAAAATTTTGAACAATTGATGGATGAAAGCAGGCAGGCCGGCCATTTTGGGACGCTCAGTGGACTTGTTTAATGCAATGCACCTTTGTATATTCACATGCATTCGCTTCATGCTGTAACCACTGTGCATAAAAATTTGGAAACATGGCATACAGTGTATCATTTGGTGTCTAAGTCATGTTTCCCTTATTTTCCCTTCCCAGATACAAGCCCGTTTGAGTGTTTGGGGCACTTTTTAGCTAAAATCATCCTACAGGGCCTAACTGCATATGCTAAAACCTGCCTATTTTGAAGGGTGTAGTTGCCCCTGCAACCTCCAAAAATATCAGGATTTACTTCCCCAATAACCTGCTAACTCACCCCTGAAATACATACTTATTCACCCTATTTTGTTAATTGGACTCATTTCTCATTTGAAATGCCCATTTTTGGGGGGAAAGAAATGTGCGTCTTTAAAAGGTGATTTCTACGATACCCCACTTTTGCGCGTCGGACCTCAACTTTTCCGGTAAACGCAGAAAAACCGCAATTTTCAGGAGAAACGAGACAGACATCCCCTCCCTCTGCCACCCACCCGCCCAACTGACAGCCAGCCATTAGACATGCACAGATAGTTCTGAGGGTCTGTCTGTGATGTCATAAAGGGCCTGCTGATCAATGGGCAGCTTTCTGATTGGCTGCTGTATTTGATTGACAGATGGAAGCTGGCAGCTGATTGGCTGTCTAGCCTAAAGTGCTTTACACACCTCCCTGATGGTACCACTGGCTAAGACTCCACCTCAGCTCATTGGGTAATGAAAAAATTAGAACAATTGATGGATGAAAGCAGGCAGGCCGGCCATTTTGGGACGCTCATTGGACTTGTTTAATGCAATGCACCTTTGTATATTCACATGCATTCGCTTCATGCTGTAACCACTGTGCATAAAAATTTGGAAACATGGCATACAGTGTATCATTTGGTGTCTAAGTCATGTTTCCCATATTTTCCCTTCCCAGATACAAGCCCGTTTGAGTGTTTGGGGCACTTTTTAGCTAAAATCATCCTACAGGGCCTAACTGCAAATGCTAAAGCCTGCCTATTTTGAATGGTGTAGTGGCCCCTGCAACCTCCAAAAATATCAGGACTTACTTCCGCAATAACCTGCTAACTCACCCCTGAAATACATACTTATTCACCCTATTTTGTTCATTGGACTCATTTCTCATTTGAAATGCCCATTTTTGGGGAGCCAGAAATGTGCGTCTTTAAAAGGTGATTTATACGATACCCCACTTTTGCGCGTCGGACCTCAACTTTTCCCGTAAACGCAGAAAAACCGCAATTTTCAGGAGAAACGAGACAGACATCCCCTCCCTCTGCCACCCACCCGCCCAACTGACAGCCAGCCATTAGACATGCGCAGGTAGTTCTGAGGGTCTGTCTGTGATGTCATAAAGGGCCTGCTGATCAATGGGCAGCTTTCAAATTGGCTGCTGTATTTGATTGACAGATGGAAGCTGGCAGCTGATTGGCTGTCTAGCCTAAAGTGCTTTACACACCTCCCTGATGATACCACTGGCTAAGACTCCACCTCAGCTCATTGGGTAATGAAAAATTTAGAACAATTGATGGATGAAAGCAGGCAGGCCGGCCATTTTGGGACGCTCAGTGGACTTGTTTAATGCAATGCACCTTTGTATATTCACATGCATTCGCTTCATGCTGTAACCATTGTTCATAAAAATTTGGAAACATGGCATACAGTGTATCATTTGGTGTCTAAGTCATGTTTCCCATATTTTCCCTTCCCAGATACAAGCCCGTTTGAGTCACTTTTTAGCTAAAATCATCCTACAGGGCCTAACTGCAAATGCTAAAGCCTGCCTATTTTGAATGGTGTAGTGGCCCCTGCAACCTCCAAAAATATCAGGACTTACTTCCCCAATAACCTGCTAACTCACCCCTGAAATACATACTTATTCACCCAATTTTGTTCATTGGACTCATTTCTCATTTTAAATGCCCATTTTTGGGGGGCCAGAAATGTGCGTCTTTAAAAGTTGATTTCTACGATACCCCAGTTTTGCGCGTCGGACCTCAACTTTTCCCGTAAACGCAGAAAAACCGCAATTTTCAGGAGAAAGGAGACAGACATCCCCTCCCTCTGCCACCCACCCGCCCAAATGAAAGCCAGCCATTAGACATGCACAGATAGTTCTGAGGGTCTGTCTGTGATGTCATAAAGGGCCTGCTGATCAATGGGCAGCTTTCTGATTGGCTACTGTATTTGATTGACAGATGGAAGCTGGCAGCTGATTGGCTGTTTAGCCTAAAGTGCTTTACACACCTCCCTGATGGTACCACTGGCTAAGACTCCACCTCAGCTCATTGGGTAATGAAAAATTTAGAACAATTGATGGATGAAAGCAGGCAGGCCGGCCATTTTGGGACGCTCAGGGAACTTGTTTAATGCAATGCACCTTTGTATATTCACATGCATTCACTTCATGCTGTAACCACTGTGCATAAAAATTTGGAAACATGGCATACAGTGTATCATTTGGTGTCTAAGTCATGTTTCCCTTATTTTCCCTTCCCAGATACAAGCCCGTTTGAGTGTTTGGGGCACTTTTTAGCTAAAATCATCCTACAGGGCCTAACTGCATATGCTAAAGCCTGCCTATTTTGAAGGGTGTAGTTGCCCCTGCAACCTCCAAAAATATCAGGATTTACTTCCCCAATAACCTGCTAACTCACCCCTGAAATACATACTTATTCACCCTATTTTGTTAATTGGACTCATTTCTCATTTGAAATGCCCATTTTTGGGGGGAAAGAAATGTGCGTCTTTAAAAGGTGATTTCTACGATACCCCACTTTTGCGCGTCGGACCTCAACTTTTCCCGTAAACGCAGAAAAACCGCAATTTTCAGGAGAAACGAGACAGACATCCCCTCCCTCTGCCACCCACCCGCCCAACTGACAGCCAGCCATTAGACATGCACAGATAGTTCTGAGGGTCTGTCTGTGATGTCATAAAGGGCCTGCTGATCAATGGGCAGCTTTCTGATTGGCTACTGTATTTGATTGACAGATGGAAGCTGGCAGCTGATTGGCTGTTTAGCCTAAAGTGCTTTACACACCTCCCTGATGGTACCACTGGCTAAGACTCCACCTCAGCTCATTGGGTAATGAAAAATTTAGAACAATTGATGGATGAAAGCAGGCAGGCCGGCCATTTTGGGACGCTCAGGGAACTTGTTTAATGCAATGCACCTTTGTATATTCACATGCATTCACTTCATGCTGTAACCACTGTGCATAAAAATTTGGAAACATGGCATACAGTGTATCATTTGGTGTCTAAGTCATGTTTCCCTTATTTTCCCTTCCCAGATACAAGCCCGTTTGAGTGTTTGGGGCACTTTTTAGCTAAAATCATCCTACAGGGCCTAACTGCATATGCTAAAGCCTGCCTATTTTGAAGGGTGTAGTTGCCCCTGCAACCTCCAAAAATATCAGGATTTACTTCCCCAATAACCTGCTAACTCACCCCTGAAATACATACTTATTCACCCTATTTTGTTAATTGGACTCATTTCTCATTTGAAATGCCCATTTTTGGGGGGAAAGAAATGTGCGTCTTTAAAAGGTGATTTCTACGATACCCCACTTTTGCGCGTCGGACCTCAACTTTTCCCGTAAACGCAGAAAAACCGCAATTTTCAGGAGAAACGAGACAGACATCCCCTCCCTCTGCCACCCACCCGCCCAACTGACAGCCAGCCATTAGACATGCACAGATAGTTCTGAGGGTCTGTCTGTGATGTCATAAAGGGCCTGCTGATCAATGGGCAGCTTTCTGATTGGCTGCTGTATTTGATTGACAGATGGAAGCTGGCAGCTGATTGGCTGTCTAGCCTAAAGTGCTTTACACACCTCCCTGATGGTACCACTTGCTAAGACTCCACCTCAGCTCATTGGGTAATGAAAAATTTAGAACAATTGATGGATGAAAGCAGGCAGGCCGGCCATTTTGGGACGCTCATTGGACTTGTTTAATGCAATGCACCTTTGTATTTTCACATGTATTCGCTTCATGCTGTAACCACTGTGCATAAAAATTTGGAAACATGGCATACAGTGTATCATTTGGTGTCTAAGTCATGTTTCCCATATTTTCCCTTCCCAGATACTAGCCCGTTTGAGTGTTTGGGGCACTTTTTATCTAAAATCATCCTACAGGGCCTAACTGCATATGCTAAAGCCTGCCTATTTTGAATGGTGTAGTTGCCCCTGCAACCTCCAAAAATATCAGTATTTACTTCCCCAATAACCTGCTAACTCACCCCTGAAATACATACTTATTCACCCTATTTTGTTAATTGGACTCATTTCTCATTTGAATTGCCCATTTTTGGGGGGCCAGAAATGTGCGTCTTTAAAAGTTGATTTCTACGATACCCCAGTTTTGCGCGTCGGACCTCAACTTTTCCCGTAATTGCAGAAAAACCGCAATTTTCAGGAGAAACGAGACAGACATCCCCTCCCTCTGCCACCCACCCGCCCAACTGAAAGCCAGCCATTAGACATGCACAGATAGTTCTGAGGGTCTGTCTGTGATGTCATAAAGGGCCTGCTGATCAATGGGCAGCTTTCTGATTGGCTACTGTATTTGATTGACAGATGGAAGCTGGCAGCTGATTGGCTGTTTAGCCTAAAGTGCTTTACACACCTCCCTGAAGGTACCACTGGCTAAGACTCCACCTCAGCTCATTGGGTAATGAAAAATTTTGAACAATTGATGGATGAAAGCAGGCAGGCCGGCCATTTTGGGACGCTCAGTGGACTTGTTTAATGCAATGCACCTTTGTATATTCACATGCATTCGCTTCATGCTGTAACCACTGTGCATAAAAATTTGGAAACATGGCATACAGTGTATCATTTGGTGTCTAAGTCATGTTTCCCTTATTTTCCCTTCCCAGATACAAGCCCGTTTGAGTGTTTGGGGCACTTTTTAGCTAAAATCATCCTACAGGGCCTAACTGCATATGCTAAAGCCTGCATATTTTGAAGGTTGTAGTTGCCCCTGCAACCTCCAAAAATATCAGGATTTACTTCCCCAATAACCTGCTAACTCACCCCTGAAATACATACTTATTCACCCTATTTTGTTAATTGGACTCATTTCTCATTTGAAATGCCCATTTTTGGGGGGAAAGAAATGTGCGTCTTTAAAAGGTGATTTCTACGATACCCCACTTTTGCGCGTCGGAGCTCAACTTTTCCGGTAAACGCAGAAAAACCGCAATTTTCAGGAGAAACGAGACAGACATCCCCTCCCTCTGCCACCCACCCGCCCAACTGACAGCCAGCCATTAGACATGCACAGATAGTTCTGAGGGTCTGTCTGTGATGTCATAAAGGGCCTGCTGATCAATGGGCAGCTTTCTGATTGGCTGCTGTATTTGATTGACAGATGGAAGCTGGCAGCTGATTGGCTGTCTAGCCTAAAGTGCTTTACACACCTCCCTGATGGTACCACTGGCTAAGACTCCACCTCAGCTCATTGGGTAATGAAAAAATTAGAACAATTGATGGATGAAAGCAGGCAGGCCGGCCATTTTGGGACGCTCATTGGACTTGTTTAATGCAATGCACCTTTGTATATTCACATGCATTCGCTTCATGCTGTAACCACTGTGCATAAAAATTTGGAAACATGGCATACAGTGTATCATTTGGTGTCTAAGTCATGTTTCCCATATTTTCCCTTCCCAGATACAAGCCCGTTTGAGTGTTTGGGGCACTTTTTAGCTAAAATCATCCTACAGGGCCTAACTGCAAATGCTAAAGCCTGCCTATTTTGAATGGTGTAGTGGCCCCTGCAACCTCCAAAAATATCAGGACTTACTTCCGCAATAACCTGCTAACTCACCCCTGAAATACATACTTATTCACCCTATTTTGTTCATTGGACTCATTTCTCATTTGAAATGCCCATTTTTGGGGGGCCAGAAATGTGCGTCTTTAAAAGGTGATTTATACGATACCCCACTTTTGCGCGTCGGACCTCAACTTTTCCCGTAAACGCAAAAAAAACGCAATTTTCAGGAGAAACGAGACAGACATCCCCTCCCTCTGCCACCCACCCGCCCAACTGACAGCCAGCCATTAGACATGCGCAGGTAGTTCTGAGGGTCTGTCTGTGATGTCATAAAGGGCCTGCTGATCAATGGGCAGCTTTCAAATTGGCTGCTGTATTTGATTGACAGATGGAAGCTGGCAGCTGATTGGCTGTCTAGCCTAAAGTGCTTTACACACCTCCCTGATGATACCACTGGCTAAGACTCCACCTCAGCTCATTGGGTAATGAAAAATTTAGAACAATTGATGGATGAAAGCAGGCAGGCCGGCCATTTTGGGACGCTCAGTGGACTTGTTTAATGCAATGCACCTTTGTATATTCACATGCATTCGCTTCATGCTGTAACCACTGTTCATAAAAATTTGGAAACATGGCATACAGTGTATCATTTGGTGTCTAAGTCATGTTTCCCATATTTTCCCTTCCCAGATACAAGCCCGTTTGAGTGTTTGGGGCACTTTTTAGCTAAAATCATCCTACAGGGCCTAACTGCAAATGCTAAAGCCTGCCTATTTTGAATGGTGTAGTGGCCCCTGCAACCTCCAAAAATATCAGGACTTACTTCCCCAATAACCTGCTAACTCACCCCTGAAATACATACTTATTCACCCAATTTTGTTCATTGGACTCATTTCTCATTTGAAATGCCCATTTTTGGGGGGCCAGAAATGTGCGTCTTTAAAAGTTGATTTCTACGATACCCCAGTTTTGCGCGTCGGACCTCAACTTTTCCCGTAATTGCAGAAAAACCGCAATTTTCAGGAGAAAGGAGACAGACATCCCCTCCCTCTGCCACCCACCCGCCCAACTGAAAGCCAGCCATTAGACATGCACAGATAGTTCTGAGGGTCTGTCTGTGATGTCATAAAGGGCCTGCTGATCAATGGGCAGCTTTCTGATTGGCTACTGTATTTGATTGACAGATGGAAGCTGGCAGCTGATTGGCTGTTTAGCCTAAAGTGCTTTACACACCTCCCTGATGGTACCACTGGCTAAGACTCCACCTCAGCTCATTGGGTAATGAAAAATTTAGAACAATTGATGGATGAAAGCAGGCAGGCCGGCCATTTTGGGACGCTCATTGGACTTGTTTAATGCAATGCACCTTTGCATTTTCACATGCATTCGCTTCATGCTGTAACCACTGTGCATAAAAATTTGGAAACATGGCATACAGTGTATCATTTGGTGTCTAGGTCATGTTTCCCTTATTTTCCCTTCCCAGATACAAGCCCGTTTGTGTGTTTGGAGCACTTTTTAGCTAAAATCATCCTACAGGGCCTAACTGCATATGCTAAAGCCTGCCTATTTTGAATGGTTTAGTTGCCCCTGCAACCTCCAAAAATATCAGGATTTACATCCCCAATAACCTGCTAACTCACCCCTGAAATACATACTTATTCACCCTATTTTGTTAATTGGACTCATTTCTCATTTGAAATGCCCATTTTTGGGGGGCCAGAAATGTGCGTCTTTAAAAGGTGATTTATATGATACCCCACTTTTGCGCGTCGGACCTTAACTTTTCCCGTAAACGCAGAAAAAACGCAATTTTCAGGAGAAACGAGACAGACATCCCCTCCCTCTGCCACCCACCCGCCCAACTGACAGCCAGCCATTAGACATGCGCAGGTAGTTCTGAGGGTCTGTCTGTGATGTCATAAAGGGCCTGCTGATCAATGGGCAGCTTTCAAATTGGCTGCTGTATTTGATTGACAGATGGAAGCTGGCAGCTGATTGGCTGTCTAGCCTAAAGTGCTTTACACACCTCCCTGATGATACCACTGGCTAAGACTCCACCTCAGCTCATTGGGTAATGAAAAATTTAGAACAATTGATGGATGAAAGCAGGCAGGCCGGCCATTTTGGGACGCTCAGTGGACTTGTTTAATGCAATGCACCTTTGTATATTCACATGCATTCGCTTCATGCTGTAACCACTGTGCATAAAAATTTGGAAACATGGCATACAGTGTATCATTTGGTGTCTAAGTCATGTTTCCCATATTTTCCCTTCCCAGATACAAGCCCGTTTGAGTGTTTAGGGCACTTTTTAGCTAAAATCATCCTACAGGGCCTAACTGCATATGCTAAAGCCTGCCTATTTTGAATGGTGTAGTTGCCCCTGCAACCTCCAAAAATATCAGTATTTAATTCCCCAATAACCTGCTAACTCACCCCTGAAATACATACTTATTCACCCTATTTTGTTAATTGGACTCATTTCTCATTTGAATTGCCCATTTTTCGGGGGCCAGAAATGTGCGTCTTTAAAAGGTGATTTCTACGATACCCCACTTTTGCGCGTCGGACCTCAACTTTTCCCGTAAACGCAGAAAAACCGCAATTTTCAGGAGAAACGAGACAGACATCCCCTCCCTCTGCCACCCACCCGCCCAACTGACAGCCAGCCATTAGACATGCACAGATAGTTCTGAGGGTCTGTCTGTGATGTCATAAAGGGCCTGCTGATCAATGGGCAGCTTTCTGATTGGCTGCTGTATTTGATTGACAGATGGAAGCTGGCAGTTGATTGGCTGTCTAGCCTAAAGTGCGTTACACACCTCCCTGATGGTACCACTGGCTAAGACTCCACCTCAGCTCATTGGGTAATGAAAAATTTAGAACAATTGATGGATGAAAGCAGGCAGGCCGGCCATTTTGGGACGCTCAGTGGACTTGTTTAATGCAATGCACCTTTGTATATTCACATGCATTCGCTTCATGCTGTAACAACTGTGCATAAAAATTTGGAAACATGGCATACAGTGTATCATTTGGTGTCTAAGTCATGTTTCCCTTATTTTCCCTTCCCAGATACAAGCCCGTTTGAGTGTTTGGGGCACTTTTTAGCTAAAATCATCCTACAGGGCCTAACTGCATATGCTAAAGCCTGCCTATTTTGAAGGGTGTAGTTGCCCCTGCAACCTCCAAAAATATCAGGATTTACTTCCCCAATAACCTGCTAACTCACCCCTGAAATACATACTTATTCACCCTATTTTGTTAATTGGACTCATTTCTCATTTGAAATGCCCATTTTTTGGGGGAAAAAAATGTGCGTCTTTAAAAGGTGATTTCTACGATACCCCACTTTTGCGCGTCGGACCTCAACTTTTCCCGTAATTGCAGAAAAACCGCAATTTTCAGGAGAAACGAGACAGACATCCCCTCCCTCTGCCACCCACCCGCCCAACTGAAAGCCAGCCATTAGACATGCACAGATAGTTCTGAGGGTCTGTCTGTGATGTCATAAAGGGCCTGCTGATCAATGGGCAGCTTTCTGATTGGCTACTGTATTTGATTGACAGATGGAAGCTGGCAGCTGATTGGCTGTTTAGCCTAAAGTGCTTTACACACCTCCCTGATGGTACCACTGGCTAAGACTCCACCTCAGCTCATTGGGTAATGAAAAATTTAGAACAATTGATGGATGAAAGCAGGCAGGCCGGCCATTTTGGGACGCTCAGTGGACTTGTTTAATGCAATGCACCTTTGTATATTCACATGCATTCGCTTTATGCTGTAACCACTGTGCATAAAAATTTGGAAACATGGCATACAGTGTATCATTTGGTGTCTAAGTCATGTTTCCCTTATTTTCCCTTCCCAGATACAAGCCCGTTTGAGTGTTTGGGGCACTTTTTAGCTAAAATCGTCCTACAGGGCCTAACTGCATATGCTAAAGCCTGCCTATTTTGAAGGGTGTAGTTGCCCCTGCAACCTCCAAAAATATCAGGATTTACTTCCCCAATAACCTGCTAACTCACCCCTGAAATACATACTTATTCACCCTATTTTGTTAATTGGACTCATTTCTCATTTGAATTGCCCATTTTTGGGGGGCCAGAAATGTGCGTCTTTAAAAGTTGATTTCTACGATACCCCAGTTTTGCGTGTCGGACCTCAACTTTTCCCGTAATTGCAGAAAAACCGCAATTTTCAGGAGAAACGAGACAGACATCCCCTCCCTCTGCCACCCACCCGCCCAACTGAAAGCCAGCCATTAGACATGCACAGATAGTTCTGAGGGTCTGTCTGTGATGTCATAAAGGGCCTGCTGATCAATGGGCAGCTTTCTGATTGGCTACTGTATTTGATTGACAGATGGAAGCTGGCAGCTGATTGGCTGTTTAGCCTAAAGTGCGTTACACACCTCCCTGATGGTACCACTGGCTAAGACTCCACCTCAGCTCATTGGGTAATGAAAAATTTAGAACAATTGATGGATGAAAGCAGGCAGGCCGGCCATTTTGGGACGCTCATTGGACTTGTTTAATGCAATGCACCTTTGCATTTTCACATGCATTCGCTTCATGCTGTAACCACTGTGCATAAAAATTTGGAAACATGGCATACAGTGTATTATTTGGTGTCTAAGTCATGTTTCCCTTATTTTCCCTTCCCAGATACAAGCCCGTTTGAGTGTTTTGGGCACTTTTTAGCTAAAATCATCCTACAGGGCCTAACTGCATATGCTAAAGCCTGCCTATTTTGAAGGGTGTAGTTGCCCCTGCAACCTCCAAAAATATCAGGATTTACTTCCCCAATAACCTGCTAACTCACCCCTGAAATACATACTTATTCACCCTATTTTGTTCATTGGACTCATTTCTCATTTGAAATGCCCATTTTTGGGGGGAAAGAAATGTGCGTCTTTAAAAGGTGATTTCTACGATACCCCACTTTTGCGCGTCGGACCTCAACTTTTCCGGTAAACGCAGAAAAACCGCAATTTTCAGGAGAAACGAGACAGACATCCCCTCCCTCTGCCACCCACCCGCCCAACTGACAGCCAGCCATTAGACATGCACAGATAGTTCTGAGGGTCTGTCTGTGATGTCATAAAGGGCCTGCTGATCAATGGGCAGCTTTCTGATTGGCTGCTGTATTTGATGGACAGATGGAAGCTGGCAGCTGATTGGCTGTCTAGCCTAAAGTGCTTTACACACCTCCCTGATGGTACCACTGGCTAAGACTCCACCTCAGCTCATTGGGTAATGAAAAAATTAGAACAATTGATGGATGAAAGCAGGCAGGCCGGCCATTTTGGGACGCTCATTGGACTTGTTTAATGCAATGCACCTTTGTATATTCACATGCATTCGCTTCATGCTGTAACCACTGTGCATACAAATTTGGAAACATGGCATACAGTGTATCATTTGGTGTCTAAGTCATGTTTCCCATATTTTCCCTTCCCAGATACAAGCCCGTTTGAGTGTTTGGGGCACTTTTTAGCTAAAATCATCCTACAGGGCCTAACTGCAAATGCTAAAGCCTGCCTATTTTGAATGGTGTAGTGGCCCCTGCAACCTCCAAAAATATCAGGACTTACTTCCGCAATAACCTGCTAACTCACCCCTGAAATACATACTTATTCACCCTATTTTGTTTATTGGACTCATTTCTCATTTGAAATGCCCATTTTTGGGGGGCCAGAAATGTGCGTCTTTAAAAGGTGATTTATACGATACCCCACTTTTGCGCGTCGGACCTCAACTTTTCCCGTAAACGCAGAAAAACCGCAATTTTCAGGAGAAACGAGACAGACATCCCCTCCCTCTGCCACCCACCCGCCCAACTGACAGCCAGCCATTAGACATGCACAGATAGTTCTGAGGGTCTGTCTGTGATGTCATAAAGGGCCTGCTGATCAATGGGCAGCTTTCTGATTGGCTGCTGTATTTGATTGACAGATGGAAGCTGGCAGTTGATTGGCTGTCTAGCCTAAAGTGCGTTACACACCTCCCTGATGGTACCACTGGCTAAGACTCCACCTCAGCTCATTGGGTAATGAAAAATTTAGAACAATTGATGGATGAAAGCAGGCAGGCCGGCCATTTTGGGACGCTCAGTGGACTTGTTTAATGCAATGCACCTTTGTATATTCACATGCATTCACTTCATGCTGTAACCACTGTGCATAAAAATTTGGAAACATGGCATACAGTGTATCATTTGGTGTCTGAGTCATGTTTCCCTTATTTTCCCTTCCCAGATACAAGCCCGTTTGAGTGTTTGGGGCACTTTTTAGCTAAAATCATCCTACAGGGCCTAACTGCATATGCTAAAGCCTGCCTATTTTGAAGGGTGTAGTTGCCCCTGCAACCTCCAAAAATATCAGGATTTACTTCCCCAATAACCTGCTAACTCACCCCTGAAATACATACTTATTCACCCTATTTTGTTAATTGGACTCATTTCTCATTTGAAATGCCCATTTTTGGGGGGAAAGAAATGTGCGTCTTTAAAAGGTGATTTCTACGATACCCCACTTTTGCGCGTCGGACCTCAACTTTTCCCGTAAACGCAGAAAAAACGCAATTTTCAGGAGAAACGAGACAGACATCCCCTCCCTCTGCCACCCACCCGCCCAACTGACAGCCATCCATTAGACATGCACAGATAGTTCTGAGGGTCTGTCTGTGATGTCATAAAGGGCCTGCTGATCAATGGGCAGCTTTCTGATTGGCTGCTGTATTTGATTGACAGATGGAAGCTGGCAGCTGATTGGCTGTCTAGCCTAAAGTGCTTTACACACCTCCCTGATGGTACCACTGGCTAAGACTCCACCTCAGCTCATTGGGTAATGAAAAATTTAGAACAATTGATGGATGAAAGCAGGCAGGCCGGCCATTTTGGGACGCTCAGTGGACTTGTTTAATGCAATGCACCTTTGTATATTCACATGCGTTCGCTTCATGCTGTAACCACTGTTCATAAAAATTTGGAAACATGGCATACAGTGTATCGGTGTCTAAGTCATGTTTCCCATATTTTCCCTTCCCAGATACAAGCCCGTTTGAGTGTTTGGGGCACTTTTTAGCTAAAATCATCCTACAGGGCCTAACTGCAAATGCTAAAGCCTGCCTATTTTGAATGGTGTAGTGGCCCCTGCAACCTCCAAAAATATCAGGACTTACTTCCCCAATAACCTGCTAACTGACCCCTGAAATACATACTTATTCACCCAATTTTGTTCATTGGACTAATTTCTCATTTTAAATGCCCATTTTTGGGGGGCCAGAAATGTGCGTCTTTAAAAGTTGATTTCTACGATACCCCAGTTTTGCACGTCGGACCTCAACTTTTCCCGTAATTGCAGAAAAACCGCAATTTTCAGGAGAAAGGAGACAGACATCCCCTCCCTCTGCCACCCACCCGCCCAACTGAAAGCCAGCCATTAGACATGCACAGATAGTTCTGAGGGTCTGTCTGTGATGTCATAAAGGGCCTGCTGATCAATGGGCAGCTTTCTGATTGGCTGCTGTATTTGATTGACAGATGGAAGCTGGCAGCTGATTGGCTGTCTAGCCTAAAGTGCTTTACACACCTCCCTGATGGTGCCACTGGCTAAGACTCCACCTCAGCTCATTGGGTAATGAAAAATTTAGAACAATTGATGGATGAAAGCAGGCAGGCCGGCCATTTTGGGACGCTCATTGGACTTGTTTAATGCAATGCACCTTTGCATTTTCACATGCATTCGCTTCATGCTGTAACCACTGTGCATAACAATTTGGAAACATGGCATACAGTGTATTATTTGGTGACTAAGTCAAATTTCCCATATTTTCCCTTCCCAGATACAAGCCCGTTTGAGTGTTTGGGGCACTTTTTAGCTAAAATCATCCTACAGGGCCTAACTGCATATGCTAAAGCCTGCCTATTTTGAATGGTGTAGTTGCCCCTGCAACCTCCAAAAATATCAGTATTTAATTCCCCAATAACCTGCTAACTCACCCCTGAAATACATACTTATTCATCCTATTTTGTTAATTGGACTCATTTCTCATTTGAATTGCCCATTTTTTGGGGGCCAGAAATGTGCGTCTTTAAAAGGTGATTTCTACGATACCCCACTTTTGCGCGTCGGACCTCAACTTTTCCCGTAAACGCAGAAAAACCGCAATTTTCAGGAGAAACGAGACAGACATCCCCTCCCTCTGCCACCCACCCGCCCAACTGACAGCCAGCCATTAGACATGCACAGATAGTTCTGAGGGTCTGTCTGTGATGTCATAAAGGGCCTGCTGATCAATGGGCAGCTTTCTGATTGGCTGCTGTATTTGATTGACAGATGGAAGCTGGCAGTTGATTGGCTGTCTAGCCTAAAGTGCGTTACACACCTCCCTGATGGTACCACTGGCTAAGACTCCACCTCAGCTCATTGGGTAATGAAAAATTTAGAACAATTGATGGATGAAAGCAGGCAGGCCGGCCATTTTGGGACGCTCAGTGGACTTGTTTAATGCAATGCACCTTTGTATATTCACATGCATTCACTTCATGCTGTAACCACTGTGCATAAAAATTTGGAAACATGGCATACAGTGTATCATTTGGTGTCTAAGTCATGTTTCCCTTATTTTCCCTTCCCAGATACAAGCCCGTTTGAGTGTTTGGGGCACTTTTTAGCTAAAATCATCCTACAGGGCCTAACTGCATATGCTAAAGCCTGCCTATTTTGAAGGGTGTAGTTGCCCCTGCAACCTCCAAAAATATCAGGATTTACTTCCCCAATAACCTGCTAACTCACCCCTGAAATACATACTTATTCACCCTATTTTGTTAATTGGACTCATTTCTCATTTGAAATGCCCATTTTTGGGGGGAAAGAAATGTGCGTCTTTAAAAGGTGATTTCTACGATACCCCACTTTTGCGCGTCGAACCTCAACTTTTCCCGTAATTGCAGAAAAACCGCAATTTTCAGGAGAAACGAGACAGACATCCCCTCCCTCTGCCACCCACCCGCCCAACTGAAAGCCAGCCATTAGACATGCACAGATAGTTCTGAGGGTCTGTCTGTGATGTCATAAAGGGCCTGCTGATCAATGGGCAGCTTTCTGATTGGCTACTGTATTTGATTGACAGATGGAAGCTGGCAGCTGATTGGCTGTTTAGCCTAAAGTGCTTTACACACCTCCCTGATGGTACCACTGGCTAAGACTCCACCTCAGCTCATTGGGTAATGAAAAATTTAGAACAATTGATGGATGAAAGCAGGCAGGCCGGCCATTTTGGGACGCTCATTGGACTTGTTTAATGCAATGCACCTTTGTATATTCACATGCATTCGCTTCATGCTGTAATTACTGTGCATAAAAATTTGGAAACATGGCATACAGTGTATCATTTGGTGTCTAAGTCATGTTTCCCATATTTTCCCTTCCCAGATACAAGCCCGTTTGAGTGTTTGGGGCACTTTTTAGCTAAAATCATCCTACAGGGCCTAACTGCATATGCTAAAGCCTGCCTATTTTGAAGGGTGTAGTTGCCCCTGCAACCTCCAAAAATATCAGGATTTACTTCCCCAATAACCTGCTAACTCACCCCTGAAATACATACTTATTCACCCTATTTTGTTCATTGGACTCATTTCTCATTTGAAATGCCCATTTTTGAGGGGAAGGAAATGTGCGTCTTTAAAAGGTGATTTCTACGATACCCCACTTTTGCGCGTCGGACCTCAACTTTTCCCGTAAACGCAGAAAAACCGCAATTTTCAGGAGAAACGAGACAGACATCCCCTCCCTCTGCCACCCACCCGCCCAACTGACAGCCAGCCATTAGACATGCACAGATAGTTCTGAGGGTCTGTCTGTGATGTCATAAAGGGCCTGCTGATCAATGGGCAGCTTTCTGATTGGCTACTGTATTTGATTGACAGATGGAAGCTGGCAGCTGATTGGCTGTTTAGCCTAAAGTGCGTTACACACCTCCCTGATGGTACCACTGGCTAAGACTCCACCTCAGCTCATTGGGTAATGAAAAATTTAGAACAATTGATGGATGAAAGCAGGCAGGCCGGCCATTTTGGGACGCTCATTGGACTTGTTTAATGCAATGCACCTTTGCATTTTCACATGCATTCGCTTCATGCTGTAACCACTGTGCATAAAAACTTGGAAACATGGCATACAGTGTATTATTTGGTGTCTAAGTCATATTTCCCATATTTTCCCTTCCCAGATACAAGCCCGTTTGAGTGTTTGGGGCACTTTTTAGCTAAAATCATCCTACAGGGCCTAACTGCATATGCTAAAGCCTGCCTATTTTGAAGGGTGTAGTTGCCCCTGCAACCTCCAAAAATATCAGGATTTACTTCCCCAATAACCTGCTAACTCACCCCTGAAATACATACTTATTCACCCTATTTTGTTAATTGGACTCATTTCTCATTTGAATTGCCCATTTTTGGGTGGCCAGAAATGTGCGTCTTTAAAAGTTGATTTCTACGATACCCCAGTTTTGCGCGTCGGACCTCAACTTTTCCCGTAATTGCAGAAAAACCGCAATTTTCAGGAGAAACGAGACAGACATCCCCTCCCTCTGCCACCCACCCGCCCAACTGACAGCCAGCCATTAGACATGCACAGATAGTTCTGAGGGTCTGTCTGTGATGTCATAAAGGGCCTGCTGATCAATGGGCAGCTTTCTGATTGGCTGCTGTATTTGATTAACAGATGGAAGCTGGCAGCTGATTGGCTGTCTAGCCTAAAGTGCTTTACACACCTCCCTGATGGTACCACTGGCTAAGACTCCACCTCAGCTCATTGGGTAATGAAAAATTTAGAACAATTGATGGATGAAAGCAGGCAGGCCGGCCATTTTGGGACGCTCATTGGACTTGTTTAATGCAATGCACCTTTGCATTTTCACATGCATTCGCTTCATGCTGTAACCACTGTGCATAAAAATTTGGAAACATGGCATACAGTGTATTATTTGGTGTCTAAGTCATATTTCCCATATTTTCACTTCCCAGATACAAGCCCGTTTGAGTGTTTGGGGCACTTTTTAGCTAAAATCATCCTACAGGGCCTAACTGCATATGCTAAAGCCTGCCTATTTTGAATGGTGTAGTTGCCCCTGCAACCTCCAAAAATATCAGGATTTACTTCCCCAATAACCTGCTAACTCACCCCTGAAATACATACTTATTCACCCTATTTTGTTAATTGGACTGATTTCTCATTTGAAATGCCCATTTTTGGGGGGCCAGAAATGTGCGTCTTTAAAAGGTGATTTCTACGATACCCCACTTTTGCGCGTCGGACCTCAACTTTTCCCGTAATTGCAGAAAAACCGCAATTTTCAGGAGAAACGAGACAGACATCCCCTCCCTCTGCCACCCACCCGCCCAACTGAAAGCCAGCCATTAGACATGCACAGATAGTTCTGAGGGTCTGTCTGTGATGTCATAAAGGGCCTGCTGATCAATGGGCAGCTTTCTGATTGGCTACTGTATTTGATTGACAGATGGAAGCTGGCAGCTGATTGGCTGTTTAGCCTAAAGTGCTTTACACACCTCCCTGAAGGTACCACTGGCTAAGACTCCACCTCAGCTCATTGGGTAATGAAAAATTTAGAACAATTGATGGATGAAAGCAGGCAGGCCGGCCATTTTGGGACGCTCATTGGACTTGTTTAATGCAATGCACCTTTGTATATTCACATGCATTCGCTTCATGCTGTAACCACTGTGCATAAAAATTTGGAAACATGGCATACAGTGTATCATTTGGTGTCTAAGTCATGTTTCCCTTATTTTCCCTTCCCAGATACAAGCCCGTTTGAGTGTTTGGGGCACTTTTTAGCTAAAATCATCCTACAGGGCCTAACTGCATATGCTAAAGCCTGCCTATTTTGAAGGGTGTAGTTGCCCCTGCAACCTCCAAAAATATCAGGATTTACTTCCCCAATAACCTGCTAACTCACCCCTGAAATACATACTTATTCACCCTATTTTGTTAATTGGACTCATTTCTCATTTAAAATGCCCATTTTTGGGGGGCCAGAAATGTGCGTCTTTAAAAGGTGATTTCTACGATACCCCACTTTTGCGCGTCGGACCTCAACTTTTCCCGTAATTGCAGAAAAACCGCAATTTTCAGGAGAAACGAGACAGACATCCCCTCCCTCTGCCACCCACCCGCCCAACTGAAAGCCAGCCATTAGACATGCACAGATAGTTCTGAGGGTCTGTCTGTGATGTCATAAAGGGCCTGCTGATCAATGGGCAGCTTTCTGATTGGCTACTGTATTTGATTGACAGATGGAAGCTGGCAGCTGATTGGCTGTTTAGCCTAAAGTGCTTTACACACCTCCCTGATGGTACCACTGGCTAAGACTCCACCTCAGCTCATTGGGTAATGAAAAATTTAGAACAATTGATGGATGAAAGCAGGCAGGCCGGCCATTTTGGGACGCTCATTGGACTTGTTTAATGCAATGCACCTTTGTATATTCACATGCATTCGCTTCATGCTGTAACCACTGTGCATAAAAATTTGGAAACATGGCATACAGTGTATCATTTGGTGTCTAAGTCATGTTTCCCATATTTTCCCTTCCCAGATACAAGCCCGTTTGAGTGTTTGGGGCACTTTTTAGCTAAAATCATCCTACAGGGCCTAACTGCATATGCTAAAGCCTGCCTATTTTGAAGGGTGTAGTTGCCCCTGCAACCTCCAAAAATATCAGGATTTACTTCCCCAATAACCTGCTAACTCACCCCTGAAATACATACTTATTCACCCTATTTTGTTCATTGGACTCATTTCTCATTTGAAATGCCCATTTTTGAGGGGAAGGTAATGTGCGTCTTTAAAAGGTGATTTCTACGATACCCCACTTTTGCGCGTCGGACCTCAACTTTTCCCGTAAACGCAGAAAAACCGCAATTTTCAGGAGAAACGAGACAGACATCCCCTCCCTCTGCCACCCACCCGCCCAACTGACAGCCAGCCATTAGACATGCACAGATAGTTCTGAGGGTCTGTCTGTGATGTCATAAAGGGCCTGCTGATCAATGGGCAGCTTTCTGATTGGCTACTGTATTTGATTGACAGATGGAAGCTGGCAGCTGATTGGCTGTTTAGCCTAAAGTGCTTTACACACCTCCCTGAAGGTACCACTGGCTAAGACTCCACCTCAGCTCATTGGGTAATGAAAAATTTTGAACAATTGATGGATGAAAGCAGGCAGGCCGGCCATTTTGGGACGCTCAGTGGACTTGTTTAATGCAATGCACCTTTGTATATTCACATGCATTCGCTTCATGCTGTAACCACTGTGCATAAAAATTTGGAAACATGGCATACAGTGTATCATTTGGTGTCTAAGTCATGTTTCCCTTATTTTCCCTTCCCAGATACAAGCCCGTTTGAGTGTTTGGGGCACTTTTTAGCTAAAATCATCCTACAGGGCCTAACTGCATATGCTAAAGCCTGCATATTTTGAAGGGTGTAGTTGCCCCTGCAACCTCCAAAAATATCAGGATTTACTTCCCCAATAACCTGCTAACTCACCCCTGAAATACATACTTATTCACCCTATTTTGTTAATTGGACTCATTTCTCATTTGAAATGCCCATTTTTGGGGGGAAAGAAATGTGCGTCTTTAAAAGGTGATTTCTACGATACCCCACTTTTGCGCGTCGGAGCTCAACTTTTCCGGTAAACGCAGAAAAACCGCAATTTTCAGGAGAAACGAGACAGACATCCCCTCCCTCTGCCACCCACCCGCCCAACTGACAGCCAGCCATTAGACATGCACAGATAGTTCTGAGGGTCTGTCTGTGATGTCATAAAGGGCCTGCTGATCAATGGGCAGCTTTCTGATTGGCTGCTGTATTTGATTGACAGATGGAAGCTGGCAGCTGATTGGCTGTCTAGCCTAAAGTGCTTTACACACCTCCCTGATGGTACCACTGGCTAAGACTCCACCTCAGCTCATTGGGTAATGAAAAAATTAGAACAATTGATGGATGAAAGCAGGCAGGCCGGCCATTTTGGGACGCTCATTGGACTTGTTTAATGCAATGCACCTTTGTATATTCACATGCATTCGCTTCATGCTGTAACCACTGTGCATAAAAATTTGGAAACATGGCATACAGTGTATCATTTGGTGTCTAAGTCATGTTTCCCATATTTTCCCTTCCCAGATACAAGCCCGTTTGAGTGTTTGGGGCACTTTTTAGCTAAAATCATCCTACAGGGCCTAACTGCAAATGCTAAAGCCTGCCTATTTTGAATGGTGTAGTGGCCCCTGCAACCTCCAAAAATATCAGGACTTACTTCCGCAATAACCTGCTAACTCACCCCTGAAATACATACTTATTCACCCTATTTTGTTCATTGGACTCATTTCTCATTTGAAATGCCCATTTTTGGGGGGCCAGAAATGTGCGTCTTTAAAAGGTGATTTATACGATACCCCACTTTTGCGCGTCGGACCTCAACTTTTCCCGTAAACGCAAAAAAAACGCAATTTTCAGGAGAAACGAGACAGACATCCCCTCCCTCTGCCACCCACCCGCCCAACTGACAGCCAGCCATTAGACATGCGCAGGTAGTTCTGAGGGTCTGTCTGTGATGTCATAAAGGGCCTGCTGATCAATGGGCAGCTTTCAAATTGGCTGCTGTATTTGATTGACAGATGGAAGCTGGCAGCTGATTGGCTGTCTAGCCTAAAGTGCTTTACACACCTCCCTGATGATACCACTGGCTAAGACTCCACCTCAGCTCATTGGGTAATGAAAAATTTAGAACAATTGATGGATGAAAGCAGGCAGGCCGGCCATTTTGGGACGCTCAGTGGACTTGTTTAATGCAATGCACCTTTGTATATTCACATGCATTCGCTTCATGCTGTAACCACTGTTCATAAAAATTTGGAAACATGGCATACAGTGTATCATTTGGTGTCTAAGTCATGTTTCCCATATTTTCCCTTCCCAGATACAAGCCCGTTTGAGTGTTTGGGGCACTTTTTAGCTAAAATCATCCTACAGGGCCTAACTGCAAATGCTAAAGCCTGCCTATTTTGAATGGTGTAGTGGCCCCTGCAACCTCCAAAAATATCAGGACTTACTTCCCCAATAACCTGCTAACTCACCCCTGAAATACATACTTATTCACCCAATTTTGTTCATTGGACTCATTTCTCATTTGAAATGCCCATTTTTGGGGGGCCAGAAATGTGCGTCTTTAAAAGTTGATTTCTACGATACCCCAGTTTTGCGCGTCGGACCTCAACTTTTCCCGTAATTGCAGAAAAACCGCAATTTTCAGGAGAAAGGAGACAGACATCCCCTCCCTCTGCCACCCACCCGCCCAACTGAAAGCCAGCCATTAGACATGCACAGATAGTTCTGAGGGTCTGTCTGTGATGTCATAAAGGGCCTGCTGATCAATGGGCAGCTTTCTGATTGGCTACTGTATTTGATTGACAGATGGAAGCTGGCAGCTGATTGGCTGTTTAGCCTAAAGTGCTTTACACACCTCCCTGATGGTACCACTGGCTAAGACTCCACCTCAGCTCATTGGGTAATGAAAAATTTAGAACAATTGATGGATGAAAGCAGGCAGGCCGGCCATTTTGGGACGCTCATTGGACTTGTTTAATGCAATGCACCTTTGCATTTTCACATGCATTCGCTTCATGCTGTAACCACTGTGCATAAAAATTTGGAAACATGGCATACAGTGTATCATTTGGTGTCTATGTCATGTTTCCCTTATTTTCCCTTCCCAGATACAAGCCCGTTTGTGTGTTTGGAGCACTTTTTAGCTAAAATCATCCTACAGGGCCTAACTGCATATGCTAAAGCCTGCCTATTTTGAATGGTTTAGTTGCCCCTGCAACCTCCAAAAATATCAGGATTTACATCCCCAATAACCTGCTAACTCACCCCTGAAATACATACTTATTCACCCTATTTTGTTAATTGGACTCATTTCTCATTTGAAATGCCCATTTTTGGGGGGCCAGAAATGTGCGTCTTTAAAAGGTGATTTATATGATACCCCACTTTTGCGCGTCGGACCTTAACTTTTCCCGTAAACGCAGAAAAAACGCAATTTTCAGGAGAAACGAGACAGACATCCCCTCCCTCTGCCACCCACCCGCCCAACTGACAGCCAGCCATTAGACATGCGCAGGTAGTTCTGAGGGTCTGTCTGTGATGTCATAAAGGGCCTGCTGATCAATGGGCAGCTTTCAAATTGGCTGCTGTATTTGATTGACAGATGGAAGCTGGCAGCTGATTGGCTGTCTAGCCTAAAGTGCTTTACACACCTCCCTGATGATACCACTGGCTAAGACTCCACCTCAGCTCATTGGGTAATGAAAAATTTAGAACAATTGATGGATGAAAGCAGGCAGGCCGGCCATTTTGGGACGCTCAGTGGACTTGTTTAATGCAATGCACCTTTGTATATTCACATGCATTCGCTTCATGCTGTAACCACTGTGCATAAAAATTTGGAAACATGGCATACAGTGTATCATTTGGTGTCTAAGTCATGTTTCCCATATTTTCCCTTCCCAGATACAAGCCCGTTTGAGTGTTTAGGGCACTTTTTAGCTAAAATCATCCTACAGGGCCTAACTGCATATGCTAAAGCCTGCCTATTTTGAATGGTGTAGTTGCCCCTGCAACCTCCAAAAATATCAGTATTTAATTCCCCAATAACCTGCTAACTCACCCCTGAAATACATACTTATTCACCCTATTTTGTTAATTGGACTCATTTCTCATTTGAATTGCCCATTTTTCGGGGGCCAGAAATGTGCGTCTTTAAAAGGTGATTTCTACGATACCCCACTTTTGCGCGTCGGACCTCAACTTTTCCCGTAAACGCAGAAAAACCGCAATTTTCAGGAGAAACGAGACAGACATCCCCTCCCTCTGCCACCCACCCGCCCAACTGACAGCCAGCCATTAGACATGCACAGATAGTTCTGAGGGTCTGTCTGTGATGTCATAAAGGGCCTGCTGATCAATGGGCAGCTTTCTGATTGGCTGCTGTATTTGATTGACAGATGGAAGCTGGCAGTTGATTGGCTGTCTAGCCTAAAGTGCGTTACACACCTCCCTGATGGTACCACTGGCTAAGACTCCACCTCAGCTCATTGGGTAATGAAAAATTTAGAACAATTGATGGATGAAAGCAGGCAGGCCGGCCATTTTGGGACGCTCAGTGGACTTGTTTAATGCAATGCACCTTTGTATATTCACATGCATTCGCTTCATGCTGTAACAACTGTGCATAAAAATTTGGAAACATGGCATACAGTGTATCATTTGGTGTCTAAGTCATGTTTCCCTTATTTTCCCTTCCCAGATACAAGCCCGTTTGAGTGTTTGGGGCACTTTTTAGCTAAAATCATCCTACAGGGCCTAACTGCATATGCTAAAGCCTGCCTATTTTGAAGGGTGTAGTTGCCCCTGCAACCTCCAAAAATATCAGGATTTACTTCCCCAATAACCTGCTAACTCACCCCTGAAATACATACTTATTCACCCTATTTTGTTAATTGGACTCATTTCTCATTTGAAATGCCCATTTTTGGGGGGAAAGAAATGTGCGTCTTTAAAAGGTGATTTCTACGATACCCCACTTTTGCGCGTCGGACCTCAACTTTTCCCGTAATTGCAGAAAAACCGCAATTTTCAGGAGAAACGAGACAGACATCCCCTCCCTCTGCCACCCACCCGCCCAACTGAAAGCCAGCCATTAGACATGCACAGATAGTTCTGAGGGTCTGTCTGTGATGTCATAAAGGGCCTGCTGATCAATGGGCAGCTTTCTGATTGGCTACTGTATTTGATTGACAGATGGAAGCTGGCAGCTGATTGGCTGTTTAGCCTAAAGTGCTTTACACACCTCCCTGATGGTACCACTGGCTAAGACTCCACCTCAGCTCATTGGGTAATGAAAAATTTAGAACAATTGATGGATGAAAGCAGGCAGGCCGGCCATTTTGGGACGCTCAGTGGACTTGTTTAATGCAATGCACCTTTGTATATTCACATGCATTCGCTTTATGCTGTAACCACTGTGCATAAAAATTTGGAAACATGGCATACAGTGTATCATTTGGTGTCTAAGTCATGTTTCCCTTATTTTCCCTTCCCAGATACAAGCCCGTTTGAGTGTTTGGGGCACTTTTTAGCTAAAATCGTCCTACAGGGCCTAACTGCATATGCTAAAGCCTGCCTATTTTGAAGGGTGTAGTTGCCCCTGCAACCTCCAAAAATATCAGGATTTACTTCCCCAATAACCTGCTAACTCACCCCTGAAATACATACTTATTCACCCTATTTTGTTAATTGGACTCATTTCTCATTTGAATTGCCCATTTTTGGGGGGCCAGAAATGTGCGTCTTTAAAAGTTGATTTCTACGATACCCCAGTTTTGCGCGTCGGACCTCAACTTTTCCCGTAATTGCAGAAAAACCGCAATTTTCAGGAGAAACGAGACAGACATCCCCTCCCTCTGCCACCCACCCGCCCAACTGAAAGCCAGCCATTAGACATGCACAGATAGTTCTGAGGGTCTGTCTGTGATGTCATAAAGGGCCTGCTGATCAATGGGCAGCTTTCTGATTGGCTACTGTATTTGATTGACAGATGGAAGCTGGCAGCTGATTGGCTGTTTAGCCTAAAGTGCGTTACACACCTCCCTGATGGTACCACTGGCTAAGACTCCACCTCAGCTCATTGGGTAATGAAAAATTTAGAACAATTGATGGATGAAAGCAGGCAGGCCGGCCATTTTGGGACGCTCATTGGACTTGTTTAATGCAATGCACCTTTGCATTTTCACATGCATTCGCTTCATGCTGTAACCACTGTGCATAAAAATTTGGAAACATGGCATACAGTGTATTATTTGGTGTCTAAGTCATGTTTCCCTTATTTTCCCTTCCCAGATACAAGCCCGTTTGAGTGTTTTGGGCACTTTTTAGCTAAAATCATCCTACAGGGCCTAACTGCATATGCTAAAGCCTGCCTATTTTGAAGGGTGTAGTTGCCCCTGCAACCTCCAAAAATATCAGGATTTACTTCCCCAATAACCTGCTAACTCACCCCTGAAATACATACTTATTCACCCTATTTTGTTCATTGGACTCATTTCTCATTTGAAATGCCCATTTTTGGGGGGAAAGAAATGTGCGTCTTTAAAAGGTGATTTCTACGATACCCCACTTTTGCGCGTCGGACCTCAACTTTTCCGGTAAACGCAGAAAAACCGCAATTTTCAGGAGAAACGAGACAGACATCCCCTCCCTCTGCCACCCACCCGCCCAACTGACAGCCAGCCATTAGACATGCACAGATAGTTCTGAGGGTCTGTCTGTGATGTCATAAAGGGCCTGCTGATCAATGGGCAGCTTTCTGATTGGCTGCTGTATTTGATGGACAGATGGAAGCTGGCAGCTGATTGGCTGTCTAGCCTAAAGTGCTTTACACACCTCCCTGATGGTACCACTGGCTAAGACTCCACCTCAGCTCATTGGGTAATGAAAAAATTAGAACAATTGATGGATGAAAGCAGGCAGGCCGGCCATTTTGGGACGCTCATTGGACTTGTTTAATGCAATGCACCTTTGTATATTTACATGCATTCGCTTCATGCTGTAACCACTGTGCATACAAATTTGGAAACATGGCATACAGTGTATCATTTGGTGTCTAAGTCATGTTTCCCATATTTTCCCTTCCCAGATACAAGCCCGTTTGAGTGTTTGGGGCACTTTTTAGCTAAAATCATCCTACAGGGCCTAACTGCAAATGCTAAAGCCTGCCTATTTTGAATGGTGTAGTGGCCCCTGCAACCTCCAAAAATATCAGGACTTACTTCCGCAATAACCTGCTAACTCACCCCTGAAATACATACTTATTCACCCTATTTTGTTTATTGGACTCATTTCTCATTTGAAATGCCCATTTTTGGGGGGCCAGAAATGTGCGTCTTTAAAAGGTGATTTATACGATACCCCACTTTTGCGCGTCGGACCTCAACTTTTCCCGTAAACGCAGAAAAACCGCAATTTTCAGGAGAAACGAGACAGACATCCCCTCCCTCTGCCACCCACCCGCCCAACTGACAGCCAGCCATTAGACATGCACAGATAGTTCTGAGGGTCTGTCTGTGATGTCATAAAGGGCCTGCTGATCAATGGGCAGCTTTCTGATTGGCTGCTGTATTTGATTGACAGATGGAAGCTGGCAGTTGATTGGCTGTCTAGCCTAAAGTGCGTTACACACCTCCCTGATGGTACCACTGGCTAAGACTCCACCTCAGCTCATTGGGTAATGAAAAATTTAGAACAATTGATGGATGAAAGCAGGCAGGCCGGCCATTTTGGGACGCTCAGTGGACTTGTTTAATGCAATGCACCTTTGTATATTCACATGCATTCACTTCATGCTGTAACCACTGTGCATAAAAATTTGGAAACATGGCATACAGTGTATCATTTGGTGTCTGAGTCATGTTTCCCTTATTTTCCCTTCCCAGATACAAGCCCGTTTGAGTGTTTGGGGCACTTTTTAGCTAAAATCATCCTACAGGGCCTAACTGCATATGCTAAAGCCTGCCTATTTTGAAGGGTGTAGTTGCCCCTGCAACCTCCAAAAATATCAGGATTTACTTCCCCAATAACCTGCTAACTCACCCCTGAAATACATACTTATTCACCCTATTTTGTTAATTGGACTCATTTCTCATTTGAAATGCCCATTTTTGGGGGGAAAGAAATGTGCGTCTTTAAAAGGTGATTTCTACGATACCCCACTTTTGCGCGTCGGACCTCAACTTTTCCCGTAAACGCAGAAAAAACGCAATTTTCAGGAGAAACGAGACAGACATCCCCTCCCTCTGCCACCCACCCGCCCAACTGACAGCCATCCATTAGACATGCACAGATAGTTCTGAGGGTCTGTCTGTGATGTCATAAAGGGCCTGCTGATCAATGGGCAGCTTTCTGATTGGCTGCTGTATTTGATTGACAGATGGAAGCTGGCAGCTGATTGGCTGTCTAGCCTAAAGTGCTTTACACACCTCCCTGATGGTACCACTGGCTAAGACTCCACCTCAGCTCATTGGGTAATGAAAAATTTAGAACAATTGATGGATGAAAGCAGGCAGGCCGGCCATTTTGGGACGCTCAGTGGACTTGTTTAATGCAATGCACCTTTGTATATTCACATGCGTTCGCTTCATGCTGTAACCACTGTTCATAAAAATTTGGAAACATGGCATACAGTGTATCGGTGTCTAAGTCATGTTTCCCATATTTTCCCTTCCCAGATACAAGCCCGTTTGAGTGTTTGGGGCACTTTTTAGCTAAAATCATCCTACAGGGCCTAACTGCAAATGCTAAAGCCTGCCTATTTTGAATGGTGTAGTGGCCCCTGCAACCTCCAAAAATATCAGGACTTACTTCCCCAATAACCTGCTAACTGACCCCTGAAATACATACTTATTCACCCAATTTTGTTCATTGGACTAATTTCTCATTTTAAATGCCCATTTTTGGGGGGCCAGAAATGTGCGTCTTTAAAAGTTGATTTCTACGATACCCCAGTTTTGCACGTCGGACCTCAACTTTTCCCGTAATTGCAGAAAAACCGCAATTTTCAGGAGAAAGGAGACAGACATCCCCTCCCTCTGCCACCCACCCGCCCAACTGAAAGCCAGCCATTAGACATGCACAGATAGTTCTGAGGGTCTGTCTGTGATGTCATAAAGGGCCTGCTGATCAATGGGCAGCTTTCTGATTGGCTGCTGTATTTGATTGACAGATGGAAGCTGGCAGCTGATTGGCTGTCTAGCCTAAAGTGCTTTACACACCTCCCTGATGGTGCCACTGGCTAAGACTCCACCTCAGCTCATTGGGTAATGAAAAATTTAGAACAATTGATGGATGAAAGCAGGCAGGCCGGCCATTTTGGGACGCTCATTGGACTTGTTTAATGCAATGCACCTTTGCATTTTCACATGCATTCGCTTCATGCTGTAACCACTGTGCATAACAATTTGGAAACATGGCATACAGTGTATTATTTGGTGACTAAGTCAAATTTCCCATATTTTCCCTTCCCAGATACAAGCCCGTTTGAGTGTTTGGGGCACTTTTTAGCTAAAATCATCCTACAGGGCCTAACTGCATATGCTAAAGCCTGCCTATTTTGAATGGTGTAGTTGCCCCTGCAACCTCCAAAAATATCAGTATTTAATTCCCCAATAACCTGCTAACTCACCCCTGAAATACATACTTATTCATCCTATTTTGTTAATTGGACTCATTTCTCATTTGAATTGCCCATTTTTTGGGGGCCAGAAATGTGCGTCTTTAAAAGGTGATTTCTACGATACCCCACTTTTGCGCGTCGGACCTCAACTTTTCCCGTAAACGCAGAAAAACCGCAATTTTCAGGAGAAACGAGACAGACATCCCCTCCCTCTGCCACCCACCCGCCCAACTGACAGCCAGCCATTAGACATGCACAGATAGTTCTGAGGGTCTGTCTGTGATGTCATAAAGGGCCTGCTGATCAATGGGCAGCTTTCTGATTGGCTGCTGTATTTGATTGACAGATGGAAGCTGGCAGTTGATTGGCTGTCTAGCCTAAAGTGCGTTACACACCTCCCTGATGGTACCACTGGCTAAGACTCCACCTCAGCTCATTGGGTAATGAAAAATTTAGAACAATTGATGGATGAAAGCAGGCAGGCCGGCCATTTTGGGACGCTCAGTGGACTTGTTTAATGCAATGCACCTTTGTATATTCACATGCATTCACTTCATGCTGTAACCACTGTGCATAAAAATTTGGAAACATGGCATACAGTGTATCATTTGGTGTCTAAGTCATGTTTCCCTTATTTTCCCTTCCCAGATACAAGCCCGTTTGAGTGTTTGGGGCACTTTTTAGCTAAAATCATCCTACAGGGCCTAACTGCATATGCTAAAGCCTGCCTATTTTGAAGGGTGTAGTTGCCCCTGCAACCTCCAAAAATATCAGGATTTACTTCCCCAATAACCTGCTAACTCACCCCTGAAATACATACTTATTCACCCTATTTTGTTAATTGGACTCATTTCTCATTTGAAATGCCCATTTTTGGGGGGAAAGAAATGTGCGTCTTTAAAAGGTGATTTCTACGATACCCCACTTTTGCGCGTCGAACCTCAACTTTTCCCGTAATTGCAGAAAAACCGCAATTTTCAGGAGAAACGAGACAGACATCCCCTCCCTCTGCCACCCACCCGCCCAACTGAAAGCCAGCCATTAGACATGCACAGATAGTTCTGAGGGTCTGTCTGTGATGTCATAAAGGGCCTGCTGATCAATGGGCAGCTTTCTGATTGGCTACTGTATTTGATTGACAGATGGAAGCTGGCAGCTGATTGGCTGTTTAGCCTAAAGTGCTTTACACACCTCCCTGATGGTACCACTGGCTAAGACTCCACCTCAGCTCATTGGGTAATGAAAAATTTAGAACAATTGATGGATGAAAGCAGGCAGGCCGGCCATTTTGGGACGCTCATTGGACTTGTTTAATGCAATGCACCTTTGTATATTCACATGCATTCGCTTCATGCTGTAATTACTGTGCATACAAATTTGGAAACATGGCATACAGTGTATCATTTGGTGTCTAAGTCATGTTTCCCATATTTTCCCTTCCCAGATACAAGCCCGTTTGAGTGTTTGGGGCACTTTTTAGCTAAAATCATCCTACAGGGCCTAACTGCATATGCTAAAGCCTGCCTATTTTGAAGGGTGTAGTTGCCCCTGCAACCTCCAAAAATATCAGGATTTACTTCCCCAATAACCTGCTAACTCACCCCTGAAATACATACTTATTCACCCTATTTTGTTCATTGGACTCATTTCTCATTTGAAATGCCCATTTTTGAGGGGAAGGAAATGTGCGTCTTTAAAAGGTGATTTCTACGATACCCCACTTTTGCGCGTCGGACCTCAACTTTTCCCGTAAACGCAGAAAAACCGCAATTTTCAGGAGAAACGAGACAGACATCCCCTCCCTCTGCCACCCACCCGCCCAACTGACAGCCAGCCATTAGACATGCACAGATAGTTCTGAGGGTCTGTCTGTGATGTCATAAAGGGCCTGCTGATCAATGGGCAGCTTTCTGATTGGCTACTGTATTTGATTGACAGATGGAAGCTGGCAGCTGATTGGCTGTTTAGCCTAAAGTGCGTTACACACCTCCCTGATGGTACCACTGGCTAAGACTCCACCTCAGCTCATTGGGTAATGAAAAATTTAGAACAATTGATGGATGAAAGCAGGCAGGCCGGCCATTTTGGGACGCTCATTGGACTTGTTTAATGCAATGCACCTTTGCATTTTCACATGCATTCGCTTCATGCTGTAACCACTGTGCATAAAAACTTGGAAACATGGCATACAGTGTATTATTTGGTGTCTAAGTCATATTTCCCATATTTTCCCTTCCCAGATACAAGCCCGTTTGAGTGTTTGGGGCACTTTTTAGCTAAAATCATCCTACAGGGCCTAACTGCATATGCTAAAGCCTGCCTATTTTGAAGGGTGTAGTTGCCCCTGCAACCTCCAAAAATATCAGGATTTACTTCCCCAATAACCTGCTAACTCACCCCTGAAATACATACTTATTCACCCTATTTTGTTAATTGGACTCATTTCTCATTTGAATTGCCCATTTTTGGGTGGCCAGAAATGTGCGTCTTTAAAAGTTGATTTCTACGATACCCCAGTTTTGCGCGTCGGACCTCAACTTTTCCCGTAATTGCAGAAAAACCGCAATTTTCAGGAGAAACGAGACAGACATCCCCTCCCTCTGCCACCCACCCGCCCAACTGACAGCCAGCCATTAGACATGCACAGATAGTTCTGAGGGTCTGTCTGTGATGTCATAAAGGGCCTGCTGATCAATGGGCAGCTTTCTGATTGGCTGCTGTATTTGATTAACAGATGGAAGCTGGCAGCTGATTGGCTGTCTAGCCTAAAGTGCTTTACACACCTCCCTGATGGTACCACTGGCTAAGACTCCACCTCAGCTCATTGGGTAATGAAAAATTTAGAACAATTGATGGATGAAAGCAGGCAGGCCGGCCATTTTGGGACGCTCATTGGACTTGTTTAATGCAATGCACCTTTGCATTTTCACATGCATTCGCTTCATGCTGTAACCACTGTGCATAAAAATTTGGAAACATGGCATACAGTGTATTATTTGGTGTCTAAGTCATATTTCCCATATTTTCACTTCCCAGATACAAGCCCGTTTGAGTGTTTGGGGCACTTTTTAGCTAAAATCATCCTACAGGGCCTAACTGCATATGCTAAAGCCTGCCTATTTTGAATGGTGTAGTTGCCCCTGCAACCTCCAAAAATATCAGGATTTACTTCCCCAATAACCTGCTAACTCACCCCTGAAATACATACTTATTCACCCTATTTTGTTAATTGGACTGATTTCTCATTTGAAATGCCCATTTTTGGGGGGCCAGAAATGTGCGTCTTTAAAAGGTGATTTCTACGATACCCCACTTTTGCGCGTCGGACCTCAACTTTTCCCGTAATTGCAGAAAAACCGCAATTTTCAGGAGAAACGAGACAGACATCCCCTCCCTCTGCCACCCACCCGCCCAACTGAAAGCCAGCCATTAGACATGCACAGATAGTTCTGAGGGTCTGTCTGTGATGTCATAAAGGGCCTGCTGATCAATGGGCAGCTTTCTGATTGGCTACTGTATTTGATTGACAGATGGAAGCTGGCAGCTGATTGGCTGTTTAGCCTAAAGTGCTTTACACACCTCCCTGAAGGTACCACTGGCTAAGACTCCACCTCAGCTCATTGGGTAATGAAAAATTTAGAACAATTGATGGATGAAAGCAGGCAGGCCGGCCATTTTGGGACGCTCATTGGACTTGTTTAATGCAATGCACCTTTGTATATTCACATGCATTCGCTTCATGCTGTAACCACTGTGCATAAAAATTTGGAAACATGGCATACAGTGTATCATTTGGTGTCTAAGTCATGTTTCCCTTATTTTCCCTTCCCAGATACAAGCCCGTTTGAGTGTTTGGGGCACTTTTTAGCTAAAATCATCCTACAGGGCCTAACTGCATATGCTAAAGCCTGCCTATTTTGAAGGGTGTAGTTGCCCCTGCAACCTCCAAAAATATCAGGATTTACTTCCCCAATAACCTGCTAACTCACCCCTGAAATACATACTTATTCACCCTATTTTGTTAATTGGACTCATTTCTCATTTGAAATGCCCATTTTTGGGGGGCCAGAAATGTGCGTCTTTAAAAGGTGATTTCTACGATACCCCACTTTTGCGCGTCGGACCTCAACTTTTCCCGTAATTGCAGAAAAACCGCAATTTTCAGGAGAAACGAGACAGACATCCCCTCCCTCTGCCACCCACCCGCCCAACTGAAAGCCAGCCATTAGACATGCACAGATAGTTCTGAGGGTCTGTCTGTGATGTCATAAAGGGCCTGCTGATCAATGGGCAGCTTTCTGATTGGCTACTGTATTTGATTGACAGATGGAAGCTGGCAGCTGATTGGCTGTTTAGCCTAAAGTGCTTTACACACCTCCCTGATGGTACCACTGGCTAAGACTCCACCTCAGCTCATTGGGTAATGAAAAATTTAGAACAATTGATGGATGAAAGCAGGCAGGCCGGCCATTTTGGGACGCTCATTGGACTTGTTTAATGCAATGCACCTTTGTATATTCACATGCATTCGCTTCATGCTGTAACCACTGTGCATAAAAATTTGGAAACATGGCATACAGTGTATCATTTGGTGTCTAAGTCATGTTTCCCATATTTTCCCTTCCCAGATACAAGCCCGTTTGAGTGTTTGGGGCACTTTTTAGCTAAAATCATCCTACAGGGCCTAACTGCATATGCTAAAGCCTGCCTATTTTGAAGGGTGTAGTTGCCCCTGCAACCTCCAAAAATATCAGGATTTACTTCCCCAATAACCTGCTAACTCACCCCTGAAATACATACTTATTCACCCTATTTTGTTCATTGGACTCATTTCTCATTTGAAATGCCCATTTTTGAGGGGAAGGTAATGTGCGTCTTTAAAAGGTGATTTCTACGATACCCCACTTTTGCGCGTCGGACCTCAACTTTTCCCGTAAACGCAGAAAAACCGCAATTTTCAGGAGAAACGAGACAGACATCCCCTCCCTCTGCCACCCACCCGCCCAACTGACAGCCAGCCATTAGACATGCACAGATAGTTCTGAGGGTCTGTCTGTGATGTCATAAAGGGCCTGCTGATCAATGGGCAGCTTTCTGATTGGCTACTGTATTTGATTGACAGATGGAAGCTGGCAGCTGATTGGCTGTTTAGCCTAAAGTGCGTTACACACCTCCCTGATGGTACCACTGGCTAAGACTCCACCTCAGCTCATTGGGTAATGAAAAATTTAGAACAATTGATGGATGAAAGCAGGCAGGCCGGCCATTTTGGGACGCTCATTGGACTTGTTTAATGCAATGCACCTTTGCATTTTCACATGCATTCGCTTCATGCTGTAACCACTGTGCATAAAAACTTGGAAACATGGCATACAGTGTATTATTTGGTGTCTAAGTCATATTTCCCATATTTTCCCTTCCCAGATACAAGCCCGTTTGAGTGTTTGGGGCACTTTTTAGCTAAAATCATCCTACAGGGCCTAACTGCATATGCTAAAGCCTGCCTATTTTGAAGGGTGTAGTTGCCCCTGCAACCTCCAAAAATATCAGGATTTACTTCCCCAATAACCTGCTAACTCACCCCTGAAATACATACTTATTCACCCTATTTTGTTAATTGGACTCATTTCTCATTTGAATTGCCCATTTTTGGGGGGCCAGAAATGTGCGTCTTTAAAAGTTGATTTCTACGATACCCCAGTTTTGCGCGTCGGACCTCAACTTTTCCCGTAATTGCAGAAAAACCGCAATTTTCAGGAGAAACGAGACAGACATCCCCTCCCTCTGCCACCCACCCGCCCAACTGACAGCCAGCCATTAGACATGCACAGATAGTTCTGAGGGTCTGTCTGTGATGTCATAAAGGGCCTGCTGATCAATGGGCAGCTTTCTGATTGGCTGCTGTATTTGATTAACAGATGGAAGCTGGCAGCTGATTGGCTGTCTAGCCTAAAGTGCTTTACACACCTCCCTGATGGTACCACTGGCTAAGACTCCACCTCAGCTCATTGGGTAATGAAAAATTTAGAACAATTGATGGATGAAAGCAGGCAGGCCGGCCATTTTGGGACGCTCATTGGACTTGTTTAATGCAATGCACCTTTGCATTTTCACATGCATTCGCTTCATGCTGTAACCACTGTGCATAAAAATTTGGAAACATGGCATACAGTGTATTATTTGGTGTCTAAGTCATATTTCCCATATTTTCACTTCCCAGATACAAGCCCGTTTGAGTGTTTGGGGCACTTTTTAGCTAAAATCATCCTACAGGGCCTAACTGCATATGCTAAAGCCTGCCTATTTTGAATGGTGTAGTTGCCCCTGCAACCTCCAAAAATATCAGGATTTACTTCCCCAATAACCTGCTAACTCACCCCTGAAATACATACTTATTCACCCTATTTTGTTAATTGGACTGATTTCTCATTTGAAATGCCCATTTTTGGGGGGCCAGAAATGTGCGTCTTTAAAAGGTGATTTCTACGATACCCCACTTTTGCGCGTCGGACCTCAACTTTTCCCGTAATTGCAGAAAAACCGCAATTTTCAGGAGAAACGAGACAGACATCCCCTCCCTCTGCCACCCACCCGCCCAACTGAAAGCCAGCCATTAGACATGCACAGATAGTTCTGAGGGTCTGTCTGTGATGTCATAAAGGGCCTGCTGATCAATGGGCAGCTTTCTGATTGGCTACTGTATTTGATTGACAGATGGAAGCTGGCAGCTGATTGGCTGTTTAGCCTAAAGTGCTTTACACACCTCCCTGAAGGTACCACTGGCTAAGACTCCACCTCAGCTCATTGGGTAATGAAAAATTTAGAACAATTGATGGATGAAAGCAGGCAGGCCGGCCATTTTGGGACGCTCAGTGGACTTGTTTAATGCAATGCACCTTTGTATATTCACATGCATTCGCTTCATGCTGTAACCACTGTGCATAAAAATTTGGAAACATGGCATACAGTGTATCATTTGGTGTCTAAGTCATGTTTCCCTTATTTTCCCTTCCCAGATACAAGCCCGTTTGAGTGTTTGGGGCACTTTTTAGCTAAAATCATCCTACAGGGCCTAACTGCATATGCTAAAGCCTGCCTATTTTGAAGGGTGTAGTTGCCCCTGCAACCTCCAAAAATATCAGGATTTACTTCCCCAATAACCTGCTAACTCACCCCTGAAATACATACTTATTCACTCTATTTTGTTAATTGGACTCATTTCTCATTTGAAATGCCCATTTTTGGGGGGAAAGAAATGTGCGTCTTTAAAAGGTGATTTCTACGATACCCCACTTTTGCGCGTCGGACCTCAACTTTTCCCGTAAACGCAGAAAAACCGCAGTTTTCAGGAGAAACGAGACAGACATCCCCTCCCTCTGCCACCCACCCGCCCAACTGACAGTCAGCCATTAGACATGCACAGATAGTTCTGAGGGTCTGTCTGTGATGTCATAAAGGGCCTGCTGATCAATGGGCAGCTTTCTGATTGGCTGCTGTATTTGATTGACAGATGGAAGCTGGCAGCTGATTGGCTGTCTAGCCTAAAGTGCTTTACACACCTCCCTGATGGTACCACTGGCTAAGACTCCACCTCAGCTCATTGGGTAATGAAAAATTTAGAACAATTGATGGATGAAAGCAGGCAGGCCGGCCATTTTGGGACGCTCATTGGACTTGTTTAATGCAATGCACCTTTGTATTTTCACATGTATTCGCTTCATGCTGTAACCACTGTGCATAAAAATTTGGAAACATGGCATACAGTGTATCATTTGGTGTCTAAGTCATGTTTCCCATATTTTCCCTTCCCAGATACTAGCCCGTTTGAGTGTTTGGGGCACTTTTTATCTAAAATCATCCTACAGGGCCTAACTGCATATGCTAAAGCCTGCCTATTTTGAATGGTGTAGTTGCCCCTGCAACCTCCAAAAATATCAGGATTTACTTCCCCAATAACCTGCTAACTCACCCCTGAAATACATACTTATTCACCCTATTTTGTTCATTGGACTCATTTCTCATTTGAAATGCCCATTTTAGGGGGGCCAGAAATGTGCGTCTTTAAAAGGTGATTTCTACGATACCCCACTTTTGCGCGTCGGACCTCAACTTTTCCCGTAATTGCAGAAAAACCGCAATTTTCAGGAGAAACGAGACAGACATCCCCTCCCTCTGCCACCCACCCGCCCAACTGAAAGCCAGCCATTACACATGCACAGATAGTTCTGAGGGTCTGTCTGTGATGTCATAAAGGGCCTGCTGATCAATGGGCAGCTTTCTGATTGGCTACTGTATTTGATTGACAGATGGAAGCTGGCAGCTGATTGGCTGTTTAGCCTAAAGTGCGTTACACACCTCCCTGATGGTACCACTGGCTAAGACTTCACCTCAGCTCATTGGGTAATGAAAAATTTAGAACAATTGATGGATGAAAGCAGGCAGGCCGGCCATTTTGGGACCCTCATTGGACTTGTTTAATGCAATGCACCTTTGCATTTTCACATGCATTCGCTTCATGCTGTAACCACTGTGCATAAAAATTTGGAAACATGGGATACAGTGTATTATTTGGTGTCTAAGTCATATTTCCCATATTTTCCCTTCCCAGATACAAGCCCGTTTGAGTGTTTGGGGCACTTTTTAGCTAAAATAATCCTACAGGGCCTAACTGCATATGCTAAAGCCTGCCTATTTTGAATGGTGTAGTTGCCCCTGCAACCTCCAAAAATATCAGGATTTACTTCCCCAATAACCTGCTAACTCACCCCTGAAATACATACTTATTCACCCTATTTTGTTAATTGGACTGATTTCTCATTTGAAATGCCCATTTTAGGGGGGCCAGAAATGTGCGTCTTTAAAAGGTGATTTCTACGATACCCCACTTTTGCGCGTCGGACCTCAACTTTTCCCGTAATTGCAGAAAAACCGCAATTTTCAGGAGAAACGAGACAGACAACCCCTCCCTCTGCCACCCACCCGCCCAACTGAAAGCCAGCCATTAGACATGCACAGATAGTTCTGAGGGTCTGTCTGTGATGTCATAAAGGGCCTGCTGATCAATGGGCAGCTTTCTGATTGGCTACTGTATTTGATTGACAGATGGAAGCTGGCAGCTGATTGGCTGTTTAGCCTAAAGTGCTTTACACACCTCCCTGAAGGTACCACTGGCTAAGACTCCACCTCAGCTCATTGGGTAATGAAAAATTTTGAACAATTGATGGATGAAAGCAGGCAGGCTGGCCATTTTGGGACGCTCAGTGGACTTGTTTAATGCAATGCACCTTTGTATATTCACATGCATTCGCTTCATGCTGTAACCACTGTGCATAAAAATTTGGAAACATGGCATACAGTGTATCATTTGGTGTCTAAGTAATGTTTCCCTTATTTTCCCTTCCCAGATACAAGCCCGTTTGAGTGTTTGGGGCACTTTTTAGCTAAAATCATCCTACAGGGCCTAACTGCATATGCTAAAGCCTGCCTATTTTGAAGGGTGTAGTTGCCCCTGCAACCTCCAAAAATATCAGGATTTACTTCCCCAATAACCTGCTAACTCACCCCTGAAATACATACTTATTCACCCTATTTTGTTAATTGGACTCATTTCTCATTTGAAATGCCCATTTTTTTGGGGAAAGAAATGTGCGTCTTTAAAAGGTGATTTCTACGATACCCCACTTTTGCGCGTCGGACCTCAACTTTTCCCGTAAACGCAGAAAAACCGCAATTTTCAGGAGAAACGAGACAGACATCCCCTCCCTCTGCCACCCACCCGCCCAACTGACAGTCAGCCATTAGACATGCACAGATAGTTCTGAGGGTCTGTCTGTGATGTCATAAGGGGCCTGCTGATCAATGGGCAGCTTTCTGATTGGCTGCTGTATTTGATTGACAGATGGAAGCTGGCAGCTGATTGGCTGTCTAGCCTAAAGTGCTTTACACACCTCCCTGATAGTACCACTGGCTAAGACTCCACCTCAGCTCATTGGGTAATGAAAAATTTAGAACAATTGATGGATGAAAGCAGGCAGGCCGGCCATTTTGGGACGCTCATTGGACTTGTTTAATGCAATGCACCTTTGTATTTTCACATGTATTCGCTTCATGCTGTAACCACTGTGCATAAAAATTTGGAAACATGGCATACAGTGTATCATTTGGTGTCTAAGTCATGTTTCCCATATTTTCCCTTCCCAGATACTAGCCCGTTTGAGTGTTTGGGGCACTTTTGATCTAAAATCATCCTACAGGGCCTAACTGCATATGCTAAAGCCTGCCTATTTTGAATGGTGTAGTTGCCCCTGCAACCTCCAAAAATATCAGTATTTACTTCCCCAATAACCTGCTAACTCACCCCGGAAATACATACTTATTCACCCTATTTTGTTAATTGGACTCATTTCTCATTTGAATTGCCCATTTTTGGGGGGCCAGAAATGTGCGTCTTTAAAAGTTGATTTCTACGATACCCCAGTTTTGCGCGTCGGACCTCAACTTTTCCCGTAATTGCAGAAAAAAAGCAATTTTCAGGAGAAACGAGACAGACATCCCCTCCCTCTGCCACCCACCCGCCCAACTGAAAGCCAGCCATTAGACATGCACAGATAGTTCTGAGGGTCTGTCTGTGATGTCATAAAGGGCCTGCTGATCAATGGGCAGCTTTCTGATTGGCTACTGTGTTTGATTGACAGATGGAAGCTGGCAGCTGATTGGCTGTTTAGCCTAAAGTGCTTTACACACCTCCCTGATGGTACCACTGGCTAAGACTCCACCTCAGCTCATTGGGTAATGAAAAATTTAGAACAATTGATGGATGAAAGCAGGCAGGCCGGCCATTTTGGGACGCTCATTGGACTTGTTTAATGCAATGCACCTTTGTATTTTCACATGTATTCGCTTCATGCTGTAACCACTGTGCATAAAAATTTGGAAACATGGCATACAGTGTATCATTTGGTGTCTAAGTCATGTTTCCCATATTTTCCCTTCCCAGATACTAGCCCGTTTGAGTGTTTGGGGCACTTTTTATCTAAAATCATCCTACAGGGCCTAACTGCATATGCTAAAGCCTGCCTATTTGAAGGGTGTAGTTGCCCCTGCAACCTCCAAAAATATCAGGATTTACTTCCCCAATAACCTGCTAACTCACCCCTGAAATACATACTTATTCGCCCTATTTTGTTAATTGGACTCATTTCTCATTTGAAATGCCCATTTTTGGGGGAAAGGAATGTTCTTCTTTAAAAGGTGATTTCTACGATACCCCACTTTTGCGCGTCGGACCTCAACTTTTCCCGTAAACGCAGAAAAACCGCAATTTTCAGGAGAAACGAGACAGACATCCCCTCCCTCTGCCACCCACCCGCCCAACTGACAGCCAGCCATTAGACATGCACAGATAGTTCTGAGGGTCTGTCTGTGATGTCATAAAGGGCCTGCTGATCAATGGGCAGCTTTCTGATTGGCTGCTGTATTTGATTGACAGATGGAAGCTGGCAGCTGATTGGCTGTCTAGCCTAAAGTGCTTTACACACCTCCCTGATGGTACCACTGGCTAAGACTCCACCTCAGCTCATTGGGTAATGAAAAATTTAGAACAATTGATGGATGAAAGCAGGCAGGCCGGCCATTTTGGGACGCTCATTGGACTTGTTTAATGCAATGCACCTTTGTATTTTCACATGTATTCGCTTCATGCTGTAACCACTGTGCATAAAAATTTGGAAACATGGCATACAGTGTATCATTTGGTGTCTAAGTCATGTTTCCCATATTTTCCCTTCCCAGATACTAGCCCGTTTGAGTGTTTGGGGCACTTTTTATCTAAAATCATCCTACAGGGCCTAACTGCATATGCTAAAGCCTGCCTATTTTGAATGGTGTAGTTGCCCCTGCAACCTCCAAAAATATCAGTATTTACTTCCCCAATAACCTGCTAACTCACCCCGGAAATACATACTTATTCACCCTATTTTGTTAATTGGACTCATTTCTCATTTGAATTGCCCATTTTTGGGGGGCCAGAAATGTGCGTCTTTAAAAGTTGATTTCTACGATACCCCAGTTTTGCGCGTCGGACCTCAACTTTTCCCGTAATTGCAGAAAAACCGCAATTTTCAGGAGAAACGAGACAGACATCCCCTCCCTCTGCCACCCACCCGCCCAACTGAAAGCCAGCCATTAGACATGCACAGATAGTTCTGAGGGTCTGTCTGTGATGTCATAAAGGGCCTGCTGATCAATGGGCAGCTTTCTGATTGGCTACTGTGTTTGATTGACAGATGGAAGCTGGCAGCTGATTGGCTGTTTAGCCTAAAGTGCTTTACACACCTCCCTGATGGTACCACTGGCTAAGACTCCACCTCAGCTCATTGGGTAATGAAAAATTTAGAATAATTGATGGATGAAAGCAGGCAGGCCGGCCATTTTGGGACGCTCATTGGACTTGTTTAATGCAATGCACCTTTGTATTTTCACATGTATTCGCTTCATGCTGTAACCACTGTGCATAAAAATTTGGAAACATGGCATACAGTGTATCATTTGGTGTCTAAGTCATGTTTCCCATATTTTCCCTTCCCAGATACTAGCCCGTTTGAGTGTTTGGGGCACTTTTTATCTAAAATCATCCTACAGGGCCTAACTGCATATGCTAAAGCCTGCCTATTTTGAAGGGTGTAGTTGCCCCTGCAACCTCCAAAATTATCAGGATTTACTTCCCCAATAACCTGCTAACTCACCCCTGAAATACATACTTATTCACCCTATTTTGTTAATTGGACTCATTTCTCATTTGAAATGCCCATTTTTGGGGGGAAAGGAATGTTCGTCTTTAAAAGGTGATTTCTACGATACCCCACTTTTGCGCGTCGGACCTCAACTTTTCCCGTAAACGCAGAAAAACCGCAATTTTCAGGAGAAACGAGACAGACATCCCCTCCCTCTGCCACCCACCCGCCCAACTGACAGCCAGCCATTAGACATGCACAGATAGTTCTGAGGGTCTGTCTGTGATGTCATAAAGGGCCTGCTGATCAATGGGCAGCTTTCTGATTGGCTACTGTATTTGATTGACAGATGGAAGCTGGCAGCTGATTGGCTGTTTAGCCTAAAGTGCGTTACACACCTCCCTGATGGTACCACTGGCTAAGACTCCACCTCAGCTCATTGGGTAATGAAAAATTTAGAACAATTGATGGATGAAAGCAGGCAGGCCGGCCATTTTGGGACGCTCATTGGACTTGTTTAATGCAATGCACCTTTGCATTTTCACATGCATTCGCTTCATGCTGTAACCACTGTGCATAAAAACTTGGAAACATGGCATACAGTGTATTATTTGGTGTCTAAGTCATATTTCCCATATTTTCCCTTCCCAGATACAAGCCCGTTTGAGTGTTTGGGGCACTTTTTAGCTAAAATCATCCTACAGGGCCTAACTGCAAATGCTAAAGCCTGACTATTTTGAATGGTGTAGTGGCCCCTGCAACCTCCAAAAATATCAGGACTTACTTCCCCAATAACCTGCTAACTCACCCCTGAAATACATACTTATTCACCCAATTTTGTTCATTGGACTCATTTCTCATTATAAATGCCCATTTTTGGGGGGCCAGAAATGTGCGTCTTTAAAAGTTGATTTCTACGATACCCCAGTTTTGCGCGTCGGACCTCAACTTTTCCCGTAATTGCAGAAAAACCGCAATTTTCAGGAGAAACGAGACAGACATCCCCTCCCTCTGCCACCCACCCGCCCAACTGAAAGCCAGCCATTAGACATGCACAGATAGTTCTGAGGGTCTGTCTGTGATGTCATAAAGGGCCTGCTGATCAATGGGCAGCTTTCTGATTGGCTACTGTATTTGATTGACAGATGGAAGCTGGCAGCTGATTGGCTGTTTAGCCTAAAGTGCTTTACACACCTCCCTGATGGTACCATTGGCTAAGACTCCACCTCAGCTCATTGGGTAATGAAAAATTTAGAACAATTGATGGATGAAAGCAGGCAGGCCGGCCATTTTGGGACGCTCATTGGACTTGTTTAATGCAATGCACCTTTGTATTTTCACATGCATTCGCTTCATGCTGTAACCACTGTGCATAAAAATTTAGAAACTTGGCATACAGTGTATTATTTGGTGTCTAAGTCATATTTCCCATATTTTCCCTTCCCAGATACAAGCCCGTTTGAGTGTTTGGGGCACTTTTTAGCTAAAATCATCCTACAGGGCCTAACTGCATATGCTAAAGCCTGCCTATTTTGAATGGTGTAGTTGCCCCTGCAACCTCCAAAAATATCAGTATTTACTTCCCCAATAACCTGCTAACTCACCCCTGAAATACATACTTATTCACACTATTTTGTTAATTGGACTCATTTCTCATTTGAATTGCCCATTTTTTGGGGGCCAGAAATGTGCGTCTTTAAAAGGTGATTTCTACGATACCCCACTTTTGCGCGTCGGACCTCAACTTTTCCCGTAAACGCAGAAAAACCGCAATTTTCAGGAGAAACGAGACAGACATCCCCTCCCTCTGCCACCCACCCGCCCAACTGAAAGCCAGCCATTAGACATGCACAGATAGTTCTGAGGGTCTGTCTGTGATGTCATAAAGGGCCTGCTGATCAATGGGCAGCTTTCTGATTGGCTGCTGTATTTGATTGACAGATGGAAGCTGGCAGCTGATTGGCTGTCTAGCCTAAAGTGCTTTACACACCTCCCTGATGGTACCACTGGCTAAGATTCCACCTCAGCTCATTGGGTAATGAAAAATATAGAACAATTGATGGATAAAAGCAGGCAGGCCGGCCATTTTGGGACGCTCATTGGACTTGTTTAATGCAATGCACCTTTGTATTTTCACATGCATTCGCTTCATGCTGTAACCACTGTGCATAAAAATTTGGAAACATGGCATACAGTGTATCATTTGGTGTCTAAGTCATGTTTCCCATATTTTCCCTTCCCAGATACAAGCCCGTTTGAGTGTTTGGGGCACTTTTTAGCTAAAATCATCCTAAGGGGCCTAACTGCATATGCTAAAGCCTTCCTTTTTTTGAATGGTGTAGTTGCCCCTGCAACCTCCAAAAATATCAGGACTTACTTCCCCAATAACCTGCTAACTCACCCCTAAAATACATACTTATTCACGCTATTTTGTTCATTGGACTTATTTCTCATTTGAAATGCCCATTTTTGGGGGGCCATAAATGTGCGTCTTTAAAAGGTGATTTCTACGATACCCCACTTTTGCGCGTCGGACCTCAACTTTTCCCGTAAACGCAGAAAAACCGCAATTTTCAGGAGAAACGAGACAGACATCCCCTCCCTCTGCCACCCACCCGCCCAACTGACAGCCAGCCATTAGACATGCACAGATAGTTCTGAGGGTCTGTCTGTGATGTCATAAAGGGCCTGCTGATCAATGGGCAGCTTTCTGATTGGCTGCTGTATTTGATTGACAGATGGAAGCTGGCAGCTGATTGGCTGTCTAGCCTAAAGTGCTTTACACACCTCCCTGATGGTACCACTGGCTAAGACTCCACCTCAGCTCATTGGGTAATGAAAAATTTAGAACAATTGATGGATGAAAGCAGGCAGGCCGGCCATTTTGGGACGCTCAGTGGACTTGTTTAATGCAATGCACCTTTGTATATTCACATGCATTCGCTTCATGCTGTAACCACTGTGCATAAAAATTTGGAAACATGGCATACAGTGTATCATTTGGTGTCTAAGTCATGTTTCCCATATTTTCCCTTCCCAGATACAAGCCCGTTTGAGTGTTTGGGGCACTTTTTAGCTAAAATCATCCTACGGGGCCTAACTGCATATGCTAAAGCCTGCCTATTTTGAATGGTGTAGTGGCCCCTGCAACCTCCAAAAATATCAGGACTTACTTCCCCAATAACCTGCTAACTCACCCCTGAAATACATACTTATTCACCCTATTTTGTTCATTGGACTCATTTCTCATTTGAAATGCCCATTTTTGGGGGGCCAGAAATGTGCGTCTTTAAAAGGTGATTTCTACGATACCCCACTTTTGCGCGTCGGACCTCAACTTTTCCCGTAAACGCAGAAAAACCGCAATTTTCAGGAGAAACGAGACAGACATCCCCTCCCTCTGCCACCCACCCGCCCAACTGACAGCCAGCCGTTAGACATGCACAGATAGTTCTGAGGGTCTGTCTGTGATGTCATAAAGGGCCTGCTGATCAATGGGCAGCTTTCTGATTGGCTGCTGTATTTGATTGACAGATGGAAGCTGGCAGCTGATTGGCTGTCTAGCCTAAACTGCTTTACACACCTCCCTGATGGTACCACTGGCTAAGACTCCACCTCAGCTCATTGGGTAATGAAAAATTTAGAACAATTGATGGATGAAAGCAGGCAGGCCGGCCATTTTGGGACGCTCATTGGACTTGTTTAATGCAATGCACCTTTGTATTTTCACATGTATTCGCTTCATGCTGTAACCACTGTGCATAAAAATTTGGAAACATGGCATACAGTGTATCATTTGGTGTCTAAGTCATGTTTCCCATATTTTCCCTTCCCAGATACTAGCCCGTTTGAGTGTTTGGGGCACTTTTTATCTAAAATCATCCTACAGGGCCTAACTGCATATGCTAAATCCTGCCTATTTTGAATGGTGTAGTTGCCCCGGCAACCTCCAAAAATATCAGTATTTACTTCCCCAATAACCTGCTAACTCACCCCTGAAATACATACTTATTCACCCTATTTTGTTAATTGGACTCATTTCTCATTTGAATTGCCCATTTTTGGGGGGCCAGAAATGTGCGTCTTTAAAAGTTGATTTCTACGATACCCCAGTTTTGCGCGTCGGACCTCAACTTTTCCCGTAATTGCAGAAAAACCGCAATTTTCAGGAGAAACGAGACAGACATCCCCTCCCTCTGCCACCCACCCGCCCAACTGAAAGCCAGCCATTAGACATGCACAGATAGTTCTGAGGGTCTGTCTGTGATGTCATAAAGGGCCTGCTGATCAATGGGCAGCTTTCTGATTGGCTACTGTATTTGATTGACAGATGGAAGCTGGCAGCTGATTGGCTGTTTAGCCTAAAGTGCGTTACACACCTCCCTGATGGTACCACTGGCTAAGACTCCACCTCAGCTCATTGGGTAATGAAAAATTTAGAACAATTGATGGATGAAAGCAGGCAGGCCGGCCATTTTGGGAAGCTCATTGGACTTGTTTAATGCAATGCACCTTTGCATTTTCACATGCATTCGCTTCATGCTGTAACCACTGTGCATAAAAACTTGGAAACATGGCATACAGTGTATTATTTGGTGTCTAAGTCATATTTCCCATATTTTCCCTTCCCAGATACAAGCCCGTTTGAGTGTTTGGGGCACTTTTTAGCTAAAATCATCCTACAGGGCCTAACTGCAAATGCTAAAGCCTGACTATTTTGAATGGTGTAGTGGCCCCTGCAACCTCCAAAAATATCAGGACTTACTTCCCCAATAACCTGCTAACTCACCCCTGAAATACATACTTATTCACCCAATTTTGTTCATTGGACTCATTTCTCATTATAAATGCCCATTTTTGGGGGGTCAGAAATGTGCGTCTTTAAAAGGTGATTTCTACGATACCCCACTTTTGCGCGTCGGACCTCAACTTTTCCCGTAAACGCAGAAAAACCGCAATTTTCAGGAGAAACGAGACAGACATCCCCTCCCTCTGCCACCCACCCGCCCAACTGAAAGCCAGCCATTAGACATGCACAGATAGTTCTGAGGGTCTGTCTGTGATGTCATAAAGGGCCTGCTGATCAATGGGCAGCTTTCTGATTGGCTGCTGTATTTGATTGACAGATGGAAGCTGGCAGCTGATTGGCTGTCTAGCCTAAAGTGCTTTACACACCTCCCTGATGGTACCACTGGCTAAGATTCCACCTCAGCTCATTGGGTAATGAAAAATATAGAACAATTGATGGATGAAAGCAGGCAGGCCGGCCATTTTGGGACGCTCATTGGACTTGTTTAATGCAATGCACCTTTGTATTTTCACATGCATTCGCTTCATGCTGTAACCACTGTGCATAAAAATTTGGAAACATGGCATACAGTGTATCATTTGGTGTCTAAGTCATGTTTCCCATATTTTACCTTCCCAGATACAAGCCCGTTTGAGTGTTTGGGGCACTTTTTAGCTAAAAACATCCTAAGGGGCCTAACTGCATATGCTAAAGCCTTCCTTTTTTTGAATGGTGTAGTTGCCCCTGCAACCTCCAAAAATATCAGGACTTACTTCCCCAATAACCTGCTAACTCACCCCTAAAATACATACTTATTCACGCTATTTTGTTCATTGGACTTATTTCTCATTTGAAATGCCCATTTTTGGGGGGCCATAAATGTGCGTCTTTAAAAGGTGATTTCTACGATACCCCACTTTTGCGCGTCGGACCTCAACTTTTCCCGTAAACGCAGAAAAACCGCAATTTTCAGGAGAAACGAGACAGACATCCCCTCCCTCTGCCACCCACCCGCCCAACTGACAGCCAGCCATTAGACATGCACAGATAGTTCTGAGGGTCTGTCTGTGATGTCATAAAGGGCCTGCTGATCAATGGGCAGCTTTCTGATTGGCTGCTGTATTTGATTGACAGATGGAAGCTGGCAGCTGATTGGCTGTCTAGCCTAAAGTGCTTTACACACCTCCCTGATGGTACCACTGGCTAAGACTCCACCTCAGCTCATTGGGTAATGAAAAATTTAGAACAATTGATGGATGAAAGCAGGCAGGCCGGCCATTTTGGGACGCTCAGTGGACTTGTTTAATGCAATGCACCTTTGTATATTCACATGCATTCGCTTCATGCTGTAACCACTGTGCATAAAAATTTGGAAACATGGCATACAGTGAATCATTTGGTGTCTAAGTCATGTTTCCCATATTTTCCCTTCCCAAATACAAGCCCGTTTGAGTGTTTGGGGCACTTTTTAGCTAAAATCATCCTACGGGGCCTAACTGCATATGCTAAAGCCTTCCTTTTTTTGAATGGTGTAGTTGCCCCTGCAACCTCCAAAAATATCAGGACTTACTTCCCCAATAACCTGCTAACTCACCCCTAAAATACATACTTATTCACTCTATTTTGTTCATTGGACTTATTTCTCATTTGAAATGCCCATTTTTGGGGGGCAATAAATGTGCGTCTTTAAAAGGTGATTTCTACGATACCCCACTTTTGCGCGTCGGACCTCAACTTTTCCCGTAAACGCAGAAAAAACGCAATTTTCAGGAGAAACGAGACAGACATCCCCTCCCTCTGCCACCCACCCGCCCAACTGAAAGCCAGCCATTAGACATGCACAGATAGTTCTGAGGGTCTGTCTGTGATGTCATAAAGGGCCTGCTGATCAATGGGCAGCTTTCTGATTGGCTGCTGTATTTGATTGACAGATGGAAGCTGGCAGCTGATTGGCTGTCTAACCTAAACTGCTTTACACACCTCCCTGATGGTACCACTGGCTAAGACTCCACCTCAGCTCATTAGGTAATGAAAAATTTAGAACAATTGATGGATGAAAGCAGGCAGGCCGGCCATTTTGGGACGCTCATTGGACTTGTTTAAAGCAATGCACCTTTGTATTTTCACATGCATTCGCTTCATGCTGTAACCACTGTGCATAAAAATTTGGAAACATGGCATACAGTGTATCACTTGGTGTCTAAGTCATGTTTCCCATGTTTTTCCTTCCCAGATACTAGCCCGTTTCAGTGTTTGGGGCACTTTTTAGCTAAAATCATCCTACGGGGCCTAACTGCATATGCTAAAGCCTGCCTATTTTGAATGGTCTAGTGGCCCCTGCAACCTCCAAAAATATCAGGACTTACTTCCCCAATAACCTGCTAACTCACCCCTGAAATACATACTTATTCACCCTATTTTGTTAACTGGACTCATTTCTCATTTGAATTGCCCATTTTTTGGGGGCCAGAAATGTGCGTCTTTAAAAGGTGATTTCTACGATACCCCACTTTTGCGCGTCGGACCTCAACTTTTCCCGTAAACGCAGAAAAACCGCAATTTTCAGGAGAAACGAGACAGACATCCCCTCCCTCTGCCACCCACCCGCCCAACTGAAAGCCAGCCATTAGACATGCACAGATAGTTCTGAGGGTCTGTCTGTGATGTCATAAAGGGCCTGCTGATCAATGGGCAGCTTTCTGATTGGCTGCTGTATTTGATTGACAGATGGAAGCTGGCAGCTGATTGGCTGTTTAGCCTAAAGTGCTTTACACACCTCCCTGATGGTACCATTGGCTAAGACTCCACCTCAGCTCATTGGGTAATGAAAAATTTAGAACAATTGATGGATGAAAGCAGGCAGGCCGGCCATTTTGGGACGCTCATTGGACTTGTTTAATGCAATGCACCTTTGTATTTTCACATGCATTCGCTTCATGCTGTAACCACTGTGCATAAAAATTTAGAAACATGGCATACAGTGTATTATTTGGTGTCTAAGTCATATTTCCCATATTTTCCCTTCCCAGATACAAGCCCGTTTGAGTGTTTGGGGCACTTTTTAGCTAAAATCATCCTACAGGGCCTAACTGCATATGCTAAAGCCTGCCTATTTTGAATGGTGTAGTTGCCCCTGCAACCTCCAAAAATATCAGTATTTACTTCCCCAATAACCTGCTAACTCACCCCTGAAATACATACTTATTCACACTATTTTGTTAATTGGACTCATTTCTCATTTGAATTGCCCATTTTTTGGGGGCCAGAAATGTGCGTCTTTAAAAGGTGATTTCTACGATACCCCACTTTTGCGCGTCGGACCTCAACTTTTCCCGTAAACGCAGAAAAACCGCAATTTTCAGGAGAAACGAGACAGACATCCCCTCCCTCTGCCACCCACCCGCCCAACTGAAAGCCAGCCATTAGACATGCACAGATAGTTCTGAGGGTCTGTCTGTGATGTCATAAAGGGCCTGCTGATCAATGGGCAGCTTTCTGATTGGCTGCTGTATTTGATTGACAGATGGAAGCTGGCAGCTGATTGGCTGTCTAGCCTAAAGTGCTTTACACACCTCCCTGATGGTACCACTGGCTAAGATTCCACCTCAGCTCATTGGGTAATGAAAAATATAGAACAATTGATGGATGAAAGCAGGCAGGCCGGCCATTTTGGGACGCTCATTGGACTTGTTTAATGCAATGCACCTTTGTATTTTCACATGCATTCGCTTCATGCTGTAACCACTGTGCATAAAAATTTGGAAACATGGCATACAGTGTATCATTTGGTGTCTAAGTCATGTTTCCCATATTTTCCCTTCCCAGATACAAGCCCGTTTGAGTGTTTGGGGCACTTTTTAGCTAAAATCATCCTAAGGGGCCTAACTGCATATGCTAAAGCCTTCCTTTTTTTGAATGGTGTAGTTGCCCCTGCAACCTCCAAAAATATCAGGACTTACTTCCCCAATAACCTGCTAACTCACCCCTAAAATACATACTTATTCACGCTATTTTGTTCATTGGACTTATTTCTCATTTGAAATGCCCATTTTTGGGGGGCCATAAATGTGCCTCTTTAAAAGGTGATTTCTACGATACCCCACTTTTGCGCGTTGGACCTCAACTTTTCCCGTAAACGCAGAAAAACCGCAATTTTCAGGAGAAACGAGACAGACATCCCCTCCCTCTGCCACCCACCCGCCCAACTGACAGCCAGCCATTAGACATGCACAGATAGTTCTGAGGGTCTGTCTGTGATGTCATAAAGGGCCTGCTGATCAATGGGCAGCTTTCTGATTGGCTGCTGTATTTGATTGACAGATGGAAGCTGGCAGCTGATTGGCTGTCTAGCCTAAAGTGCTTTACACACCTCCCTGATGGTACCACTGGCTAAGACTCCACCTCAGCTCATTGGGTAATGAAAAATTTAGAACAATTGATGGATGAAAGCAGGCAGGCCGGCCATTTTGGGACGCTCAGTGGACTTGTTTAATGCAATGCACCTTTGTATATTCACATGCATTCGCTTCATGCTGTAACCACTGTGCATAAAAATTTGGAAACATGGCATACAGTGTATCATTTGGTGTCTAAGTCATGTTTCCCATATTTTCCCTTCCCAGATACAAGCCCGTTTGAGTGTTTGGGGCACTTTTTAGCTAAAATCATCCTACGGGGCCTAACTGCATATGCTAAAGCCTGCCTATTTTGAATGGTGTAGTGGCCCCTGCAACCTCCAAAAATATCAGGACTTACTTCCCCAATAACCTGCTAACTCACCCCTGAAATACATACTTATTCACCCTATTTTGTTCATTGGACTCATTTCTCATTTGAAATGCCCATTTTTGGGGGGCCAGAAATGTGCGTCTTTAAATGGTGATTTCTACGATACCCCACTTTTGCGCGTCGGACCTCAACTTTTCCCTTAAACGCAGAAAAACCGCAATTTTCAGGAGAAACGAGACAGACATCCCCTCCCTCTGCCACCCACCCGCCCAACTAAAGCCAGCCATTAGACATGCACAGATAGTTCTGAGGGTCTGTCTGTGATGTCATAAAGGGCCTGCTGATCAATGGGCAGCTTTCTGATTGGCTGCTGTATTTGATTGACAGATGGAAGCTGGCAGCTGATTGGCTGTCTAGCCTAAACTGCTTTACACACCTCCCTGATGGTACCACTGGCTAAGACTCCACCTCAGCTCATTAGGTAATGAAAAATTTAGAACAATTGATGGATGAAAGCAGGCAGGCCGGCCATTTTGGGACGCTCATTGGACTTGTTTAAAGCAATGCACCTTTGTATTTTCACATGCATTCGCTTCATGCTGTAACCACTGTGCATAAAAATTTGGAAACATGGCATACAGTGTATCATTTGGTGTCTAAGTCATGTTTCCCATGTTTTTTCTTCCCAGATACTAGCCCGTTTCAGTGTTTGGGGCACTTTTTAGCTAAAATCATCCTACGGGGCCTAACTGCATATGCTAAAGCCTGCCTATTTTGAATGGTCTAGTGGCCCCTGCAACCTCCAAAAATATCAGGACTTACTTCCCCAATAACCTGCTAACTCACCCCTGAAATACATACTTATTCACCCTATTTTGTTAATTGGACTCATTTCTCATTTGAATTGCCCATTTTTTGGGGGCCAGAAATGTGCGTCTTTAAAAGGTGATTTCTACGATACCCCACTTTTGCGCGTCGGACCTCAACTTTTCCCGTAAACGCAGAAAAACCGCAATTTTCAGGAGAAACGAGACAGACATCCCCTCCCTCTGCCACCCACCCGCCCAACTGAAAGCCAGCCATTAGACATGCACAGATAGTTCTGAGGGTCTGTCTGTGATGTCATAAAGGGCCTGCTGATCAATGGGCAGCTTTCTGATTGGCTGCTGTATTTGATTGACAGATGGAAGCTGGCAGCTGATTGGCTGTCTAGCCTAAAGTGCTTTACACACCTCCCTGATGGTACCACTGGCTAAGATTCCACCTCAGCTCATTGGGTAATGAAAAATATAGAACAATTGATGGATGAAAGCAGGCAGGCCGGCCATTTTGGGACGCTCATTGGACTTGTTTAATGCAATGCACCTTTGTATTTTCACATGCATTCGCTTCATGCTGTAACCACTGTGCATACAAATTTGGAAACATGGCATACAGTGTATCATTTGGTGTCTAAGTCATGTTTCCCATATTTTCCCTTCCCAGATACAAGCCCGTTTGAGTGTTTGGGGCACTTTTTAGCTAAAATCATCCTACGGGGCCTAACTGCATATGCTAAAGCCTGCCTATTTTGAATGGTGTAGTGGCCTCTGCAACCTCCAAAAATATCAGGACTTACTTCCCCAATAACCTGCTAACTCACCCCTAAAATACATACTTATTCATGCTATTTTGTTCATTGGACTTATTTCTCATTTGAAATGCCCATTTTTGGGGGGCCATAAATGTGTGTCTTTAAAAGGTGATTTCTACGATACCCCACTTTTGCGCGTCGGACCTCAACTTTTCCCGTAAACGCAGAAAAACCGCAATTTTCAGGAGAAACGAGACAGACATCCCCTCCCTCTGCCACCCACCCGCCCAACTGATAGCCAGCCATTAGACATGCACAGATAGTTCTGAGGGTCTGTCTGTGATGTCATAATGGGCCCTCTGATCAATGGGCAGCTTTCTGATTGGCTGCTGTATTTGATTGACAGATGGAAGCTGGCAGCTGATTGGCTGTCTAGCCTAAACTGCTTTACACACCTCCCTGATGGTACCACTGGCTAAGACTCCACCTCAGCTCATTGGGTAATGAAAAATTTAGAACAATTGATGGATGAAAGCAGGCAGGCCGGCCATTTTGGGACGCTCATTGGACTTGTTTAATGCAATGCACCTTTGTATTTTCACATGCATTCGCTTCATGCTGTAACCACTGTGCATAAAAATTTGGAAACATGGCATACAGTGTATTATTTGGTGTCTAAGTCATATTTCCCATATTTTCCCTTCCCAGATACAAGCCCGTTTGAGTGTTTGGGGCACTTTTTAGCTAAAATCATCCTACGGGGCCTAACTGCATATGCTAAAGCCTTCCTTTTTTTGAATGGTGTAGTTGCCCCTGCAACCTCCAAAAATATCAGGACTTACTTCCCCAATAACCTGCTAACTCACCCCTAAAATACATACTTATTCACGCTATTTTGTTCATTGGACTTATTTCTCATTTGAAATGCCCATTTTTGGGGGGCCATAAATGTGCGTCTTTAAAAGGTGATTTCTACGATACCCCACTTTTGCGCGTCGGACCTCAACTTTTCCCGTAAACGCAGAAAAACCTCAATTTTCAGGAGAAACGAGACAGACATCCCCTCCCGCTGCCACCCACCCGCCCAACTGAAAGCCAGCCATTAGACATGCACAGATAGTTCTGAGGGTCTGTCTGTGATGTCATAAGGGGCCTGCTGATCAATGGGCAGCTTTCTGATTGGCTGCTGTATGTGATTGACAGATGGAAGCTGGCAGCTGATTGGCTGTCTAGCCTAAAGTGCTTTACACACCTCCCTGATGGTACCACTGGCTAAGATTCCACCTCAGCTCATTGGGTAATGAAAAATATAGAACAATTGATGGATGAAAGCAGGCAGGCCGGCCATTTTGGGACGCTCATTGGACTTGTTTAATGCAATGCACCTTTGTATTTTCACATGCATTCGCTTCATGCTGTAACCACTGTGCATAAAAATTTGGAAACATGGCATACAGTGAATCATTTGGTGTCTAAGTCATGTTTCCCATATTTTTCCCTTCCCAGATACAAGCCCGTTTGAGTGTTTGGGGCACTTTTTAGCTAAAATCATCCTACGGGGCCTAACTGCATATGCTAAAGCCTGCCTATTTTGAATGGTCTAGTGGCCCCTGCAACCTCCAAAAATATCAGGACTTACTTCCCCAATAACCTGCTAACTCACCCCTGAAATACATACTTATTCACCCTATTTTGTTAATTGGACTCATTTCTCATTTGAATTGCCCATTTTTTGGGGGCCAGAAATGTGCGTCTTTAAAAGGTGATTTCTACGATACCCCACTTTTGCGCGTTGGACCTCAACTTTTCCCGTAAACGCAGAAAAACCGCAATTTTCAGGAGAAACGAGACAGACATCCCCTCCCTCTGCCACCCACCCGCCCAACTGAAAGCCAGCCATTAGACATGCACAGATAGTTCTGAGGGTCTGTCTGTGATGTCATAAAGGGCCTGCTGATCAATGGGCAGCTTTCTGATTGGCTGCTGTATTTGATTGACAGATGGAAGCTGGCAGCTGATTGGCTGTCTAGCCTAAAGTGCTTTACACACCTCCCTGATGGTACCACTGGCTAAGATTCCACCTCAGCTCATTGGGTAATGAAAAATATAGAACAATTGATGGATGAAAGCAGGCAGGCCGGCCATTTTGGGACGCTCATTGGACTTGTTTAATGCAATGCACCTTTGTATTTTCACATGCATTCGCTTCATGCTGTAACCACTGTGCATAAAAATTTGGAAACATGGCATACAGTGTATCATTTGGTGTCTAAGTCATGTTTCCCATATTTTCCCTTCCCAGATACAAGCCCGTTTGAGTGTTTGGGGCACTTTTTAGCTAAAATCATCCTACGGGGCCTAACTGCATATGCTAAAGCCTTCCTTTTTTTGAATGGTGTAGTTGCCCCTGCAACCTCCAAAAATATCAGGACTTACTTCCCCAATAACCTGCTAACTCACCCCTAAAATACATACTTATTCACGCTATTTTGTTCATTGGACTTATTTCTCATTTGAAATGCCCATTTTTGGGGGGCCATAAATGTGCGTCTTTAAAAGGTGATTTCTACGATACCCAACTTTTGCGCGTCGGACCTCAACTTTTCCCGTAAACGCAGAAAAACCGCAATTTTCATGAGAAACGAGACAGACATCCCCTCCCTCTGCCACCCACCCGCCCAACTGATAGCCAGCCATTAGACATGCACAGATAGTTCTGAGGGTCTGTCTGTGATGTCATAAAGGGCCCTCTGATCAATGGGCAGGTTTATGATTGGCTGCTGTATTTGATTGACAGATGGAAGCTGGCAGCTGATTGGCTGTCTAGCCTAAACTGCTTTACACACCTCCCTGATGGTACCACTGGCTAAGACTCCACCTCAGCTCATTGGGTAATGAAAAATTTAGAACAATTGATGGATGAAAGCAGGCAGGCCGGCCATTTTGGGACGCTCATTGGACTTGTTTAATGCAATGCACCTTTGTATTTTCACATGCATTCGCTTCATGCTGTAACCACTGTGCATACAAATTTGGAAACATGGCATACAGTGTATTATTTGGTGTCTAAGTCATATTTCCCATATTTTCCCTTCCCAGATACAAGCCCGTTTGAGTGTTTGGGGCACTTTTTAGCTAAAATCATCCTACGGGGCCTAACTGCATATGCTAAAGCCTGCCTATTTTGAATGGTCTAGTGGCCCCTGCAACCTCCAAAAATATCAGGACTTACTTTCCCAATAACCTGCTAACTCACCCCTGAAATACATACTTATTCACCCTATTTTGTTAATTGGACTCATTTCTCATTTGAAATGCCCATTTTTGGGGGGCCAGAAATGTGCGTCTTTAAAATGTGATTTCTACGATACCCCACTTTTGCGCGTCGGACCTTAACTTTTCCCGTAAACGCAGAAAAACCGCAATTTTCAGGAGAAACGAGACAGACATCCCCACCCTCTGCCACCCACCCGCCCAACTGAAAGCCAGCCATTAGACATGCACAGATAGTTCTGAGGGTCTGTCTGTGATGTCATAAAGGGCCTGCTGATCAATGGGCAGCTTTCTGATTGGCTGCTGTATTTGATTGACAGATGGAAGCTGGCAGCTGATTGGCTGTCTAGCCTAAAGTGCTTTACACACCTCCCTGATGGTACCACTGGCTAAGACTCCACCTCAGCTCATTGGGTAATGAAAAATTTAGAACAATTGATGGATGAAAGCAGGCAGGCCGGCCATTTTGGGACGCTCAGTGGACTTGTTTAATGCAATGCACCTTTGTATTTTCACATGCATTCGCTTCATGCTGTAACCACTGTGCATAAAAATTTGGAAACATGGCATACAGTGTATCATTTGGTGTCTAAGTCATGTTTCCCATATTTTCCCTTCCCAGATACAAGCCCGTTTGAGTGTTTGGGGCACTTTTTAGCTAAAATCATCCTACGGGGCCTAACTGCATATGCTAAAGCCTGCCTATTTTGAATGGTGTAGTGGCCTCTGCAACCTCCAAAAATATCAGGACTTACTTCCCCAATAACATGCTAACTCACCCCTAAAATACATACTTATTCATGCTATTTTGTTCATTGGACTTATTTCTCATTTGAAATGCCCATTTTTGGGGGGCCATAAATGTGTGTCTTTAAAAGGTGATTTCTACGATACCCCACTTTTGCGCGTCGGACCTCAACTTTTCCCGTAAACGCAGAAAAACCGCAATTTTCAGGAGAAACGAGACAGACATCCCCTCCCTCTGCCACCCACCCGCCCAACTGATAGCCAGCCATTAGACATGCACAGATAGTTCTGAGGGTCTGTCTGTGATGTCATAATGGGCCCTCTGATCAATGGGCAGCTTTCTGATTGGCTGCTGTATTTGATTGACAGATGGAAGCTGGCAGCTGATTGGCTGTCTAGCCTAAACTGCTTTACACACCTCCCTGATGGTACCACTGGCTAAGACTCCACCTCAGCTCATTGGGTAATGAAAAATTTAGAACAATTGATGGATGAAAGCAGGCAGGCCGGCCATTTTGGGACGCTCATTGGACTTGTTTAATGCAATGCACCTTTGTATTTTCACATGCATTCGCTTCATGCTGTAACCACTGTGCATAAAAATTTGGAAACATGGCATACAGTGTATTATTTGGTGTCTAAGTCATATTTCCCATATTTTCCCTTCCCAGATACAAGCCCGTGAGTGTTTGGGGCACTTTTTAGCTAAAATCATCCTACGGGGCCTAACTGCATATGCTAAAGCCTTCCTTTTTTTGAATGGTGTAGTTGCCCCTGCAACCTCCAAAAATATCAGGACTTACTTCCCCAATAACCTGCTAACTCACCCCTAAAATACATACTTATTCACGCTATTTTGTTCATTGGACTTATTTCTCATTTGAAATGCCCATTTTTGGGGGGCCATAAACGTGCGTCTTTAAAAGGTGATTTCTACGATACCCCACTTTTGCGCGTCGGACCTCAACTTTTCCCGTAAACGCAGAAAAACCTCAATTTTCAGGAGAAACGAGACAGACATCCCCTCCCGCTGCCACCCACCCGCCCAACTGAAAGCCAGCCATTAGACATGCACAGATAGTTCTGAGGGTCTGTCTGTGATGTCATAAGGGGCCTGCTGATCAATGGGCAGCTTTCTGATTGGCTGCTGTATGTGATTGACAGATGGAAGCTGGCAGCTGATTGGCTGTCTAGCCTAAAGTGCTTTACACACCTCCCTGATGGTACCACTGGCTAAGATTCCACCTCAGCTCATTGGGTAATGAAAAATATAGAACAATTGATGGATGAAAGCAGGCAGGCCGGCCATTTTGGGACGCTCATTGGACTTGTTTAATGCAATGCACCTTTGTATTTTCACATGCATTCGCTTCATGCTGTAACCACTGTGCATAAAAATTTGGAAACATGGCATACAGTGAATCATTTGGTGTCTAAGTCATGTTTCCCATATTTTCCCTTCCCAGATACAAGCCCGTTTGAGTGTTTGGGGCACTTTTTAGCTAAAATCATCCTACGGGGCCTAACTGCATATGCTAAAGCCTGCCTATTTTGAATGGTCTAGTGGCCCCTGCAACCTCCAAAAATATCAGGACTTACTTCCCCAATAACCTGCTAACTCACCCCTGAAATACATACTTATTCACCCTATTTTGTTAATTGGACTCATTTCTCATTTGAATTGCCCATTTTTTGGGGGCCAGAAATGTGCGTCTTTAAAAGATGATTTCTACGATACCCCACTTTTGCGCGTTGGACCTCAACTTTTCCCGTAAACGCAGAAAAACCGCAATTTTCAGGAGAAACGAGACAGACATCCCCTCCCTCTGCCACCCACCCGCCCAACTGAAAGCCAGCCATTAGACATGCACAGATAGTTCTGAGGGTCTGTCTGTGATGTCATAAAGGGCCTGCTGATCAATGGGCAGCTTTCTGATTGGCTGCTGTATTTGATTGACAGATGGAAGCTGGCAGCTGATTGGCTGTCTAGCCTAAAGTGCTTTACACACCTCCCTGATGGTACCACTGGCTAAGATTCCACCTCAGCTCATTGGGTAATGAAAAATATAGAACAATTGATGGATGAAAGCAGGCAGGCCGGCCATTTTGGGACGCTCATTGGACTTGTTTAATGCAATGCACCTTTGTATTTTCACATGCATTCGCTTCATGCTGTAACCACTGTGCATAAAAATTTGGAAACATGGCATACAGTGTATCATTTGGTGTCTAAGTCATGTTTCCCATATTTTCCCTTCCCAGATACAAGCCCGTTTGAGTGTTTGGGGCACTTTTTAGCTAAAATCATCCTACGGGGCCTAACTGCATATGCTAAAGCCTTCCTTTTTTTGAATGGTGTAGTTGCCCCTGCAACCTCCAAAAATATCAGGACTTACTTCCCCAATAACCTGCTAACTCACCCCTAAAATACATACTTATTCACGCTATTTTGTTCATTGGACTTATTTCTCATTTGAAATGCCCATTTTTGGGGTGCCATAAATGTGCGTCTTTAAAAGGTGATTTCTACGATACCCAACTTTTGCGCGTCGGACCTCAACTTTTCCCGTAAACGCAGAAAAACCGCAATTTTCATGAGAAACGAGACAGACATCCCCTCCCTCTGCCACCCACCCGCCCAACTGATAGCCAGCCATTAGACATGCACAGATAGTTCTGAGGGTCTGTCTGTGATGTCATAAAGGGCCCTCTGATCAATGGGCAGGTTTCTGATTGGCTGCTGTATTTGATTGACAGATGGAAGCTGGCAGCTGATTGGCTGTCTAGCCTAAACTGCTTTACACACCTCCCTGATGGTACCACTGGCTAAGACTCCACCTCAGCTCATTGGGTAATGAAAAATTTAGAACAATTGATGGATGAAAGCAGGCAGGCCGGCCATTTTGGGACGCTCATTGGACTTGTTTAATGCAATGCACCTTTGTATTTTCACATGCATTCGCTTCATGCTGTAACCACTGTGCATACAAATTTGGAAACATGGCATACAGTGTATTATTTGGTGTCTAAGTCATATTTCCCATATTTTCCCTTCCCAGATACAAGCCCGTTTGAGTGTTTGGGGAACTTTTTAGCTAAAATCATCCTACAGGGCCTAACTGCATATGCTAAAGCCTGCCTATTTTGAATGGTGTAGTTGCCCCTGCAACCTCCAAAAATATCAGTATTTACTTCCCCAATAACCTGCTAACTCACCCCTGAAATACATACTTATTCACCCTATTTTGTTAATTGGACTCATTTCTCATTTGAATTGCCCATTTTTTGGGGGCCAGAAATGTGCGTCTTTAAAAGGTGATTTCTACGATACCCCACTTTTGCGCGTCGGTCCTCAACTTTTCCCGTAAACGCAGAAAAACCGCAATTTTCAGGAGAAACGAGACAGACATCCCCTCCCTCTGCCACCCACCCGCCCAACTGAAAGCCAGCCATTAGACATGCACAGATAGTTCTGAGGGTCTGTCTGTGATGTCATAAAGGGCCTGCTGATCAATGGGCAGCTTTCTGATTGGCTGCTGTATTTGATTGACAGATGGAAGCTGGCAGCTGATTGGCTGTCTAGCCTAAAGTGCTTTACACACCTCCCTGATGGTACCACTGGCTAAGACTCCACCTCAGCTCATTGGGTAATGAAAAATTTTGAACAATTGATGGATGAAAGCAGGCAGGCCGGCCATTTTGGGACGCTCATTGGACTTGTTTAATGCAATGCACCTTTGTATTTTCACATGCATTCGCTTCATGCTGTAACCACTGTGCATAAAAATTTGGAAACATGGCATACAGTGTATCATTTGGTGTCTAAGTCATGTTTCCCATGTTTTTCCTTCCCAGATACTAGCCCGTTTGAGTGTTTGGGGCACTTTTTAGCTAAAATCATCCTACGGGGCCTAACTGCATATGCTAAAGCCTGCCTATTTTGAATGGTCTAGTGGCCCCTGCAACCTCCAAAAATATCAGGACTTACTTCCCCAATAACCTGCTAACTCACCCCTGAAATACATACTTATTCACCCTATTTTGTTAATTGGACTCATTTCTCATTTGAAATGCCCATTTTTGGGGGGCCAGAAATGTGCGTCTTTAAAATGTGATTTCTACGATACCCCACTTTTGCGCGTCGGACCTTAACTTTTCCCGTAAACGCAGAAAAACCGCAATTTTCAGGAGAAACGAGACAGACATCCCCTCCCTCTGCCACCCACCCGCCCAACTGAAAGCCAGCCATTAGACATGCACAGATAGTTCTGAGGGTCTGTCTGTGATGTCATAAAGGGCCTGCTGATCAATGGGCAGCTTTCTGATTGGCTGCTGTATTTGATTGACAGATGGAAGCTGTCAGCTGATTGGCTGTCTAGCCTAAACTGCTTTACACACCTCCCTGATGGTACCACTGGCTAAGACTCCACCTCAGCTCATTAGGTAATGAAAAATTTAGAACAATTGATGGATGAAAGCAGGCAGGCCGGCCATTTTGGGACGCTCATTGGACTTGTTTAAAGCAATGCACCTTTGTATTTTCACATGCATTCGCTTCATGCTGTAACCACTGTGCATAAAAATTTGGAAACATGGCATACAGTGTATCATTTGGTGTCTAAGTCATGTTTCCCATGTTTTTTCTTCCCAGATACTAGCCCGTTTCAGTGTTTGGGGCACTTTTTAGCTAAAATCATCCTACGGGGCCTAACTGCATATGCTAAAGCCTGCCTATTTTGAATGGTCTAGTGGCCCCTGCAACCTCCAAAAATATCAGGACTTACTTCCCCAATAACCTGCTAACTCACCCCTGAAATACATACTTATTCACCCTATTTTGTTAATTGGACTCATTTCTCATTTGAATTGCCCATTTTTTGGGGGCCAGAAATGTGCGTCTTTAAAAGGTGATTTCTACGATACCCCACTTTTGCGCGTCGGACCTCAACTTTTCCCGTAAACGCAGAAAAACCGCAATTTTCAGGAGAAACGAGACAGACATCCCCTCCCTCTGCCACCCACCCGCCCAACTGAAAGCCAGCCATTAGACATGCACAGATAGTTCTGAGGGTCTGTCTGTGATGTCATAAAGGGCCTGCTGATCAATGGGCAGCTTTCTGATTGGCTGCTGTATTTGATTGACAGATGGAAGCTGGCAGCTGATTGGCTGTCTAGCCTAAAGTGCTTTACACACCTCCCTGATGGTACCACTGGCTAAGATTCCACCTCAGCTCATTGGGTAATGAAAAATATAGAACAATTGATGGATGAAAGCAGGCAGGCCGGCCATTTTGGGACGCTCATTGGACTTGTTTAATGCAATGCACCTTTGTATTTTCACATGCATTCGCTTCATGCTGTAACCACTGTGCATACAAATTTGGAAACATGGCATACAGTGTATCATTTGGTGTCTAAGTCATGTTTCCCATATTTTCCCTTCCCAGATACAAGCCCGTTTGAGTGTTTGGGGCACTTTTTAGCTAAAATCATCCTACGGGGCCTAACTGCATATGCTAAAGCCTGCCTATTTTGAATGGTGTAGTGGCCTCTGCAACCTCCAAAAATATCAGGACTTACTTCCCCAATAACCTGCTAACTCACCCCTAAAATACATACTTATTCATGCTATTTTGTTCATTGGACTTATTTCTCATTTGAAATGCCCATTTTTGGGGGGCCATAAATGTGTGTCTTTAAAAGGTGATTTCTACGATACCCCACTTTTGCGCGTCGGACCTCAACTTTTCCCGTAAACGCAGAAAAACCGCAATTTTCAGGAGAAACGAGACAGACATCCCCTCCCTCTGCCACCCACCCGCCCAACTGATAGCCAGCCATTAGACATGCACAGATAGTTCTGAGGGTCTGTCTGTGATGTCATAATGGGCCCTCTGATCAATGGGCAGCTTTCTGATTGGCTGCTGTATTTGATTGACAGATGGAAGCTGGCAGCTGATTGGCTGTCTAGCCTAAACTGCTTTACACACCTCCCTGATGGTACCACTGGCTAAGACTCCACCTCAGCTCATTGGGTAATGAAAAATTTAGAACAATTGATGGATGAAAGCAGGCAGGCCGGCCATTTTGGGACGCTCATTGGACTTGTTTAATGCAATGCACCTTTGTATTTTCACATGCATTCGCTTCATGCTGTAACCACTGTGCATAAAAATTTGGAAACATGGCATACAGTGTATTATTTGGTGTCTAAGTCATATTTCCCATATTTTCCCTTCCCAGATACAAGCCCGTTTGAGTGTTTGGGGCACTTTTTAGCTAAAATCATCCTACGGGGCCTAACTGCATATGCTAAAGCCTTCCTTTTTTTGAATGGTGTAGTTGCCCCTGCAACCTCCAAAAATATCAGGACTTACTTCCCCAATAACCTGCTAACTCACCCCTAAAATACATACTTATTCACGCTATTTTGTTCATTGGACTTATTTCTCATTTGAAATGCCCATTTTTGGGGGGCCATAAATGTGCGTCTTTAAAAGGTGATTTCTACGATACCCCACTTTTGCGCGTCGGACCTCAACTTTTCCCGTAAACGCAGAAAAACCTCAATTTTCAGGAGAAACGAGACAGACATCCCCTCCCGCTGCCACCCACCCGCCCAACTGAAAGCCAGCCATTAGACATGCACAGATAGTTCTGAGGGTCTGTCTGTGATGTCATAAGGGGCCTGCTGATCAATGGGCAGCTTTCTGATTGGCTGCTGTATGTGATTGACAGATGGAAGCTGGCAGCTGATTGGCTGTCTAGCCTAAAGTGCTTTACACACCTCCCTGATGGTACCACTGGCTAAGATTCCACCTCAGCTCATTGGGTAATGAAAAATATAGAACAATTGATGGATGAAAGCAGGCAGGCCGGCCATTTTGGGACGCTCATTGGACTTGTTTAATGCAATGCACCTTTGTATTTTCACATGCATTCGCTTCATGCTGTAACCACTGTGCATAAAAATTTGGAAACATGGCATACAGTGAATCATTTGGTGTCTAAGTCATGTTTCCCATATTTTCCCTTCCCAGATACAAGCCCGTTTGAGTGTTTGGGGCACTTTTTAGCTAAAATCATCCTACGGGGCCTAACTGCATATGCTAAAGCCTGCCTATTTTGAATGGTCTAGTGGCCCCTGCAACCTCCAAAAATATCAGGACTTACTTCCCCAATAACCTGCTAACTCACCCCTGAAATACATACTTATTCACCCTATTTTGTTAATTGGACTCATTTCTCATTTGAATTGCCCATTTTTTGGGGGCCAGAAATGTGCGTCTTTAAAAGGTGATTTCTACGATACCCCACTTTTGCGCGTTGGACCTCAACTTTTCCCGTAAACGCAGAAAAACCGCAATTTTCAGGAGAAACGAGACAGACATCCCCTCCCTCTGCCACCCACCCGCCCAACTGAAAGCCAGCCATTAGACATGCACAGATAGTTCTGAGGGTCTGTCTGTGATGTCATAAAGGGCCTGCTGATCAATGGGCAGCTTTCTGATTGGCTGCTGTATTTGATTGACAGATGGAAGCTGGCAGCTGATTGGCTGTCTAGCCTAAAGTGCTTTACACACCTCCCTGATGGTACCACTGGCTAAGATTCCACCTCAGCTCATTGGGTAATGAAAAATATAGAACAATTGATGGATGAAAGCAGGCAGGCCGGCCATTTTGGGACGCTCATTGGACTTGTTTAATGCAATGCACCTTTGTATTTTCACATGCATTCGCTTCATGCTGTAACCACTGTGCATAAAAATTTGGAAACATGGCATACAGTGTATCATTTGGTGTCTAAGTCATGTTTCCCATATTTTCCCTTCCCAGGTACAAGCCCGTTTGAGTGTTTGGGGCACTTTTTAGCTAAAATCATCCTACGGGGCCTAACTGCATATGCTAAAGCCTTCCTTTTTTTGAATGGTGTAGTTGCCCCTGCAACCTCCAAAAATATCAGGACTTACTTCCCCAATAACCTGCTAACTCACCCCTAAAATACATACTTATTCACGCTATTTTGTTCATTGGACTTATTTCTCATTTGAAATGCCCATTTTTGGGGGGCCATAAATGTGCGTCTTTAAAAGGTGATTTCTACGATACCCAACTTTTGCGCGTCGGACCTCAACTTTTCCCGTAAACGCAGAAAAACCGCAATTTTCATGAGAAACGAGACAGACATCCCCTCCCTCTGCCACCCACCCGCCCAACTGATAGCCAGCCATTAGACATGCACAGATAGTTCTGAGGGTCTGTCTGTGATGTCATAAAGGGCCCTCTGATCAATGGGCAGGTTTCTGATTGGCTGCTGTATTTGATTGACAGATGGAAGCTGGCAGCTGATTGGCTGTCTAGCCTAAACTGCTTTACACACCTCCCTGATGGTACCACTGGCTAAGACTCCACCTCAGCTCATTGGGTAATGAAAAATTTAGAACAATTGATGGATGAAAGCAGGCAGGCCGGCCATTTTGGGACGCTCATTGGACTTGTTTAATGCAATGCACCTTTGTATTTTCACATGCATTCGCTTCATGCTGTAACCACTGTGCATACAAATTTGGAAACATGGCATACAGTGTATTATTTGGTGTCTAAGTCATATTTCCCATATTTTCCCTTCCCAGATACAAGCCCGTTTGAGTGTTTGGGGAACTTTTTAGCTAAAATCATCCTACAGGGCCTAACTGCATATGCTAAAGCCTGCCTATTTTGAATGGTGTAGTTGCCCCTGCAACCTCCAAAAATATCAGTATTTACTTCCCCAATAACCTGCTAACTCACCCCTGAAATACATACTTATTCACCCTTTTTTGTTAATTGGACTCATTTCTCATTTGAATTGCCCATTTTTTGGGGGCCAGAAATGTGCGTCTTTAAAAGGTGATTTCTACGATACCCCACTTTTGCGCGTCGGTCCTCAACTTTTCCCGTAAACGCAGAAAAACCGCAATTTTCAGGAGAAACGAGACAGACATCCCCTCCCTCTGCCACCCACCCGCCCAACTGAAAGCCAGCCATTAGACATGCACAGATAGTTCTGAGGGTCTGTCTGTGATGTCATAAAGGGCCTGCTGATCAATGGGCAGCTTTCTGATTGGCTGCTGTATTTGATTGACAGATGGAAGCTGGCAGCTGATTGGCTGTCTAGCCTAAAGTGCTTTACACACCTCCCTGATGGTACCACTGGCTAAGACTCCACCTCAGCTCATTGGGTAATGAAAAATTTTGAACAATTGATGGATGAAAGCAGGCAGGCTGGCCATTTTGGGACGCTCATTGGACTTGTTTAATGCAATGCACCTTTGTATTTTCACATGCATTCGCTTCATGCTGTAACCACTGTGCATAAAAATTTGGAAACATGGCATACAGTGTATCATTTGGTGTCTAAGTCATGTTTCCCATGTTTTTCCTTCCCAGATACTAGCCCGTTTGAGTGTTTGGGGCACTTTTTAGCTAAAATCATCCTACGGGGCCTAACTGCATATGCTAAAGCCTGCCTATTTTGAATGGTCTAGTGGCCCCTGCAACCTCCAAAAATATCAGGACTTACTTCCCCAATAACCTGCTAACTCACCCCTGAAATACATACTTATTCACCCTATTTTGTTAATTGGACTCATTTCTCATTTGAAATGCCCATTTTTGGGGGGCCAGAAATGTGCGTCTTTAAAATGTGATTTCTACGATACCCCACTTTTGCGCGTCGGACCTTAACTTTTCCCGTAAACGCAGAAAAACCGCAATTTTCAGGAGAAACGAGACAGACATCCCCTCCCTCTGCCACCCACCCGCCCAACTGAAAGCCAGCCATTAGACATGCACAGATAGTTCTGAGGGTCTGTCTGTGATGTCATAAAGGGCCTGCTGATCAATGGGCAGCTTTCTGATTGGCTGCTGTATTTGATTGACAGATGGAAGCTGGCAGCTGATTGGCTGTCTAGCCTAAAGTGCTTTACACACCTCCCTGATGGTACCACTGGCTAAGACTCCACCTCAGCTCATTGGGTAATGAAAAATTTAGAACAATTGATGGATGAAAGCAGGCAGGCCGGCCATTTTGGGACGCTCAGTGGACTTGTTTAATGCAATGCACCTTTGTATTTTCACATGCATTCGCTTCATGCTGTAACCACTGTGCATAAAAATTTGGAAACATGGCATACAGTGTATCATTTGGTGTCTAAGTCATGTTTCCCATATTTTCCCTTCCCAGATACAAGCCCGTTTGAGTGTTTGGGGCACTTTTTAGCTAAAATCATCCTACGGGGCCTAACTGCATATGCTAAAGCCTGCCTATTTTGAATGGTGTAGTGGCCTCTGCAACCTCCAAAAATATCAGGACTTACTTCCCCAATAACATGCTAACTCACCCCTAAAATACATACTTATTCATGCTATTTTGTTCATTGGACTTATTTCTCATTTGAAATGCCCATTTTTGGGGGGCCATAAATGTGTGTCTTTAAAAGGTGATTTCTACGATACCCCACTTTTGCGCGTCGGACCTCAACTTTTCCCGTAAACGCAGAAAAACCGCAATTGTCAGGAGAAACGAGACAGACATCCCCTCCCTCTGCCACCCACCCGCCCAACTGATAGCCAGCCATTAGACATGCACAGATAGTTCTGAGGGTCTGTCTGTGATGTCATAATGGGCCCTCTGATCAATGGGCAGCTTTCTGATTGGCTGCTGTATTTGATTGACAGATGGAAGCTGGCAGCTGATTGGCTGTCTAGCCTAAACTGCTTTACACACCTCCCTGATGGTACCACTGGCTAAGACTCCACCTCAGCTCATTGGGTAATGAAAAATTTAGAACAATTGATGGATGAAAGCAGGCAGGCCGGCCATTTTGGGACGCTCATTGGACTTGTTTAATGCAATGCACCTTTGTATTTTCACATGCATTCGCTTCATGCTGTAACCACTGTGCATAAAAATTTGGAAACATGGCATACAGTGTATTATTTGGTGTCTAAGTCATATTTCCCATATTTTCCCTTCCCAGATACAAGCCCGTTTGAGTGTTTGGGGCACTTTTTAGCTAAAATCATCCTACGGGGCCTAACTGCATATGCTAAAGCCTTCCTTTTTTTGAATGGTGTAGTTGCCCCTGCAACCTCCAAAAATATCAGGACTTACTTCCCCAATAACCTGCTAACTCACCCCTAAAATACATACTTATTCACGCTATTTTGTTCATTGGACTTATTTCTCATTTGAAATGCCCATTTTTGGGGGGCCATAAACGTGCGTCTTTAAAAGGTGATTTCTACGATACCCCACTTTTGCGCGTCGGACCTCAACTTTTCCCGTAAACGCAGAAAAACCTCAATTTTCAGGAGAAACGAGACAGACATCCCCTCCCGCTGCCACCCACCCGCCCAACTGAAAGCCAGCCATTAGACATGCACAGATAGTTCTGAGGGTCTGTCTGTGATGTCATAAGGGGCCTGCTGATCAATGGGCAGCTTTCTGATTGGCTGCTGTATGTGATTGACAGATGGAAGCTGGCAGCTGATTGGCTGTCTAGCCTAAAGTGCTTTACACACCTCCCTGATGGTACCACTGGCTAAGATTCCACCTCAGCTCATTGGGTAATGAAAAATATAGAACAATTGATGGATGAAAGCAGGCAGGCCGGCCATTTTGGGACGCTCATTGGACTTGTTTAATGCAATGCACCTTTGTATTTTCACATGCATTCGCTTCATGCTGTAACCACTGTGCATAAAAATTTGGAAACATGGCATACAGTGAATCATTTGGTGTCTAAGTCATGTTTCCCATATTTTCCCTTCCCAGATACAAGCCCGTTTGAGTGTTTGGGGCACTTTTTAGCTAAAATCATCCTACGGGGCCTAACTGCATATGCTAAAGCCTGCCTATTTTGAATGGTCTAGTGGCCCCTGCAACCTCCAAAAATATCAGGACTTACTTCCCCAATAACCTGCTAACTCACCCCTGAAATACATACTTATTCACCCTATTTTGTTAATTGGACTCATTTCTCATTTGAATTGCCCATTTTTTGGGGGCCAGAAATGTGCGTCTTTAAAAGATGATTTCTACGATACCCCACTTTTGCGCGTTGGACCTCAACTTTTCCCGTAAACGCAGAAAAACCGCAATTTTCAGGAGAAACGAGACAGACATCCCCTCCCTCTGCCACCCACCCGCCCAACTGAAAGCCAGCCATTAGACATGCACAGATAGTTCTGAGGGTCTGTCTGTGATGTCATAAAGGGCCTGCTGATCAATGGGCAGCTTTCTGATTGGCTGCTGTATTTGATTGACAGATGGAAGCTGGCAGCTGATTGGCTGTCTAGCCTAAAGTGCTTTACACACCTCCCTGATGGTACCACTGGCTAAGATTCCACCTCAGCTCATTGGGTAATGAAAAATATAGAACAATTGATGGATGAAAGCAGGCAGGCCGGCCATTTTGGGACGCTCATTGGACTTGTTTAATGCAATGCACCTTTGTATTTTCACATGCATTCGCTTCATGCTGTAACCACTGTGCATAAAAATTTGGAAACATGGCATACAGTGTATCATTTGGTGTCTAAGTCATGTTTCCCATATTTTCCCTTCCCAGATACAAGCCCGTTTGAGTGTTTGGGGCACTTTTTAGCTAAAATCATCCTACGGGGCCTAACTGCATATGCTAAAGCCTTCCTTTTTTTGAATGGTGTAGTTGCCCCTGCAACCTCCAAAAATATCAGGACTTACTTCCCCAATAACCTGCTAACTCACCCCTAAAATACATACTTATTCACGCTATTTTGTTCATTGGACTTATTTCTCATTTGAAATGCCCATTTTTGGGGTGCCATAAATGTGCGTCTTTAAAAGGTGATTTCTACGATACCCAACTTTTGCGCGTCGGACCTCAACTTTTCCCGTAAACGCAGAAAAACCGCAATTTTCATGAGAAACGAGACAGACATCCCCTCCCTCTGCCACCCACCCGCCCAACTGATAGCCAGCCATTAGACATGCACAGATAGTTCTGAGGGTCTGTCTGTGATGTCATAAAGGGCCCTCTGATCAATGGGCAGGTTTCTGATTGGCTGCTGTATTTGATTGACAGATGGAAGCTGGCAGCTGATTGGCTGTCTAGCCTAAACTGCTTTACACACCTCCCTGATGGTACCACTGGCTAAGACTCCACCTCAGCTCATTGGGTAATGAAAAATTTAGAACAATTGATGGATGAAAGCAGGCAGGCCGGCCATTTTGGGACGCTCATTGGACTTGTTTAATGCAATGCACCTTTGTATTTTCACATGCATTCGCTTCATGCTGTAACCACTGTGCATACAAATTTGGAAACATGGCATACAGTGTATTATTTGGTGTCTAAGTCATATTTCCCATATTTTCCCTTCCCAGATACAAGCCCGTTTGAGTGTTTGGGGAACTTTTTAGCTAAAATCATCCTACAGGGCCTAACTGCATATGCTAAAGCCTGCCTATTTTGAATGGTGTAGTTGCCCCTGCAACCTCCAAAAATATCAGTATTTACTTCCCCAATAACCTGCTAACTCACCCCTGAAATACATACTTATTCACCCTATTTTGTTAATTGGACTCATTTCTCATTTGAATTGCCCATTTTTTGGGGGCCAGAAATGTGCGTCTTTAAAAGGTGATTTCTACGATACCCCACTTTTGCGCGTCGGTCCTCAACTTTTCCCGTAAACGCAGAAAAACCGCAATTTTCAGGAGAAACGAGACAGACATCCCCTCCCTCTGCCACCCACCCGCCCAACTGAAAGCCAGCCATTAGACATGCACAGATAGTTCTGAGGGTCTGTCTGTGATGTCATAAAGGGCCTGCTGATCAATGGGCAGCTTTCTGATTGGCTGCTGTATTTGATTGACAGATGGAAGCTGGCAGCTGATTGGCTGTCTAGCCTAAAGTGCTTTACACACCTCCCTGATGGTACCACTGGCTAAGACTCCACCTCAGCTCATTGGGTAATGAAAAATTTTGAACAATTGATGGATGAAAGCAGGCAGGCCGGCCATTTTGGGACGCTCATTGGACTTGTTTAATGCAATGCACCTTTGTATTTTCACATGCATTCGCTTCATGCTGTAACCACTGTGCATAAAAATTTGGAAACATGGCATACAGTGTATCATTTGGTGTCTAAGTCATGTTTCCCATGTTTTTCCTTCCCAGATACTAGCCCGTTTGAGTGTTTGGGGCACTTTTTAGCTAAAATCATCCTACGGGGCCTAACTGCATATGCTAAAGCCTGCCTATTTTGAATGGTCTAGTGGCCCCTGCAACCTCCAAAAATATCAGGACTTACTTCCCCAATAACCTGCTAACTCACCCCTGAAATACATACTTATTCACCCTATTTTGTTAATTGGACTCATTTCTCATTTGAAATGCCCATTTTTGGGGGGCCAGAAATGTGCGTCTTTAAAATGTGATTTCTACGATACCCCACTTTTGCGCGTCGGACCTTAACTTTTCCCGTAAACGCAGAAAAACCGCAATTTTCAGGAGAAACGAGACAGACATCCCCTCCCTCTGCCACCCACCCGCCCAACTGAAAGCCAGCCATTAGACATGCACAGATAGTTCTGAGGGTCTGTCTGTGATGTCATAAAGGGCCTGCTGATCAATGGGCAGCTTTCTGATTGGCTGCTGTATTTGATTGACAGATGGAAGCTGGCAGCTGATTGGCTGTCTAGCCTAAAGTGCTTTACACACCTCCCTGATGGTACCACTGGCTAAGACTCCACCTCAGCTCATTGGGTAATGAAAAATTTAGAACAATTGATGGATGAAAGCAGGCAGGCCGGCCATTTTGGGACGCTCAGTGGACTTGTTTAATGCAATGCACCTTTGTATTTTCACATGCATTCGCTTCATGCTGTAACCACTGTGCATAAAAATTTGGAAACATGGCATACAGTGTATCATTTGGTGTCTAAGTCATGTTTCCCATATTTTCCCTTCCCAGATACAAGCCCGTTTGAGTGTTTGGGGCACTTTTTAGCTAAAATCATCCTACGGGGCCTAACTGCATATGCTAAAGCCTGCCTATTTTGAATGGTGTAGTGGCCCCTGCAACCTCCAAAAATATCAGGACTTACTTCCCCAATAACCTGCTAACTCACCCCTGAAATACATACTTATTCACCCTATTTTGTTCATTGGACTCATTTCTCATTTGAAATGCCCATTTTTGGGGGGCCAGAAATGTGCGTCTTTAAAAGGTGATTTCTACGATACCCCACTTTTGCGCGTCGGACCTCAACTTTTCCCGTAAACGCAGAAAAACCGCAATTTTCAGGAGAAACGAGACAGACATCCCCTCCCTCTGCCACCCACCCGCCCAACTGACAGCCAGCCGTTAGACATGCACAGATAGTTCTGAGGGTCTGTCTGTGATGTCATAAAGGGCCTGCTGATCAATGGGCAGCTTTCTGATTGGCTGCTGTATTTAATTGACAGATGGAAGCTGGCAGCTGATTGGCTGTCTAGCCTAAAGTGCTTTACACACCTCCCTGATGGTACCACTGGCTAAGATTTCACCTCAGCTCATTGGGTAATGAAAAATATAGAACAATTGATGGATGAAAGCAGGCAGGCCGGCCATTTTGGGACGCTCATTGGACTTGTTGAATGCAATGCACCTTTGTATTTTCACATGCATTCGCTTCATGCTGTAACCACTGTGCATAAAAATTTGGAAACATGGCATACAGTGTATCATTTGGTGTCTAAGTCATGTTTCCCATATTTTCCCTTCCCAGATACAAGCCCGTTTGAGTGTTTGGGGCACTTTTTAGCTAAAATCATCCTACGGGGCCTAACTGCATATGCTAAAGCCTGCCTATTTTGAATGGTGTAGTGGCCTCTGCAACCTCCAAAAATATCAGGACTTACTTCCCCAATAACCTGCTAACTCACCCCTAAAATACATACTTATTCACGCTATTTTGTTCATTGGACTTATTTCTCATTTGAAATGCCCATTTTTGGGGGGCCATAAATGTGCGTCTTTAAAAGGTGATTTCTACGATACCCCACTTTTGCGCGTCGGACCTCAACTTTTCCCGTAAACGCAGAAAAACCGCAATTTTCATGAGAAACGAGACAGACATCCCCTCCCTCTGCCACCCACCCGCCCAACTGAAAGCCAGCCATTAGACATGCACAGATAGTTCTGAGGGTCTGTCTGTGATGTCATAAAGGGCCCTCTGATCAATGGGCAGCTTTCTGATTGGCTGCTGTATTTGATTGACAGATGGAAGCTGGCAGCTGATTGGCTGTCTAGCCTAAACTGCTTTACACACCTCCCTGATGGTACCACTGGCTAAGACTCCACCTCAGCTCATTGGGTAATGAAAAATTTAGAACAATTGATGGATGAAAGCAGGCAGGCCGGCCATTTTGGGACGCTCATTGGACTTGTTTAATGCAATGCACCTTTGTATTTTCACATGCATTCGCTTCATGCTGTAACCACTGTGCATAAAAATTTGGAAACATGGCATACAGTGTATTATTTGGTGTCTAAGTCATGTTTCCCATATTTTCCCTTCCCAGATACAAGCCCGTTTGAGTGTTTGGGGCACTTTTTAGCTAAAATCATCCTACGGGGCCTAACTGCATATGCTAAAGCCTTCCTTTTTTTGAATGGTGTAGTTGCCCCTGCAACCTCCAAAAATATCAGGACTTACTTCCCCAATAACCTGCTAACTCACCCCTAAAATACATACTTATTCACGCTATTTTGTTCATTGGACTTATTTCTCATTTGAAATGCCCATTTTTGGGGGGCCATAAATGTGCGTCTTTAAAAGGTGATTTCTACGATACCCCACTTTTGCGCGTCGGACCTCAACTTTTCCCGTAAACGCAGAAAAACCTCAATTTTCAGGAGAAACGAGACAGACATCCCCTCCCGCTGCCACCCACCCGCCCAACTGAAAGCCAGCCATTAGACATGCACAGATAGTTCTGAGGGTCTGTCTGTGATGTCATAAAGGGCCTGCTGATCAATGGGCAGCTTTCTGATTGGCTGCTGTATGTGATTGACAGATGGAAGCTGGCAGCTGATTGGCTGTCTAGCCTAAAGTGCTTTACACACCTCCCTGATGGTACCACTGGCTAAGATTCCACCTCAGCTCATTGGGTAATGAAAAATATAGAACAATTGATGGATGAAAGCAGGCAGGCCGGCCATTTTGGGACGCTCATTGGACTTGTTTAATGCAATGCACCTTTGTATTTTCACATGCATTCGCTTCATGCTGTAACCACTGTGCATAAAAATTTGGAAACATGGCATACAGTGTATCATTTGGTGTCTATGTCAAGTTTCCCATGTTTTTCCTTCCCAGATACTAGCCCGTTTCAGTGTTTGGGGCACTTTTTAGCTAAAATCATCCTACGGGGCCTAACTGCATATGCTAAAGCCTGCCTATTTTGAATGGTCTAGTGGCCCCTGCAACCTCCAAAAATATCAGGACTTACTTCCCCAATAACCTGCTAACTCACCCCTGAAATACATACTTATTCACCCTATTTTGTTAATTGGACTCATTTCTCATTTGAATTGCCCATTTTTTGGGGGCCAGAAATGTGCGTCTTTAAAAGGTGATTTCTACGATACCCCACTTTTGCGCGTCGGACCTCAACTTTTCCCGTAAACGCAGAAAAACCGCAATTTTCAGGAGAAACGAGACAGACATCCCCTCCCTCTGCCACCCACCCGCCCAACTGAAAGCCAGCCATTAGACATGCACAGATAGTTCTGAGGGTCTGTCTGTGATGTCATAAAGGGCCTGCTGATCAATGGGCAGCTTTCTGATTGGCTGCTGTATTTGATTGACAGATTGAAGCTGGCAGCTGATTGGCTGTCTAGCCTAAAGTGCTTTACACACCTCCCTGATGGTACCACTGGCTAAGATTCCACCTCAGCTCATTGGGTAATGAAAAATATAGAACAATTGATGGATGAAAGCAGGCAGGCCGGCAATTTTGGGACGCTCATTGGACTTGTTTAATGCAATGCACCTTTGTATTTTCACATGCATTCGCTTCATGCTGTAACCACTGTGCATAAAAATTTGGAAACATGGCATACAGTGTATCATTTGGTGTCTAAGTCATGTTTCCCATATTTTCCCTTCCCAGATACAAGCCCGTTTGAGTGTTTGGGGCACTTTTTAGCTAAAATCATCCTACGGGGCCTAACTGCATATGCTAAAGCCTTCCTTTTTTTGAATGGTGTAGTTGCCCCTGCAACCTCCAAAAATATCAGGACTTACTTCCCCAATAACCTGCTAACTCACCCCTAAAATACATACTTATTCACGCTATTTTGTTCATTGGACTTATTTCTCATTTGAAATGACCATTTTTGGGGGGCCATAAATGTGCGTCTTTAAAAGGTGATTTCTACGATACCCCACTTTTGCGCGTCGGACCTCAACTTTTCCCGTAAACGCAGAAAAACCGCAATTTTCATGAGAAACGAGACAGACATCCCCTCCCTCTGCCACCCACCCGCCCAACTGATAGCCAGCCATTAGACATGCACAGATAGTTCTGAGGGTCTGTCTGTGATGTCATAAAGGGCCCTCTGATCAATGGGCAGCTTTCTGATTGGCTGCTGTATTTGATTGACAGATGGAAGCTGGCAGCTGATTGGCTGTCTAGCCTAAACTGCTTTACACACCTCCCTGATGGTACCACTGGCTAAGACTCCACCTCAGCTCATTGGGTAATGAAAAATTTAGAACAATTGATGGATGAAAGCAGGCAGGCCGGCCATTTTGGGACGCTCATTGGACTTGTTTAATGCAATGCACCTTTGTATTTTCACATGCATTCGCTTCATGCTGTAACCACTGTGCATAAAAATTTGGAAACATGGCATACAGTGTATTATTTGGTGTCTAAGTCATATTTCCCATATTTTCCCTTCCCAGATACAAGCCCGTTTGAGTGTTTGGGGCACTTTTTAGCTAAAATCATCCTACAGGGCCTAACTGCATATGCTAAAGCCTGCCTATTTTGAATGGTGTAGTTGCCCCTGCAACCTCCAAAAATATCAGTATTTACTTCCTCAATAACCTGCTAACTCACCCCTGAAATACATACTTATTCACCCTATTTTGTTAATTGGACTCATTTCTCATTTGAATTGCCCATTTTTTGGGGGCCAGAAATGTGCGTCTTTAAAAGGTGATTTCTACGATACCCCACTTTTGCGCGTCGGACCTTAACTTTTCCCGTAAACGCAGAAAAACCGCAATTTTCAGGAGAAACGAGACAGACATCCCTCCCTCTGCCACCCACCCGCCCAACTGAAAGCCAGCCATTAGACATGCACAGATAGTTCTGAGGGTCTGTCTGTGATGTCATAAAGGGCCTGCTGATCAATGGGCAGCTTTCTGATTGGCTGCTGTATTTGATTGACAGATGGAAGCTGGCAGCTGATTGGCTGTCTAGCCTAAAGTGCTTTACACACCTCCCTGATGGTACCACTGGCTAAGACTCCACCTCAGCTCATTGGGTAATGAAAAATTTAGAACAATTGATGGATGAAAGCAGGCAGGCCGGCCATTTTGGGACGCTCAGTGGACTTGTTTAATGCAATGCACCTTTGTATTTTCACATGCATTCGCTTCATGCTGTAACCACTGTGCATAAAAATTTGGAAACATGGCATACAGTGTATCATTTGGTGTCTAATTCATGTTTCCCATGTTTTTCCTTCCCAGATACTAGCCCGTTTGAGTGTTTGGGGCACTTTTTAGCTAAAATCATCCTACAGGGCCTAACTGCATATGCTAAAGCCTGCCTATTTTGAATGGTCTAGTGGCCCCTGCAACCTCCAAAAATATCAGGACTTACTTCCCCACTAACCTGCTAACTCACCCCTGAAATACATACTTATTCACCCTATTTTGTTAATTGGACTCATTTCTCATTTGAAATGCCCATTTTTGGGGGGCAAGAAATGTGCGTCTTTAAAATGTGATTTCTACGATACCCCACTTTTGCGCGTCGGACCTCAACTTTTCCCGTAAACGCAGAAAAACCGCAATTTTCAGGAGAAACGAGACAGACATCCCCTCCCTCTGCCACCCACCCGCCCAACTGACAGCCAGCCATTAGACATGCACAGATAGTTCTGAGGGTCTGTCTGTGATGTCATAAAGGGCCTGCTGATCAATGGGCAGCTTTCTGATTTGCTGCTGTATTTGATTGACAGATGGAAGCTGGCAGCTGATTGGCTGTCTAGCCTAAACTGCTTTACACACCTCCCTGATGGTACCACTGGCTAAGACTCCACCTCAGCTCATTGGGTAATGAAAAATTTAGAACAATTGATGGATGAAAGCAGGCAGGCCGGCCATTTTGGGACGCTCAGTGGACTTGTTTAATGCAATGCACCTTTGTATATTCACATGCATTCGCTTCATGCTGTAACCACTGTGCATAAAAATTTGGAAACATGGCATACAGTGTATCATTTGGTGTCTAAGTCATGTTTCCCATATTTTCCCTTCCCAGATACAAGCCCGTTTGAGTGTTTGGGGCACTTTTTAGCTAAAATCATCCTACGGGGCCTATGTGCATATGCTAAAGCCTGCCTATTTTGAATGGTGTAGTGGCCCCTGCAACCTCCAAAAATATCAGGACTTACTTCCCCAATAACCTGCTAACTCACCCCTAAAATACATACTTATTCACGCTATTTTGTTCATTGGACTTATTTCTCATTTGAAATGACCATTTTTGGGGGGCCATAAATGTGCGTCTTTAAAAGGTGATTTCTACGATACCCCACTTTTGCGCGTCGGACCTCAACTTTTCCCGTAAACGCAGAAAAACCGCAATTTTCATGAGAAACGAGACAGACATCCCCTCCCTCTGCCACCCACCCGCCCAACTGATAGCCAGCCATTAGACATGCACAGATAGTTCTGAGGGTCTGTCTGTGATGTCATAAAGGGCCCTCTGATCAATGGGCAGCTTTCTGATTGGCTGCTGTATTTGATTGACAGATGGAAGCTGGCAGCTGATTGGCTGTCTAGCCTAAACTGCTTTACACACCTCCCTGATGGTACCACTGGCTAAGACTCCACCTCAGCTCATTGGGTAATGAAAAATTTAGAACAATTGATGGATGAAAGCAGGCAGGCCGGCCATTTTGGGACGCTCATTGGACTTGTTTAATGCAATGCACCTTTGTATTTTCACATGCATTCGCTTCATGCTGTAACCACTGTGCATAAAAATTTGGAAACATGGCATACAGTGTATTATTTGGTGTCTAAGTCATATTTCCCATATTTTCCCTTCCCAGATACAAGCCCGTTTGAGTGTTTGGGGCACTTTTTAGCTAAAATCATCCTACAGGGCCTAACTGCATATGCTAAAGCCTGCCTATTTTGAATGGTGTAGTTGCCCCTGCAACCTCCAAAAATATCAGTATTTACTTCCTCAATAACCTGCTAACTCACCCCTGAAATACATACTTATTCACCCTATTTTGTTAATTGGACTCATTTCTCATTTGAATTGCCCATTTTTTGGGGGCCAGAAATGTGCGTCTTTAAAAGGTGATTTCTACGATACCCCACTTTTGCGCGTCGGACCTTAACTTTTCCCGTAAACGCAGAAAAACCGCAATTTTCAGGAGAAACGAGACAGACATCCCTCCCTCTGCCACCCACCCGCCCAACTGAAAGCCAGCCATTAGACATGCACAGATAGTTCTGAGGGTCTGTCTGTGATGTCATAAAGGGCCTGCTGATCAATGGGCAGCTTTCTGATTGGCTGCTGTATTTGATTGACAGATGGAAGCTGGCAGCTGATTGGCTGTCTAGCCTAAAGTGCTTTACACACCTCCCTGATGGTACCACTGGCTAAGACTCCACCTCAGCTCATTGGGTAATGAAAAATTTAGAACAATTGATGGATGAAAGCAGGCAGGCCGGCCATTTTGGGACGCTCAGTGGACTTGTTTAATGCAATGCACCTTTGTATTTTCACATGCATTCGCTTCATGCTGTAACCACTGTGCATAAAAATTTGGAAACATGGCATACAGTGTATCATTTGGTGTCTAATTCATGTTTCCCATGTTTTTCCTTCCCAGATACTAGCCCGTTTGAGTGTTTGGGGCACTTTTTAGCTAAAATCATCCTACAGGGCCTAACTGCATATGCTAAAGCCTGCCTATTTTGAATGGTCTAGTGGCCCCTGCAACCTCCAAAAATATCAGGACTTACTTCCCCACTAACCTGCTAACTCACCCCTGAAATACATACTTATTCACCCTATTTTGTTAATTGGACTCATTTCTCATTTGAAATGCCCATTTTTGGGGGGCAAGAAATGTGCGTCTTTAAAATGTGATTTCTACGATACCCCACTTTTGCGCGTCGGACCTCAACTTTTCCCGTAAACGCAGAAAAACCGCAATTTTCAGGAGAAACGAGACAGACATCCCCTCCCTCTGCCACCCACCCGCCCAACTGACAGCCAGCCATTAGACATGCACAGATAGTTCTGAGGGTCTGTCTGTGATGTCATAAAGGGCCTGCTGATCAATGGGCAGCTTTCTGATTTGCTGCTGTATTTGATTGACAGATGGAAGCTGGCAGCTGATTGGCTGTCTAGCCTAAACTGCTTTACACACCTCCCTGATGGTACCACTGGCTAAGACTCCACCTCAGCTCATTGGGTAATGAAAAATTTAGAACAATTGATGGATGAAAGCAGGCAGGCCGGCCATTTTGGGACGCTCAGTGGACTTGTTTAATGCAATGCACCTTTGTATATTCACATGCATTCGCTTCATGCTGTAACCACTGTGCATAAAAATTTGGAAACATGGCATACAGTGTATCATTTGGTGTCTAAGTCATGTTTCCCATATTTTCCCTTCCCAGATACAAGCCCGTTTGAGTGTTTGGGGCACTTTTTAGCTAAAATCATCCTACGGGGCCTATGTGCATATGCTAAAGCCTGCCTATTTTGAATGGTGTAGTGGCCCCTGCAACCTCCAAAAATATCAGGACTTACTTCCCCAATAACCTGCTAACTCACCCCTGAAATACATACTTATTCACCCTATTTTGTTCATTGGACTCATTTCTCATTTGAAATGCCCATTTTTGGGGGGCCAGAAATGTGCGTCTTTAAAAGGTGATTTCTACGATACCCCACTTTTGCGCGTCGGACCTCAACTTTTCCCGTAAACGCAGAAAAACCGCAATTTTCAGGAGAAACGAGACAGACATCCCCTCCCTCTGCCACCCACCCGCCCAACTGAAAGCCAGCCACTAGACATGCACAGATAGTTCTGAGGGTCTGTCTGTGATGTCATAAAGGGCCTGCTGATCAATGGGCAGCTTTCTGATTGGCTGCTGTATTTGATTGACAGATGGAAGCTGGCAGCTGATTGGCTGTCTAGCCTAAAGTGCTTTACACACCTCCCTGATGGTACCACTGGCTAAGACTCCACCTCAGCTCATTGGGTAATGAAAAATTTAGAACAATTGATGGATGAAAGCAGGCAGGCCGGCCATTTTGGGACGCTCAGTGGACTTGTTTAATGCAATGCACCTTTGTATTTTCACATGCATTCGCTTCATGCTGTAACCACTGTGCATAAAAATTTGGAAACATGGCATACAGTGTATCATTTGGTGTCTAAGTCATGTTTCCCATATTTTCCCTTCCCAGATACAAGCCCGTTTGAGTGTTTGGGGCACTTTTTAGCTAAAATCATCCTACGGGGCCTAACTGCATATGCTAAAGCCTGCCTATTTTGAATGGTGTAGTGGCCTCTGCAACCTCCAAAAATATCAGGACTTACTTCCCCAATAACATGCTAACTCACCCCTAAAATACATACTTATTCATGCTATTTTGTTCATTGGACTTATTTCTCATTTGAAATGCCCATTTTTGGGGGGCCATAAATGTGTGTCTTTAAAAGGTGATTTCTACGATACCCCACTTTTGCGCGTCGGACCTCAACTTTTCCCGTAAACGCAGAAAAACCGCAATTTTCAGGAGAAACGAGACAGACATCCCCTCCCTCTGCCACCCACCCGCCCAACTGATAGCCAGCCATTAGACATGCACAGATAGTTCTGAGGGTCTGTCTGTGATGTCATAATGGGCCCTCTGATCAATGGGCAGCTTTCTGATTGGCTGCTGTATTTGATTGACAGATGGAAGCTGGCAGCTGATTGGCTGTCTAGCCTAAACTGCTTTACACACCTCCCTGATGGTACCACTGGCTAAGACTCCACCTCAGCTCATTGGGTAATGAAAAATTTAGAACAATTGATGGATGAAAGCAGGCAGGCCGGCCATTTTGGGACGCTCATTGGACTTGTTTAATGCAATGCACCTTTGTATTTTCACATGCATTCGCTTCATGCTGTAACCACTGTGCATAAAAATTTGGAAACATGGCATACAGTGTATTATTTGGTGTCTAAGTCATATTTCCCATATTTTCCCTTCCCAGATACAAGCCCGTTTGAGTGTTTGGGGCACTTTTTAGCTAAAATCATCCTACGGGGCCTAACTGCATATGCTAAAGCCTTCCTTTTTTTGAATGGTGTAGTTGCCCCTGCAACCTCCAAAAATATCAGGACTTACTTCCCCAATAACCTGCTAACTCACCCCTAAAATACATACTTATTCACGCTATTTTGTTCATTGGACTTATTTCTCATTTGAAATGCCCATTTTTGGGGGGCCATAAACGTGCGTCTTTAAAAGGTGATTTCTACGATACCCCACTTTTGCGCGTCGGACCTCAACTTTTCCCGTAAACGCAGAAAAACCTCAATTTTCAGGAGAAACGAGACAGACATCCCCTCCCGCTGCCACCCACCCGCCCAACTGAAAGCCAGCCATTAGACATGCACAGATAGTTCTGAGGGTCTGTCTGTGATGTCATAAGGGGCCTGCTGATCAATGGGCAGCTTTCTGATTGGCTGCTGTATGTGATTGACAGATGGAAGCTGGCAGCTGATTGGCTGTCTAGCCTAAAGTGCTTTACACACCTCCCTGATGGTACCACTGGCTAAGATTCCACCTCAGCTCATTGGGTAATGAAAAATATAGAACAATTGATGGATGAAAGCAGGCAGGCCGGCCATTTTGGGACGCTCATTGGACTTGTTTAATGCAATGCACCTTTGTATTTTCACATGCATTCGCTTCATGCTGTAACCACTGTGCATAAAAATTTGGAAACATGGCATACAGTGAATCATTTGGTGTCTAAGTCATGTTTCCCATATTTTCCCTTCCCAGATACAAGCCCGTTTGAGTGTTTGGGGCACTTTTTAGCTAAAATCATCCTACGGGGCCTAACTGCATATGCTAAAGCCTGCCTATTTTGAATGGTCTAGTGGCCCCTGCAACCTCCAAAAATATCAGGACTTACTTCCCCAATAACCTGCTAACTCACCCCTGAAATACATACTTATTCACCCTATTTTGTTAATTGGACTCATTTCTCATTTGAATTGCCCATTTTTTGGGGGCCAGAAATGTGCGTCTTTAAAAGATGATTTCTACGATACCCCACTTTTGCGCGTTGGACCTCAACTTTTCCCGTAAACGCAGAAAAACCGCAATTTTCAGGAGAAACGAGACAGACATCCCCTCCCTCTGCCACCCACCCGCCCAACTGAAAGCCAGCCATTAGACATGCACAGATAGTTCTGAGGGTCTGTCTGTGATGTCATAAAGGGCCTGCTGATCAATGGGCAGCTTTCTGATTGGCTGCTGTATTTGATTGACAGATGGAAGCTGGCAGCTGATTGGCTGTCTAGCCTAAAGTGCTTTACACACCTCCCTGATGGTACCACTGGCTAAGATTCCACCTCAGCTCATTGGGTAATGAAAAATATAGAACAATTGATGGATGAAAGCAGGCAGGCCGGCCATTTTGGGACGCTCATTGGACTTGTTTAATGCAATGCACCTTTGTATTTTCACATGCATTCGCTTCATGCTGTAACCACTGTGCATAAAAATTTGGAAACATGGCATACAGTGTATCATTTGGTGTCTAAGTCATGTTTCCCATATTTTCCCTTCCCAGATACAAGCCCGTTTGAGTGTTTGGGGCACTTTTTAGCTAAAATCATCCTACGGGGCCTAACTGCATATGCTAAAGCCTTCCTTTTTTTGAATGGTGTAGTTGCCCCTGCAACCTCCAAAAATATCAGGACTTACTTCCCCAATAACCTGCTAACTCACCCCTAAAATACATACTTATTCACGCTATTTTGTTCATTGGACTTATTTCTCATTTGAAATGCCCATTTTTGGGGTGCCATAAATGTGCGTCTTTAAAAGGTGATTTCTACGATACCCAACTTTTGCGCGTCGGACCTCAACTTTTCCCGTAAACGCAGAAAAACCGCAATTTTCATGAGAAACGAGACAGACATCCCCTCCCTCTGCCACCCACCCGCCCAACTGATAGCCAGCCATTAGACATGCACAGATAGTTCTGAGGGTCTGTCTGTGATGTCATAAAGGGCCCTCTGATCAATGGGCAGGTTTCTGATTGGCTGCTGTATTTGATTGACAGATGGAAGCTGGCAGCTGATTGGCTGTCTAGCCTAAACTGCTTTACACACCTCCCTGATGGTACCACTGGCTAAGACTCCACCTCAGCTCATTGGGTAATGAAAAATTTAGAACAATTGATGGATGAAAGCAGGCAGGCCGGCCATTTTGGGACGCTCATTGGACTTGTTTAATGCAATGCACCTTTGTATTTTCACATGCATTCGCTTCATGCTGTAACCACTGTGCATACAAATTTGGAAACATGGCATACAGTGTATTATTTGGTGTCTAAGTCATATTTCCCATATTTTCCCTTCCCAGATACAAGCCCGTTTGAGTGTTTGGGGAACTTTTTAGCTAAAATCATCCTACAGGGCCTAACTGCATATGCTAAAGCCTGCCTATTTTGAATGGTGTAGTTGCCCCTGCAACCTCCAAAAATATCAGTATTTACTTCCCCAATAACCTGCTAACTCACCCCTGAAATACATACTTATTCACCCTATTTTGTTAATTGGACTCATTTCTCATTTGAATTGCCCATTTTTTGGGGGCCAGAAATGTGCGTCTTTAAAAGGTGATTTCTACGATACCCCACTTTTGCGCGTCGGTCCTCAACTTTTCCCGTAAACGCAGAAAAACCGCAATTTTCAGGAGAAACGAGACAGACATCCCCTCCCTCTGCCACCCACCCGCCCAACTGAAAGCCAGCCATTAGACATGCACAGATAGTTCTGAGGGTCTGTCTGTGATGTCATAAAGGGCCTGCTGATCAATGGGCAGCTTTCTGATTGGCTGCTGTATTTGATTGACAGATGGAAGCTGGCAGCTGATTGGCTGTCTAGCCTAAAGTGCTTTACACACCTCCCTGATGGTACCACTGGCTAAGACTCCACCTCAGCTCATTGGGTAATGAAAAATTTTGAACAATTGATGGATGAAAGCAGGCAGGCCGGCCATTTTGGGACGCTCATTGGACTTGTTTAATGCAATGCACCTTTGTATTTTCACATGCATTCGCTTCATGCTGTAACCACTGTGCATAAAAATTTGGAAACATGGCATACAGTGTATCATTTGGTGTCTAAGTCATGTTTCCCATGTTTTTCCTTCCCAGATACTAGCCCGTTTGAGTGTTTGGGGCACTTTTTAGCTAAAATCATCCTACGGGGCCTAACTGCATATGCTAAAGCCTGCCTATTTTGAATGGTCTAGTGGCCCCTGCAACCTCCAAAAATATCAGGACTTACTTCCCCAATAACCTGCTAACTCACCCCTGAAATACATACTTATTCACCCTATTTTGTTAATTGGACTCATTTCTCATTTGAAATGCCCATTTTTGGGGGGCCAGAAATGTGCGTCTTTAAAATGTGATTTCTACGATACCCCACTTTTGCGCGTCGGACCTTAACTTTTCCCGTAAACGCAGAAAAACCGCAATTTTCAGGAGAAACGAGACAGACATCCCCTCCCTCTGCCACCCACCCGCCCAACTGAAAGCCAGCCATTAGACATGCACAGATAGTTCTGAGGGTCTGTCTGTGATGTCATAAAGGGCCTGCTGATCAATGGGCAGCTTTCTGATTGGCTGCTGTATTTGATTGACAGATGGAAGCTGGCAGCTGATTGGCTGTCTAGCCTAAACTGCTTTACACACCTCCCTGATGGTACCACTGGCTAAGACTCCACCTCAGCTCATTAGGTAATGAAAAATTTAGAACAATTGATGGATGAAAGCAGGCAGGCCGGCCATTTTGGGACGCTCATTGGACTTGTTTAAAGCAATGCACCTTTGTATTTTCACATGCATTCGCTTCATGCTGTAACCACTGTGCATAAAAATTTGGAAACATGGCATACAGTGTATCATTTGGTGTCTAAGTCATGTTTCCCATGTTTTTTCTTCCCAGATACTAGCCCGTTTCAGTGTTTGGGGCACTTTTTAGCTAAAATCATCCTACGGGGCCTAACTGCATATGCTAAAGCCTGCCTATTTTGAATGGTCTAGTGGCCCCTGCAACCTCCAAAAATATCAGGACTTACTTCCCCAATAACCTGCTAACTCACCCCTGAAATACATACTTATTCACCCTATTTTGTTAATTGGACTCATTTCTCATTTGAATTGCCCATTTTTTGGGGGCCAGAAATGTGCGTCTTTAAAAGGTGATTTCTACGATACCCCACTTTTGCGCGTCGGACCTCAACTTTTCCCGTAAACGCAGAAAAACCGCAATTTTCAGGAGAAACGAGACAGACATCCCCTCCCTCTGCCACCCACCCGCCCAACTGAAAGCCAGCCATTAGACATGCACAGATAGTTCTGAGGGTCTGTCTGTGATGTCATAAAGGGCCTGCTGATCAATGGGCAGCTTTCTGATTGGCTGCTGTATTTGATTGACAGATGGAAGCTGGCAGCTGATTGGCTGTCTAGCCTAAAGTGCTTTACACACCTCCCTGATGGTACCACTGGCTAAGATTCCACCTCAGCTCATTGGGTAATGAAAAATATAGAACAATTGATGGATGAAAGCAGGCAGGCCGGCCATTTTGGGACGCTCATTGGACTTGTTTAATGCAATGCACCTTTGTATTTTCACATGCATTCGCTTCATGCTGTAACCACTGTGCATACAAATTTGGAAACATGGCATACAGTGTATCATTTGGTGTCTAAGTCATGTTTCCCATATTTTCCCTTCCCAGATACAAGCCCGTTTGAGTGTTTGGGGCACTTTTTAGCTAAAATCATCCTACGGGGCCTAACTGCATATGCTAAAGCCTGCCTATTTTGAATGGTGTAGTGGCCTCTGCAACCTCCAAAAATATCAGGACTTACTTCCCCAATAACCTGCTAACTCACCCCTAAAATACATACTTATTCATGCTATTTTGTTCATTGGACTTATTTCTCATTTGAAATGCCCATTTTTGGGGGGCCATAAATGTGTGTCTTTAAAAGGTGATTTCTACGATACCCCACTTTTGCGCGTCGGACCTCAACTTTTCCCGTAAACGCAGAAAAACCGCAATTTTCAGGAGAAACGAGACAGACATCCCCTCCCTCTGCCACCCACCCGCCCAACTGATAGCCAGCCATTAGACATGCACAGATAGTTCTGAGGGTCTGTCTGTGATGTCATAATGGGCCCTCTGATCAATGGGCAGCTTTCTGATTGGCTGCTGTATTTGATTGACAGATGGAAGCTGGCAGCTGATTGGCTGTCTAGCCTAAACTGCTTTACACACCTCCCTGATGGTACCACTGGCTAAGACTCCACCTCAGCTCATTGGGTAATGAAAAATTTAGAACAATTGATGGATGAAAGCAGGCAGGCCGGCCATTTTGGGACGCTCATTGGACTTGTTTAATGCAATGCACCTTTGTATTTTCACATGCATTCGCTTCATGCTGTAACCACTGTGCATAAAAATTTGGAAACATGGCATACAGTGTATTATTTGGTGTCTAAGTCATATTTCCCATATTTTCCCTTCCCAGATACAAGCCCGTTTGAGTGTTTGGGGCACTTTTTAGCTAAAATCATCCTACGGGGCCTAACTGCATATGCTAAAGCCTTCCTTTTTTTGAATGGTGTAGTTGCCCCTGCAACCTCCAAAAATATCAGGACTTACTTCCCCAATAACCTGCTAACTCACCCCTAAAATACATACTTATTCACGCTATTTTGTTCATTGGACTTATTTCTCATTTGAAATGCCCATTTTTGGGGGGCCATAAATGTGCGTCTTTAAAAGGTGATTTCTACGATACCCCACTTTTGCGCGTCGGACCTCAACTTTTCCCGTAAACGCAGAAAAACCTCAATTTTCAGGAGAAACGAGACAGACATCCCCTCCCGCTGCCACCCACCCGCCCAACTGAAAGCCAGCCATTAGACATGCACAGATAGTTCTGAGGGTCTGTCTGTGATGTCATAAGGGGCCTGCTGATCAATGGGCAGCTTTCTGATTGGCTGCTGTATGTGATTGACAGATAGAAGCTGGCAGCTGATTGGCTGTCTAGCCTAAAGTGCTTTACACACCTCCCTGATGGTACCACTGGCTAAGATTCCACCTCAGCTCATTGGGTAATGAAAAATATAGAACAATTGATGGATGAAAGCAGGCAGGCCGGCCATTTTGGGACGCTCATTGGACTTGTTTAATGCAATGCACCTTTGTATTTTCACATGCATTCGCTTCATGCTGTAACCACTGTGCATAAAAATTTGGAAACATGGCATACAGTGAATCATTTGGTGTCTAAGTCATGTTTCCCATATTTTCCCTTCCCAGATACAAGCCCGTTTGAGTGTTTGGGGCACTTTTTAGCTAAAATCATCCTACGGGGCCTAACTGCATATGCTAAAGCCTGCCTATTTTGAATGGTCTAGTGGCCCCTGCAACCTCCAAAAATATCAGGACTTACTTCCCCAATAACCTGCTAACTCACCCCTGAAATACATACTTATTCACCCTATTTTGTTAATTGGACTCATTTCTCATTTGAATTGCCCATTTTTTGGGGGCCAGAAATGTGCGTCTTTAAAAGGTGATTTCTACGATACCCCACTTTTGCGCGTTGGACCTCAACTTTTCCCGTAAACGCAGAAAAACCGCAATTTTCAGGAGAAACGAGACAGACATCCCCTCCCTCTGCCACCCACCCGCCCAACTGAAAGCCAGCCATTAGACATGCACAGATAGTTCTGAGGGTCTGTCTGTGATGTCATAAAGGGCCTGCTGATCAATGGGCAGCTTTCTGATTGGCTGCTGTATTTGATTGACAGATGGAAGCTGGCAGCTGATTGGCTGTCTAGCCTAAAGTGCTTTACACACCTCCCTGATGGTACCACTGGCTAAGATTCCACCTCAGCTCATTGGGTAATGAAAAATATAGAACAATTGATGGATGAAAGCAGGCAGGCCGGCCATTTTGGGACGCTCATTGGACTTGTTTAATGCAATGCACCTTTGTATTTTCACATGCATTCGCTTCATGCTGTAACCACTGTGCATAAAAATTTGGAAACATGGCATACAGTGTATCATTTGGTGTCTAAGTCATGTTTCCCATATTTTCCCTTCCCAGATACAAGCCCGTTTGAGTGTTTGGGGCACTTTTTAGCTAAAATCATCCTACGGGGCCTAACTGCATATGCTAAAGCCTTCCTTTTTTTGAATGGTGTAGTTGCCCCTGCAACCTCCAAAAATATCAGGACTTACTTCCCCAATAACCTGCTAACTCACCCCTAAAATACATACTTATTCACGCTATTTTGTTCATTGGACTTATTTCTCATTTGAAATGCCCATTTTTGGGGGGCCATAAATGTGCGTCTTTAAAAGGTGATTTCTACGATACCCAACTTTTGCGCGTCGGACCTCAACTTTTCCCGTAAACGCAGAAAAAACGCAATTTTCATGAGAAACGAGACAGACATCCCCTCCCTCTGCCACCCACCCGCCCAACTGATAGCCAGCCATTAGACATGCACAGATAGTTCTGAGGGTCTGTCTGTGATGTCATAAAGGGCCCTCTGATCAATGGGCAGGTTTCTGATTGGCTGCTGTATTTGATTGACAGATGGAAGCTGGCAGCTGATTGGCTGTCTAGCCTAAACTGCTTTACACACCTCCCTGATGGTACCACTGGCTAAGACTCCACCTCAGCTCATTGGGTAATGAAAAATTTAGAACAATTGATGGATGAAAGCAGGCAGGCCGGCCATTTTGGGACGCTCATTGGACTTGTTTAATGCAATGCACCTTTGTATTTTCACATGCATTCGCTTCATGCTGTAACCACTGTGCATACAAATTTGGAAACATGGCATACAGTGTATTATTTGGTGTCTAAGTCATATTTCCCATATTTTCCCTTCCCAGATACAAGCCCGTTTGAGTGTTTGGGGAACTTTTTAGCTAAAATCATCCTACAGGGCCTAACTGCATATGCTAAAGCCTGCCTATTTTGAATGGTGTAGTTGCCCCTGCAACCTCCAAAAATATCAGTATTTACTTCCCCAATAACCTGCTAACTCACCCCTGAAATACATACTTATTCACCCTTTTTTGTTAATTGGACTCATTTCTCATTTGAATTGCCCATTTTTTGGGGGCCAGAAATGTGCGTCTTTAAAAGGTGATTTCTACGATACCCCACTTTTGCGCGTCGGTCCTCAACTTTTCCCGTAAACGCAGAAAAACCGCAATTTTCAGGAGAAACGAGACAGACATCCCCTCCCTCTGCCACCCACCCGCCCAACTGAAAGCCAGCCATTAGACATGCACAGATAGTTCTGAGGGTCTGTCTGTGATGTCATAAAGGGCCTGCTGATCAATGGGCAGCTTTCTGATTGGCTGCTGTATTTGATTGACAGATGGAAGCTGGCAGCTGATTGGCTGTCTAGCCTAAAGTGCTTTACACACCTCCCTGATGGTACCACTGGCTAAGACTCCACCTCAGCTCATTGGGTAATGAAAAATTTTGAACAATTGATGGATGAAAGCAGGCAGGCTGGCCATTTTGGGACGCTCATTGGACTTGTTTAATGCAATGCACCTTTGTATTTTCACATGCATTCGCTTCATGCTGTAACCACTGTGCATAAAAATTTGGAAACATGGCATACAGTGTATCATTTGGTGTCTAAGTCATGTTTCCCATGTTTTTCCTTCCCAGATACTAGCCCGTTTGAGTGTTTGGGGCACTTTTTAGCTAAAATCATCCTACGGGGCCTAACTGCATATGCTAAAGCCTGCCTATTTTGAATGGTCTAGTGGCCCCTGCAACCTCCAAAAATATCAGGACTTACTTCCCCAATAACCTGCTAACTCACCCCTGAAATACATACTTATTCACCCTATTTTGTTAATTGGACTCATTTCTCATTTGAAATGCCCATTTTTGGGGGGCCAGAAATGTGCGTCTTTAAAATGTGATTTCTACGATACCCCACTTTTGCGCGTCGGACCTTAACTTTTCCCGTAAACGCAGAAAAACCGCAATTTTCAGGAGAAACGAGACAGACATCCCCTCCCTCTGCCACCCACCCGCCCAACTGAAAGCCAGCCATTAGACATGCACAGATAGTTCTGAGGGTCTGTCTGTGATGTCATAAAGGGCCTGCTGATCAATGGGCAGCTTTCTGATTGGCTGCTGTATTTGATTGACAGATGGAAGCTGGCAGCTGATTGGCTGTCTAGCCTAAAGTGCTTTACACACCTCCCTGATGGTACCACTGGCTAAGACTCCACCTCAGCTCATTGGGTAATGAAAAATTTAGAACAATTGATGGATGAAAGCAGGCAGGCCGGCCATTTTGGGACGCTCAGTGGACTTGTTTAATGCAATGCACCTTTGTATTTTCACATGCATTCGCTTCATGCTGTAACCACTGTGCATAAAAATTTGGAAACATGGCATACAGTGTATCATTTGGTGTCTAAGTCATGTTTCCCATATTTTCCCTTCCCAGATACAAGCCCGTTTGAGTGTTTGGGGCACTTTTTAGCTAAAATCATCCTACGGGGCCTAACTGCATATGCTAAAGCCTGCCTATTTTGAATGGTGTAGTGGCCTCTGCAACCTCTAAAAATATCAGGACTTACTTCCCCAATAACATGCTAACTCACCCCTAAAATACATACTTATTCATGCTATTTTGTTCATTGGACTTATTTCTCATTTGAAATGCCCATTTTTGGGGGGCCATAAATGTGTGTCTTTAAAAGGTGATTTCTACGATACCCCACTTTTGCGCGTCGGACCTCAACTTTTCCCGTAAACGCAGAAAAACCGCAATTTTCAGGAGAAACGAGACAGACATCCCCTCCCTCTGCCACCCACCCGCCCAACTGATAGCCAGCCATTAGACATGCACAGATAGTTCTGAGGGTCTGTCTGTGATGTCATAATGGGCCCTCTGATCAATGGGCAGCTTTCTGATTGGCTGCTGTATTTGATTGACAGATGGAAGCTGGCAGCTGATTGGCTGTCTAGCCTAAAGTGCTTTACACACCTCCCTGATGGTACCACTGGCTAAGACTCCACCTCAGCTCATTGGGTAATGAAAAATTTAGAACAATTGATGGATGAAAGCAGGCAGGCCGGCCATTTTGGGACGCTCATTGGACTTGTTTAATGCAATGCACCTTTGTATTTTCACATGCATTCGCTTCATGCTGTAACCACTGTGCATAAAAATTTGGAAACATGGCATACAGTGTATTATTTGGTGTCTAAGTCATATTTCCCATATTTTCCCTTCCCAGATACAAGCCCGTTTGAGTGTTTGGGGCACTTTTTAGCTAAAATCATCCTACGGGGCCTAACTGCATATGCTAAAGCCTTCCTTTTTTTGAATGGTGTAGTTGCCCCTGCAACCTCCAAAAATATCAGGACTTACTTCCCCAATAACCTGCTAACTCACCCCTAAAATACATACTTATTCACGCTATTTTGTTCATTGGACTTATTTCTCATTTGAAATGCCCATTTTTGGGGGGCCATAAACGTGCGTCTTTAAAAGGTGATTTCTACGATACCCCACTTTTGCGCGTCGGACCTCAACTTTTCCCGTAAACGCAGAAAAACCTCAATTTTCAGGAGAAACGAGACAGACATCCCCTCCCGCTGCCACCCACCCGCCCAACTGAAAGCCAGCCATTAGACATGCACAGATAGTTCTGAGGGTCTGTCTGTGATGTCATAAGGGGCCTGCTGATCAATGGGCAGCTTTCTGATTGGCTGCTGTATGTGATTGACAGATGGAAGCTGGCAGCTGATTGGCTGTCTAGCCTAAAGTGCTTTACACACCTCCCTGATGGTACCACTGGCTAAGATTCCACCTCAGCTCATTGGGTAATGAAAAATATAGAACAATTGATGGATGAAAGCAGGCAGGCCGGCCATTTTGGGACGCTCATTGGACTTGTTTAATGCAATGCACCTTTGTATTTTCACATGCATTCGCTTCATGCTGTAACCACTGTGCATAAAAATTTGGAAACATGGCATACAGTGAATCATTTGGTGTCTAAGTCATGTTTCCCATATTTTCCCTTCCCAGATACAAGCCCGTTTGAGTGTTTGGGGCACTTTTTAGCTAAAATCATCCTACGGGGCCTAACTGCATATGCTAAAGCCTGCCTATTTTGAATGGTCTAGTGGCCCCTGCAACCTCCAAAAATATCAGGACTTACTTCCCCAATAACCTGCTAACTCACCCCTGAAATACATACTTATTCACCCTATTTTGTTAATTGGACTCATTTCTCATTTGAATTGCCCATTTTTTGGGGGCCAGAAATGTGCGTCTTTAAAAGATGATTTCTACGATACCCCACTTTTGCGCGTTGGACCTCAACTTTTCCCGTAAACGCAGAAAAACCGCAATTTTCAGGAGAAACGAGACAGACATCCCCTCCCTCTGCCACCCACCCGCCCAACTGAAAGCCAGCCATTAGACATGCACAGATAGTTCTGAGGGTCTGTCTGTGATGTCATAAAGGGCCTGCTGATCAATGGGCAGCTTTCTGATTGGCTGCTGTATTTGATTGACAGATGGAAGCTGGCAGCTGATTGGCTGTCTAGCCTAAAGTGCTTTACACACCTCCCTGATGGTACCACTGGCTAAGATTCCACCTCAGCTCATTGGGTAATGAAAAATATAGAACAATTGATGGATGAAAGCAGGCAGGCCGGCCATTTTGGGACGCTCATTGGACTTGTTTAATGCAATGCACCTTTGTATTTTCACATGCATTCGCTTCATGCTGTAACCACTGTGCATAAAAATTTGGAAACATGGCATACAGTGTATCATTTGGTGTCTAAGTCATGTTTCCCATATTTTCCCTTCCCAGATACAAGCCCGTTTGAGTGTTTGGGGCACTTTTTAGCTAAAATCATCCTACGGGGCCTAACTGCATATGCTAAAGCCTTCCTTTTTTTGAATGGTGTAGTTGCCCCTGCAACCTCCAAAAATATCAGGACTTACTTCCCCAATAACCTGCTAACTCACCCCTAAAATACATACTTATTCACGCTATTTTGTTCATTGGACTTATTTCTCATTTGAAATGCCCATTTTTGGGGTGCCATAAATGTGCGTCTTTAAAAGGTGATTTCTACGATACCCAACTTTTGCGCGTCGGACCTCAACTTTTCCCGTAAACGCAGAAAAACCGCAATTTTCATGAGAAACGAGACAGACATCCCCTCCCTCTGCCACCCACCCGCCCAACTGATAGCCAGCCATTAGACATGCACAGATAGTTCTGAGGGTCTGTCTGTGATGTCATAAAGGGCCCTCTGATCAATGGGCAGGTTTCTGATTGGCTGCTGTATTTGATTGACAGATGGAAGCTGGCAGCTGATTGGCTGTCTAGCCTAAACTGCTTTACACACCTCCCTGATGGTACCACTGGCTAAGACTCCACCTCAGCTCATTGGGTAATGAAAAATTTAGAACAATTGATGGATGAAAGCAGGCAGGCCGGCCATTTTGGGACGCTCATTGGACTTGTTTAATGCAATGCACCTTTGTATTTTCACATGCATTCGCTTCATGCTGTAACCACTGTGCATACAAATTTGGAAACATGGCATACAGTGTATTATTTGGTGTCTAAGTCATATTTCCCATATTTTCCCTTCCCAGATACAAGCCCGTTTGAGTGTTTGGGGAACTTTTTAGCTAAAATCATCCTACAGGGCCTAACTGCATATGCTAAAGCCTGCCTATTTTGAATGGTGTAGTTGCCCCTGCAACCTCCAAAAATATCAGTATTTACTTCCCCAATAACCTGCTAACTCACCCCTGAAATACATACTTATTCACCCTATTTTGTTAATTGGACTCATTTCTCATTTGAATTGCCCATTTTTTGGGGGCCAGAAATGTGCGTCTTTAAAAGGTGATTTCTACGATACCCCACTTTTGCGCGTCGGTCCTCAACTTTTCCCGTAAACGCAGAAAAACCGCAATTTTCAGGAGAAACGAGACAGACATCCCCTCCCTCTGCCACCCACCCGCCCAACTGAAAGCCAGCCATTAGACATGCACAGATAGTTCTGAGGGTCTGTCTGTGATGTCATAAAGGGCCTGCTGATCAATGGGCAGCTTTCTGATTGGCTGCTGTATTTGATTGACAGATGGAAGCTGGCAGCTGATTGGCTGTCTAGCCTAAAGTGCTTTACACACCTCCCTGATGGTACCACTGGCTAAGACTCCACCTCAGCTCATTGGGTAATGAAAAATTTTGAACAATTGATGGATGAAAGCAGGCAGGCCGGCCATTTTGGGACGCTCATTGGACTTGTTTAATGCAATGCACCTTTGTATTTTCACATGCATTCGCTTCATGCTGTAACCACTGTGCATAAAAATTTGGAAACATGGCATACAGTGTATCATTTGGTGTCTAAGTCATGTTTCCCATGTTTTTCCTTCCCAGATACTAGCCCGTTTGAGTGTTTGGGGCACTTTTTAGCTAAAATCATCCTACGGGGCCTAACTGCATATGCTAAAGCCTGCCTATTTTGAATGGTCTAGTGGCCCCTGCAACCTCCAAAAATATCAGGACTTACTTCCCCAATAACCTGCTAACTCACCCCTGAAATACATACTTATTCACCCTATTTTGTTAATTGGACTCATTTCTCATTTGAAATGCCCATTTTTGGGGGGCCAGAAATGTGCGTCTTTAAAATGTGATTTCTACGATACCCCACTTTTGCGCGTCGGACCTTAACTTTTCCCGTAAACGCAGAAAAACCGCAATTTTCAGGAGAAACGAGACAGACATCCCCTCCCTCTGCCACCCACCCGCCCAACTGAAAGCCAGCCATTAGACATGCACAGATAGTTCTGAGGGTCTGTCTGTGATGTCATAAAGGGCCTGCTGATCAATGGGCAGCTTTCTGATTGGCTGCTGTATTTGATTGACAGATGGAAGCTGGCAGCTGATTGGCTGTCTAGCCTAAAGTGCTTTACACACCTCCCTGATGGTACCACTGGCTAAGACTCCACCTCAGCTCATTGGGTAATAAAAAATTTAGAACAATTGATGGATGAAAGCAGGCAGGCCGGCCATTTTGGGACGCTCAGTGGACTTGTTTAATGCAATGCACCTTTGTATTTTCACATGCATTCGCTTCATGCTGTAACCACTGTGCATAAAAATTTGGAAACATGGCATACAGTGTATCATTTGGTGTCTAAGTCATGTTTCCCATATTTTCCCTTCCCAGATACAAGCCCGTTTGAGTGTTTGGGGCACTTTTTAGCTAAAATCATCCTACGGGGCCTAACTGCATATGCTAAAGCCTGCCTATTTTGAATGGTGTAGTGGCCCCTGCAACCTCCAAAAATATCAGGACTTACTTCCCCAATAACCTGCTAACTCACCCCTGAAATACATACTTATTCACCCTATTTTGTTCATTGGACTCATTTCTCATTTGAAATGCCCATTTTTGGGGGGCCAGAAATGTGCGTCTTTAAAAGGTGATTTCTACGATACCCCACTTTTGCGCGTCGGACCTCAACTTTTCCCGTAAACGCAGAAAAACCGCAATTTTCAGGAGAAACGAGACAGACATCCCCTCCCTCTGCCACCCACCCGCCCAACTGACAGCCAGCCGTTAGACATGCACAGATAGTTCTGAGGGTCTGTCTGTGATGTCATAAAGGGCCTGCTGATCAATGGGCAGCTTTCTGATTGGCTGCTGTATTTAATTGACAGATGGAAGCTGGCAGCTGATTGGCTGTCTAGCCTAAAGTGCTTTACACACCTCCCTGATGGTACCACTGGCTAAGATTTCACCTCAGCTCATTGGGTAATGAAAAATATAGAACAATTGATGGATGAAAGCAGGCAGGCCGGCCATTTTGGGACGCTCATTGGACTTGTTGAATGCAATGCACCTTTGTATTTTCACATGCATTCGCTTCATGCTGTAACCACTGTGCATAAAAATTTGGAAACATGGCATACAGTGTATCATTTGGTGTCTAAGTCATGTTTCCCATATTTTCCCTTCCCAGATACAAGCCCGTTTGAGTGTTTGGGGCACTTTTTAGCTAAAATCATCCTACGGGGCCTAACTGCATATGCTAAAGCCTGCCTATTTTGAATGGTGTAGTGGCCTCTGCAACCTCCAAAAATATCAGGACTTACTTCCCCAATAACCTGCTAACTCACCCCTAAAATACATACTTATTCACGCTATTTTGTTCATTGGACTTATTTCTCATTTGAAATGCCCATTTTTGGGGGGCCATAAATGTGCGTCTTTAAAAGGTGATTTCTACGATACCCCACTTTTGCGCGTCGGACCTCAACTTTTCCCGTAAACGCAGAAAAACCGCAATTTTCATGAGAAACGAGACAGACATCCCCTCCCTCTGCCACCCACCCGCCCAACTGAAAGCCAGCCATTAGACATGCACAGATAGTTCTGAGGGTCTGTCTGTGATGTCATAAAGGGCCCTCTGATCAATGGGCAGCTTTCTGATTGGCTGCTGTATTTGATTGACAGATGGAAGCTGGCAGCTGATTGGCTGTCTAGCCTAAACTGCTTTACACACCTCCCTGATGGTACCACTGGCTAAGACTCCACCTCAGCTCATTGGGTAATGAAAAATTTAGAACAATTGATGGATGAAAGCAGGCAGGCCGGCCATTTTGGGACGCTCATTGGACTTGTTTAATGCAATGCACCTTTGTATTTTCACATGCATTCGCTTCATGCTGTAACCACTGTGCATAAAAATTTGGAAACATGGCATACAGTGTATTATTTGGTGTCTAAGTCATGTTTCCCATATTTTCCCTTCCCAGATACAAGCCCGTTTGAGTGTTTGGGGCACTTTTTAGCTAAAATCATCCTACGGGGCCTAACTGCATATGCTAAAGCCTTCCTTTTTTTGAATGGTGTAGTTGCCCCTGCAACCTCCAAAAATATCAGGACTTACTTCCCCAATAACCTGCTAACTCACCCCTAAAATACATACTTATTCACGCTATTTTGTTCATTGGACTTATTTCTCATTTGAAATGCCCATTTTTGGGGGGCCATAAATGTGCGTCTTTAAAAGGTGATTTCTACGATACCCCACTTTTGCGCGTCGGACCTCAACTTTTCCCGTAAACGCAGAAAAACCTCAATTTTCAGGAGAAACGAGACAGACATCCCCTCCCGCTGCCACCCACCCGCCCAACTGAAAGCCAGCCATTAGACATGCACAGATAGTTCTGAGGGTCTGTCTGTGATGTCATAAAGGGCCTGCTGATCAATGGGCAGCTTTCTGATTGGCTGCTGTATGTGATTGACAGATGGAAGCTGGCAGCTGATTGGCTGTCTAGCCTAAAGTGCTTTACACACCTCCCTGATGGTACCACTGGCTAAGATTCCACCTCAGCTCATTGGGTAATGAAAAATATAGAACAATTGATGGATGAAAGCAGGCAGGCCGGCCATTTTGGGACGCTCATTGGACTTGTTTAATGCAATGCACCTTTGTATTTTCACATGCATTCGCTTCATGCTGTAACCACTGTGCATAAAAATTTGGAAACATGGCATACAGTGTATCATTTGGTGTCTATGTCAAGTTTCCCATGTTTTTCCTTCCCAGATACTAGCCCGTTTCAGTGTTTGGGGCACTTTTTAGCTAAAATCATCCTACGGGGCCTAACTGCATATGCTAAAGCCTGCCTATTTTGAATGGTCTAGTGGCCCCTGCAACCTCCAAAAATATCAGGACTTACTTCCCCAATAACCTGCTAACTCACCCCTGAAATACATACTTATTCACCCTATTTTGTTAATTGGACTCATTTCTCATTTGAATTGCCCATTTTTTGGGGGCCAGAAATGTGCGTCTTTAAAAGGTGATTTCTACGATACCCCACTTTTGCGCGTCGGACCTCAACTTTTCCCGTAAACGCAGAAAAACCGCAATTTTCAGGAGAAACGAGACAGACATCCCCTCCCTCTGCCACCCACCCGCCCAACTGAAAGCCAGCCATTAGACATGCACAGATAGTTCTGAGGGTCTGTCTGTGATGTCATAAAGGGCCTGCTGATCAATGGGCAGCTTTCTGATTGGCTGCTGTATTTGATTGACAGATTGAAGCTGGCAGCTGATTGGCTGTCTAGCCTAAAGTGCTTTACACACCTCCCTGATGGTACCACTGGCTAAGATTCCACCTCAGCTCATTGGGTAATGAAAAATATAGAACAATTGATGGATGAAAGCAGGCAGGCCGGCAATTTTGGGACGCTCATTGGACTTGTTTAATGCAATGCACCTTTGTATTTTCACATGCATTCGCTTCATGCTGTAACCACTGTGCATAAAAATTTGGAAACATGGCATACAGTGTATCATTTGGTGTCTAAGTCATGTTTCCCATATTTTCCCTTCCCAGATACAAGCCCGTTTGAGTGTTTGGGGCACTTTTTAGCTAAAATCATCCTACGGGGCCTAACTGCATATGCTAAAGCCTTCCTTTTTTTGAATGGTGTAGTTGCCCCTGCAACCTCCAAAAATATCAGGACTTACTTCCCCAATAACCTGCTAACTCACCCCTAAAATACATACTTATTCACGCTATTTTGTTCATTGGACTTATTTCTCATTTGAAATGACCATTTTTGGGGGGCCATAAATGTGCGTCTTTAAAAGGTGATTTCTACGATACCCCACTTTTGCGCGTCGGACCTCAACTTTTCCCGTAAACGCAGAAAAACCGCAATTTTCATGAGAAACGAGACAGACATCCCCTCCCTCTGCCACCCACCCGCCCAACTGATAGCCAGCCATTAGACATGCACAGATAGTTCTGAGGGTCTGTCTGTGATGTCATAAAGGGCCCTCTGATCAATGGGCAGCTTTCTGATTGGCTGCTGTATTTGATTGACAGATGGAAGCTGGCAGCTGATTGGCTGTCTAGCCTAAACTGCTTTACACACCTCCCTGATGGTACCACTGGCTAAGACTCCACCTCAGCTCATTGGGTAATGAAAAATTTAGAACAATTGATGGATGAAAGCAGGCAGGCCGGCCATTTTGGGACGCTCATTGGACTTGTTTAATGCAATGCACCTTTGTATTTTCACATGCATTCGCTTCATGCTGTAACCACTGTGCATAAAAATTTGGAAACATGGCATACAGTGTATTATTTGGTGTCTAAGTCATATTTCCCATATTTTCCCTTCCCAGATACAAGCCCGTTTGAGTGTTTGGGGCACTTTTTAGCTAAAATCATCCTACAGGGCCTAACTGCATATGCTAAAGCCTGCCTATTTTGAATGGTGTAGTTGCCCCTGCAACCTCCAAAAATATCAGTATTTACTTCCTCAATAACCTGCTAACTCACCCCTGAAATACATACTTATTCACCCTATTTTGTTAATTGGACTCATTTCTCATTTGAATTGCCCATTTTTTGGGGGCCAGAAATGTGCGTCTTTAAAAGGTGATTTCTACGATACCCCACTTTTGCGCGTCGGACCTTAACTTTTCCCGTAAACGCAGAAAAACCGCAATTTTCAGGAGAAACGAGACAGACATCCCTCCCTCTGCCACCCACCCGCCCAACTGAAAGCCAGCCATTAGACATGCACAGATAGTTCTGAGGGTCTGTCTGTGATGTCATAAAGGGCCTGCTGATCAATGGGCAGCTTTCTGATTGGCTGCTGTATTTGATTGACAGATGGAAGCTGGCAGCTGATTGGCTGTCTAGCCTAAAGTGCTTTACACACCTCCCTGATGGTACCACTGGCTAAGACTCCACCTCAGCTCATTGGGTAATGAAAAATTTAGAACAATTGATGGATGAAAGCAGGCAGGCCGGCCATTTTGGGACGCTCAGTGGACTTGTTTAATGCAATGCACCTTTGTATTTTCACATGCATTCGCTTCATGCTGTAACCACTGTGCATAAAAATTTGGAAACATGGCATACAGTGTATCATTTGGTGTCTAATTCATGTTTCCCATGTTTTTCCTTCCCAGATACTAGCCCGTTTGAGTGTTTGGGGCACTTTTTAGCTAAAATCATCCTACAGGGCCTAACTGCATATGCTAAAGCCTGCCTATTTTGAATGGTCTAGTGGCCCCTGCAACCTCCAAAAATATCAGGACTTACTTCCCCACTAACCTGCTAACTCACCCCTGAAATACATACTTATTCACCCTATTTTGTTAATTGGACTCATTTCTCATTTGAAATGCCCATTTTTGGGGGGCAAGAAATGTGCGTCTTTAAAATGTGATTTCTACGATACCCCACTTTTGCGCGTCGGACCTCAACTTTTCCCGTAAACGCAGAAAAACCGCAATTTTCAGGAGAAACGAGACAGACATCCCCTCCCTCTGCCACCCACCCGCCCAACTGACAGCCAGCCATTAGACATGCACAGATAGTTCTGAGGGTCTGTCTGTGATGTCATAAAGGGCCTGCTGATCAATGGGCAGCTTTCTGATTTGCTGCTGTATTTGATTGACAGATGGAAGCTGGCAGCTGATTGGCTGTCTAGCCTAAACTGCTTTACACACCTCCCTGATGGTACCACTGGCTAAGACTCCACCTCAGCTCATTGGGTAATGAAAAATTTAGAACAATTGATGGATGAAAGCAGGCAGGCCGGCCATTTTGGGACGCTCAGTGGACTTGTTTAATGCAATGCACCTTTGTATATTCACATGCATTCGCTTCATGCTGTAACCACTGTGCATAAAAATTTGGAAACATGGCATACAGTGTATCATTTGGTGTCTAAGTCATGTTTCCCATATTTTCCCTTCCCAGATACAAGCCCGTTTGAGTGTTTGGGGCACTTTTTAGCTAAAATCATCCTACGGGGCCTATGTGCATATGCTAAAGCCTGCCTATTTTGAATGGTGTAGTGGCCCCTGCAACCTCCAAAAATATCAGGACTTACTTCCCCAATAACCTGCTAACTCACCCCTAAAATACATACTTATTCACGCTATTTTGTTCATTGGACTTATTTCTCATTTGAAATGACCATTTTTGGGGGGCCATAAATGTGCGTCTTTAAAAGGTGATTTCTACGATACCCCACTTTTGCGCGTCGGACCTCAACTTTTCCCGTAAACGCAGAAAAACCGCAATTTTCATGAGAAACGAGACAGACATCCCCTCCCTCTGCCACCCACCCGCCCAACTGATAGCCAGCCATTAGACATGCACAGATAGTTCTGAGGGTCTGTCTGTGATGTCATAAAGGGCCCTCTGATCAATGGGCAGCTTTCTGATTGGCTGCTGTATTTGATTGACAGATGGAAGCTGGCAGCTGATTGGCTGTCTAGCCTAAACTGCTTTACACACCTCCCTGATGGTACCACTGGCTAAGACTCCACCTCAGCTCATTGGGTAATGAAAAATTTAGAACAATTGATGGATGAAAGCAGGCAGGCCGGCCATTTTGGGACGCTCATTGGACTTGTTTAATGCAATGCACCTTTGTATTTTCACATGCATTCGCTTCATGCTGTAACCACTGTGCATAAAAATTTGGAAACATGGCATACAGTGTATTATTTGGTGTCTAAGTCATATTTCCCATATTTTCCCTTCCCAGATACAAGCCCGTTTGAGTGTTTGGGGCACTTTTTAGCTAAAATCATCCTACAGGGCCTAACTGCATATGCTAAAGCCTGCCTATTTTGAATGGTGTAGTTGCCCCTGCAACCTCCAAAAATATCAGTATTTACTTCCTCAATAACCTGCTAACTCACCCCTGAAATACATACTTATTCACCCTATTTTGTTAATTGGACTCATTTCTCATTTGAATTGCCCATTTTTTGGGGGCCAGAAATGTGCGTCTTTAAAAGGTGATTTCTACGATACCCCACTTTTGCGCGTCGGACCTTAACTTTTCCCGTAAACGCAGAAAAACCGCAATTTTCAGGAGAAACGAGACAGACATCCCTCCCTCTGCCACCCACCCGCCCAACTGAAAGCCAGCCATTAGACATGCACAGATAGTTCTGAGGGTCTGTCTGTGATGTCATAAAGGGCCTGCTGATCAATGGGCAGCTTTCTGATTGGCTGCTGTATTTGATTGACAGATGGAAGCTGGCAGCTGATTGGCTGTCTAGCCTAAAGTGCTTTACACACCTCCCTGATGGTACCACTGGCTAAGACTCCACCTCAGCTCATTGGGTAATGAAAAATTTAGAACAATTGATGGATGAAAGCAGGCAGGCCGGCCATTTTGGGACGCTCAGTGGACTTGTTTAATGCAATGCACCTTTGTATTTTCACATGCATTCGCTTCATGCTGTAACCACTGTGCATAAAAATTTGGAAACATGGCATACAGTGTATCATTTGGTGTCTAATTCATGTTTCCCATGTTTTTCCTTCCCAGATACTAGCCCGTTTGAGTGTTTGGGGCACTTTTTAGCTAAAATCATCCTACAGGGCCTAACTGCATATGCTAAAGCCTGCCTATTTTGAATGGTCTAGTGGCCCCTGCAACCTCCAAAAATATCAGGACTTACTTCCCCACTAACCTGCTAACTCACCCCTGAAATACATACTTATTCACCCTATTTTGTTAATTGGACTCATTTCTCATTTGAAATGCCCATTTTTGGGGGGCAAGAAATGTGCGTCTTTAAAATGTGATTTCTACGATACCCCACTTTTGCGCGTCGGACCTCAACTTTTCCCGTAAACGCAGAAAAACCGCAATTTTCAGGAGAAACGAGACAGACATCCCCTCCCTCTGCCACCCACCCGCCCAACTGACAGCCAGCCATTAGACATGCACAGATAGTTCTGAGGGTCTGTCTGTGATGTCATAAAGGGCCTGCTGATCAATGGGCAGCTTTCTGATTTGCTGCTGTATTTGATTGACAGATGGAAGCTGGCAGCTGATTGGCTGTCTAGCCTAAACTGCTTTACACACCTCCCTGATGGTACCACTGGCTAAGACTCCACCTCAGCTCATTGGGTAATGAAAAATTTAGAACAATTGATGGATGAAAGCAGGCAGGCCGGCCATTTTGGGACGCTCAGTGGACTTGTTTAATGCAATGCACCTTTGTATATTCACATGCATTCGCTTCATGCTGTAACCACTGTGCATAAAAATTTGGAAACATGGCATACAGTGTATCATTTGGTGTCTAAGTCATGTTTCCCATATTTTCCCTTCCCAGATACAAGCCCGTTTGAGTGTTTGGGGCACTTTTTAGCTAAAATCATCCTACGGGGCCTATGTGCATATGCTAAAGCCTGCCTATTTTGAATGGTGTAGTGGCCCCTGCAACCTCCAAAAATATCAGGACTTACTTCCCCAATAACCTGCTAACTCACCCCTGAAATACATACTTATTCACCCTATTTTGTTCATTGGACTCATTTCTCATTTGAAATGCCCATTTTTGGGGGGCCAGAAATGTGCGTCTTTAAAAGGTGATTTCTACGATACCCCACTTTTGCGCGTCGGACCTCAACTTTTCCCGTAAACGCAGAAAAACCGCAATTTTCAGGAGAAACGAGACAGACATCCCCTCCCTCTGCCACCCACCCGCCCAACTGAAAGCCAGCCACTAGACATGCACAGATAGTTCTGAGGGTCTGTCTGTGATCTCATAAAGGGCCTGCTGATCAATGGGCAGCTTTCTGATTGGCTGCTGTATTTGATTGACAGATGGAAGCTGGCAGCTGATTGGCTGTCTAGCCTAAAGTGCTTTACACACCTCCCTGATGGTACCACTGGCTAAGATTCCACCTCAGCTCATTGGGTAATGAAAAATATAGAACAATTGATGGATGAAAGCAGGCAGGCCGGCCATTTTGGGACGCTCATTGGACTTGTTTAATGCAATGCACCTTTGTATTTTCACATGCATTCGCTTCATGCTGTAACCACTGTGCATAAAAATTTGGAAACATGGCATACAGTGAATCATTTGGTGTCTAAGTCATGTTTCCCATATTTTCCCTTCCCAGATACAAGCCCGTTTGAGTGTTTGGGGCACTTTTTAGCTAAAATCATCCTACGGGGCCTAACTGCATATGCTAAAGCCTTCCTTTTTTTGAATGGTGTAGTTGCCCCTGCAACCTCCAAAAATATCAGGACTTACTTCCCCAATAACCTGCTAACTCACCCCTAAAATACATACTTATTCACTCTATTTTGTTCATTGGACTTATTTCTCATTTGAAATGCCCATTTTTGGGGGGCCATAAATGTGCGTCTTTAAAAGGTGATTTCTACGATACCCCACTTTTGCGCGTCGGACCTCAACTTTTCCCGTAAACGCAGAAAAACCGCAATTTTCAGGAGAAACGAGACAGACATCCCCTCCCTCTGCCACCCACCCGCCCAACTGAAAGCCAGCCATTAGACATGCACAGATAGTTCTGAGGGTCTGTCTGTGATGTCATAAAGGGCCCTCTGATCAATGGGCAGCTTTCTGATTGGCTGCTGTATTTGATTGACAGATGGAAGCTGGCAGCTGATTGGCTGTCTAGCCTAAACTGCTTTACACACCTCCCTGATGGTACCACTGGCTAAGACTCCACCTCAGCTCATTAGGTAATGAAAAATTTAGAACAATTGATGGATGAAAGCAGGCAGGCCGGCCATTTTGGGACGCTCATTGGACTTGTTTAAAGCAATGCACCTTTGTATTTTCACATGCATTCGCTTCATGCTGTAACCACTGTGCATAAAAATTTGGAAACATGGCATACAGTGTATCATTTGGTGTCTAAGTCATGTTTCCCATGTTTTTCATTCCCAGATACTAGCCCGTTTCAGTGTTTGGGGCACTTTTTAGCTAAAATCATCCTACGGGGCCTAACTGCATATGCTAAAGCCTGCCTATTTTGAATGGTCTAGTGGCCCCTGCAACCTCCAAAAATATCAGGACTTACTTCCCCAATAACCTGCTAACTCACCCCTGAAATACATACTTATTCACCCTATGTTGTTCATTGGACTCATTTCTCATTTGAAATGCCCATTTTTGGGGGGCCAGAAATGTGCGTCTTTAAAAGGTGATTTCTACGATACCCCACTTTTGCGCGTCGGACCTCAACTTTTCCCGTAAACGCAGAAAAACCGTAATTTTCAGGAGAAACGAGACAGACATCCCCTCCGTCTGCCACCCACCCGCCCAACTGACAGCCAGCCATTAGACATGCACAGATAGTTCTGAGGGTCTGTCTGTGATGTCATAAAGGGCCTGCTGATCCATGGGCAGCTTTCTGATTGGCTGCTGTATTTGATTGACAGATGGAAGCTGGCAGCTGATTGGCTGTCTAGCCTAAAGTGCTTTACACACCTCCCTGATGGTACCACTGGCTAAGACTCCACCTCAGCTCATTGGGTAATGAAAAATTTAGAACAATTGATGGATGAAAGCAGGCAGGCAGGCCATTTTGGGACGCTCAGTGGACTTGTTTAATGCAATGCACCTTTGTATATTCACATGCATTCGCTTCATGCTGTAACCACTGTGCATACAAATTTGGAAAGATGGCATACAGTGTATCATTTGGTGTCTAAGTCATGTTTCCCATATTTTCCCTTCCCAGATACAAGCCCGTTTGAGTGTTTGGGACACTTTTTAGCTAAAATCATCCTACAGGGCCTAACTGCATATGCTAAAGCCTGCCTATTTTGAATGGTGTAGTGGCCCCTGCAACCTCCAAAAATATCAGGACTTACTTCCCCAATAACCTGCTAACTCTCCCCTGAAATACATACTTATTCACCCTATTTTGTTAATTGGACTCATTTCTCATTTGAAATGCCCATTTTGGGGGGGCCAGAAATGTGCGTCTTTAAAAGGTGATTTCTACGATACCCCACTTTTGCGCGTCGGACCTCAACTTTTCCCGTAAACGCAGAAAAACCGTAATTTTCAGGAGAAACGAGACAGACATCCCCTCCCTCTGCCACCCACCCGCCCAACTGACAGCCAGCCATTAGACATGCACAGATAGTTCTGAGGGTCTGTCTGTGATGTCATAAAGGGCCTGCTGATCAATGGGCAGCTTTCTGATTGGCTGCTGTATTTGATTGACAGATGGAAGCTGGCATCTGATTGGCTGTCTAGCCTAAAGTGCTTTACACACCTCCCTGATGGTACCACTGGCTAAGACTCCACCTCAGCTCATTGGGTAATGAAAAATTTAGAACAATTGATGGATGAAAGCAGGCAGGCCGGCCATTTTGGGATGCTCATTGGACTGGTTTATTGCAATGCACCTTTGTATATTCACATGCATTCGCTTCATGCTGTAACCACTGTGCATAAAAATTTGGAAACATGGCATACAGTGTATCATTTGGTGTGTAAGTCATGTTTCCCATATTTTCCCTTCCCAGATACAAGCCCGTTTGAGTGTTTGGGGCACTTTTTAGCTAAAATCATCCTACAGGGCCTAACTGCATATGCTAAGGCCTGCCTATTTTGAATGGTGTAGTGGCCCCTGCAACCTCCAAAAATATCAGGACTTAATTCCCCAATAACCTGCTAACTCTCCCCTGAAATACATACTTATTCACCCTATTTTGTTAATTGGACTCATTTCTCATTTGAAATGCCCATTTTTGGGGGGCCAGAAATGTGCGTCTTTAAAAGGTGATTTCGACGATACCCCACTTTTGCGCGTCGGACCTCAACTTTTCCCGTAAACGCAGAAAAACCGCAATTTTCAGGAGAAACGAGACAGACATCCCCTCCCTCTGCCACCCACCCGCCCAACTGACAGCCAGCCATTAGACATGCACAGATAGTTCTGAGGGTCTGTCTGTGATGTCTTAAAGGGCCTGCTGATCAATGGGCAGCTTTTTGATTGGCTGCTGTATTTTATTGACAGATGGAAGCTGGCAGCTGATTGGCTGTCTAGCCTAAAGTGCTTTACACACCTCCCTGATGGTACCACTGGCTAAGACTCCACCTCAGCTCATTGGGTAATAAAAAATTTAGAACAATTGATGGATGAAAGCAGGCAGGCTGGCCATTTTGGGACGCTCAGTGGACTTGTTTAATGCAATGCACCTTTGTATATTCACATGCATTCGCTTCATGCTGTAACCACTGTGCATAAAAATTTGGAAACATGGCATACAGTGTATCATTTGGTGTCTAAGTCATGTTTCCCATATTTTCCCTTCCCAGATACTAGCCCGTTTGAGTGTTTGGGGCACTTTTTAGCTAAAATCATCCTACGGGGCCTAACTGCATATGCTAAAGCCTGCCTATTTTGAATGGTGTAGTGGCCCCTGCAACCTCCAAAAATATCAGGACTTACTTCCCCAATAACCTGCTAACTCACCCCTGAAATACATACTTATTCACCCTATTTGGTTCATTGGACTCATTTCTCATTTGAAATGCCCATTTTTGGGGAGCCAGAAATGTGCGTCTTTAAAAGGTGATTTCTACGATACCCCACTTTTGCGCGTCGGACCTCAACTTTTCCCGTAAACGCAGAAAAACCGCAATTTTCAGGAGAAACGAGACAGACATCCCCTCCCTCTGCCACCCACCCGCCCAACTGACAGCCAGCCATTAGACATGCACAGATAGTTCTGAGGGTCTGTCTGTGATGTCATAAAGGGCCTGCTGATCAATGGGCAGCTTTCAAATTGGCTGCTTTATTTGATTGACAGATGTAAGCTGGCAGCTGATTGGCTGTCTAGCCTAAAGTGCTTTACACAGCTCCCTAATGATACCACTGGCTAAGACTCCACCTCAGCTCATTGGGTAATGAAAAATTTAGAACAATTGATGGATGAATGCGGGCAGGCAGGCCATTTTGGGACGCTCAGTGGACTTGTGTAATGCAATGCACCTTTGTATATTCACATGCATTCGCTTCATGCTGTAACCACTGTGCATAAAAATTTGGAAACATGGCATACAGTGTATCATTTGGTGTCTAAGTTATGTTTCCCATATTTTCCCTTCCCAGATACAAGCCCGTTTGAGTGTTTGGGGCACTTTTTAGCTAAAATAATCCTACAGGGCCTAACTGCATATGCTAAAACCTGCCTATTTTGAATGGTGTAGTGGCCACTGCAACCTCCAAAAATATCAGGACTTACTTCCCCAATAACCTGCTAACTCACCCCTGAAATACATACTTTTTCACCCTATTTTGTTCATTGGACTCATTTCTCATTTGAAATGCCCATTTTTGGGGAGCCAGAAATGTGCGTCTTTAAAAGGTGATTTCTACGATACCCCACTTTTGCGCGTCGCACCTCAACTTTTCCCGTAAACGCAGAAAAACCGCAATTTTCAGGAGAAACGAGACAGACATACCCTCCCTCTGCCACCCACCCGCCCAACTGAAAGCCAGCCATTAGACATGCACAGATAGTTCTGAGGGTCTGTCTGTGATGTCATAAAGGGCCTGCTGATCAATGGGCAGCTTTCTGATTGGCTGCTGTATTTGATTGACAGATGGAAGCTGGCAGCTGATTGGCTGTCTAGCCTAAAGTGCTTTACACACCTCCCTGATGGTACCACTGGCTAAGACTCCACCTTAGCTCATTGGGTAATGAAAAATTTAGAACAATTGATGGATGAAAGCAGGCAGGCCGGCCATTTTGGGACGCTCATTGGACTTGTTTCATGCAATGCACCTTTGTATTTTCACATGCATTCGCTTCATGCTGTAACCACTGTGCATAAAAATTTGGAAACATGGCATACAGTGTATCATTTGGTGTCTAAGTCATGTTTCCCATATTTTCCCTTCCCAGATACTAGCCCGTTTGAGTGTTTGGGGCACTTTTTAGCTAAAATCATCCTACGGGGCCTAACTGCATATGCTAAAGCCTGCCTATTTTGAATGGTGTAGTGGCCCCTGCAACCTCCAAAAATATCAGGACTTACTTCCCCAATAACCTGCTAACTCACCCCTGAAATACATACTTATTCACCCTATTTTGTTCATTGGACTCATTTCTCATTTGAAATGCCCATATTTGGGGGGCCAAAAATGTGCGTCTTTAAAAGGTGGTTTCTACGATACCCCACTTTTTCGCGTCGGACCTCAACTTTTCCCGTAAACGCAAAAAAACGCAATTTTCAGGAGAAACGAGACAGACATCCCCTCCCTCTGCCACCCACCCGCCCAACTGACAGCCAGCCATTAGACATGCACAGATAGTTCTGAGGGTCTGTCTGTGATGTCATAAAGGGCCTGCTGATCAATGGGCAGCTTTCTGATTGGCTGCTGTATTTGATTGACAGATGGAAGCTGGCAGCTGATTGGCTGTCTAGCCCAAAGTGCTTTACACACCTCCCTGATGGTACCACTGGCTAAGACTCCACCTCAGCTCATTGGGTAATGAAAAATTTAGAACAATTGATGGATGAAAGCAGGCAGGCCGGCCATTTTGGGACGCTCATTGGACTTGTTTAATGCAATGCACCTTTGTATATTCACATGCATTCGCTTCATGCTGTAACCACTGTGCATAAAAATTTGGAAACATGGCATACAGTGTATCATTTGGTGTCTAAGTCATGTTTCCCATATTTTCCCTTCCCAGATACAAGCCCGTTTGAGTGTTTGGGGCACTTTTTAGCTAAAATCATCCTACAGGGCCTAACTGCATATGCTAAGGCCTGCCTATTTTGAATGGTCTAGTGGCCCCTGCAACCTCCAAAAATATCAGGACTTACTTCCCCAATAACCTGCTAACTCTCCCCTGAAATACATACTTAATTACCCTATTTTGTTAATTGGACTCATTTCTCATTTGAAATGCCCATTTTTGGGGGGCCAGAAATGTGCGTCTTTAAAAGGTGATTTCGACGATACCCCACTTTTGCGCGTCGGACCTCAACTTTTCCCGTAAACGCAGAAAAACCGCAATTTTCAGGAGAAACGAGACAGACATCCCCTCCCTCTGCCACCCACCCGCCCAACTGACAGCCAGCCATTAGACATGCACAGATAGTTCTGAGGGTCTGTCTGTGATGTCATAAAGGGCCTGCTGATCAATGGGCAGCTTTCAAATTGGCTGCTTTATTTGATTGACAGATGGAAGCTGGCAGCTGATTGGCTGTCTAGCCTAAAGTGCTTTACACAGCTCCCTGATGATACCACTGGCTAAGACTCCACCTCAGCTCATTGGGTAATGAAAAATTTAGAACAATTGATGGATGAAAGCGGGCAGGCAGGCCATTTTGGGACGCTCAGTGGACTTGTTTAATGCAATGCACCTTTGTATATTCACATGCATTCGCTTCATGCTGTAACCACTGTGCATAAAAATTTGGAAACATGGCATACAGTGTATCATTTGGTGTCTAAGTTATGTTTCCCATATTTTCCCTTCCCAGATACAAGCCCGTTTGAGTGTTTGGGGCACTTTTTAGCTAAAATAATCCTACAGGGCCTAACTGCATATGCTAAAGCCTGCCTATTTTGAATGCTGTAGTGGTCCCTGCAACCTCCAAAAATATCAGGACTTACTTCCCCAATAACCTGCTAACTCACCCCTGAAATACATACTTATTCACCCTATTTTGTTCATTGGACTCATTTCTCATTTGAAATGCCCATATTTGGGGGGCCAGAAATGTGCGTCTTTAAAAGGTGGTTTCTACGATACCCCACTTTTTCGCGTCGGACCTCAACTTTTCCCGTAAACGCAGAAAAACCGCAATTTTCAGGAGAAACGAGACAGACATCCCCTCCCTCTGCCACCCACCCGCCCAACTGACAGCCAGCCATTAGACATGCACAGATAGTTCTGAGGGTCTGTCTGTGATGTCATAAAGGGCCTGCTGATCAATGGGCAGCTTTCTGATTGGCTGCTGTATTTGATTGACAGATGGAAGCTGGCAGCTGATTGGCTGTCTAGCCCAAAGTGCTTTACACACCTCCCTGATGGTACCACTGGCTAAGACTCCACCTCAGCTCATTGGGTAATGAAAAATTTAGAACAATTGATGGATGAAAGCAGGCAGGCCGGCCATTTTGGGACGCTCATTGGACTTGTTTAATGCAATGCACCTTTGTATATTCACATGCATTCGCTTCATGCTGTAACCACTGTGCATAAAAATTTGGAAACATGGCATACAGTGTATCATTTGGTGTCTAAGTCATGTTTCCCATATTTTCCCTTCCCAGATACTAGCCCGTTTGAGTGTTTGGGGCACTTTTTAGCTAAAATCATCCTACGGGGCCTAACTGCATATGCTAAAGCCTGCCTATTTTGAATGGTGTAGTGGCCCCTGCAACCTCCAAAAATATCAGGACTTACTTCCCCAATAACCTGCTAACTCACCCCTGAAATACATACTTATTCACCCTATTTGGTTCATTGGACTCATTTCTCATTTGAAATGCCCATATTTGGGGGGCCAGAAATGTGCGTCTTTAAAAGGTGATTTCTACGATACCCCACTTTTGCGCGTCGGACCTTAACTTTTCCCGTAAACGCAGAAAAACCGCAATTTTCAGGAGAAACGAGACAGACATCCCCTCCCTCTGCCACCCACCCGCCCAACTGACAGTCAGCCATTAGACATGCACAGATAGTTCTGAGGGTCTGTCTGTGATGTCATAAAGGGCCTGCTGATCAATGGGCATCTTTCAAATTGGCTGCTGTATTTGATTGACAGATGGAAGCTGGCAGCTGATTGGCTGTCTAGCCTAAAGTGCTTTACACACCTCCCTGATGATACCACTGGCTAAGACTCTACCTCAGCTCATTGGGTAATGAAAAATATAGAACAATTGATGGATGAAAGCAGGCAGGCCGGCCATTTTGGGACGCTCATTGGACTTGTTTAATGCAATGCACCTTTGTATTTTCACATGCATTCGCTTCATGCTGTAACCACTGTGCATAAAAATTTGGAAACATGGCATACAGTGTATCATTTGGTGTCTAAGTCATGTTTCCCATATTTTCCCTTCCCAGATACAAGCCCGTTTGAGTGTTTGGGACACTTTTTAGCTAAAATCATCCTACAGGGCCTAACTGCATATGCTAAAGCCTGCCTATTTTGAATGGTGTAGTGGCCACTGCAACCTCCAAAAATATCAGGACTTACTTCCCCAATAACCTGCTAACTCACCCCTGAAATACATACTTATTCACCCTATTTTGTTCATTGGACTAATTTCTCATTTGAAATGCCCATTTTTGGGGAGCAAGAAATGTGCGTCTTTAAAAGGTGATTTCTACGATACCCCACTTTTGCGCGTCGGATCTTAACTTTTCCCGTAAACGCAGAAAAACCGCAATTTTCAGGAGAAACGAGACAGACATCCCCTCCCTCTGCCACCCACCCACCCAACTGACAGCCAGCTATTAGACATGCACAGATAGTTCTGAGGGTCTGTCTGTGATGTCATAAAGGGCCTGCTGATCAATGGGCAGCTTTCTAAATGGCTGCTGTATTTGATTGACAGATGGAAGCTGGCAGCTGATTGGCTGTCTAGCCTAAAGTGCTTTACACACCTCCCTGATGGTACCACTGGCTAAGACTCCACCTCAGCTCATTGGGTAATGAAAAATTTAGAACAATTGATGGATGAAAGCAGGCAGGCCGGCCTTTTTGGGACGCTCAGTGGACTTGTTTAATGCAATGCACCGTTGCATATTCACATGCATTCGCTTCATGCTGTAACCACTGTGCATAAAAATTTTGAAACATGGCATACAGTGAATCATTTGGTGTCTAAGTCATGTTTCCCATATTTTCCCTTCCCAGATACAAGCCCGTTTGAGTGTTTGGGACACTTTTTAGCTAAAATCATCCTACAGGACCTAACTGCATATGCTAAAGCCTGCCTAATTTGAATGGTGTAGTGGTTATTGCAACCTCCAAAAATATCAGGACTTACTTCCCCAATAACCTGCTAACTCACCCCTGAAATACATACTTATTCACCCTATTTTGTTCATTGGACTAATTTCTCATTTGAAATGCCCATTTTTGGGGAGCCAGAAATGTGCGTCTTGAAAAGGTGATTTCTACGATACCCCACTTTTGCGCGTCGGATCTCAACTTTTCCCGTAAACGCAGAAAAAACGCAATTTTCAGGAGAAACGAGACAGACATCCCCTCCCTCTGCCACCCACCCGCCCAACTGACAGCCAGCCATTAGACATGCACAGATAGTTCTGAGGGTCTGTCTGTGATGTCATAAAGGGCCTGCTGATCAATGGGCAGCTTTCTGATTGGCTGCTGTATTTGATTGACAGATGGAAGCTGGCAGCTGATTGGCTGTCTAGCCTAAAGTGCTTTACACACCTCCCTGATGGTACCACTGGCTAAGACTCCACCTCAGCTCATTGGGTAATGAAAAATTTAGAACAATTGATGGATGAAAGCAGGCAGGCCGGCCATTTTGGGACGCTCAGTGGACTTGTTTAATGCAATGCACCTTTGTATATTCACATGCATTCGCTTCATGCTGTAACCACTGTGCATAAAAATTTGGAAACATGGCATACAGTGTATCATTTGGTGTCTAAGTCATGTTTCCCATATTTTCCCTTCCCAGATACAAGCCCGTTTGAGTGTTTGGGACACTTTGTAGCTAAAATCATCCTACAGGGCCTAACTGCATATGCTAAAGCCTGCCTAATTTGAATGGTGTAGTGGCCATTGCAACCTCCAAAAATATCAGGACTTACTTCCCCAATAACCTGCTAACTCACCCCTGAAATACATACTTATTCACCCTATTTTGTTCATTGGACTAATTTCTCATTTGAAATGCCCATTTTTGGGGAGCCAGAAATGTGCGTCTTTAAAAGGTGATTTCTACGATACCCCACTTTTGCGCGTCGGATCTCAACTTTTCCCGTAAACGCAGAAAAACCGCAATTTTCAGGAGAAACGAGACAGACATCCCCTCCCTCTGCCACCCACCCGCCCAACTGACAGCCAGCCATTAGACATGCACAGATAGTTCTGAGGGTCTGTCTGTGATGTCATAAAGGGCCTGCTGATCAATGGGCAGCTTTCTGATTGGCTGCTGTATTTGATTGACAGATGGAAGCTGGCAGCTGATTGGCTGTCTAGCCTAAAGTGCTTTACAGACCTCCCTGATGGTACCACTGGCTAAGACTCCACCTCAGCTCATTGGGTAATGAAAAATTTAGAACAATTGATGGATGAAAGCAGGCAGGCCGGCCATTTTGGGACGCTCAGTGGACTTGTTTAATGCAATGCACCTTTGTATATTCACATGCATTCGCTTCATGCTGTAACCACTGTGCATAAAAATTTGGAAACATGGCATACAGTGTATCATTTGGTGTCTAAGTCATGTTTCCCATATTTTCCCTTCCCAGATACAAGCCCGTTTGAGTGTTTGGGACACTTTTTAGCTAAAATCATCCTACAGGGCCTAACTGCATATGCTAAAGCCTGCCTATTTTGAATGGTGTAGTGGCCCCTGCAACCTCCAAAAATATCAGGACTTACTTCCCCAATAACCTGCTAACTCACCCCTGAAATACATACTTATTCACCCTATCTGTTCATTGGACTCATTTCTCATTTGAAATGCCCATTTTTGGGGGGCCAGAAATGTGCGTCTTTAAAAGGTGTTTTCTACGATACCCCACTTTTGCGCGTCAGACCTCAACTTTTCCCGTAAACGCAAAAAAACCGCAATTTTCAGGAGAAACGAGACAGACATCCCCTCCCTCTGCCACCCACCCGCCCAACTGACAGCCAGCCATTAGACATGCACAGATAGTTCTGAGGGTCTGTCTGTGATGTCATAAAGGGCCTGCTGATCAATGGGCAGCTTTCTGATTAGCTGCTGTATTTGATTGACAGATGGAAGCTGGCAGCTGATTGGCTGTCTAGCCTAAAGTGCTTTACACACCTCCCTGATGGTACCACTGGCTAAGACTCCACCTCAGCTCATTGGGTAATGAAAAATTTAGAACAATTGATGGATGAAAGCAGGCAGGCCGGCCATTTTGGGACGCTCATTGGACTTGTTTAATGCACCTTTGTATTTTCACATGCATTCGCTTCATGCTGTAACCACTGTGCATAAAAATTTGAAAACATGGCATACAGTGTATCATTTGGTGTCTAAGTCATGTTTCCCATATTTTCCCTTCCCAGATACAAGCCCGTTTGAGTGTTTGGGACACTTTTTAGCTAAAATCATCCTACAGGGCCTAACTGCATATGCTAAAGCCTGCCTATTTTGAATGGTGTAGTGGCCACTGCAACCTCCAAAAATATCAGGACTTACTTCCCCAATAACCTGCTAACTCACCCCTGAAATACATACTTATTCACCCTATTTTGTTCATTGGACTAATTTCTCATTTGAAATGCCCATTTTTGGAGAGCCAGAAATGTGCGTCTTTAAAAGGTGATTTCTACGATACCCCACTTTTGCGCGTCGGATCTCAACTTTTCCCGTAAACGCAGAAAAACCGCAATTTTCAGGAGAAACGAGACAGACATCCCCTCCCTCTGCCACCCACCCGCCCAACTGACAGCCAGCCATTAGACATGCACAGATAGTTCTGAGGGTCTGTCTGTGATGTCATAAAGGGCCTGCTGATCAATGGGCAGCTTTCTGATTGGCTGCTGTATTTGATTGACAGATGGAAGCTGGCAGCTGATTGGCTGTCTAGCCTAAAGTGCTTTACACACCTCCCTGAGGATACCACTGGCTAAGACTCCACCTCAGCTCATTGGGTAATAAAAAATTTAGAACAATTGATGGATGAAAGCAGGCAGGCCGGCCATTTTGGGACGCTCAGTGGACTTGTTTAATGCAATGCACCTTTGTATATTCACATGCATTCGCTTCATGCTGTAACCACTGTGCATAAAAATTTGGAAACATGGCATACAGCGTATCATTTGGTGTCTAATTCATGTTTCCCATATTTTCCCTTCCCAGATACAAGCCCGTTTGAGTGTTTGGGGCACTTTTTAGCTAAAATCATCCTACAGGGCCTAACTGCATATGCTAAAGCCTGCCTATTTTGAATGGTGTAGTGGCCCCTGCAACCTCCAAAAATATCAGGACTTACTTCCCCAATAACCTGCTAACTCACCCCTGAAATACATACTTATTCACCATATCTGTTCATTGGACTCATTTCTCATTTGAAATGCCCATTTTTGGGGGGCCAGAAATGTGCGTCTTTAAAAGGTGATTTCTACGATACCCCACTTTTGCGCGTCAGACCTCAACTTTTCCCGTAAACGCAAAAAAACCGCAATTTTCAGGAGAAACGAGACAGATATCCCCTCCCTCTGCCACCCACCCGCCCAACTGACAGTCAGCCATTAGACATGCACAGATAGTTCTGAGGGTCTCTCTGTGATGTCATAAAGGGCCTGCTGATCTATGGGCAGCTTTCTGATTGGCTGCTGTATTTGATTGACAGATGGAAGCTGGCAGCTGATTGGCTGTCTAGCCTAAAGTGCTTTACACACCTCCCTGATGGTACCACTGGCTAAGACTCCACCTCAGCTCATTGGGTAATGAAAAATTTAGAACAATTGATGGATGAAAGCAGGCAGGCCGGCCATTTTGGGACGCTCATTGGACTTGTTTAATGCAATGCACCTTTGTATTTTCACATGCATTCGCTTCATGCTGTAACCACTGTGCATAAAAATTTGGAAACATGGCATACAGTGTATCATTTGGTGTCTAAGTCATGTTTCCCATGTTTTTCCTTCCCAGATACTAGCCATTTGAGTGTTTGGGGCACTTTTTAGCTAAAATCATCCTACGGGGCCTAACTGCATATGCTAAAGCCTGCCTATTTTGAATGGTCTAGTGGCCCCTGCAACCTCCAAAAATATCAGGACTTACTTCCCCAATAACCTGCTAACTCACCCCTGAAATACATACTTATTCACCCTATTTTGTTAATTGGACTCATTTCTCATTTAAAATGCCAGTTTTTGGGGGCCAGAAATGTGCGTCTTTAAAAGGTGATTTCTACGATACCCCACTTTTGCGCGTCGGACCTCAACTTTTCCCGTAAACGCAGAAAAACCGCAATTTTCAGGAGAAACGAGACAGACATCCCCTCCCTCTGCCACCCACCCGCCCAACTGACAGCCAGCCATTAGACATGCACAGATAGTTCTGAGGGTCTGTCTGTGATGTCATAAAGGGCCTGCTGATCAATGGGCAGCTTTCTGATTGGCTGCTGTATTTGCTTGACAGATGGAAGCTGGCAGCTGATTGGCTGTCTAGCCTAAAGTGCTTTACACACCTCCCTGATGGTACCACTGGCTAAGACTCCACCTCAGCTCATTGGGTAATGAAAAATTTAGAACAATTGATGGATGAAAGCAGGCAGGCCGGCCATTTTGGGACGCTCATTGGACTTGTTTAATGCAATGCACCTTTGTATATTCACATGCATTCGCTTCATGCTGTAACCACTGTGCATAAAAATTTGGAAACATGGCATACACTGTATCATTTGGTGTCTAAGTCATGTTTCCCATATTTTCCCTTCCCAGATACAAGCCCGTTTGAGTGTTTGGGACACTTTTTAGCTAAAATCATCCTACAGGGCCTAACTGCATATGCTAAAGCCTGCCTATTTTGAATGGTGTAGTGGCCACTGCAACCTCCAAAAATATCAGGACTTACTTCCCCAATAACCTGCTAACTCACCCCTGAAATACATACTTATTCACCCTATTTTGTTCATTGGACTAATTTCTCATTTGCAATGCCCATTTTTGGGGAGCCAGAAATGTGCGTCTTTAAAAGGTGATTTCTACGATACCCCACTTTTGCGCGTCGGATCTCAACTTTTCCCGTAAACGCAGAAAAACCTAAATTTTCAGGAGAAACGAGACAGACATCCCCTCCCTCTGCCACCCACCCGCCCAACTGACAGCCAGCCATTAGACATGCACAGATAGTTCTGAGGGTCTGTCTGTGATGTCATAAAGGGCCTGCTGATCAATGGGCAGCTTTCAAATTGGCTGCTGTATTTGATTGACAGATGGAAGCTGGCAGCTGATTGGCTGTCTAGCCTAAAGTGCTTTACACACCTCCCTGATGGTACCACTGGCTAAGACTCCACCTCAGCTCATTGGGTAATGAAAAATTTAGAACAATTGATGGATGAAAGCAGGCAGGCCGGCCATTTTGGGACGCTCATTGGACTTGTTTAATGCAATGCACCTTTGTATATTCACATGCATTCGCTTAATGCTGTAACCACTGTGCATAAAAATTTGGAAACATGGCATACAGTGTATCTTTTGGTGTCTAAGTCATGTTTCCCATATTTTCCCTTTCCAGATACAAGCCCGTTTGAGTGTTTGGGGCACTTTTTAGCTAAAATCATCCTACGGGGCCTAACTGCATATGCTAAAGCCTGCCTATTTTGAATGGTGTAGTGGCCCCTGCAACCTCCAAAAATATCAGGACTTACTTCCCCAATAACCTGCTAACTCACCCCTGAAATACATACTTATTCACCCTATTTTGTTAATTGGACTCATTTCTCATTTGAAATGCCCATTTTTGGGGGGCCAGAAATGTGCGTCTTTAAAAGGTGATTTCTACGATACCCCACTTTTGCGCGTCGGACCTCAACTTTTCACGTAAACGCAGAAAAACCGCAATTTTCAGGAGAAACGAGACAGACATCCCCTCCCTCTGCCACCCACCCGCCCAACTGACAGCCAGCCATTAGACATGCACAGATAGTTCTGAGGGTCTGTCTGTGATGTCATAAAGGGCCTGCTGATCAATGGGCAGCTTTCTGATTGGCTGCTGTATTTGATTGACAGATGGAAGCTGGCAGCTGATTGGCTGTCTAGCCTAAAGTGCTTTACACACCTCCCTGATGGTACCACTGGCTAAGACTCCACCTCAGCTCATTGGGTAATGAAAAATTTAGAACAATTGATGGATGAAAGCAGGCAGGCCGGCCATTTTGGGACGCTCATTGGACTTGTTTAATGCAATGCACCTTTGTATATTCACATGCATTCGCTTAATGCTGTAACCACTGTGCATAAAAATTTGGAAACATGGCATACAGTGTATCATTTGGTGTCTAAGTCATGTTTTCCATGTTTTTCCTTCCCAGATACTAGCCCGTTTGAGTGTTTGGGGCACTTTTTAGCTAAAATCATCCTACAGGGCCTAACTGCATATGCTAAAGCCTGCCTATTTTGAATGGTGTAGTGGCCCCTGCAACCTCCAAAAATATCAGGACTTACTTCCCCAATAACCTGCTAACTCACCCCTGAAATACATACGTATTCACCCTATTTTGTTCATTGGACTCATTTCTCATTTGAAATGCCCATTTTTGGGGAGCCAGAAATGTGCGTCTTTAAAAGGTGATTTCTACGATACCCCACTTTTGCGCGTCGGACCTCAACTTTTCCCATAAACGCAGAAAAACCGCAATTTTCAGGAGAAACGAGACAGACATCCCCTCCCTCTGCCACCCACCCGCCCAACTGACAGCCAGCCATTAGACATGCACAGATAGTTCTGAGGGTCTGTCTGTGATGTCATAAAGGGCCTGCTGATCAATGGGCAGCTTTCTGATTGGCTGCTGTATTTGCTTGACAGATGGAAGCTGGCAGCTGATTGGCTGTCTAGCCTAAAGTGCTTTACACACCTCCCTGATGGTACCACTGGCTAAAGCTGGGTACACATATGTACAATTTCATTTTTCTTGCGACCGTTCGATCGACCGAATTCACGTTCGGCCGTCCGAAACATACGACCGATCTGCGCGTACACATATGTACAATTTTACTTGCGACGTCCGATGTACTCCCGTCCAAACAATCGCAAGAAAAAGATTGTACCACCGTACACACTCTCCCGTTCTGGCTATTCACACGATAAAAATGTACACAACATTATCATAATGGGCTTGATTAAAAGAGCATACCAAAACGAGGCGTGATCACGGAACAAAGAATCGTTCGTGTAGTACAGTGAATAGAGCCGTGACTATTCAGATCATTGCTAGCTGTACTGGATATACGTACGTACGTTCGTTCGTCTATCGGTGCATTTGGGCCTTTTTAATTATGAGCTTGAGGAGAAGGAAGGCTCGTGCGTGCATTTTGGCTGCTATGGCCATTAGATTGCGGGCTATTAAAAAAAGAAAAAGGACCAAGAATCGGAGCTGCTGGACCAGAGACTGGCTTCTGAGGAGAGACACCTTCTCCCACATGCCATTGCTACAGGAGATACGTGAGAACAATCCTGATGATTTCAGGAATTATCTCCGTATGGATGACGCTACCTTCATGGAGCTGCTGACACTGGTTACCCCTTTAATAGAGAGAGAGGACACCTATTTCAGGAGGCCTATTTCTGCAGAGCAGAGACTGGTGGCAACGCTGCGTTACCTGGCAACAGGCAGGACCCTTGCCGACCTGAGATTCACCACCGCAATATCATCTCAAGCGCTAGGGTTGATAATACCAGACACCTGTGATGCCATCGTCCAAGTTCTACAGGACAAATACATGAAGGTAAATATGGAAATTACGTACATGTCCCCCATATGTATAGCTGTGCACATACCTGTACCCTATATGTATATCTTTACAATGCCTGTTGATTTAATCTTTTACACCAGTGGGTGGGGGGTCATTTTGATAAGGCGGGTAATAGCTTTGAGGCTGCAATGGGGGAGGGCTGATGGGTCTAAAATCAACCCAACAGATTATTAATACGCATATACTTTTATATTGCAGTTTCCATCGACCAAGGAGGAGTGGCAAAATATTGCACGTGATTTCCGTGATCTTTGGAATTTCCCTAATTGTGGTGGAGCTATCGATGGCAAACATGTCAGGATCATGCCCCCTGCAAAGAGTGGATCTTTTTATTATAATTATAAGGGGTTCTTCAGCATTGTTCTAATGGCCATCGCTAATGCCCGATACGAGTTTGTATTTGTGGACATTGGGAAAAATGGTAGAGTTTCAGATGGAGGAGCCCTGGAGAATACCTTTTTCCACGACCAACTGAAAAAAAATGAACTGAATCTGCCAGAGCGGACTTAAAATGAGCATGGTTTGAACTTTGTTTTTGTGGCGGATGAGGCCTTTGCATTGCACCCTAATGTCCTTAAACCCTACCCACAAAGGGCACTGAACAGGGAACGACGCATTTTTAACTATCGCCTGTCACGTGCCAGGCGAGTGGTTGAAAATGCGTTTGGGATTCTAAGTAATAAATTCAGAATTTTTCACAGTCCCATCAATCTGCGCCTAGATAAGATTGACAAAGTGGTGCTGGCCTGTTGTGTGCTGCACAACTACATGCGCAGAAAAGCGGTGCACACACAACAACTGGGGGCTACAGTGGACGAGAGCCAAGTTGTTGACGAGCCTATTGGTCTGACAGCTTTGGCAACTAATTTAAACACCAGAAATGCATCAACGCAAGCAAAGTTGTCAAGAGACGAGTACTTGAATTATTTCAATGGTGTTGGGGCTGTGGAGTGGCAGAATGACATGATTGCTTAAAAATGTACCTTTTTGTCATTGTAAATATATTGTTTTTTGGTGTGTAATAATCAATATTTTGCCAATAAAATTTGTATACTCACAGTTCCGCACAAGTTGTCCTCTGCGTCTTCTTGCAGCAAGGAGGGGGAGGTGGAGGCCGAATCACGGCAAGTGAGTGGTAGTACTCAGGTGCCAGGCATTCCTGGAGGGCACAATGCCACGGCACCTGGAGTGCAGACTGTACCCAGTACTGGTGTTTATGTACTAGCAAGTAGTTGCTCCACCACACCTATTTCTATGCCAATTTCTCCTGGTACTTTTGTACAGTCTCCAGGAGCAATACATGAAGGTAAATATTGAAACAACATGCATGTACCCCATATGTATATCTGTGCCCTATAGTCACCCTGCATGGTAAATGATATTTTCACACGGACACCAACTAGATTACAGAATTTTTAATTTTTATATAAATTATTAACTTATAAACTTATAAAAAATATAACATAAATAACAAGTAAATAAATAATAAAGAAATACTTAAACATAAAAATATTTAAAACAATAATGCACTTAAATAAACTATATAAAATATTTACATATGGTGGTAAACTTGTCCCACCCCATAATCCCCTGTATCCATCGGTGGTTGGGAGGGAGATGGACTTTCCAATAAACTCTGGAAGGGGCCACCAGGTGGACCTGGTGGGAGCGTATTAGCCAACGTTGCCGGTTGGTGCTGCCTTTGCCCAGTTGGTGGCTGTAAATGTTGATACTGGGGATATTGCACCAGGTGAAATACCGCTTGTTGGGGTATAGGAGCTGGGCTGATGGGTTGAAATTCAACCCTAGGCAGAGGGGTCTCATCGGTGAGACGTGTGTGCCGGGACAGAGTCCCCACACGGGCCCGGTACAGCGTCTCATAAAATATGCGCTCTACCTCCACCCTTGTAGCCGGGTCCAACTTTCGCAAATTGTCAGCTAATACACTCCCCACCCGGTCCGCATCATCCTCATCCATGCTCATCAATCTGTTGGCAGACTCCAGGATCTTGGTGGTTGCCACGTCCGCAGCATCTGGAGTCTGCCTCGGCCTTTTGCGCCCTCTTCTTGATGGTGCTTCTGCTGTACTTTGAGCGCTTGATTGAGGTTCAGCGCTGGTCGTGGCGGTTGGTGTGGGGGTGGAGCAGAGGGCCGGTGAAGGCAGCTGTGATGCCACCTCCAGCGATGCCGAAGATTCCTCCTCGGCAAATAGCGATGGCTGTAACAAAACAAGATGATGTATCACTATCGATTTTTAAAACTTCCATATATTTTTATATCTACGCAGAAGAACGCAGCCCACACACCACCATGTTGCTGCCATGGATGAAAGTGAGCTAGTTGAAGAGGCGTTATGACTGGCATCTCTGGAAACTAATTATTTAGATACCAGACATACCAAATACTAATTTAAACACCAGAAATGCATCTATGCGTGCTAAATTAACAGGGATGAATACATGCAGTATTTTATTGGTGTTGGCGCTGTGGATTGGCAGAATGATATTATTTCGTTAATTTTAGACAACAAAAAATATTACAATAATCCGCGCCAGAAAGACTACAACAGTGTAGATACCAGGGATTACCAATGCCAACCAAAAGTTCCAAATACAAAAAATGTGGTAAATGCACTTGCGATGTCTGAATATTGATCACTGTGTTCTCAGGCGGATAAGAGTATAGCACACAAAGAAAACACAGGTGTGTACCTCCAAGATTTATTTGACCTCTTCATTGAGCTGAATCGCTATACCAGAGATATGTGCAGACAAAAATATTTTCAGAGTAAACATTTAAAACAGAATGAAATTAGTGGTATCCCTATTGTATTGGATCAACACGATCTACTTGCAGTGAATATTTTACAGGACCTAGAAAGAGAGAGTTGTACACCTATGAATGGGGTTACTCCGATTTTCAATCTGGAGAATGAAAACATCAATAAGAATAAAACCCTACTAAGGAAAAAGTCTGAGTTTTACCCCATCCAATATAAAAACGGTTGCATAGAAGCTTTTTATTCACTTACCCTAGATGATTTTTCTTCAATGTGTTCAAAAAATAGGAACTCAAAAGTAAAAAAGAGATCTGATAACTTACATAACAATGAAAGAAAAGCCCTGAAAAGTTTACAAAAAGATCAGTCGATTATTATTAAAGGGGCTGATAAGGGGGGAGGAACAGTGGTCTTAAATAAAACAGATTATGTAAAGGAGGCCTATCGGCAACTGGATAACATCAAATTCTATGAAAAACTATTAAAAGATCCCACAAATGAATATTGTGATCAACTTAAGATATTTTTACTCAAGGGGACTGATGAAGGTGCGATAACCAAAAGGGAATATTCTTTTTTATTTAATGCACACCCTATTATCCCCACTTATTATCATTTGCCAAAAATTCACAAATCACTTTCTTCACCTCCTGGACGTCCAATTATTTCTGGTGTTGGGTCCCTTACAACTTCACTTTCTGCTTTTGTTGACACTTTTTTACAGCCACATGTACGGTCACTCAGGTCCTACATCAAAGACACTACTCATTTTTTGTCCATCATCCAAAGTTGTAACTGGCAGGAGAACTATATGTTCCTAACCTGTGACGTAGAGTCCCTATATACCAACATCCCACATTCCCAAGGGATTAGGGCTCTAGAAAAATTCTTGTCGGTTGATGTGGACCTGAGTGACAGTAGAAGGAAATTTATTTTGGATTCTGTTGCATTTATTCTTTCCCATAATTACTTCACTTTTAATGGTTCTTTCTTTCTTCAGATTCTGGGTACCGCCATGGGCACCAAGTTCTCCCCGAGTTTTGCTAACCTCTATATGGGACTGTTCGAAGAGCAGTACATTTGGGGGGGGCCGTTCGGGGCGTGCTTGGTATCCTATGGTAGGTACATAGATGATATGTTTTTTGTTTGGCAAGGAGGACACTTAGAAGCACTTAAATTTATTGATTATTTGAATCACAACACATTTGGTTTGAAATTCACCCACACTATTAATTTGAAGCAAATTACCTTTTTGGATATCGCTCTCCATATTGATGATGACAATAAAATCGTCACATCCACGTTTATAAAAGAAGTGGATTGTAGTCGATATTTAAATTATAAGAGCTGTCATTATCGCCCCTGGGTGAATAATATCCCAAAAAGCCAACTGTTGCGTATTAAGAGAAACTGTTCCGACCCCCTATCTTTTGAAAAACAAGCAGATAACCTAATTTTGTCCTTTCTTGATCAGGGATATCCGTTCGAAGTCCTTAATTCAGCTCTGGAAGAGGTCAAGAAAATCGATAGAGACTCTTTGCTTACAGATTCAACTGTTAAAACTTTAAATAATGTTAACAATGCCTCTGAAAATAGCCAAGACTTTAATTTTAAACCATTGTTTATCTCCAAATTTAATTCCCATTCTTTAGAAGTGAAGAGGATTATCAATAAAAATTATAAAATCTTAAAAACTGATAGACATCTTGCTCCAGTTTTAGAGGATAAACCAAAAATAGTGTTTAAGAAAAATCTTAATCTTAAGAATGCATTGGCTCCGAGTCATTTTAAAGTATTAGAACCGTCTAAGATTACAACACCAATCGTAGGCTGCCACAAGTGTGGCAGGAATAGATGTATAACTTGTAAATTCTTGATAGACAAGAGTAAACAATTCACATCCTTCTCTAATCAGTCAACACATAGAATTAAAAGTTTTTTGAACTGTAACTCGTCGTATGTGATCTATTTGATCACTTGCGACTGTGGGTTACAATATGTAGGCCGAACGACCCGTTCTCTAAACATAAGGTTCCTTGAACATAGAAGAAATGTGATTAACCAAGTAAAAACCCATAGCATCTCCAGACATGTTAAAGAGAAACATCAGGGTAATGTGGAGGTTCTCAAAATCCAAGCAATAGAAGGGATTGCAAGTTCAAAAAGAGGAGGGGATCGTTTTTCCACTCTTTGCAAACGTGAAGCTTTTTGGATTTTTTCCCTAGGTTCCTTAACCCCCCTCGGATTGAACGAATCCATTGAACTGAATAATATAGGGAATTGAATTCTCTTCTGGATAATTATATTTGTTCTTGGAACTCCCTCTAATTACATGTCATCTTTACTAGTTTATTTTCAAGTACCTATTATAGGCTGGTTCTCATGTTTTCCATGTTTTTCCTTCCCAGATACTAGCCCGTTTGAGTGTTTGGGGCACTTTTTAGCTAAAATCATCCTACAGGGCCTAACTGCATATGCTAAAGCCTGCCTATTTTGAATGGTGTAGTGGCCCCTGCAACCTCCAAAAATATCAGGACTTACTTCCCCAATAACCTGCTAACTCACCCCTGAAATACATACGTATTCACCCTATTTTGTTCATTGGACTCATTTCTCATTTGAAATGCCCATTTTTGGGGAGCCAGAAATGTGCGTCTTTAAAAGGTGATTTCTACGATACCCCACTTTTGCGCGTCGGACCTCAACTTTTCCCATAAACGCAGAAAAACCGCAATTTTCAGGAGAAACGAGACAGACATCCCCTCCCTCTGCCACCCACCCGCCCAACTGACAGCCAGCCATTAGACATGCACAGATAGTTCTGAGGGTCTGTCTGTGATGTCATAAAGGGCCTGCTGATCAATGGGCAGCTTTCTGATTGGCTGCTGTATTTGCTTGACAGATGGAAGCTGGCAGCTGATTGGCTGTCTAGCCTAAAGTGCTTTACACACCTCCCTGATGGTACCACTGGCTAAAGCTGGGTACACATATGTACAATTTCATTTTTCTTGCGACCGTTCGATCGACCGAATTCACGTTCGGCCGTCCGAAACATACGACCGATCTGCGCGTACACATATGTACAATTTTACTTGCGACGTCCGATGTACTCCCGTCCAAACAATCGCAAGAAAAAGATTGTACCACCGTACACACTCTCCCGTTCTGGCTATTCACACGATAAAAATGTACACAACATTATCATAATGGGCTTGATTAAAAGAGCATACCAAAACGAGGCGTGATCACGGAACAAAGAATCGTTCGTGTAGTACAGTGAATAGAGCCGTGACTATTCAGATCATTGCTAGCTGTACTGGATATACGTACGTACGTTCGTTCGTCTATCGGTGCATTTGGGCCTTTTTAATTATGAGCTTGAGGAGAAGGAAGGCTCGTGCGTGCATTTTGGCTGCTATGGCCATTAGATTGCGGGCTATTAAAAAAAGAAAAAGGACCAAGAATCGGAGCTGCTGGACCAGAGACTGGCTTCTGAGGAGAGACACCTTCTCCCACATGCCATTGCTACAGGAGATACGTGAGAACAATCCTGATGATTTCAGGAATTATCTCCGTATGGATGACGCTACCTTCATGGAGCTGCTGACACTGGTTACCCCTTTAATAGAGAGAGAGGACACCTATTTCAGGAGGCCTATTTCTGCAGAGCAGAGACTGGTGGCAACGCTGCGTTACCTGGCAACAGGCAGGACCCTTGCCGACCTGAGATTCACCACCGCAATATCATCTCAAGCGCTGGGGTTGATAATACCAGACACCTGTGATGCCATCGTCCAAGTTCTACAGGACAAATACATGAAGGTAAATATGGAAATTACGTACATGTCCCCCATATGTATAGCTGTGCACATACCTGTACCCTATATGTATATCTTTACAATGCCTGTTGATTTAATCTTTTACACCAGTGGGTGGGGGGTCATTTTGATAAGGCGGGTAATAGCTTTGAGGCTGCAATGGGGGAGGGCTGATGGGTCTAAAATCAACCCAACAGATTATTAATACGCATATACTTTTATATTGCAGTTTCCATCGACCAAGGAGGAGTGGCAAAATATTGCACGTGATTTCCGTGATCTTTGGAATTTCCCTAATTGTGGTGGAGCTATCGATGGCAAACATGTCAGGATCATGCCCCCTGCAAAGAGTGGATCTTTTTATTATAATTATAAGGGGTTCTTCAGCATTGTTCTAATGGCCATCGCTAATGCCCGATACGAGTTTGTATTTGTGGACATTGGGAAAAATGGTAGAGTTTCAGATGGAGGAGCCCTGGAGAATACCTTTTTCCACGACCAACTGAAAAAAAATGAACTGAATCTGCCAGAGCGGACTTAAAATGAGCATGGTTTGAACTTTGTTTTTGTGGCGGATGAGGCCTTTGCATTGCACCCTAATGTCCTTAAACCCTACCCACAAAGGGCACTGAACAGGGAACGACGCATTTTTAACTATCGCCTGTCACGTGCCAGGCGAGTGGTTGAAAATGCGTTTGGGATTCTAAGTAATAAATTCAGAATTTTTCACAGTCCCATCAATCTGCGCCTAGATAAGATTGACAAAGTGGTGCTGGCCTGTTGTGTGCTGCACAACTACATGCGCAGAAAAGCGGTGCACACACAACAACTGGGGGCTACAGTGGACGAGAGCCAAGTTGTTGACGAGCCTATTGGTCTGACAGCTTTGGCAACTAATTTAAACACCAGAAATGCATCAACGCAAGCAAAGTTGTCAAGAGACGAGTACTTGAATTATTTCAATGGTGTTGGGGCTGTGGAGTGGCAGAATGACATGATTGCTTAAAAATGTACCTTTTTGTCATTGTAAATATATTGTTTTTTGGTGTGTAATAATCAATATTTTGCCAATAAAATTTGTATACTCACAGTTCCGCACAAGTTGTCCTCTGCGTCTTCTTGCAGCAAGGAGGGGGAGGTGGAGGCCGAATCACGGCAAGTGAGTGGTAGTACTCAGGTGCCAGGCATTCCTGGAGGGCACAATGCCACGGCACCTGGAGTGCAGACTGTACCCAGTACTGGTGTTTATGTACTAGCAAGTAGTTGCTCCACCACACCTATTTCTATGCCAATTTCTCCTGGTACTTTTGTACAGTCTCCAGGAGCAATACATGAAGGTAAATATTGAAACAACATGCATGTACCCCATATGTATATCTGTGCCCTATAGTCACCCTGCATGGTAAATGATATTTTCACACGGACACCAACTAGATTACAGAATTTTTAATTTTTATATAAATTATTAACTTATAAACTTATAAAAAATATAACATAAATAACAAGTAAATAAATAATAAAGAAATACTTAAACATAAAAATATTTAAAACAATAATGCACTTAAATAAACTATATAAAATATTTACATATGGTGGTAAACTTGTCCCACCCCATAATCCCCTGTATCCATCGGTGGTTGGGAGGGAGATGGACTTTCCAATAAACTCTGGAAGGGGCCACCAGGTGGACCTGGTGGGAGCGTATTAGCCAACGTTGCCGGTTGGTGCTGCCTTTGCCCAGTTGGTGGCTGTAAATGTTGATACTGGGGATATTGCACCAGGTGAAATACCGCTTGTTGGGGTATAGGAGCTGGGCTGATGGGTTGAAATTCAACCCTAGGCAGAGGGGTCTCATCGGTGAGACGTGTGTGCCGGGACAGAGTCCCCACACGGGCCCGGTACAGCGTCTCATAAAATATGCGCTCTACCTCCACCCTTGTAGCCGGGTCCAACTTTCGCAAATTGTCAGCTAATACACTCCCCACCCGGTCCGCATCATCCTCATCCATGCTCATCAATCTGTTGGCAGACTCCAGGATCTTGGTGGTTGCCACGTCCGCAGCATCTGGAGTCTGCCTCGGCCTTTTGCGCCCTCTTCTTGATGGTGCTTCTGCTGTACTTTGAGCGCTTGATTGAGGTTCAGCGCTGGTCGTGGCGGTTGGTGTGGGGGTGGAGCAGAGGGCCGGTGAAGGCAGCTGTGATGCCACCTCCAGCGATGCCGAAGATTCCTCCTCGGCAAATAGCGATGGCTGTAACAAAACAAGATGATGTATCACTATCGATTTTTAAAACTTCCATATATTTTTATATCTACGCAGAAGAACGCAGCCCACACACCACCATGTTGCTGCCATGGATGAAAGTGAGCTAGTTGAAGAGGCGTTATGACTGGCATCTCTGGAAACTAATTATTTAGATACCAGACATACCAAATACTAATTTAAACACCAGAAATGCATCTATGCGTGCTAAATTAACAGGGATGAATACATGCAGTATTTTATTGGTGTTGGCGCTGTGGATTGGCAGAATGATATTATTTCGTTAATTTTAGACAACAAAAAATATTACAATAATCCGCGCCAGAAAGACTACAACAGTGTAGATACCAGGGATTACCAATGCCAACCAAAAGTTCCAAATACAAAAAATGTGGTAAATGCACTTGCGATGTCTGAATATTGATCACTGTGTTCTCAGGCGGATAAGAGTATAGCACACAAAGAAAACACAGGTGTGTACCTCCAAGATTTATTTGACCTCTTCATTGAGCTGAATCGCTATACCAGAGATATGTGCAGACAAAAATATTTTCAGAGTAAACATTTAAAACAGAATGAAATTAGTGGTATCCCTATTGTATTGGATCAACACGATCTACTTGCAGTGAATATTTTACAGGACCTAGAAAGAGAGAGTTGTACACCTATGAATGGGGTTACTCCGATTTTCAATCTGTAGAATGAAAACATCAATAAGAATAAAACCCTACTAAGGAAAAAGTCTGAGTTTTACCCCATCCAATATAAAAACGGTTGCATAGAAGCTTTTTATTCACTTACCCTAGATGATTTTTCTTCAATGTGTTCAAAAAATAGGAACTCAAAAGTAAAAAAGAGATCTGATAACTTACATAACAATGAAAGAAAAGCCCTGAAAAGTTTACAAAAAGATCAGTCGATTATTATTAAAGGGGCTGATAAGGGGGGAGGAACAGTGGTCTTAAATAAAACAGATTATGTAAAGGAGGCCTATCGGCAACTGGATAACATCAAATTCTATGAAAAACTATTAAAAGATCCCACAAATGAATATTGTGATCAACTTAAGATATTTTTACTCAAGGGGACTGATGAAGGTGCGATAACCAAAAGGGAATATTCTTTTTTATTTAATGCACACCCTATTATCCCCACTTATTATCATTTGCCAAAAATTCACAAATCACTTTCTTCACCTCCTGGACGTCCAATTATTTCTGGTGTTGGGTCCCTTACAACTTCACTTTCTGCTTTTGTTGACACTTTTTTACAGCCACATGTACGGTCACTCAGGTCCTACATCAAAGACACTACTCATTTTTTGTCCATCATCCAAAGTTGTAACTGGCAGGAGAACTATATGTTCCTAACCTGTGACGTAGAGTCCCTATATACCAACATCCCACATTCCCAAGGGATTAGGGCTCTAGAAAAATTCTTGTCGGTTGATGTGGACCTGAGTGACAGTAGAAGGAAATTTATTTTGGATTCTGTTGCATTTATTCTTTCCCATAATTACTTCACTTTTAATGGTTCTTTCTTTCTTCAGATTCTGGGTACCGCCATGGGCACCAAGTTCTCCCCGAGTTTTGCTAACCTCTATATGGGACTGTTCGAAGAGCAGTACATTTGGGGGGGGCCGTTCGGGGCGTGCTTGGTATCCTATGGTAGGTACATAGATGATATGTTTTTTGTTTGGCAAGGAGGACACTTAGAAGCACTTAAATTTATTGATTATTTGAATCACAACACATTTGGTTTGAAATTCACCCACACTATTAATTTGAAGCAAATTACCTTTTTGGATATCGCTCTCCATATTGATGATGACAATAAAATCGTCACATCCACGTTTATAAAAGAAGTGGATTGTAGTCGATATTTAAATTATAAGAGCTGTCATCATCGCCCCTGGGTGAATAATATCCCAAAAAGCCAACTGTTGCGTATTAAGAGAAACTGTTCCGACCCCCTATCTTTTGAAAAACAAGCAGATAACCTAATTTTGTCCTTTCTTGATCAGGGATATCCGTTCGAAGTCCTTAATTCAGCTCTGGAAGAGGTCAAGAAAATCGATAGAGACTCTTTGCTTACAGATTCAACTGTTAAAACTTTAAATAATGTTAACAATGCCTCTGAAAATAGCCAAGACTTTAATTTTAAACCATTGTTTATCTCCAAATTTAATTCCCATTCTTTAGAAGTGAAGAGGATTATCAATAAAAATTATAAAATCTTAAAAACTGATAGACATCTTGCTCCAGTTTTAGAGGATAAACCAAAAATAGTGTTTAAGAAAAATCTTAATCTTAAGAATGCATTGGCTCCGAGTCATTTTAAAGTATTAGAACCGTCTAAGATTACAACACCAATCGTAGGCTGCCACAAGTGTGGCAGGAATAGATGTATAACTTGTAAATTCTTGATAGACAAGAGTAAACAATTCACATCCTTCTCTAATCAGTCAACACATAGAATTAAAAGTTTTTTGAACTGTAACTCGTCGTATGTGATCTATTTGATCACTTGCGACTGTGGGTTACAATATGTAGGCCGAACGACCCGTTCTCTAAACATAAGGTTCCTTGAACATAGAAGAAATGTGATTAACCAAGTAAAAACCCATAGCATCTCCAGACATGTTAAAGAGAAACATCAGGGTAATGTGGAGGTTCTCAAAATCCAAGCAATAGAAGGGATTGCAAGTTCAAAAAGAGGAGGGGATCGTTTTTCCACTCTTTGCAAACGTGAAGCTTTTTGGATTTTTTCCCTAGGTTCCTTAACCCCCCTCGGATTGAACGAATCCATTGAACTGAATAATATAGGGAATTGAATTCTCTTCTGGATAATTATATTTGTTCTTGGAACTCCCTCTAATTACATGTCATCTTTACTAGTTTATTTTCAAGTACCTATTATAGGCTGGTTCTCCTCTTTCAACTGCTTCTTCTAATTTTTCTGGGTATTGATATAGATTATGATGTGAATTTATAGGGTTTTCGGACGGATAATCAGAATAGAAGGTTAAAAATACGAATATATTCATTCCCATAGAATTATCTATATAAAATTATCTAGAGGTATATATATATATACATTGATATTGGTGTTATTAATTGGCTATATAATAACACTCTATATACCCACTATGTTTTTTGGTTGTTGTAAATAAATTAATCTGATTCTTAGACTAAATATTTAATAATAAATTTGATCTGTATCTGTATGTTTAAATATTTCCCGTGCGCTATACTTCTTTGCTTGATATCTTTTATTATTTAAAAAAATCCCTCTCTTTGCCCTTTGGGTACATATGGGTGTATATATCTAAACAGAGAATTATCTTTAGCTAAATGCAATGTTATATGTTTGGTTATAATTCTATATAGATAATAACCAAGTGTAAAAATAATTATAGATCTAAACATTATGTATTTAAACAATCCTTTAAGATTGGTTTAATTTCTAATTAAATGTTATTATTATCGTCACCTTTATTACATTGGTGTGAGTCTCTTAATTATAACTATATATAGAGAATGTATATACACCCATATTATGTCCTTTTGGTGACGAGAGAGTGGAATAATTGATAGAAGATATAACACATAAATACATAAATAATTAAAATAAAAAATAAAAAATAAATGGTTATATAGATAAGAAATAAATAATGTGTACCCACTGTAGAACCTAAAATACATGGGCTATTGCTGTTATAATTATGTGTATTTATGGGAGGCTGATCTTAGTTGTCCCTGGTTGAACTTGAACCCTGGTTTCTTGGTTGCCTGCGGCTCTGTCTTGCTAGCGGCGCCACAGACACCACACTATGTCTATTGTTACTGACAGACATCTCAATATGAGGACAATGGTTACTAATTAGTGTGTAATAGGTTCTACCATTTATCTGAAATTTACTAAGTGCCTGTTTCATACCGCTGTTTAGAACTACTAGTAATAATATTTCTACTGTTATAATTAGTTGCCTTCCTAATATTCTCCTTTTTGCTTGGACTGAGAAACTTGCCATTGAACTACATATATATGTGTTTATAATATTTTATTGGATTGATACCGTCCTGATTACAAATACAACTCAGGTGATCCTTTTTTAGCTGTGCTATCCTGATTGGTGAATAACCATTTAAATAACCACAGCATAATAGTGGGAGTATCTTCTGAGGAAACCGTCAAGCCTATACGACGGAGAAACGCGTCAAGACTCCCCCCCGCCACTGATGCCTTCGATGTCCGTTTATTGATCCGTGTCCTGTGTCCACCCGCACCTCACTGCGCTCATTGAAAGCACCGTCTCCAAGCGACATAGAGGTCTACACACCCTCGCTACAAACAGAGGACAGCGCAAGCTGTTAAAGGACCCGTCGGGAGTTGAGGTAGCTATCAAACAGCGATTACATCTGTTCCCCCGCAGCGTCCGTCAGTAGGCGGTCGGCTCCCTGACACAGCGAGCAGGTCTCGTTGCTGTGGTCAGGTCGTGGAAAATCCTTCATGCGGCTAGTACCTGAAGGCAGCTGTTATCACGTAAAAACATCATTATATGTGCACCTCATGCTAACAGAGCGAGTGAGTAGTTTACGGGTGGCTAAGTGAACTTTGCATGTTTACCACTGACTCTCTATACAAATAAGTCCAAGCCACGGAATAACTACAAATATTCACACTATTGGCAAGCGCTGGACTGTTTATATTTCAATCGTCTATCATACTACAGTTGGTTACAAACAAAGCAAGTGGATACAAATATCTTGATTAACAAAATTGCCATCTGAATACAAAATGGCCAGTGTTCTGAGATCTATTGGCATAAGGACACAGGTTTTTTTCCCAAAGGAAATTAAAATTATTACCATTATCCTTTCTAAAGGATCATTGTTTAAATTATGTGTTTTATGAGATGTTATGTTTTTTTATGAGTAAATAAATTTGTATATTTTTATATGATTAAATTCCATAGTGTTTCTTGCGCTCTCTAGAAAAATATTCTATTTTGCTTCTTGGATAAGAGTATAGCTCCACCACTGAGAAGAACCAGAATTAGGGCCACAGAGAAGGTCAAATTGACGATGTATAACCAAAAGGGGGGGTATCGCCCCCTGCAACTGACCTCTCTGTTGTGCCCAACAGAGAGGTCAGTTGCAGGGGGCGATACCCCCCCTTTTAATTTTACATGTTCACAATTTTTATACTGTACTTGCTGTTATATTTATCTGGTTTGAAAAAAAAATTTAAAATAAAATCCGTCTACTTACTGTGCCGCAAATGGTGTCATCAGAAACCTCTTGGTTGCACGCGGAGGTGGAGGGGGCAGGCTGGTTCCTTGAAGTGTTGCTGACCGAATCCCTGGGCAGCTCCTGGTCCACCGTGAAGGCCAGCAGGTCGTAGTACCACAGCCTGGGCACATAGACTTGGTCTGCCCCTGCCCCAGACCGCTTTGAGGACTCAACCTTATTCAGTTCTTTTTTAAAGACGGTCCTCATATTGGCAATCCGAGTCCGGACCCACTCTACATTTGCTGTGGGGTAGTATGTTTGGCTCACCCTCACCAGCTCCTCCAGAGCAGATAGCCTCTTCTGCCGATTGGAATGGTCTCTGGATTTTGTGTTCCAGAGACAATTTTGATCCCTGTAGGCCTCAATGAAGTCCTTCATGAACTCGACATTTTTTTCTGCCATGGTTGAATTTCTGTTCCAAAAAATAAAATAAAAAGGCATATTATTTTCTTGATACACAAAGCACACCATAAACCATTTAATGTACATGTGTTCAGTCTGTGGGCCACTAGATATACTGTAGCTATAGTACAGGAGTTGAAACTCTGTGGGACATAGGATACACGGTCACTACAAGCCCCAGCATACCCATGGCCCACAGATTGAAGTCCCTGTCATAGAAAACTACACATTTTGTTTTAATACTCACCGAAATAAATGTCGATACAGTCCGGAAAATTCGCTGCGCTGCTCCGATCAATCCAACAGCAACGACGGAATATTCTTTCGTGCTGAACGTGGCTTGAAACACAGTGATTGGATGAGCACAGGAATCTCCGCCCCACTCACGTGCTTCGCGTCACACAGACACGGGACATCGAGGAGCCATGTCGGAGGGTCTGGCGCCACCGCATATGGGGGAGGCCAGTACAGCACCTTTGTTTTCCAATTCAGCACTGATAACAACAGATAAAGAAATCGCTGACAACAAGGAGAAAAAAGTGATGCGCGCATCCGCCATGTCATCTGCAGAGGTGGAACTGATGGTCAAAATGCTGGATAGAAGGGACTACGATTGTTCGAGAAAAACATACCCCAAGACAAATTATAGAAAAGAAATTATTATGCAGCGTGTATGCAAGGAGATAAAGGAGAAGTTTGGGAAAAGAAGGTCCAAATACCAGCTCCAAAAACGGTGGTCGGACCTGAAGCACAAGGAGCAGGCCAAGCTCAAGAAAATTCGTGGAATTATTAAAAGAAGTGAGTCCAATGCCCTAGGTGGCTTTATTAATATACTGTCTTGATCCATTACATTTTGTGTGTTTTGCTGACATGTTGCTTGTTTTTACTCAGAGGAAATCCAATCCAGGAGAAGACATGAGTAAGGCAGAGACAGGGCCTCCAACCTAAAAATAAAGAAGGAGAGTACAACAGGTAAGGTTTTGTACCAGCACACCAACAGAACAACACATGTTTTATACACACAACAAGGGGTAGTAATATGTCACTTTACCTTGTCACTATAGATGATATCCAGGCTGAGCAGCCGATGGAAGGGACCACAGAGGGCCACCAAGTGATTGCGATCACCAGCAGTGTAGATGGTGAGTGTATACTGCAAATCATCTTTATGGGATAGTGACGTATCATTTGTGGAAAGGTAAACATTTCTTTATCTGTACTTATTATAGATATCATCGAGATTTCAAATGTCAGTGCAGAGGGGGAGAAGAACACACCATCACCTGACACGTCCAGCGACGAAAGCACAATGCAAGAAAACATGACACAAGTCCATAAATGTCTACAAGAACTAAGCGGGAAAGTCCATACCGTAGCCCAAAAAATTACGAAAATCCAAAAAGGCGTAGCAGTAGTACACTCTTTATATGAAAAAATGGTACTTGTTTCCTAGAACGGCCACAACGATTTAGATCGTTGTGGTCGTAAGATAAAAAATCGGATCGGTCGCATCGCATGCGATTTGGTCGCATACGATGCGACCGATCCGATCTGCCGATTTTTCACCCGATTTTTTTTTTTTTTACACCAGATTTGTTTAAATTGCCCCCCCAAATGTTAATAAGTGTGCTAGACCCCACGATAGACGTGAACCCGAAGCGTGGCGAGCGCAGCGAGCCCGCGAGGGGCGGCGGTGCGCGTCCTCCGACCTTTTCATTCCCCTACTATCCACTAGGGCGTGGAGTGAGAATATAATAGTGTGGCGAGCGCAGCGAGCCACCGAGCCCGAAGCGTGGCGAGCGCAGCGAGCCCCGCGAGGGGACGCGTCTAACTTCACAGGTATACGCGTCCCCTCGCGGGGCTCGCTGCGCTCGCCACGCTTCGGGCTCGGTGGCTCGCTGCGCTCGCCACACTATTATATTCTCACTCCACGCCCTAGTGGATAGTAGGGAAATGAAAAGGTCGGAGGACGCGCACCGCCGCCCCTCGCGGGCTCGCTGCGCTCGCCACGCTTCGGGTTCACGTCTATCGTGGGGTCATGGCGGGCACATAAAAAATGTGAAATGGGTCATATTGGCCCATTTCACCTTTTTTATCATTTTTCCCTATGTGAGATGGACTTAATCAAGTCCATCTCATCTTGGCCCTTATTCTGATCTGTGCGGATATTCCCGCATTCTTACGGAGCGGTCCGCACGCCACGGTGTTTTGCCGCATGCGGCCATCGTCCGTAGAAACGCCCACGTGTCCTCCGCATTCGGACGGACTCACTCTTTAAGAACAGGGCGTGTTTACGGACGACATACAAACCATGCGTGTGCGGGAGAAACACTCCGATTCGGCACGGTATTACAGAGTATTACAGAGTATGCTCGGGAATACCGCATCCGAACGGGAGCCAAGCGGTGCTACCGCACGTAAGCGGAGGATTTACGCCAAACAACCCACTATGAAGTATCTTCTGCAAGACATCACATGACCCACTTATTCAATTACCTATCCTCATAAAAAACTGCTTATTTGGAATTGGAATCAATTAGATTCCAATATATCCTTACAAGCATGCCTAACACATGCATAGCACACATTAACCCTTACAGCAATTGAAGTGCAATGGTTTCAATTAAAGCACTGACAAGCGTCCTATTAGTGAGTAATGAGTAAAGGAGTAGATTGTTATTGGGTTCAGGTGTTAATGGTTGTAGTCATTAGGCGTACGTTCGCCTACCGCATGAACGAGTGGTGTCCGCAAAGCAATAGTACACTTGTGGACACCGCACATTTCTGCCCTTTTTGCTCGCGTGCATTCGGAGTGGTTTCCGAATGTACGCCCCCCAACATAAGTGTACTCCCCCGTGTCCGCCCATGTTTCCGCCCCGTTTTGCCCACTTTGAAACTACGCCCATGTGTCATTCCGCATGACGCCCATAATACGCCCCTATTTCCCGACTGATTGCGGTGACCAGTTTTGGACGGGCTTTGTCCGAACTGGTACCGAGTCAAGGCGTGGCACATGCGCGTAGCGTTCTCCACGCATGCGCAGACGCCGTAAAGACGCGATCCGTAAGAACGCGGTAAAGTCCGCATCAATCAGAATAAGGGCCCTTGTGCCATTATAATGGCACAAGACCGACCGATTTCAATGTTAAAAGATTTTTTAACATTGAAGTCTATGGAAAAATCGGGTCAATCGGTCGGTCGCATCGCGGCCGATTTTAATTGGTCGCGACCGACCGATTGACCCGATTTCTGTCAATCAAATGGAAAAAATTGTAAAAAATCGGCCACATCGTGAGGATCGTGTCCCTTAATTAAGAGCCACGATCACTCACGATTGTGGCCGTTCTAGGAAACAAGTACCGAAAAAATTTATAACGGTTTGCATTATAAAGTCAAAAAATAGTTTGTGTACTTTATTTTACTTTTTTCTCCTTCTTGTTTATTTGGAGGCCAGCAGCATGCACCTTAAAATGGTGCATGTCATGGCAAGCAGTCCCACGGCAGCAATGCATCACATGTGAGCAGGCCGGGATGTTCCCATGTGATGCGTTGCTGCCGTGGGACCGCTTTCCACTACATACACCACCATGTTCAAATGTGTTTTTATGTTTTTTGGGTGGGTGGGCGTTCCTGCTAAACCTTCACACGTGGCACTTATGTCATGGCAAGCGGTCCCACGGCAGCAATGCATCACATGTGAGCAGGCCGGGATGTTCCCATGTGATGCGTTGCTGCCTTGGGACCGCTTTCCACTACATACACCACCGTGTTCAAATGTGTTTTCATGTTTTTGGGGTGGGTGGGCGTTCCTGCTAAACCTTCACACGTGGCACTTATGTCATGGCAAGCGGTCCCACGGCAGCAATGCATCACATGTGAGCAGGCCGGGATGTTCCCATGTGATGCGTTGCTGCCGTGGGACCGCTTTCCACTACATACACCACCATGTTCAAATGTGTTTTAATGTTTTTTGGGTGGGTGGGCGTTCCTGCTAAACCTTCACACGTGGCACTTATGTCATGGCAAGCGGTCCCACGGCAGCAATGCATCACATGTGAGCAGGCCGGGATGTTCCCATGTGATGCGTTGCTGCCGTGGGACCGCTTTCCACTACATACACCACCATGTTCAAATGTGTTTTTATGTTTTTTGGGTGGGTGGGCGTTCCTGCTAAACCTTCACACGTGGCACTTATGTCATGGCAAGCGGTCCCACGGCAGCAATGCATCACATGTGAGCAGGCCGGGATGTTCCCATGTGATGCGTTGCTGCCGTGGGACCGCTTTCCACTACATACACCACCGTGTTCAAATGTGTTTTTATGTTTTTTGGGTGGGTGGGCGTTCCTGCTAAACCTTCACACGTGGCACTTATGTCATGGCAAGCAGTCCCACGGCAGCAATGCATCACATGTGAGCAGGCCGGGATGTTCCCATGTGATGCGTTGCTGCCGTGGGACCGCTTTCCACTACATACACCACCATGTTCAAATGTGTTTTTATGTTTTTTGGGTGGGTGGGCGTTCCTGCTACACCTTCACGCAAGCACCTGTATGTGATACTCTGTTCAGGTCCGACCACCCAAATAAACAAAGTGTTCACAGTATTTTTTGTCAGTATTTCTTAATAAATGTTAAGTGTTTATGCAGAACAATGAACATCACATATCTATCTATCTATCTATCTATCTATCTATCTATCTATCTATCTATCTATCTATCTATCTATCTATCTATCTATCTATCTTCTATAACTATATCTGTCAGGAATGCACACACAACGATTATTTATTTCAAAAGGAATGCACACACAACGAATATTCTTTAACAGCATGGCGCGGAAAGTACGGGGGAGAAGACTTCCTGTTGTTTACATGCTGCGCTGATGGAGGGATGACGCAGCTAGTCAACACCCACATGGGCGTGCTGCTTTTGGGAGGAATGATCGCAGGAACGGGCTGCATATCGATCGAACGTGCGTACACATGTCACTTTTCGTTCGATATGGAGCCGTCCTGTCGGAAGAATATTAAGCAGCAAAGAACCTGCGACCGACCGACCGTGGACGGCCAAGAGCGTTTTTGGCCGTTTATCGATCGCAACGAAGGGATCGGGACAGCGTACACATATATACAATCGAACGGCCGTTCGTCCGCAGATCGGAAGAACGGCCCGACGATTGTACATACCGTATATACTCGAGTATAAGTCGACCCGAATATAAGCCGAGGCACCTAGTTTCACAACAAAAAACTGGGAAAACGTATTGACTCAAGTGGGACACTCACTCGAATATAAGCCGAGTGGGGCTTTTTCAGCATAAAAAATGTTCTGAAAAAGTAGGCTTATACTCGAGTATATATGGTATGTGTACCCAGCTTAAGACTCCACCTCAGCTCATTGGGTAATGAAAAATTTAGAACAATTGATGGATGAAAGCAGGCAGGCCGGCCATTTTGGGACGCTCATTGGACTTGTTTAATGCAATGCACCTTTGTATATTCACATGCATTCGCTTCATGCTGTAACCACTGTGCATAAAAATTTGGAAACATGGCATACAGTGTATCATTTGGTGTCTAAGTCATGTTTCCCATATTTTCCCTTCCCAGATACAAGCCCGTTTGAGTGTTTGGGACACTTTTTAGCTAAAATCATCCTACAGGGCCTAACTGCATATGCTAAAGCCTGCCTATTTTGAATGGTGTAGTGGCCACTGCAACCTCCAAAAATATCAGGACTTACTTCCCCAATAACCTGCTAACTCACCCCTGAAATACATACTTATTCACCCTATTTTGTTCATTGGACTAATTTCTCATTTGCAATGCCCATTTTTGGGGAGCCAGAAATGTGCGTCTTTAAAAGGTGATTTCTACGATACCCCACTTTTGCGCGTCGGATCTCAACTTTTCCCGTAAACGCAGAAAAACCTAAATTTTCAGGAGAAACGAGACAGACATCCCCTCCCTCTGCCACCCACCCGCCCAACTGACAGCCAGCCATTAGACATGCACAGATAGTTCTGAGGGTCTGTCTGTGATGTCATAAAGGGCCTGCTGATCAATGGGCAGCTTTCAAATTGGCTGCTGTATTTGATTGACAGATGGAAGCTGGCAGCTGATTGGCTGTCTAGCCTAAAGTGCTTTACACACCTCCCTGATGGTACCACTGGCTAAGACTCCACCTCAGCTCATTGGGTAATGAAAAATTTAGAACAATTGATGGATGAAAGCAGGCAGGCCGGCCATTTTGGGACGCTCATTGGACTTGTTTAATGCAATGCACCTTTGTATATTCACATGCATTCGCTTAATGCTGTAACCACTGTGCATAAAAATTTGGAAACATGGCATACAGTGTATCATTTGGTGTCTAAGTCATGTTTCCCATATTTTCCCTTTCCAGATACAAGCCCGTTTGAGTGTTTGGGGCACTTTTTAGCTAAAATCATCCTACGGGGCCTAACTGCATATGCTAAAGCCTGCCTATTTTGAATGGTGTAGTGGCCCCTGCAACCTCCAAAAATATCAGGACTTACTTCCCCAATAACCTGCTAACTCACCCCTGAAATACATACGTATTCACCCTATTTTGTTAATTGGACTCATTTCTCATTTGAAATGCCCATTTTTGGGGGGCCAGAAATGTGCGTCTTTAAAAGGTGATTTCTACGATACCCCACTTTTGCGCGTCGGACCTCAACTTTTCCCGTAAACGCAGAAAAACCGCAATTTTCAGGAGAAACGAGACAGACATCCCCTCCCTCTGCCACCCACCCGCCCAACTGACAGCCAGCCATTAGACATGCACAGATAGTTCTGAGGGTCTGTCTGTGATGTCATAAAGGGCCTGCTGATCAATGGGCAGCTTTCTGATTGGCTGCTGTATTTGATTGACAGATGGAAGCTGGCAGCTGATTGGCTGTCTAGCCTAAAGTGCTTTACACACCTCCCTGAGGATACCACTGGCTAAGACTCCACCTCAGCTCATTGGGTAATGAAAAATTTAGAACAATTGATGGATGAAAGCAGGCAGGCCGGCCATTTTGGGACGCTCAGTGGACTTGTTTAATGCAATGCACCTTTGTATATTCACATGCATTCGCTTCATGCTGTAACCACTGTGCATAAAAATTTGGAAACATGGCATACAACGTATCATTTGGTGTCTAATTCATGTTTCCCATATTTTCCCTTCCCAGATACAAGCCCATTTGAGTGTTTGGGGCACTTTTTAGCTAAAATCATCCTACAGGGCCTAACTGCATATGCTAAAGCCTGCCTATTTTGAATGGTGTAGTGGCCCCTGCAACCTCCAAAAATATCAGGACTTACTTCCCCAATAACCTGCTAACTCACCCCTGAAATACATACTTATTCACCATATCTGTTCATTGGACTCATTTCTCATTTGAAATGCCCATTTTTGGGGGGCCAGAAATGTGCGTCTTTAAAAGGTGATTTCTACGATACCCCACTTTTGCACGTCAGACCTCAACTTTTCCCGTAAACGCAAAAAAAACGCAATTTTCAGGAGAAACGAGACAGACATCCCCTCCCTCTGCCACCCACCCGCCCAACTGACAGTCAGCCATTAGACATGCACAGATAGTTCTGAAGGTCTCTCTGTGATGTCATAAAGGGCCTGCTGATCAATGGGCAGCTTTCTGATTGGCTGCTGTATTTGATTGACAGATGGAAGCTGGCAGCTGATTGGCTGTCTAGCCTAAAGTGCTTTACACACCTCCCTGATGGTACCACTGGCTAAGACTCCACCTCAGCTCATTGGGTAATGAAAAATTTAGAACAATTGATGGATGAAAGCAGGCAGGCCGGCCATTTTGGGACGCTCATTGGACTTGTTTAATGCAATGCACCTTTGTATATTCACATGCATTCGCTTAATGCTGTAACCACTGTGCATACAAATTTGGAAACATGGCATACAGTGTATCATTTGGTGTCTAAGTCATGTTTTCCATGTTTTTCCTTCCCAGATACTAGCCCGTTTGAGTGTTTGGGGTACTTTTTAGCTAAAATCATCCTACGGGGCCTAACTGCATATGGTAAAGCCTGCCTATTTTGAATGGTCTAGTGGCCCCTGCAACCTCCAAAAATATCAGGACTTACTTCCCCAATAACCTGCTAACTCACCCCTCAAATACATACTTATTCACCCTATTTTGTTCATTGGACTCATTTCTCATTTGAAATGCCCATTTTTGGGGGGCCATAAATGTGCGTCTTTAAAAGGTGGTTTCTACGATACCCCACTTTTGCGCGACGGACCTCAACTTTTCCCGTAAACGCAGAAAAACCGCAATTTTCAGGAGAAACGAGACAGACATCCCCTCCCTCTGCCACCCACCCGCCCAACTGACAGCCAGCCATTAGACATGCACAGATAGTTCTGAGGGTCTGTCTGTGATGTCATAAAGGGCCTGCTGATCAATGGGCAGCTTTCTGATTGGCTGCTGTATTTGATTGACAGATGGAAGCTGGCAGCTGATTGGCTGTCTAGCCTAAAGTGCTTTACACACCTCCCTGATGGTACCACTGGCTAAGACTCCACCTCAGCTCATTGGGTAATGGAAAATTTAGAACAATTGATGGATGAAAGCAGGCAGGCCGGCCATTTTGGGACACTCATTGGACTTGTTTAATGCAATGCACCTTTGTATGTTCACATGCATTCGCTTCATGCTGTAACCACTGTGCATAAAAATTTGGAAACATGGCATACAGTGTATCATTTGGTGTCTAAGTCATGTTTCCCATATTTTCCCTTCCCAGATACAAGCGCGTTTGAGTGTTTGGGGCACTTTTTAGCTAAAATCATCCTACAGGGCCTAACTGCATATGCTAAAGCCTGCCTATTTTGAATGGTGTAGTGGCCCCTGCAACCTCCAAAAATATCAGGACTTACTTCCCCAATAACCTGCTAACTCACCCCTGAAATACATACGTATTCACCCTATTTTGTTCATTGGACTCATTTCTCATTTGAAATGCCCATTTTTGGGGAGCCAGAAATGTGCGTCTTTAAAAGGTGATTTCTACGATACCCCACTTTTGCGCGTCGGACCTCAACTTTTCCCGTAAACGCAGAAAAACCGCAATTTTCAGGAGAAACGAGACAGACATCCCCTCCCTCTGCCACCCACCCGCCCAACTGACAGCCAGCCATTAGACATGCACAGATAGTTCTGAGGGTCTGTCTGTGATGTCATAAAGGGCCTGCTGATCAATGGGCAGCTTTCTGATTGGCTGCTGTATTTGCTTGACAGATGGAAGCTGGCAGCTGATTGGCTGTCTAGCCTAAAGTGCTTTACACACCTCCCTGATGGTACCACTGGCTAAGACTCCACCTCAGCTCATTGGGTAATGAAAAATTTAGAACAATTGATGGATGAAAGCAGGCAGGCCGGCCATTTTGGGACACTCATTGGACTTGTTTAATGCAATGCACCTTTGTATATTCACATGCATTCGCTTAATGCTGTAACCACTGTGCATAAAAATTTGGAAACATGGCATACAGTGTATCATTTGGTGTCTAAGTCATGTTTCCCATATTTTCCCTTTCCAGATACAAGCCCGTTTGAGTGTTTGGGGCACTTTTTAGCTAAAATCATCCTACGGGGCCTAACTGCATATGCTAAAGCCTGCCTATTTTGAATGGTGTAGTGGCCCCTGCAACCTCCAAAAATATCAGGACTTACTTCCCCAATAACCTGCTAACTCACCCCTGAAATACATACGTATTCACCCTATTTTGTTAATTGGACTCATTTCTCATTTGAAATGCCCATTTTTGGGGGGCCAGAAATGTGCGTCTTTAAAAGGTGATTTCTACGATACCCCACTTTTGCGCGTCGGACCTCAACTTTTCCCGTAAACGCAGAAAAACCGCAATTTTCAGGAGAAACGAGACAGACATCCCCTCCCTCTGCCACCCACCCGCCCAACTGACAGCCAGCCATTAGACATGCACAGATAGTTCTGAGGGTCTGTCTGTGATGTCATAAAGGGCCTGCTGATCAATGGGCAGCTTTCTGATTGGCTGCTGTATTTGATTGACAGATGGAAGCTGGCAGCTGATTGGCTGTCTAGCCTAAAGTGCTTTACACACCTCCCTGAGGATACCACTGGCTAAGACTCCACCTCAGCTCATTGGGTAATGAAAAATTTAGAACAATTGATGGATGAAAGCAGGCAGGCCGGCCATTTTGGGACGCTCAGTGGACTTGTTTAATGCAATGCACCTTTGTATATTCACATGCATTCGCTTCATGCTGTAACCACTGTGCATAAAAATTTGGAAACATGGCATACAGCGTATCATTTGGTGTCTAATTCATGTTTCCCATATTTTCCCTTCCCAGATACAAGCCCGTTTGAGTGTTTGGGGCACTTTTTAGCTAAAATCATCCTACAGGGCCTAACTGCATATGCTAAAGCCTGCCTATTTTGAATGGTGTAGTGGCCCCTGCAACCTCCAAAAATATCAGGACTTACTTCCCCAATAACCTGCTAACTCACCCCTGAAATACATACTTATTCACCATATCTGTTCATTGGACTCATTTCTCATTTGAAATGCCCATTTTTGGGGGGCCAGAAATGTGCGTCTTTAAAAGGTGATTTCTACGATACCCCACTTTTGCACGTCAGACCTCAACTTTTCCCGTAAACGCAAAAAAAACGCAATTTTCAGGAGAAACGAGACAGACATCCCCTCCCTCTGCCACCCACCCGCCCAACTGACAGTCAGCCATTAGACATGCACAGATAGTTCTGAGGGTCTCTCTGTGATGTCATAAAGGGCCTGCTGATCAATGGGCAGCTTTCTGATTGGCTGCTGTATTTGATTGACAGATGGAAGCTGGCAGCTGATTGGCTGTCTAGCCTAAAGTGCTTTACACACCTCCCTGATGGTACCACTGGCTAAGACTCCACCTCAGCTCATTGGGTAATGAAAAATTTAGAACAATTGATGGATGAAAGCAGGCAGGCCGGCCATTTTGGGACGCTCATTGGACTTGTTTAATGCAATGCACCTTTGTATTTTCACATGCATTCGCTTCATGCTGTAACCACTGTGCATAAAAATTTGGAAACATGGCATACAGTGTATCATTTGGTGTCTAAGTCATGTTTCCCATGTTTTTCCTTCCCAGATACTAGCCATTTGAGTGTTTGGGGCACTTTTTAGCTAAAATCATCCTACGGGGCCTAACTGCATATGCTAAAGCCTGCCTATTTTGAATGGTCTAGTGGCCCCTGCAACCTCCAAAAATATCAGGACTTACTTCCCCAATAACCTGCTAACTCACCCCTGAAATACATACTTATTCACCCTATTTTGTTAATTGGACTAATTTCTCATTTAAAATGCCAGTTTTTGGGGGGCCAGAAATGTGCGTCTTTAAAAGGTGATTTCTACGATACCCCACTTTTGCGCGTCGGACCTCAACTTTTCCCGTAAACGCAGAAAAACCGCAATTTTCAGGAGAAACGAGACAGACATCCCCTCCCTCTGCCACCCACCCGCCCAACTGACAGCCAGCCATTAGACATGCACAGATAGTTCTGAGAGTCTGTCTGTGATGTCATAAAGGGCCTGCTGATCAATGGGCAGCTTTCTGATTGGCTGCTGTATTTGATTGACAGATGGAAGCTGGCAGCTGATTGGCTGTCTAGCCTAAAGTGCTTTACACACCTCCCTGATGGTACCACTGGCTAAGACTCCACCTCAGCTCATTGGGTAATGAAAAATTTAGAACAATTGATGGATGAAAGCAGGCAGGCCGGCCATTTTGGGACGCTCATTGGACTTGTTTAATGCAATGCACCTTTGTATATTCACATGCATTCGCTTAATGCTGTAACCACTGTGCATACAAATTTGGAAACATGGCATACAGTGTATCATTTGGTGTCTAAGTCATGTTTTCCATGTTTTTCCTTCCCAGATACTAGCCCGTTTGAGTGTTTGGGGTACTTTTTAGCTAAAATCATCCTACGGGGCCTAACTGCATATGGTAAAGCCTGCCTATTTTGAATGGTCTAGTGGCCCCTGCAACCTCCAAAAATATCAGGACTTACTTCCCCAATAACCTGCTAACTCACCCCTCAAATACATACTTATTCACCCTATTTTGTTCATTGGACTCATTTCTCATTTGAAATGCCCATTTTTGGGGAGCCAGAAATGTGCGTCTTTAAAAGGTGATTTCTACGATACCCCACTTTTGCGCGTCGGACCTCAACTTTTCCCGTAAACGCAGAAAAACCGCAATTTTCAGGAGAAACGAGACAGACATCCCCTCCCTCTGCCACCCACCCGCCCAACTGACAGCCAGCCATTAGACATGCACAGATAGTTCTGAGGGTCTGTCTGTGATGTCATAAAGGGCCTGCTGATCAATGGGCAGCTTTCTGATTGGCTGCTGTATTTGCTTGACAGATGGAAGCTGGCAGCTGATTGGCTGTCTAGCCTAAAGTGCTTTACACACCTCCCTGATGGTACCACTGGCTAAGACTCCACCTCAGCTCATTGGGTAATGAAAAATTTAGAACAATTGATGGATGAAAGCAGGCAGGCCGGCCATTTTGGGACGCTCATTGGACTTGTTTAATGCAATGCACCTTTGTATATTCACATGCATTCGCTTCATGCTGTAACCACTGTGCATAAAAATTTGGAAACATGGCATACACTGTATCATTTGGTGTCTAAGTCATGTTTCCCATATTTTCCCTTCCCAGATACAAGCCCGTTTGAGTGTTTGGGACACTTTTTAGCTAAAATCATCCTACAGGGCCTAACTGCATATGCTAAAGCCTGCCTATTTTGAATGGTGTAGTGGCCACTGCAACCTCCAAAAATATCAGGACTTACTTCCCCAATAACCTGCTAACTCACCCCTGAAATACATACTTATTCACCCTATTTTGTTAATTGGACTCATTTCTCATTTGAAATGCCCATTTTTAGGGGGCCAGAAATGTGCGTCTTTAAAAGGTGATTTCTACGATACCCCACTTTTGCGCGTCGGACCTCAACTTTTCCCGTAAACGCAGAAAAACCGCAATTTTCAGGAGAAACGAGACAGACATCCCCTCCCTCTGCCACCCACCCGCCCAACTGACAGCCAGCCATTAGACATGCACAGATAGTTCTGAGGGTCTGTCTGTGATGTCATAAAGGGCCTGCTGATCAATGGGCAGCTTTCTGATTGGCTGCTGTATTTGATTGACAGATGGAAGCTGGCAGCTGATTGGCTGTCTAGCCTAAAGTGCTTTACACACCTCCCTGATGGTACCACTGGCTAAGACTCCACCTCAGCTCATTGGGTAATGAAAAATTTAGAACAATTGATGGATGAAAGCAGGCAGGCCGGCCATTTTGGGACACTCATTGGACTTGTTTAATGCAATGCACCTTTGTATATTCACATGCATTCGCTTCATGCTGTAACCACTGTGCATAAAAATTTGGAAACATGGCATACAGTGTATCATTTGGTGTCTAAGTCATGTTTCCCATATTTTCCCTTCCCAGATACAAGCCCGTTTGAGTGTTTGGGGCACTTTTTAGCTAAAATCATCCTACAGGGCCTAACTACATATGCTAAAGCCTGCCTATTTTGAATGGTGTAGTGGCCCCTGCAACCTCCAAAAATATCAGGACTTACTTCCCCTATAACCTGCTAACTCACCCCTGAAATACACACGTATTCACCCTATTTTGTTCATTGGACTCATTTCTCATTTGAAATGCCCATTTTTGGGGAGCCAGAAATGTGCGTCTTTAAAAGGTGATTTCTACGATACCCCACTTTTGCGCGTCGGACCTCAACTTTTCCCGTAAACGCAGAAAAACCGCAATTTTCAGGAGAAACGAGACAGACATCCCCTCCCTCTGCCACCCACCCGCCCAACTGACAGCCAGCCATTAGACATGCACAGATAGTTCTGAGGGTCTGTCTGTGATGTCATAAAGGGCCTGCTGATCAATGGGCAGCTTTCTGATTGGCTGCTGTATTTGCTTGACAGATGGAAGCTGGCAGCTGATTGGCTGTCTAGCCTAAAGTGCTTTACACACCTCCCTGATGGTACCACTGGCTAAGACTCCACCTCAGCTCATTGGGTAATGAAAAATTTAGAACAATTGATGGATGAAAGCAGGCAGGCCGGCCATTTTGGGACGCTCATTGGACTTGTTTAATGCAATGCACCTTTGTATATTCACATGCATTCGCTTCATGCTGTAACCACTGTGCATAAAAATTTGGAAACATGGCATACACTGTATCATTTGGTGTCTAAGTCATGTTTCCCATATTTTCCCTTCCCAGATACAAGCCCGTTTGAGTGTTTGGGACACTTTTTAGCTAAAATCATCCTACAGGGCCTAACTGCATATGCTAAAGCCTGCCTATTTTGAATGGTGTAGTGGCCACTGCAACCTCCAAAAATATCAGGACTTACTTCCCCAATAACCTGCTAACTCACCCCTGAAATACATACTTATTCACCCTATTTTGTTCATTGGACTAATTTCTCATTTGCAATGCCCATTTTTGGGGAGCCAGAAATGTGCGTCTTTAAAAGGTGATTTCTACGATACCCCACTTTTGCGCGTCGGATCTCAACTTTTCCCGTAAACGCAGAAAAACCTGAATTTTCAGGAGAAACGAGACAGACATCCCCTCCCTCTTCCACCCACCCGCCCAACTGACAGCCAGCCATTAGACATGCACAGATAGTTCTGAGGGTCTGTCTGTGATGTCATAAAGGGCCTGCTGATCAATGGGCAGCTTTCAAATTGGCTGCTGTATTTGATTGACAGATGGAAGCTGGCAGCTGATTGGCTGTCTAGCCTAAAGTGCTTTACACACCTCCCTGATGGTACCACTGGCTAAGACTCCACCTCAGCTCATTGGGTAATGAAAAATTTAGAACAATTGATGGATGAAAGCAGGCAGGCCGGACATTTTGGGACGCTCATTGGACTTGTTTAATGCAATGCACCTTTGTATATTCACATGCATTCGCTTAATGCTGTAACCACTGTGCATAAAAATTTGGAAACATGGCATACAGTGTATCATTTGGTGTCTAAGTCATGTTTCCCATATTTTCCCTTTCCAGATACAAGCCCGTTTGAGTGTTTGGGGCACTTTTTAGCTAAAATCATCCTACGGGGCCTAACTGCATATGCTAAAGCCTGCCTATTTTGAATGGTCTAGTGGCCCCTGCAACCTCCAAAAATATCAGGAATTACTTCCCCAATAACCTGCTAACTCACCCCTGAAATACATACTTATTCACCCTATTTTGTTAATTGGACTCATTTCTCATTTGAAATGCCCATTTTTGGGGGGCCAGAAATGTGCGTCTTTAAAAGGTGATTTCTACGATACCCCACTTTTGCGCGTCGGACCTCAACTTTTCCCGTAAACGCAGAAAAACCGCAATTTTCAGGAGAAACGAGACAGACATCCCCTCCCTCTGCCACCCACCCGCCCAACTGACAGCCAGCCATTAGACATGCACAGATAGTTCTGAGGGTCTGTCTGTGATGTCATAAAGGGCCTGCTGATCAATGGGCAGCTTTCTGATTGGCTGCTGTATTTGATTGACAGATGGAAGCTGGCAGCTGATTGGCTGTCTAGCCTAAAGTGCTTTACACACCTCCCTGATGGTACCACTGGCTAAGACTCCACCTCAGCTCATTGGGTAATGAAAAATTTAGAACAATTGATGGATGAAAGCAGGCAGGCCGGCCATTTTGGGACACTCATTGGACTTGTTTAATGCAATGCACCTTTGTTTATTCACATGCATTCGCTTCATGCTGTAACCACTGTGCATAAAAATTTGGAAACATGGCATACACTGTATCATTTGGTGTCTAAGTCATGTTTCCCATATTTTCCCTTCCCAGATACAAGCCCGTTTGAGTGTTTGGGACACTTTTTAGCTAAAATCATCCTACAGGGCCTAACTGCATATGCTAAAGCCTGCCTATTTTGAATGGTGTAGTGGCCACTGCAACCTCCAAAAATATCAGGACTTACTTCCCCAATAACCTGCTAACTCACCCCTGAAATACATACTTATTCACCCTATTTTGTTCATTGGACTAATTTCTCATTTGCAATGCCCATTTTTGGGGAGCCAGAAATGTGCGTCTTTAAAAGGTGATTTCTACGATACCCCACTTTTGCGCGTCGGATCTCAACTTTTCCCGTAAACGCAGAAAAAACGCAATTTTCAGGAGAAACGAGACAGACATCCCCACCCTCTGCCACCCACCCGCCCAACTGACAGCCAGCCATTAGACATGCACAGATAGTTCTGAGAGTCTGTCTGTGATGTCATAAAGGGCCTGCTGATCAATGGGCAGCTTTCAAATTGGCTGCTGTATTTGATTGACAGATGGAAGCTGGCAGCTGATTGGCTGTCTAGCCTAAAGTGCTTTACACACCTCCCTGATGGTACCACTGGCTAAGACTCCACCTCAGCTCATTGGGTAATGAAAAATTTAGAACAATTGATGGATGAAAGCAGGCAGGCCGGCCATTTTGGGACGCTCATTGGACTTGTTTAATGCAATGCACCTTTGTATATTCACATGCATTCGCTTAATGCTGTAACCACTGTGCATAAAAATTTGGAAACATGGCATACAGTGTATCATTTGGTGTCTAAGTCATGTTTCCCATATTTTCCCTTTCCAGATACAAGCCCGTTTGAGTGTTTGGGGCACTTTTTAGCTAAAATCATCCTACGGGGCCTAACTGCATATGCTAAAGCCTGCCTATTTTGAATGGTCTAGTGGCCCCTGCAACCTCCAAAAATATCAGGACTTACTTCCCCAATAACCTGCTAACTCACCGCTGAAATACATACTTATTCACCCTATTTTGTTAATTGGACTCATTTCTCATTTGAAATGCCCATTTTTGGGGGGCCAGAAATGTGCGTCTTTAAAAGGTGATTTCTACGATACCCCACTTTTGCGCGTCGGACCTCAACTTTTCCCGTAAACGCAGAAAAACCGCAATTTTCAGGAGAAACGAGACAGACATCCCCTCCCTCTGCCACCCACCCGCCCAACTGACAGCCAGCCATTAGACATGCACAGATAGTTCTGAGGGTCTGTCTGTGATGTCATAAAGGGCCTGCTGATCAATGGGCAGCTTTCAAATTGGCTGCTGTATTTGATTGACAGATGGAAGCTGGCAGCTGATTGGCTGTCTAGCCTAAAGTGCTTTACACACCTCCCTGATGGTACCACTGGCTAAGACTCCACCTCAGCTCATTGGGTAATGAAAAATTTAGAACAATTGATGGATGAAAGCAGGCAGGCCGGCCATTTTGGGACGCTCATTGGACTTGTTTAATGCAATGCACCTTTGTATATTCACATGCATTTGCTTCATGCTGTAACCACTGTGCATAAAAATTTGGAAACATGGCATACAGTGTATCATTTGGTGTCTAAGGCATGTTTCCCATATTTTCCCTTCCCAGATACAAGCCCGTTTGAGTGTTTTGGGCACTTTTTAGCTAAAATAATCCTACAGGGCCTAACTGCATATGCTAAAACCTGCCTATTTTGAATGGTGTAGTGGCCCCTGCAACCTCCAAAAATATCAGGACTTACTTCCCCAATAACCTGCTAACTCACCCCTGAAATACATACTTATTCACCCTATTTTGTTCATTGGACTCATTTCTCATTTGAAATGCCCATTTTTGGTGAGCCAGAAATGTGCGTCTTTAAAAGTTGATTTCTACGATACCCCACTTTTGCGCGTCGGACCTCAACTTTTCCCGTAAACGCAGAAAAACCGCAATTTTCAGGAGAAACGAGACAGACATCCCCTCCCTCTGCCACCCACCCGCCCAACTGACAGCCAGCCATTAGACATGCACAGATAGTTCTGAGGGTCTGTCTGTGATGTCATAAAGGGCCTGCTGATCAATGGGCAGCTTTCTGATTGGCTGCTGTATTTGATTGACAGATGGAAGCTGGCAGTTGATTGGCTGTCTAGCCTAAAGTGCGTTACACACCTCCCTGATGGTACCACTGGCTAAGACTCCACCTCAGCTCATTGGGTAATGAAAAATTTAGAACAATTGATGGATGAAAGCAGGCAGGCCGGCCATTTTGGGACGCTCAGTGGACTTGTTTAATGCAATGCACCTTTGTATATTCACATGCATTCACTTCATGCTGTAACCACTGTGCATAAAAATTTGGAAACATGGCATACAGTGTATCATTTGGTGTCTAAGTCATGTTTCCCTTATTTTCCCTTCCCAGATACAAGCCCGTTTGAGTGTTTGGGGCACTTTTTAGCTAAAATCATCCTACAGGGCCTAACTGCATATGCTAAAGCCTGCCTATTTTGAAGGGTGTAGTTGCCCCTGCAACCTCCAAAAATATCAGGATTTACTTCCCCAATAACCTGCTAACTCACCCCTGAAATACATACTTATTCACCCTATTTTGTTAATTGGACTCATTTCTCATTTGAAATGCCCATTTTTGGGGGGAAAGAAATGTGCGTCTTTAAAAGGTGATTTCTACGATACCCCACTTTTGCGCGTCGGACCTCAACTTTTCCCATAATTGCAGAAAAACCGCAATTTTCAGGAGAAACGAGACAGACATCCCCTCCCTCTGCCACCCACCCGCCCAACTGAAAGCCAGCCATTAGACATGCACAGATAGTTCTGAGGGTCTGTCTGTGATGTCATAAAGGGCCTGCTGATCAATGGGCAGCTTTCTGATTGGCTACTGTATTTGATTGACAGATGGAAGCTGGCAGCTGATTGGCTGTTTAGCCTAAAGTGCTTTACACACCTCCCTGATGGTACCACTGGCAAAGACTCCACCTCAGCTCATTGGGTAATGAAAAATTTAGAACAATTGATGGATGAAAGCAGGCAGGCCGGCCATTTTGGGACGCTCATTGGACTTGTTTAATGCAATGCACCTTTGTATATTCACATGCATTTGCTTCATGCTGTAACCACTGTGCATAAAAATTTGGAAACATGGCATACAGTGTATCATTTGGTGTCTAAGTCATGTTTCCCATATTTTCCCTTCCCAGATACAAGCCCGTTTGAGTGTTTGGGGCACTTTTTAGCTAAAATCATCCTACAGGGCCTAACTGCATATGCTAAAGCCTGCCTATTTTGAATGGTGTAGTTGCCCCTGCAACCTCCAAAAATATCAGGATTTATTTCCCCAATAACCTGCTAACTCACCCCTGAAATACATACTTATTCACCCTATTTTGTTCATTGGACTCATTTCTCATTTGAAATGCCCATTTTTGAGGGGAAGGAAATGTGCGTCTTTAAAAGGTGATTTCTACGATACCCCACTTTTGCGCGTCGGACCTCAACTTTTCCCGTAAACGCAGAAAAACCGCAATTTTCAGGAGAAACGAGACAGACATCCCCTCCCTCTGCCACCCACCCGCCCAACTGACAGCCAGCCATTAGACATGCGCAGGTAGTTCTGAGGGTCTGTCTGTGATGTCATAAAGGGCCTGCTGATCAATGGGCAGCTTTCAAATTGGCTGCTGTATTTGATTGACAGATGGAAGCTGGCAGCTGATTGGCTGTCTAGCCTAAAGTGCTTTACACACCTCCCTGATGATACCACTGGCTAAGACTCCACCTCAGCTCATTGGGTAATGAAAAATTTAGAACAATTGATGGATGAAAGCAGGCAGGCCGGCCATTTTGGGACGCTCAGTGGACTTGTTTAATGCAATGCACCTTTGTATATTCACATGCGTTCGCTTCATGCTGTAACCACTGTTCATAAAAATTTGGAAACATGGCATACAGTGTATCATTTGGTGTCTAAGTCATGTTTCCCATATTTTCCCTTCCCAGATACAAGCCCGTTTGAGTGTTTGGGGCACTTTTTAGCTAAAATCATCCTACAGGGCCTAACTGCAAATGCTAAAGCCTGCCTATTTTGAATGGTGTAGTGGCCCCTGCAACCTCCAAAAATATCAGGACTTACTTCCCCAATAACCTGCTAACTGACTCCTGAAATACATACTTATTCACCCAATTTTGTTCATTGGACTCATTTCTCATTTTAAATGCCCATTTTTGGGGGGCCAGAAATGTGCGTCTTTAAAAGTTGATTTCTACGATACCCCAGTTTTGCACGTCGGACCTCAACTTTTCCCGTAATTGCAGAAAAACCGCAATTTTCAGGAGAAAGGAGACAGACATCCCCTCCCTCTGCCACCCACCCGCCCAACTGAAAGCCAGCCATTAGACATGCACAGATAGTTCTGAGGGTCTGTCTGTGATGTCATAAAGGGCCTGCTGATCAATGGGCAGCTTTCTGATTGGCTACTGTATTTGATTGACAGATGGAAGCTGGCAGCTGATTGGCTGTTTAGCCTAAAGTGCTTTACACACCTCCCTGATGGTACCACTGGCTAAGACTCCACCTCAGCTCATTGGGTAATGAAAAATTTAGAACAATTGATGGATGAAAGCAGGCAGGCCGGCCATTTTGGGACGCTCATTGGACTTGTTTAATGCAATGCACCTTTGCATTTTCACATGCATTCGCTTCATGCTGTAACCACTGTGCATAACAATTTGGAAACATGGCATACAGTGTATTATTTGGTGTCTAAGTCATATTTCCCATATTTTCCCTTCCCAGATACAAGCCCGTTTGAGTGTTTGGGGCACTTTTTAGCTAAAATCATCCTACAGGGCCTAACTGCATATGCTAAAGCCTGCCTATTTTGAATGGTGTAGTTGCCCCTGCAACCTCCAAAAATATCAGTATTTAATTCCCCAATAACCTGCTAACTCACCCCTGAAATACATACTTATTCACCATATTTTGTTAATTGGACTCATTTCTCATTTGAATTGCCCATTTTTTGGGGGCCAGAAATGTGCGTCTTTAAAAGGTGATTTCTACGATACCCCACTTTTGCGCGTCGGACCTCAACTTTTCCCGTAAACGCAGAAAAACCGCAATTTTCAGGAGAAACGAGACAGACATCCCCTCCCTCTGCCACCCACCCGCCCAACTGACAGCCAGCCATTAGACATGCACAGATAGTTCTGAGGGTCTGTCTGTGATGTCATAAAGGGCCTGCTGATCAATGGGCAGCTTTCTGATTGGCTGCTGTATTTGATTGACAGATGGAAGCTGGCAGTTGATTGGCTGTCTAGCCTAAAGTGCGTTACACACCTCCCTGATGGTACCACTGGCTAAGACTCCACCTCAGCTCATTGGGTAATGAAAAATTTAGAACAATTGATGGATGAAAGCAGGCAGGCCGGCCATTTTGGGACGCTCAGTGGACTTGTTTAATGCAATGCACCTTTGTATATTCACATGCATTCACTTCATGCTGTAACCACTGTGCATAAAAATTTGGAAACATGGCATACAGTGTATCATTTGGTGTCTAAGTCATGTTTCCCTTATTTTCCCTTCCCAGATACAAGCCCGTTTGAGTGTTTGGGGCACTTTTTAGCTAAAATCATCCTACAGGGCCTAACTGCATATGCTAAAGCCTGCCTATTTTGAAGGGTGTAGTTGCCCCTGCAACCTCCAAAAATATCAGGATTTACTTCCCCAATAACCTGCTAACTCACCCCTGAAATACATACTTATTCACCCTATTTTGTTAATTGGACTCATTTCTCATTTGAAATGCCCATTTTTGGGGGGAAAGAAATGTGCGTCTTTAAAAGGTGATTTCTACGATACCCCACTTTTGCGCGTCGGACCTCAACTTTTCCCATAATTGCAGAAAAACCGCAATTTTCAGGAGAAACGAGACAGACATCCCCTCCCTCTGCCACCCACCCGCCCAACTGAAAGCCAGCCATTAGACATGCACAGATAGTTCTGAGGGTCTGTCTGTGATGTCATAAAGGGCCTGCTGATCAATGGGCAGCTTTCTGATTGGCTACTGTATTTGATTGACAGATGGAAGCTGGCAGCTGATTGGCTGTTTAGCCTAAAGTGCTTTACACACCTCCCTGATGGTACCACTGGCAAAGACTCCACCTCAGCTCATTGGGTAATGAAAAATTTAGAACAATTGATGGATGAAAGCAGGCAGGCCGGCCATTTTGGGACGCTCATTGGACTTGTTTAATGCAATGCACCTTTGTATATTCACATGCATTCGCTTCATGCTGTAACCACTGTGCATAAAAATTTGGAAACATGGCATACAGTGTATCATTTGGTGTCTAAGTCATGTTTCCCATATTTTCCCTTCCCAGATACAAGCCCGTTTGAGTGTTTGGGGCACTTTTTAGCTAAAATCATCCTACAGGGCCTAACTGCATATGCTAAAGCCTGCCTATTTTGAATGGTGTAGTTGCCCCTGCAACCTCCAAAAATATCAGGATTTATTTCCCCAATAACCTGCTAACTCACCCCTGAAATACATACTTATTCACCCTATTTTGTTCATTGGACTCATTTCTCATTTGAAATGCCCATTTTTGAGGGGAAGGAAATGTGCGTCTTTAAAAGGTGATTTCTACGATACCCCACTTTTGCGCGTCGGACCTCAACTTTTCCCGTAAACGCAGAAAAACCGCAATTTTCAGGAGAAACGAGACAGACATCCCCTCCCTCTGCCACCCACCCGCCCAACTGACAGCCAGCCATTAGACATGCACAGATAGTTCTGAGGGTCTGTCTGTGATGTCATAAAGGGCCTGCTGATCAATGGGCAGCTTTCTGATTGGCTGCTGTATTTGATTGACAGATGGAAGCTGGCAGCTGATTGGCTGTCTAGCCTAAAGTGCTTTACACACCTCCCTGATGGTACCACTGGCTAAGACTCCACCTCAGCTCATTGGGTAATGAAAAATTTAGAACAATTGATGGATGAAAGCAGGCAGGCCGGCCATTTTGGGACGCTCATTGGACTTGTTTAATGCAATGCACCTTTGTATTTTCACATGTATTCGCTTCATGCTGTAACCACTGTGCATAAAAATTTGGAAACATGGCATACAGTGTATCATTTGGTGTCTAAGTCATGTTTCCCATATTTTCCCTTCCCAGATACTAGCCCGTTTGAGTGTTTGGGGCACTTTTTATCTAAAATCATCCTACAGGGCCTAACTGCATATGCTAAAGCCTGCCTATTTTGAATGGTGTAGTTGCCCCTGCAACCTCCAAATATATCAGTATTTACTTCCCCAATAACCTGCTAACTCACCCCTGAAATACAGACTTATTCACCCTATTTTGTTAATTGGACTCATTTCTTATTTGAATTGCCCATTTTTGGGGGGCCAGAAATGTGCGTCTTTAAAAGTTGATTTCTACGATACCCCAGTTTTGCGCGTCGGACCTCAACTTTTCCCGTAATTGCAGAAAAACCGCAATTTTCAGGAGAAACGAGACAGACATCCCCTCCCTCTGCCACCCACCCGCCCAACTGAAAGCCAGCCATTAGACATGCACAGATAGTTCTGAGGGTCTGTCTGTGATGTCATAAAGGGCCTGCTGATTAATGGGCAGCTTTCTGATTGGCTGCTGTATTTGATTGACAGATGGAAGCTGGCAGCTGATTGGCTGTCTAGCCTAAAGTGCTTTACACACCTCCCTGATGGTACCACTGGCTAAGACTCCACCTCAGCTCATTGGGTAATGAAAAATTTAGAACAATTGATGGATGAAAGCAGGCAGGCCGGCCATTTTGGGACGCTCATTGGACTTGTTTAATGCAATGCACCTTTGCATTTTCACATGCATTCGCTTCATGCTGTAACCACTGTGCATAAAAATTTGGAAACATGGCATACAGTGTATTATTTGGTGTCTAAGTCATATTTCCCATATTTTCACTTCCCAGATACAAGCCCGTTTGAGTGTTTGGGGCACTTTTTAGCTAAAATCATCCTACAGGGCCTAACTGCATATGCTAAAGCCTGCCTATTTTGAATGGTGTAGTTGCCCCTGCAACCTCCAAAAATATCAGGATTTACTTCCCCAATAACCTGCTAACTCACCCCTGAAATACATACTTATTCACCCTATTTTGTTAATTGGACTGATTTCTCATTTGAAATGCCCATTTTTGGGGGGCCAGAAATGTGCGTCTTTAAAAGGTGATTTCTACGATACCCCACTTTTGCGCGTCGGACCTCAACTTTTCCCGTAATTGCAGAAAAACCGCAATTTTCAGGAGAAACGAGACAGACATCCCCTCCCTCTGCCACCCACCCGCCCAACTGAAAGCCAGCCATTAGACATGCACAGATAGTTCTGAGGGTCTGTCTGTGATGTCATAAAGGGCCTGCTGATCAATGGGCAGCTTTCTGATTGGCTACTGTATTTGATTGACAGATGGAAGCTGGCAGCTGATTGGCTGTTTAGCCTAAAGTGCTTTACACACCTCCCTGAAGGTACCACTGGCTAAGACTCCACCTCAGCTCATTGGGTAATGAAAAATTTTGAACAATTGATGGATGAAAGCAGGCAGGCCGGCCATTTTGGGACGCTCAGTGGACTTGTTTAATGCAATGCACCTTTGTATATTCACATGCATTCGCTTCATGCTGTAACCACTGCGCATAAATATTTGGAAACATGGCATACAGTGTATCATTTGGTGTCTAAGTCATGTTTCCCTTATTTTCCCTTCCCAGATACAAGCCCGTTTGAGTGTTTGGGGCACTTTTTAGCTAAAATCATCCTACAGGGCCTAACTGCATATGCTAAAGCCTGCCTATTTTGAAGGGTGTAGTTGCCCCTGCAACCTCCAAAAATATCAGGATTTACTTCCCCAATAACCTGCTAACTCACCCCTGAAATACATACTTATTCACCCTATTTTGTTAATTGGACTCATTTCTCATTTGAAATGCCCATTTTTGGGGGGAAAGAAATGTGCGTCTTTAAAAGGTGATTTCTACGATACCCCACTTTTGCGCGTCGGACCTCAACTTTTCCCGTAAACGCAGAAAAACCGCAGTTTTCAGGAGAAACGAGACAGACATCCCCTCCCTCTGCCACCCACCCGCCCAACTGACAGTCAGCCATTAGACATGCACAGATAGTTCTGAGGGTCTGTCTGTGATGTCATAAAGGGCCTGCTGATCAATGGGCAGCTTTCTGATTGGCTGCTGTATTTGATTGACAGATGGAAGCTGGCAGCTGATTGGCTGTCTAGCCTAAAGTGCTTTACACACCTCCCTGATGGTACCACTGGCTAAGACTCCACCTAAGCTCATTGGGTAATGAAAAATTTAGAACAATTGATGGATGAAAGCAGGCAGGCCGGCCATTTTGGGACGCTCATTGGACTTGTTTAATGCAATGCACCTTTGTATTTTCACATGTATTCGCTTCATGCTGTAACCACTGTGCATAAAAATTTGGAAACATGGCATACAGTGTATCATTTGGTGTCTAAGTCATGTTTCCCATATTTTCCCTTCCCAGATACTAGCCCGTTTGAGTGTTTGGGGCACTTTTTATCTAAAATCATCCTACAGGGCCTAACTGCATATGCTAAAGCCTGCCTATTTTGAATGGTGTAGTTGCCCCTGCAACCTCCAAAAATATCAGTATTTACTTCCCCAATAACCTGCTAACTCACCCCGGAAATACATACTTATTCACCCTATTTTGTTAATTGGACTCATTTCTCATTTGAATTGCCCATTTTTGGGGGGCCAGAAATGTGCGTCTTTAAAAGTTGATTTCTACGATACCCCAGTTTTGCGCGTCGGACCTCAACTTTTCCCGTAATTGCAGAAAAACCGCAATTTTCAGGAGAAACGAGACAGACATCCCCTCCCTCTGCCACCCACCCGCCCAACTGAAAGCCAGCCATTAGACATGCACAGATAGTTCTGAGGGTCTGTCTGTGATGTCATAAAGGGCCTGCTGATCAATGGGCAGCTTTCTGATTGGCTACTGTATTTGATTGACAGATGAAAGCTGGCAGCTGATTGGCTGTTTAGCCTAAAGTGCGTTACACACCTCCCTGATGGTACCACTGGCTAAGACTTCATCTCAGCTCATTGGGTAATGAAAAATTTAGAACAATTGATGGATAAAAGCAGGCAGGCCGGCCATTTTGGGACCCTCATTGGACTTGTTTAATGCAATGCACCTTTGCATTTTCACATGCATTCGCTTCATGCTGTAACCACTGTGCATAAAAATTTGGAAACATGGGATACAGTGTATTATTTGGTGTCTAAGTCATATTTCCCATATTTTCCCTTCCCAGATACAAGCCCGTTTGAGTGTTTGGGGCACTTTTTAGCTAAAATAATCCTACAGGGCCTAACTGCATATGCTAAAGCCTGCCTATTTTGAATGGTGTAGTTGCCCCTGCAACCTCCAAAAATATCAGGATTTACTTCCCCAATAACCTGCTAACTCACCCCTGAAATACATACTTATTCACCCTATTTTGTTAATTGGACTGATTTCTCATTTGAAATGCCCATTTTAGGGGGGCCAGAAATGTGCGTCTTTAAAAGGTGATTTCTACGATACCCCACTTTTGCGCGTCGGACCTCAACTTTTCCCGTAATTGCAGAAAAACCGCAATTTTCAGGAGAAACGAGACAGACAACCCCTCCCTCTGCCACCCACCCGCCCAACTGAAAGCCAGCCATTAGACATGCACAGATAGTTCTGAGGGTCTGTCTGTGATGTCATAAAGGGCCTGCTGATCAATGGGCAGCTTTCTGATTGGCTACTGTATTTGATTGACAGATGGAAGCTGGCAGCTGATTGGCTGTTTAGCCTAAAGTGCTTTACACACCTCCCTGAAGGTACCACTGGCTAAGACTCCACCTCAGCTCATTGGGTAATGAAAAATTTTGAACAATTGATGGATGAAAGCAGGCAGGCTGGCCATTTTGGGACGCTCAGTGGACTTGTTTAATGCAATGCACCTTTGTATATTCACATGCATTCGCTTCATGCTGTAACCACTGTGCATAAAAATTTGGAAACATGGCATACAGTGTATCATTTGGTGTCTAAGTAATGTTTCCCTTATTTTCCCTTCCCAGATACAAGCCCGTTTGAGTGTTTGGGGCACTTTTTAGCTAAAATCATCCTACAGGGCCTAACTGCATATGCTAAAGCCTGCCTATTTTGAAGGGTGTAGTTGCCCCTGCAACCTCCAAAAATATCAGTATTTACTTCCCCAATAATCTGCTAACTCACCCCTGAAATACATACTTATTCACCCTCTTTTGTTAATTGGACTCATTTCTCATTTGAAATGCCCATTTTTTGGGGGAAAGAAATGTGCGTCTTTAAAAGGTGATTTCTACGATACCCCACTTTTGCGCGTCGGACCTCAACTTTTCCCGTAAACGCAGAAAAACCGCAATTTTCAGGAGAAACGAGACAGACATCCCCTCCCTCTGCCACCCACCCGCCCAACTGACAGCCAGCCATTAGACATGCACAGATAGTTCTGAGGGTCTGTCTGTGATGTCATAAGGGGCCTGCTGATCAATGGGCAGCTTTCTGATTGGCTGCTGTATTTGATTGACAGATGGAAGCTGGCAGCTGATTGGCTGTCTAGCCTAAAGTGCTTTACACACCTCCCTGATGGTACCACTGGCTAAGACTCCACCTCAGCTCATTGGGTAATGAAAAATTTAGAACAATTGATGGATGAAAGCAGGCAGGCCGGCCATTTTGGGACGCTCATTGGACTTGTTTAATGCAATGCACCTTTGTATTTTCACATGTATTCGCTTCATGCTGTAACCACTGTGCATAAAAATTTGGAAACATGGCATACAGTGTATCATTTGGTGTCTAAGTCATGTTTCCCATATTTTCCCTTCCCAGATACTAGCCCGTTTGAGTGTTTGGGGCACTTTTTATCTAAAATCATCCTACAGGGCCTAACTGCATATGCTAAAGCCTGCCTATTTTGAATGGTGTAGTTGCCCCTGCAACCTCCAAAAATATCAGTATTTACTTCCCCAATAACCTGCCTACTCACCCCGGAAATACATACTTATTCACCCTATTTTGTTAATTGGACTCATTTCTCATTTGAATTGCCCATTTTTGGGGGGCCAGAAATGTGCGTCTTTAAAAGTTGATTTCTACGATACCCCACTTTTGCGCGTCGGACCTCAACTTTTCCCGTAATTGCAGAAAAACCGCAATTTTCAGGAGAAACGAGACAGACATCCCCTCCCTCTGCCACCCACCCGCCCAACTGAAAGCCAGCCATTAGACATGCACAGATAGTTCTGAGGGTCTGTCTGTGATGTCATAAAGGGCCTGCTGATCAATGGGCAGCTTTCTGATTGGCTACTGTGTTTGATTGACAGATGGAAGCTGGCAGCTGATTGGCTGTTTAGCCTAAAGTGCTTTACACACCTCCCTGATGGTACCACTGGCTAAGACTCCACCTCAGCTCATTGGGTAATGAAAAATTTAGAACAATTGATGGATGAAAGCAGGCAGGCCGGCCATTTTGGGACGCTCATTGGACTTGTTTAATGCAATGCACCTTTGTATTTTCACATGTATTCGCTTCATGCTGTAACCACTGTGCATAAAAATTTGGAAACATGGCATACAGTGTATCATTTGGTGTCTAAGTCATGTTTCCCATATTTTCCCTTCCCAGATACTAGCCCGTTTGAGTGTTTGGGGGACTTTTTATCTAAAATCATCCTACAGGGCCTAACTGCATATGCTAAAGCCTGCCTATTTTGAATGGTGTAGTTGCCCCTGCAACCTCCAAAAATATCAGTATTTACTTCCCCAATAACCTGCTAACTCACCCCGGAAATACATACTTATTCACCCTATTTTGTTAATTGGACTCATTTCTCATTTGAATTGCCCATTTTTGGGGGGCCAGAAATGTGCGTCTTTAAAAGTTGATTTCTACGATACCCCAGTTTTGCGCGTCGGACCTCAACTTTTCCCGTAATTGCAGAAAAACCGCAATTTTCAGGAGAAACGAGACAGACATCCCCTCCCTCTGCCACCCACCCGCCCAACTGAAAGCCAGCCATTAGACATGCACAGATAGTTCTGAGGGTCTGTCTGTGATGTCATAAAGGGCCTGCTGATCAATGGGCAGCTTTCTGATTGGCTACTGTATTTGATTGACAGATGGAAGCTGGCAGCTGATTGGCTGTTTAGCCTAAAGTGCGTTACACACCTCCCTGATGGTACCACTGGCTAAGACTTCATCTCAGCTCATTGGGTAATGAAAAATTTAGAACAATTGATGGATAAAAGCAGGCAGGCCGGCCATTTTGGGACCCTCATTGGACTTGTTTAATGCAATGCACCTTTGCATTTTCACATGCATTCGCTTCATGCTGTAACCACTGTGCATAAAAATTTGGAAACATGGGATACAGTGTATTATTTGGTGTCTAAGTCATATTTCCCATATTTTCCCTTCCCAGATACAAGCCCGTTTGAGTGTTTGGGGCACTTTTTAGCTAAAATAATCCTACAGGGCCTAACTGCATATGCTAAAGCCTGCCTATTTTGAATGGTGTAGTTGCCCCTGCAACCTCCAAAAATATCAGGATTTACTTCCCCAATAACCTGCTAACTCACCCCTGAAATACATACTTATTCACCCTATTTTGTTAATTGGACTGATTTCTCATTTGAAATGCCCATTTTAGGGGGGCCAGAAATGTGCGTCTTTAAAAGGTGATTTCTACGATACCCCACTTTTGCGCGTCGGACCTCAACTTTTCCCGTAATTGCAGAAAAAACGCAATTTTCAGGAGAAACGAGACAGACAACCCCTCCCTCTGCCACCCACCCGCCCAACTGAAAGCCAGCCATTAGACATGCACAGATAGTTCTGAGGGTCTGTCTGTGATGTCATAAAGGGCCTGCTGATCAATGGGCAGCTTTCTGATTGGCTACTGTATTTGATTGACAGATGGAAGCTGGCAGCTGATTGGCTGTTTAGCCTAAAGTGCTTTACACACCTCCCTGAAGGTACCACTGGCTAAGACTCCACCTCAGCTCATTGGGTAATGAAAAATTTTGAACAATTGATGGATGAAAGCAGGCAGGCTGGCCATTTTGGGACGCTCAGTGGACTTGTTTAATGCAATGCACCTTTGTATATTCACATGCATTCGCTTCATGCTGTAACCACTGTGCATAAAAATTTGGAAACATGGCATACAGTGTATCATTTGGTGTCTAAGTAATGTTTCCCTTATTTTCCCTTCCCAGATACAAGCCCGTTTGAGTGTTTGGGGCACTTTTTAGCTAAAATCATCCTACAGGGCCTAACTGCATATGCTAAAGCCTGCCTATTTTGAAGGGTGTAGTTGCCCCTGCAACCTCCAAAAATATCAGTATTTACTTCCCCAATAATCTGCTAACTCACCCCTGAAATACATACTTATTCACCCTCTTTTGTTAATTGGACTCATTTCTCATTTGAAATGCCCATTTTTTGGGGGAAAGAAATGTGCGTCTTTAAAAGGTGATTTCTACGATACCCCACTTTTGCGCGTCGGACCTCAACTTTTCCCGTAAACGCAGAAAAACCGCAATTTTCAGGAGAAACGAGACAGACATCCCCTCCCTCTGCCACCCACCCGCCCAACTGACAGCCAGCCATTAGACATGCACAGATAGTTCTGAGGGTCTGTCTGTGATGTCATAAGGGGCCTGCTGATCAATGGGCAGCTTTCTGATTGGCTGCTGTATTTGATTGACAGATGGAAGCTGGCAGCTGATTGGCTGTCTAGCCTAAAGTGCTTTACACACCTCCCTGATGGTACCACTGGCTAAGACTCCACCTCAGCTCATTGGGTAATGAAAAATTTAGAACAATTGATGGATGAAAGCAGGCAGGCCGGCCATTTTGGGACGCTCATTGGACTTGTTTAATGCAATGCACCTTTGTATTTTCACATGTATTCGCTTCATGCTGTAACCACTGTGCATAAAAATTTGGAAACATGGCATACAGTGTATCATTTGGTGTCTAAGTCATGTTTCCCATATTTTCCCTTCCCAGATACTAGCCCGTTTGAGTGTTTGGGGCACTTTTTATCTAAAATCATCCTACAGGGCCTAACTGCATATGCTAAAGCCTGCCTATTTTGAATGGTGTAGTTGCCCCTGCAACCTCCAAAAATATCAGTATTTACTTCCCCAATAACCTGCCTACTCACCCGGAAATACATACTTATTCACCCTATTTTGTTAATTGGACTCATTTCTCATTTGAATTGCCCATTTTTGGGGGGCCAGAAATGTGCGTCTTTAAAAGTTGATTTCTACGATACCCCACTTTTGCGCGTCGGACCTCAACTTTTCCCGTAATTGCAGAAAAACCGCAATTTTCAGGAGAAACGAGACAGACATCCCCTCCCTCTGCCACCCACCCGCCCAACTGAAAGCCAGCCATTAGACATGCACAGATAGTTCTGAGGGTCTGTCTGTGATGTCATAAAGGGCCTGCTGATCAATGGGCAGCTTTCTGATTGGCTACTGTGTTTGATTGACAGATGGAAGCTGGCAGCTGATTGGCTGTTTAGCCTAAAGTGCTTTACACACCTCCCTGATGGTACCACTGGCTAAGACTCCACCTCAGCTCATTGGGTAATGAAAAATTTAGAACAATTGATGGATGAAAGCAGGCAGGCCGGCCATTTTGGGACGCTCATTGGACTTGTTTAATGCAATGCACCTTTGTATTTTCACATGTATTCGCTTCATGCTGTAACCACTGTGCATAAAAATTTGGAAACATGGCATACAGTGTATCATTTGGTGTCTAAGTCATGTTTCCCATATTTTCCCTTCCCAGATACTAGCCCGTTTGAGTGTTTGGGGGACTTTTTATCTAAAATCATCCTACAGGGCCTAACTGCATATGCTAAAGCCTGCCTATTTTGAATGGTGTAGTTGCCCCTGCAACCTCCAAAAATATCAGTATTTACTTCCCCAATAACCTGCTAACTCACCCCGGAAATACATACTTATTCACCCTATTTTGTTAATTGGACTCATTTCTCATTTGAATTGCCCATTTTTGGGGGGCCAGAAATGTGCGTCTTTAAAAGTTGATTTCTACGATACCCCAGTTTTGCGCGTCGGACCTCAACTTTTCCCGTAATTGCAGAAAAACCGCAATTTTCAGGAGAAACGAGACAGACATCCCCTCCCTCTGCCACCCACCCGCCCAACTGAAAGCCAGCCATTAGACATGCACAGATAGTTCTGAGGGTCTGTCTGTGATGTCATAAAGGGCCTGCTGATCAATGGGCAGCTTTCTGATTGGCTACTGTATTTGATTGACAGATGGAAGCTGGCAGCTGATTGGCTGTTTAGCCTAAAGTGCGTTACACACCTCCCTGATGGTACCACTGGCTAAGACTTCATCTCAGCTCATTGGGTAATGAAAAATTTAGAACAATTGATGGATAAAAGCAGGCAGGCCGGCCATTTTGGGACCCTCATTGGACTTGTTTAATGCAATGCACCTTTGCATTTTCACATGCATTCGCTTCATGCTGTAACCACTGTGCATAAAAATTTGGAAACATGGGATACAGTGTATTATTTGGTGTCTAAGTCATATTTCCCATATTTTCCCTTCCCAGATACAAGCCCGTTTGAGTGTTTGGGGCACTTTTTAGCTAAAATAATCCTACAGGGCCTAACTGCATATGCTAAAGCCTGCCTATTTTGAATGGTGTAGTTGCCCCTGCAACCTCCAAAAATATCAGGATTTACTTCCCCAATAACCTGCTAACTCACCCCTGAAATACATACTTATTCACCCTATTTTGTTAATTGGACTGATTTCTCATTTGAAATGCCCATTTTAGGGGGGCCAGAAATGTGCGTCTTTAAAAGGTGATTTCTACGATACCCCACTTTTGCGCGTCGGACCTCAACTTTTCCCGTAATTGCAGAAAAACCGCAATTTTCAGGAGAAACGAGACAGACAACCCCTCCCTCTGCCACCCACCCGCCCAACTGAAAGCCAGCCATTAGACATGCACAGATAGTTCTGAGGGTCTGTCTGTGATGTCATAAAGGGCCTGCTGATCAATGGGCAGCTTTCTGATTGGCTACTGTATTTGATTGACAGATGGAAGCTGGCAGCTGATTGGCTGTTTAGCCTAAAGTGCTTTACACACCTCCCTGAAGGTACCACTGGCTAAGACTCCACCTCAGCTCATTGGGTAATGAAAAATTTTGAACAATTGATGGATGAAAGCAGGCAGGCTGGCCATTTTGGGACGCTCAGTGGACTTGTTTAATGCAATGCACCTTTGTATATTCACATGCATTCGCTTCATGCTGTAACCACTGTGCATAAAAATTTGGAAACATGGCATACAGTGTATCATTTGGTGTCTAAGTAATGTTTCCCTTATTTTCCCTTCCCAGATACAAGCCCGTTTGAGTGTTTGGGGCACTTTTTAGCTAAAATCATCCTACAGGGCCTAACTGCATATGCTAAAGCCTGCCTATTTTGAAGGGTGTAGTTGCCCCTGCAACCTCCAAAAATATCAGTATTTACTTCCCCAATAACCTGCTAACTCACCCCTGAAATACATACTTATTCACCCTCTTTTGTTAATTGGACTCATTTCTCATTTGAAATGCCCATTTTTTGGGGGAAAGAAATGTGCGTCTTTAAAAGGTGATTTCTACGATACCCCACTTTTGCGCGTCGGACCTCAACTTTTCCCGTAAACGCAGAAAAACCGCAATTTTCAGGAGAAACGAGACAGACATCCCCTCCCTCTGCCACCCACCCGCCCAACTGACAGCCAGCCATTAGACATGCACAGATAGTTCTGAGGGTCTGTCTGTGATGTCATAAGGGGCCTGCTGATCAATGGGCAGCTTTCTGATTGGCTGCTGTATTTGATTGACAGATGGAAGCTGGCAGCTGATTGGCTGTCTAGCCTAAAGTGCTTTACACACCTCCCTGATGGTACCACTGGCTAAGACTCCACCTCAGCTCATTGGGTAATGAAAAATTTAGAACAATTGATGGATGAAAGCAGGCAGGCCGGCCATTTTGGGACGCTCATTGGACTTGTTTAATGCAATGCACCTTTGTATTTTCACATGTATTCGCTTCATGCTGTAACCACTGTGCATAAAAATTTGGAAACATGGCATACAGTGTATCATTTGGTGTCTAATGCTGGGTACACACCAGGACGACTAGGGCACGATTCTGTCAATTTAGATCCAATTCCGACCGGTTGTATGCAGATTGTGTGTATTATCGTGTGTTTTTGCCATTTATTTGATCCGATTCCGATCCAATGCGCGTTCACGCCGCTCGTTTGGTCGCATCTTTGGTCCTACGTGCTGCAGGTAGGATCCGTCAATCCCAGGCCGACCGACCGTCAATCGTATGCAGATCGTGAGTGTTTTTTGCCGCCTCCGTCGTCCGTCCGTCGGTGCGTCCGTCGTTTGATCCAGCCTATTTGAGTGGCATTTCCTAAACACTCCCCCGGCGCCATGTTTTTCCACATAGCAAACAGCGCTGGCGCAGCAGTTGGACTCTCCTTCTTGTCTCATCTCCCAGAACAACAACCTGGTATGTTTGCACTCCCAATGCTCTTCTATGCATGCCCACTGTTGCCACCAATGTATATAGTGTGTATAAAGCACTGGTTTGGCAACCGTGCACCCGACCATGTCACTTTTGTTTTTTTGGGTGGGCCCCATCTGTGTGTGTATACATATAACCAATGTCCACCATTGCAGTATTCCAAGCACTCCTCTCTGCTAGGCCCCATTCACCTGTGTGTGTGTGTGTGTGTGTGTGTGTGTGTGTGTGTTTGTGTATATATAGATATATATACATAAACCATTGTCCACCATTGCAGTATTCCATGCACTCCTCTCTGCTAGGCCCCATTCACCTGTGTGTGTGTGTGTTTGTGTATATATAGATATACATACATAAACCATTGTCCACCATTGCAGTATTCCATGCACTCCTCTCTGCTAGGCCCCATTCACCTGTGTGCGTGTGTTTGTGTATATATAGATATATATACATAAACCATTGTCCACCATTGCAGTATTCCATGCACTCCTCTCTGCTAGGCCCCATTCACCTGTGTGCGTGTGTTTGTGTATATATAGATATATATACATAAACCATTGTCCACCATTGCAGTATTCCATGCACTCCTCTCTGCTAGGCCCCATTCACCTGTGTGCGTGTGTTTGTGTATATATAGATATATATACATAAACCATTGTCCACCATTGCAGTATTCCATGCACTCCTCTCTGCTAGGCCCCATTCACCTGTGTGTGTGTGTGTTTGTGTATATATAGATATATATACATAAACCATTGTCCACCATTGCAGTATTCCATGCACTCCTCTCTGCTAGGCCCCATTCACCTGTGTGTGTGAATAGCAATCTGCACAATAAAATGTATAGTGGTTTTCATAAAAGTTTATTAACATTTTAAATACTTAAAACATAAGAACTAGGTAAACTGGTAACTATAACTATAAAAATTTAAATATGAAACAAAACATGGGTATAACTATAACAACTAAAATGGTTTTATCTTTTTACAGTCCCAATGTCCAACGCAAAGGAACAAGAGTTTCTTGAAGGGTTTATTGAAAAATATCGTGCACACGAATGCCTGTGGCGAACTAAATCCAAGGAGTATTCAAACAAAATGAAAAGAAACCAAGCCTTGGAGGAGTTGGCACGCTACAGTCTTCCATTTCACCCAGAGGCCAATGTTGAATGGGTGAGGAAACGCATCCAGAATATGCGCACGGTGTTCTTAAAGGAACACAAGAAGATGGAGGCTGCAAAGAAGTCTGGTGCTGGAGTCGACGAGATGTATCAAACATCGCTCTGGTACTATGACCGGTTGACATTCACCCTCAGCCAGGAGTCGATGAGGACAGGAGTAGTCCTTATGGTAGAACATGAAAACCAAGAAGTCACGGCGCAGGAGGAGGAGGAGAATTCGCAGTCTGCATCGGTGAGTCTATTTTTTTGGCTATCTAATTGATTCCTCCTGCCAATCCACAGCGCCCTCCCCATTAAAGTAGGCCATGTACTCTTCCCTCACCTGTTTGGCTCGTGCACTCCCTGTGTAGTGTTGTGTTGGGGTTTGCAAGGAGGATATCTGCACTACCTCCTCTGGCAGTTCTTGGTCTTCTTGGAGTGCTGTGCCTGTAGCCCTTTGCTGTGTGGCTTTTCTGCGGAGCAAATTGTGCAGGACACAGCACGCCGTGACAACCCAGTCAATTTTGTCCACCCTCAGGTTAATGGCAGTGTGGAAAATGCGAAACCGGCTTGCCAGGATGCCAAAAGCATTTTCCACAACACGCCGTGCCCTGGATAGCCTGTAGTTAAAGATCCTTTTGTCATGGTTCAACCCCCTTTGCGCATATGGCTTCATGACATGCTCGTGCAGGCCAAAAGCCTCGTCAGCCACAAAAACAAAGTTAAGCCCCTGTTTAGTTTCCTGGACAGACGGCAAGTGAAGGGTGTTCGCTATGAGCCTTTCGTAGAACTTTGTGTCCTTGAAAGTGCCACCATCCGATGCACGGCCATTCCTTCCTACATCCAGGAAGATAAACTCATAGTTCGCATTAACAACAGCCATTAGTACAATGCTAAAATAGCCCTTGTAATTAAAATAGTAGGAACCACTATTGATAGGCTGGGCTATGCGGACATGTTTGCCATCAATGGCTCCACCGCAATTTGGGAAGTTCCATCGCTGTTCAAACTCCTCTGCGATGACTTTCCATTCATTCACGCTGGTAGGGAACTGAAATTAGAAGTAAATAGAATTGATTAGTAAACATGTTCAATTTTTTTACAGCTTGGTGACTACCCACCTGCAACCCCAGACCTATCTGTCCTATCTGAGAATGCATGCACATCGAACGAAGTTCCTACTCCGGCACGCACTCCGCCACCCACCCTGGAACCCACTCCACCACTCCCCCGTGCCAAAAAAATGCGTGGCAAAGGAAAAAAAGGAGAAGCAGCGGCACATGAAGAATTTATGATGCGGGCACATCAAGTCCTGCAAAGAAACCCCGACAAACATGACAACTACTTCACTTATGTGGCAGAGTGTGTTCGCAACATGGCTCCTGACCAGCAACTTACTTTTGAAAAGTTATGCATGGAGTTGGTGTATAATGGCAGTTTAGGGTATCTCAACAGTGGCACTAAAATAGTTGGCATTGGTAGTGCACCAGACACACCACTGTCATTAGAATCACCAGTGCCTACTCCGCCTGCCACCGTAGCAGGCCAGTCGAGCACAATTCCAACACATACCCAGTCAACACCTACACAGCCTTCTCAACCCCCCCAGTACCGTCAATTCTACAGTTCTTTACTGATAGAAGATCCAGAGTGTCCTGTTTTTGAGGATCTGTCTTAAAAAATAGGCTACTTTATCATTTACCATCGACATGGTCTCAGCTGCAGGTATGTGATGGCCACTGCTCACATGGCGTATGGCGCACATCAATGGGGCCGGGACCATTGCATCTGCGCCATGCGCCATGTGGGCCGCAGCCTTTACATATCTGCAGCAGACATCCTCTGCCACACAAGGGCCACAGTGTGTATTTTTGTTTATTTATATGCTGCTACCTGTACCTGCATTACCAGAGGGAGAACAGGATTCTCCTCAATCTGGATAGCAAACTCCATTTATTGCCCTTTTTTCTTTGCCAATAGTATGGGGTACTGTGCGGCAGACATGGTCTCAGCTGCAGGTATGTGATGGCCACTGCTCACATGGCGTATGGCGCACATCAATGGGGCCGGGACCATTGCATCTGCGCCATGCGCCATGTGGGCCGCAGCCTTTACATATCTGCAGCAGACATCCTCTGCCGCACAGTACCTTATCCCTACTGTTGTAAGGGCATGTTCCAGAAGTTACCAGAGTGTGTTTTTTTTGTTTATTTATATGCTGCTACCTGTACCTGCATTACCAGAGGGAGAACAGGATTCTCCTCAATCTGGATAGCAAACTCCATTTATTGCCCTTTTTTCTTTGCCAATAGTATGGGGTACTGTGCGGCAGACATGGTCTCAGCTGCAGGTATGTGATGGCCACTGCTCACATGGCGTATGGCGCACATCAATGGGGCCGGGACCATTGCATCTGCGCCATGCGCCATGTGGGCCGCAGCCTTTACTTATCTGCGGCAGACATCCTCTGCCACACAGTAGCCCGTACTTATTGGGAAAGTTTAAACTGGGTCATACATACTTAAATCTTTATATATAGTGTGTGTTTTTGTACAATATCTTTTATATATGGTATTATAATATATTTGTGTTGACACAATCTATTTACTATTTTACATGTTTTAACCATGAAAGGCCTAAAAAACCTGTTTCTGTCCTAGGCCTAAATTATAAATAAAAATATTTTGTTTGCACAATAAAGTGTACAGTGTATATTTCATCCTTACCTTGCAATAATGGTACTGCAGCACCTTCACAATGGCTTTGCAGGTCTCCGGGATGATGAGGCCCAAAGCTTGCGGGGAGATGAGGGATCCAAACTTTAGGTCAGCAAGAGACCGTCCTGTCGCCAGAAACCTCAGGGTCACCACCAGCCGTTCCTCAGCAGGGATAGCCATGCGATACTTGGTATCCTGCTTCTCGATGTGGGGAGTCACCAGACGCAGCAATTCCTGGAATGTGGCATCATCCATCCTCAAGAAGTTACGAAAATCGTCTGGGTTATTCTCCCTGATGTCCCTGAGCAGTGGCATGTGCGAACGAGTCTGACGCTGAAGTAGCCACTGCTTTGTCCAGCATGATCTTTCTCTCCTGCGCTGGGCTCTCTGACGTCTGAGCTTCAACACTGCATAATAGAGCAGGTACTGTTGCTGGTGACTACCCATCACTGCATTCTCCATAGTGCAGGGTTAAAAGACACTTTGTAATGGCAGGCAAAACAAAGTAATGTGTAAATAGCTATGTCCAGCGTTCAGCAGGTATAAACCAAGCCTCACTAGTAACAAAGCAGAAATACACTGGTTTAAAATGGCTGCTGCTATTCCTATCCCCTCTGCTAGTCCAGCCCCTTCATTTAAATTTCAAAGGCCAATCGGACGACGGTCGCAGGTGTTCTTGCAAAAAAACAAAAACCAGCGATCCGACCGTCTTAACGACCATCGCGGGCGCATCGGGATCGGATCTAGATCGTTCCGCCAAAAAACCACAATTTTTGCTAATCGTTTGCTGGGGACTGCCTGGGAGCTCCCGGGAAGTCCAAGGGAAATCGTTCCATGGTCGTCTATCGGTCGTGAACGACGGTGGTCGTCCTGGTGTGTACCCTACATAAGTCATGTTTCCCATATTTTCCCTTCCCAGATACTAGCCCGTTTGAGTGTTTGGGGCACTTTTTATCTAAAATCATCCTACAGGGCCTAACTGCATATGCTAAAGCCTGCCTATTTTGAATGGTGTAGTTGCCCCTGCAACCTCCAAAAATATCAGTATTTACTTCCCCAATAACCTGCCTACTCACCCCGGAAATACATACTTATTCACCCTATTTTGTTAATTGGACTCATTTCTCATTTGAATTGCCCATTTTTGGGGGGCCAGAAATGTGCGTCTTTAAAAGTTGATTTCTACGATACCCCAGTTTTGCGCGTCGGACCTCAACTTTTCCCGTAATTGCAGAAAAACCGCAATTTTCAGGAGAAACGAGACAGACATCCCCTCCCTCTGCCACCCACCCGCCCAACTGAAAGCCAGCCATTAGACATGCACAGATAGTTCTGAGGGTCTGTCTGTGATGTCATAAAGGGCCTGCTGATCAATGGGCAGCTTTCTGATTGGCTACTGTATTTGATTGACAGATGGAAGCTGGCAGCTGATTGGCTGTTTAGCCTAAAGTGCGTTACACACCTCCCTGATGGTACCACTGGCTAAGACTTCATCTCAGCTCATTGGGTAATGAAAAATTTAGAGCAATTGATGGATAAAAGCAGGCAGGCCGGCCATTTTGGGACCCTCATTGGACTTGTTTAATGCAATGCACCTTTGCATTTTCACATGCATTCGCTTCATGCTGTAACCACTGTGCATAAAAATTTGGAAACATGGGATACAGTGTATTATTTGGTGTCTAAGTCATATTTCCCATATTTTCCCTTCCCAGATACAAGCCCGTTTGAGTGTTTGGGGCACTTTTTAGCTAAAATAATCCTACAGGGCCTAACTGCATATGCTAAAGCCTGCCTATTTTGAATGGTGTAGTTGCCCCTGCAACCTCCAAAAATATCAGGATTTACTTCCCCAATAACCTGCTAACTCACCCCTGAAATACATACTTATTCACCCTATTTTGTTAATTGGACTGATTTCTCATTTGAAATGCCCATTTTAGGGGGGCCAGAAATGTGCGTCTTTAAAAGGTGATTTCTACGATACCCCACTTTTGCGCGTCGGACCTCAACTTTTCCCGTAATTGCAGAAAAACCGCAATTTTCAGGAGAAACGAGACAGACAACCCCTCCCTCTGCCACCCACCCGCCCAACTGAAAGCCAGCCATTAGACATGCACAGATAGTTCTGAGGGTCTGTCTGTGATGTCATAAAGGGCCTGCTGATCAATGGGCAGCTTTCTGATTGGCTACTGTATTTGATTGACAGATGGAAGCTGGCAGCTGATTGGCTGTTTAGCCTAAAGTGCTTTACACACCTCCCTGAAGGTACCACTGGCTAAGACTCCATCTCAGCTCATTGGGTAATGAAAAATTTTGAACAATTGATGGATGAAAGCAGGCAGGCTGGCCATTTTGGGACGCTCAGTGGACTTGTTTAATGCAATGCACCTTTGTATATTCACATGCATTCGCTTCATGCTGTAACCACTGTGCATAAAAATTTGGAAACATGGCATACAGTGTATCATTTGGTGTCTAAGTAATTTCCCTTATTTTCCCTTCCCAGATACAAGCCCGTTTGAGTGTTTGGGGCACTTTTTAGCTAAAATCATCCTACAGGGCCTAACTGCATATGCTAAAGCCTGCCTATTTTGAAGGGTGTAGTTGCCCCTGCAACCTCCAAAAATATCAGTATTTACTTCCCCAATAACCTGCTAACTCACCCCTGAAATACATACTTATTCACCCTCTTTTGTTAATTGGACTCATTTCTCATTTGAAATGCCCATTTTTTGGGGGAAAGAAATGTGCGTCTTTAAAAGGTGATTTCTACGATACCCCACTTTTGCGCGTCGGACCTCAACTTTTCCCGTAAACGCAGAAAAACCGCAATTTTCAGGAGAAACGAGACAGACATCCCCTCCCTCTGCCACCCACCCGCCCAACTGACAGCCAGCCATTAGACATGCACAGATAGTTCTGAGGGTCTGTCTGTGATGTCATAAGGGGCCTGCTGATCAATGGGCAGCTTTCTGATTGGCTGCTGTATTTGATTGACAGATGGAAGCTGGCAGCTGATTGGCTGTCTAGCCTAAAGTGCTTTACACACCTCCCTGATGGTACCACTGGCTAAGACTCCACCTCAGCTCATTGGGTAATGAAAAATTTAGAACAATTGATGGATGAAAGCAGGCAGGCCGGCCATTTTGGGACGCTCATTGGACTTGTTTAATGCAATGCACCTTTGTATTTTCACATGTATTCGCTTCATGCTGTAACCACTGTGCATAAAAATTTGGAAACATGGCATACAGTGTATCATTTGGTGTCTAAGTCATGTTTCCCATATTTTCCCTTCCCAGATACTAGCCCGTTTGAGTGTTTGGGGGACTTTTTATCTAAAATCATCCTACAGGGCCTAACTGCATATGCTAAAGCCTGCCTATTTTGAATGGTGTAGTTGCCCCTGCAACCTCCAAAAATATCAGTATTTACTTCCCCAATAACCTGCTAACTCACCCCGGAAATACATACTTATTCACCCTATTTTGTTAATTGGACTCATTTCTCATTTGAATTGCCCATTTTTGGGGGGCCAGAAATGTGCGTCTTTAAAAGTTGATTTCTACGATACCCCAGTTTTGCGCGTCGGACCTCAACTTTTCCCGTAATTGCAGAAAAACCGCAATTTTCAGGAGAAACGAGACAGACATCCCCTCCCTCTGCCACCCACCCGCCCAACTGAAAGCCAGCCATTAGACATGCACAGATAGTTCTGAGGGTCTGTCTGTGATGTCATAAAGGGCCTGCTGATCAATGGGCAGCTTTCTGATTGGCTACTGTATTTGATTGACAGATGGAAGCTGGCAGCTGATTGGCTGTTTAGCCTAAAGTGCGTTACACACCTCCCTGATGGTACCACTGGCTAAGACTTCATCTCAGCTCATTGGGTAATGAAAAATTTAGAACAATTGATGGATAAAAGCAGGCAGGCCGGCCATTTTGGGACCCTCATTGGACTTGTTTAATGCAATGCACCTTTGCATTTTCACATGCATTCGCTTCATGCTGTAACCACTGTGCATAAAAATTTGGAAACATGGGATACAGTGTATTATTTGGTGTCTAAGTCATATTTCCCATATTTTCCCTTCCCAGATACAAGCCCGTTTGAGTGTTTGGGGCACTTTTTAGCTAAAATAATCCTACAGGGCCTAACTGCATATGCTAAAGCCTGCCTATTTTGAATGGTGTAGTTGCCCCTGCAACCTCCAAAAATATCAGGATTTACTTCCCCAATAACCTGCTAACTCACCCCTGAAATACATACTTATTCACCCTATTTTGTTAATTGGACTGATTTCTCATTTGAAATGCCCATTTTAGGGGGGCCAGAAATGTGCGTCTTTAAAAGGTGATTTCTACGATACCCCACTTTTGCGCGTCGGACCTCAACTTTTCCCGTAATTGCAGAAAAACCGCAATTTTCAGGAGAAACGAGACAGACAACCCCTCCCTCTGCCACCCACCCGCCCAACTGAAAGCCAGTCATTAGACATGCACAGATAGTTCTGAGGGTCTGTCTGTGATGTCATAAAGGGCCTGCTGATCAATGGGCAGCTTTCTGATTGGCTACTGTATTTGATTGACAGATGGAAGCTGGCAGCTGATTGGCTGTTTAGCCTAAAGTGCTTTACACACCTCCCTGAAGGTACCACTGGCTAAGACTCCACCTCAGCTCATTGGGTAATGAAAAATTTTGAACAATTGATGGATGAAAGCAGGCAGGCTGGCCATTTTGGGACGCTCAGTGGACTTGTTTAATGCAATGCACCTTTGTATATTCACATGCATTCGCTTCATGCTGTAACCACTGTGCATAAAAATTTGGAAACATGGCATACAGTGTATCATTTGGTGTCTAAGTAATGTTTCCCTTATTTTCCCTTCCCAGATACAAGCCCGTTTGAGTGTTTGGGGCACTTTTTAGCTAAAATCATCCTACAGGGCCTAACTGCATATACTAAAGCCTGCCTATTTTGAAGGGTGTAGTTGCCCCTGAAACCTCCAAAAATATCAGTATTTACTTCCCCAATAACCTGCTAACTCACCCCTGAAATACATACTTATTCACCCTCTTTTGTTAATTGGACTCATTTCTCATTTGAAATGCCCATTTTTGGGGGGCCAGAAATGTGCGTCTTTAAAATGTGATTTCTACGATACCCCACTTTTGCGTGTCGGACCTCAACTTTTCCCGTAAACGCAGAAAAACCGCAATTTTCAGGAGAAACGAGACAGACATCCCCTCCCTCTGCCACCCACCCGCCCAACTGACAGCCAGCCATTAGACATGCACAGATAGTTCTGAGGGTCTGTCTGTGATGTCATAAGGGGCCTGCTGATCAATGGGCAGCTTTCTGATTGGCTGCTGTATTTGATTGACAGATGGAAGCTGGCAGCTGATTGGCTGTCTAGCCTAAAGTGCTTTACACACCTCCCTGATGGTACCACTGGCTAAGACTCCACCTCAGCTCATTGGGTAATGAAAAATTTAGAACAATTGATGGATGAAAGCAGGCAGGCCGGCCATTTTGGGACGCTCATTGGACTTGTTTAATGCAATGCACCTTTGTATTTTCACATGTATTCGCTTCATGCTGTAACCACTGTGCATAAAAATTTGGAAACATGGCATACAGTGTATCATTTGGTGTCTAAGTCATGTTTCCCATATTTTCCCTTCCCAGATACTAGCCCGTTTGAGTGTTTGGGGCACTTTTTATCTAAAATCATCCTACAGGGCCTAACTGCATATGCTAAAGCCTGCCTATTTTGAATGGTGTAGTTGCCCCTGCAACCTCCAAAAATATCAGTATTTCCTTCCCCAATAACCTGCCTACTCACCCCGGAAATACATACTTATTCACCCTATTTTGTTAATTGGACTCATTTCTCATTTGAATTGCCCATTTTTGGGGGGCCAGAAATGTGCGTCTTTAAAAGTTGATTTCTACGATACCCCAGTTTTGCGCGTCGGACCTCAACTTTTCCCGTAATTGCAGAAAAACCGCAATTTTCAGGAGAAACGAGACAGACATCCCCTCCCTCTGCCACCCACCCGCCCAACTGAAAGCCAGCCATTAGACATGCACAGATAGTTCTGAGGGTCTGTCTGTGATGTCATAAAGGGCCTGCTGATCAATGGGCAGCTTTCTGATTGGCTACTGTATTTGATTGACAGATGGAAGCTGGCAGCTGATTGGCTGTTTAGCCTAAAGTGCGTTACACACCTCCCTGATGGTACCACTGGCTAAGACTTCATCTCAGCTCATTGGGTAATGAAAAATTTAGAACAATTGATGGATAAAAGCAGGCAGGCCGGCCATTTTGGGACCCTCATTGGACTTGTTTAATGCAATGCACCTTTGCATTTTCACATGCATTCGCTTCATGCTGTAACCACTGTGCATAAAAATTTGGAAACATGGGATACAGTGTATTATTTGGTGTCTAAGTCATATTTCCCATATTTTCCCTTCCCAGATACAAGCCCGTTTGAGTGTTTGGGGCACTTTTTAGCTAAAATAATCCTACAGGGCCTAACTGCATATGCTAAAGCCTGCCTATTTTGAATGGTGTAGTTGCCCCTGCAACCTCCAAAAATATCAGGATTTACTTCCCCAATAACCTGCTAACTCACCCCTGAAATACATACTTATTCACCCTGTTTTGTTAATTGGACTGATTTCTCATTTGAAATGCCCATTTTAGGGGGGCCAGAAATGTGCGTCTTTAAAAGGTGATTTCTACGATACCCCACTTTTGCGCGTCGGACCTCAACTTTTCCCGTAATTGCAGAAAAACCGCAATTTTCAGGAGAAACGAGACAGACAACCCCTCCCTCTGCCACCCACCCGCCCAACTGAAAGCCAGCCATTAGACATGCACAGATAGTTCTGAGGGTCTGTCTGTGATGTCATAAAGGGCCTGCTGATCAATGGGCAGCTTTCTGATTGGCTACTGTATTTGATTGACAGATGGAAGCTGGCAGCTGATTGGCTGTTTAGCCTAAAGTGCTTTACACACCTCCCTGAAGGTACCACTGGCTAAGACTCCACCTCAGCTCATTGGGTAATGAAAAATTTTGAACAATTGATGGATGAAAGCAGGCAGGCTGGCCATTTTGGGACGCTCAGTGGACTTGTTTAATGCAATGCACCTTTGTATATTCACATGCATTCGCTTCATGCTGTAACCACTGTGCATAAAAATTTGGAAACATGGCATACAGTGTATCATTTGGTGTCTAAGTAATGTTTCCCTTATTTTCCCTTCCCAGATACAAGCCCGTTTGAGTGTTTGGGGCACTTTTTAGCTAAAATCATCCTACAGGGCCTAACTGCATATGCTAAAGCCTGCCTATTTTGAAGGGTGTAGTTGCCCCTGCAACCTCCAAAAATATCAGTATTTACTTCCCCAATAACCTGCTAACTCACCCCTGAAATACATACTTATTCACCCTCTTTTGTTAATTGGACTCATTTCTCATTTGAAATGCCCATTTTTTGGGGGAAAGAAATGTGCGTCTTTAAAAGGTGATTTCTACGATACCCCACTTTTGCGCGTCGGACCTCAACTTTTCCCGTAAACGCAGAAAAACCGCAATTTTCAGGAGAAACGAGACAGACATCCCCTCCCTCTGCCACCCACCCGCCCAACTGACAGCCAGCCATTAGACATGCACAGATAGTTCTGAGGGTCTGTCTGTGATGTCATAAGGGGCCTGCTGATCAATGGGCAGCTTTCTGATTGGCTGCTGTATTTGATTGACAGATGGAAGCTGGCAGCTGATTGGCTGTCTAGCCTAAAGTGCTTTACACACCTCCCTGATGGTACCACTGGCTAAGACTCCACCTCAGCTCATTGGGTAATGAAAAATTTAGAACAATTGATGGATGAAAGCAGGCAGGCCGGCCATTTTGGGACGTACATTGGACTTGTTTAATGCAATGCACCTTTGTATTTTCACATGTATTCGCTTCATGCTGTAACCACTGTGCATAAAAATTTGGAAACATGGCATACAGTGTATCATTTGGTGTCTAAGTCATGTTTCCCATATTTTCCCTTCCCAGATACTAGCCCGTTTGAGTGTTTGGGGCACTTTTTATCTGAAATCATCCTACAGGGCCTAACTGCATATGCTAAAGCCTGCCTATTTTGAATGGTGTAGTTGCCCCTGCAACCTCCAAAAATATCAGTATTTACTTCCCCAATAACCTGCCTACTCACCCCGGAAATACATACTTATTCACCCTATTTTGTTAATTGGACTCATTTCTCATTTGAATTGCCCATTTTTGGGGGGCCAGAAATGTGCGTCTTTAAAAGTTGATTTCTACGATACCCCAGTTTTGCGCGTCGGACCTCAACTTTTCCCGTAATTGCAGAAAAACCGCAATTTTCAGGAGAAACGAGACAGACATCCCCTCCCTCTGCCACCCACCCGCCCAACTGAAAGCCAGCCATTAGACATGCACAGATAGTTCTGAGGGTCTGTCTGTGATGTCATAAAGGGCCTGCTGATCAATGGGCAGCTTTCTGATTGGCTACTGTGTTTGATTGACAGATGGAAGCTGGCAGCTGATTGGCTGTTTAGCCTAAAGTGCTTTACACACCTCCCTGATGGTACCACTGGCTAAGACTCCACCTCAGCTCATTGGGTAATGAAAAATTTAGAACAATTGATGGATGAAAGCAGGCAGGCCGGCCATTTTGGGACGCTCATTGGACTTGTTTAATGCAATGCACCTTTGTATTTTCACATGTATTCGCTTCATGCTGTAACCACTGTGCATAAAAATTTGGAAACATGGCATACAGTGTATCATTTGGTGTCTAAGTCATGTTTCTCATATTTTCCCTTCCCAGATACTAGCCCGTTTGAGTGTTTGGGGGACTTTTTATCTAAAATCATCCTACAGGGCCTAACTGCATATGCTAAAGCCTGCCTATTTTGAATGGTGTAGTTGCCCCTGCAACCTCCAAAAATATCAGTATTTACTTCCCCAATAACCTGCTAACTCACCCCGGAAATACATACTTATTCACCCTATTTTGTTAATTGGACTCATTTCTCATTTGAATTGCCCATTTTTGGGGGGCCAGAAATGTGCGTCTTTAAAAGTTGATTTCTACGATACCCCAGTTTTGCGCGTCGGACCTCAACTTTTCCCGTAATTGCAGAAAAACCGCAATTTTCAGGAGAAACGAGACAGACATCCCCTCCCTCTGCCACCCACCCGCCCAACTGAAAGCCAGCCATTAGACATGCACAGATAGTTCTGAGGGTCTGTCTGTGATGTCATAAAGGGCCTGCTGATCAATGGGCAGCTTTCTGATTGGCTACTGTATTTGATTGACAGATGGAAGCTGGCAGCTGATTGGCTGTTTAGCCTAAAGTGCGTTACACACCTCCCTGATGGTACCACTGGCTAAGACTTCATCTCAGCTCATTGGGTAATGAAAAATTTAGAACAATTGATGGATAAAAGCAGGCAGGCCGGCCATTTTGGGACCCTCAGTGGACTTGTTTAATGCAATGCACCTTTGTATATTCACATGCATTCGCTTCATGCTGTAACCACTGTGCATAAAAATTTGGAAACATGGCATACAGTGTATCATTTGGTGTCTAAGTAATGTTTCCCTTATTTTCCCTTCCCAGATACAAGCCCGTTTGAGTGTTTGGGGCACTTTTTAGCTAAAATCATCCTACAGGGCCTAACTGCATATGCTAAAGCCTGCCTATTTTGAAGGGTGTAGTTGCCCCTGCAACCTCCAAAAATATCAGTATTTACTTCCCCAATAACCTGCTAACTCACCCCTGAAATACATACTTATTCACCCTCTTTTGTTAATTGGACTCATTTCTCATTTGAAATGCCAATTTTTTGGGGGAAAGAAATGTGCGTCTTTAAAAGGTGATTTCTACGATACCCCACTTTTGCGCGTCGGACCTCAACTTTTCCCGTAAACGCAGAAAAACCGCAATTTTCAGGAGAAACGAGACAGACATCCCCTCCCTCTGCCACCCACCCACCCAACTGACAGCCAGCCATTAGACATGCACAGATAGTTCTGAGGGTCTGTCTGTGATGTCATAAGGGGCCTGCTGATCAATGGGCAGCTTTCTGATTGGCTGCTGTATTTGATTGACAGATGGAAGCTGGCAGCTGATTGGCTGTCTAGCCTAAAGTGCTTTACACACCTCCCTGATGGTACCACTGGCTAAGACTCCACCTCAGCTCATTGGGTAATGAAAAATTTAGAACAATTGATGGATGAAAGCAGGCAGGCCGGCCATTTTGGGACGCTCATTGGACTTGTTTAATGCAATGCACCTTTGTATTTTCACATGTATTCGCTTCATGCTGTAACCACTGTGCATAAAAATTTGGAAACATGGCATACAGTGTATCATTTGGTGTCTAAGTCATGTTTCCCATATTTTCCCTTCCCAGATACTAGCCCGTTTGAGTGTTTGGGGCACTTTTTATCTAAAATCATCCTACAGGGCCTAACTGCATATGCTAAAGCCTGCCTATTTTGAATGGTGTAGTTGCCCCTGCAACCTCCAAAAATATCAGTATTTACTTCCCCAATAACCTGCCTACTCACCCCGGAAATACATACTTATTCACCCTATTTTGTTAATTGGACTCATTTCTCATTTGAATTGCCCATTTTTGGGGGGCCAGAAATGTGCGTCTTTAAAAGTTGATTTCTACGATACCCCAGTTTTGCGCGTCGGACCTCAACTTTTCCCGTAATTGCAGAAAAACCGCAATTTTCAGGAGAAACGAGACAGACATCCCCTCCCTCTGCCACCCACCCGCCCAACTGAAAGCCAGCCATTAGACATGCACAGATAGTTCTGAGGGTCTGTCTGTGATGTCATAAAGGGCCTGCTGATCAATGGGCAGCTTTCTGATTGGCTACTGTGTTTGATTGACAGATGGAAGCTGGCAGCTGATTGGCTGTTTAGCCTAAAGTGCTTTACACACCTCCCTGATGGTACCACTGGCTAAGACTCCACCTCAGCTCATTGGGTAATGAAAAATTTAGAACAATTGATGGATGAAAGCAGGCAGGCCGGCCATTTTGGGACGCTCATTGGACTTGTTTAATGCAATGCACCTTTGTATTTTCACATGTATTCGCTTCATGCTGTAACCACTGTGCATAAAAATTTGGAAACATGGCATACAGTGTATCATTTGGTGTCTAAGTCATGTTTCCCATATTTTCCCTTCCCAGATACTAGCCCGTTTGAGTGTTGGGGGACTTTTTATCTAAAATCATCCTACAGGGCCTAACTGCATATGCTAAAGCCTGCCTATTTTGAATGGTGTAGTTGCCCCTGCAACCTCCAAAAATATCAGTATTTACTTCCCCAATAACCTGCTAACTCACCCCGGAAATACATACTTATTCACCCTATTTTGTTAATTGGACTCATTTCTCATTTGAATTGCCCATTTTTGGGGGGCCAGAAATGTGCGTCTTTAAAAGTTGATTTCTACGATACCCCAGTTTTGCGCGTCGGACCTCAACTTTTCCCGTAATTGCAGAAAAACCGCAATTTTCAGGAGAAACGAGACAGACATCCCCTCCCTCTGCCACCCACCCGCCCAACTGAAAGCCAGCCATTAGACATGCACAGATAGTTCTGAGGGTCTGTCTGTGATGTCATAAAGGGCCTGCTGATCAATGGGCAGCTTTCTGATTGGCTACTGTATTTGATTGACAGATGGAAGCTGGCAGCTGATTGGCTGTTTAGCCTAAAGTGCGTTACACACCTCCCTGATGGTACCACTGGCTAAGACTTCATCTCAGCTCATTGGGTAATGAAAAATTTAGAACAATTGATGGATAAAAGCAGGCAGGCCGGCCATTTTGGGACCCTCATTGGACTTGTTTAATGCAATGCACCTTTGCATTTTCACATGCATTCGCTTCATGCTGTAACCACTGTGCATAAAAATTTGGAAACATGGGATACAGTGTATTATTTGGTGTCTAAGTCATATTTCCCATATTTTCCCTTCCCAGATACAAGCCCGTTTGAGTGTTTGGGGCACTTTTTAGCTAAAATAATCCTACAGGGCCTAACTGCATATGCTAAAGCCTGCCTATTTTGAATGGTGTAGTTGCCCCTGCAACCTCCAAAAATATCAGGATTTACTTCCCCAATAACCTGCTAACTCACCCCTGAAATACATACTTATTCACCCTATTTTGTTAATTGGACTGATTTCTCATTTGAAATGCCCATTTTAGGGGGGCCAGAAATGTGCGTCTTTAAAAGGTGATTTCTACGATACCCCACTTTTGCGCGTCGGACCTCAACTTTTCCCGTAATTGCAGAAAAACCGCAATTTTCAGGAGAAACGAGACAGACAACCCCTCCCTCTGCCACCCACCCGCCCAACTGAAAGCCAGCCATTAGACATGCACAGATAGTTCTGAGGGTCTGTCTGTGATGTCATAAAGGGCCTGCTGATCAATGGGCAGCTTTCTGATTGGCTACTGTATTTGATTGACAGATGGAAGCTGGCAGCTGATTGGCTGTTTAGCCTAAAGTGCTTTACACACCTCCCTGAAGGTACCACTGGCTAAGACTCCACCTCAGCTCATTGGGTAATGAAAAATTTTGAACAATTGATGGATGAAAGCAGGCAGGCTGGCCATTTTGGGACGCTCAGTGGACTTGTTTAATGCAATGCACCTTTGTATATTCACATGCATTCGCTTCATGCTGTAAGCACTGTGCATAAAAATTTGGAAACATGGCATACAGTGTATCATTTGGTGTCTAAGTCATGTTTCCCATATTTTCCCTTCCCAGATACTAGCCCGTTTGAGTGTTTGGGGGACTTTTTATCTAAAATCATCCTACAGGGCCTAACTGCATATGCTAAAGCCTGCCTATTTTGAATGGTGTAGTTGCCCCTGCAACCTCCAAAAATATCAGTATTTACTTCCCCAATAACCTGCTAACTCACCCCGGAAATACATACTTATTCACCCTATTTTGTTAATTGGACTCATTTCTCATTTGAATTGCCCATTTTTGGGGGGCCAGAAATGTGCGTCTTTAAAAGTTGATTTCTACGATACCCCAGTTTTGCGCGTCGGACCTCAACTTTTCCCGTAATTGCAGAAAAACCGCAATTTTCAGGAGAAACGAGACAGACATCCCCTCCCTCTGCCACCCACCCGCCCAACTGAAAGCCAGCCATTAGACATGCACAGATAGTTCTGAGGGTCTGTCTGTGATGTCATAAAGGGCCTGCTGATCAATGGGCAGCTTTCTGATTGGCTACTGTATTTGATTGACAGATGGAAGCTGGCAGCTGATTGGCTGTTTAGCCTAAAGTGCGTTACACACCTCCCTGATAGTACCACTGGCTAAGACTTCATCTCAGCTCATTGGGTAATGAAAAATTTAGAACAATTGATGGATAAAAGCAGGCAGGCCGGCCATTTTGGGACCCTCATTGGACTTGTTTAATGCAATGCACCTTTGCATTTTCACATGCATTCGCTTCATGCTGTAACCACTGTGCATAAAAATTTGGAAACATGGGATACAGTGTATTATTTGGTGTCTAAGTCATATTTCCCATATTTTCCCTTCCCAGATACAAGCCCGTTTGAGTGTTTGGGGCACTTTTTAGCTAAAATAATCCTACAGGGCCTAACTGCATATGCTAAAGCCTGCCTATTTTGAATGGTGTAGTTGCCCCTGCAACCTCCAAAAATATCAGGATTTACTTCCCCAATAACCTGCTAACTCACCCCTGAAATACATACTTATTCACCCTATTTTGTTAATTGGACTGATTTCTCATTTGAAATGCCCATTTTAGGGGGGCCAGAAATGTGCGTCTTTAAAAGGTGATTTCTACGATACCCCACTTTTGCGCGTCGGACCTCAACTTTTCCCGTAATTGCAGAAAAACCGCAATTTTCAGGAGAAACGAGACAGACAACCCCTCCCTCTGCCACCCACCCGCCCAACTGAAAGCCAGCCATTAGACATGCACAGATAGTTCTGAGGGTCTGTCTGTGATGTCATAAAGGGCCTGCTGATCAATGGGCAGCTTTCTGATTGGCTACTGTATTTGATTGACAGATGGAAGCTGGCAGCTGATTGGCTGTTTAGCCTAAAGTGCTTTACACACCTCCCTGAAGGTACCACTGGCTAAGACTCCACCTCAGCTCATTGGGTAATGAAAAATTTTGAACAATTGATGGATGAAAGCAGGCAGGCTGGCCATTTTGGGACGCTCAGTGGACTTGTTTAATGCAATGCACCTTTGTATATTCACATGCATTCGCTTCATGCTGTAACCACTGTGCATAAAAATTTGGAAACATGGCATACAGTGTATCATTTGGTGTCTAAGTAATGTTTCCCTTATTTTCCCTTCCCAGATACAAGCCCGTTTGAGTGTTTGGGGCACTTTTTAGCTAAAATCATCCTACAGGGCCTAACTGCATATGCTAAAGCCTGCCTATTTTGAAGGGTGTAGTTGCCCCTGCAACCTCCAAAAATATCAGTATTTACTTCCCCAATAACCTGCTAACTCACCCCTGAAATACATACTTATTCACCCTCTTTTGTTAATTGGACTCATTTCTCATTTGAAATGCCCATTTTTGGGGGGAAAGAAATGTGCGTCTTTAAAAGGTGATTTCTACGATACCCCACTTTTGCGCGTCGGACCTCAACTTTTCCCGTAAACGCAGAAAAACCGCAATTTTCAGGAGAAACGAGACAGACATCCCCTCCCTCTGCCACCCACCCGCCCAACTGACAGCCAGCCATTAGACATGCACAGATAGTTCTGAGGGTCTGTCTGTGATGTCATAAGGGGCCTGCTGATCAATGGGCAGCTTTCTGATTGGCTGCTGTATTTGATTGACAGATGGAAGCTGGCAGCTGATTGGCTGTCTAGCCTAAAGTGCTTTACACACCTCCCTGATGGTACCACTGGCTAAGACTCCACCTCAGCTCATTGGGTAATGAAAAATTTAGAACAATTGATGGATGAAAGCAGGCAGGCCGGCCATTTTGGGACGCTCATTGGACTTGTTTAATGCAATGCACCTTTGTATTTTCACATGTATTCGCTTCATGCTGTAACCACTGTGCATAAAAATTTGGAAACATGGCATACAGTGTATCATTTGGTGTCTAAGTCATGTTTCCCATATTTTCCCTTCCCAGATACTAGCCCGTTTGAGTGTTTGGGGCACTTTTTATCTAAAATCATCCTACAGGGCCTAACTGCATATGCTAAAGCCTGCCTATTTTGAATGGTGTAGTTGCCCCTGCAACCTCCAAAAATATCAGTATTTACTTCCCCAATAACCTGCCTACTCACCCCGGAAATACATACTTATTCACCCTTTTTTGTTAATTGGACTCATTTCTCATTTGAATTGCCCATTTTTGGGGGGCCAGAAATGTGCGTCTTTAAAAGTTGATTTCTACGATACCCCAGTTTTGCGCGTCGGACCTCAACTTTTCCCGTAATTGCAGAAAAACCGCAATTTTCAGGAGAAACGAGACAGACATCCCCTCCCTCTGCCACCCACCCGCCCAACTGAAAGCCAGCCATTAGACATGCACAGATAGTTCTGAGGGTCTGTCTGTGATGTCATAAAGGGCCTGCTGATCAATGGGCAGCTTTCTGATTGGCTACTGTTTTTGATTGACAGATGGAAGCTGGCAGCTGATTGGCTGTTTAGCCTAAAGTGCTTTACACACCTCCCTGATGGTACCACTGGCTAAGACTCCACCTCAGCTCATTGGGTAATGAAAAATTTAGAACAATTGATGGATGAAAGCAGGCAGGCCGGCCATTTTGGGACGCTCATTGGACTTGTTTAATGCAATGCACCTTTGTATTTTCACATGTATTCGCTTCATGCTGTAACCACTGTGCATAAAAATTTGGAAACATGGCATACAGTGTATCATTTGGTGTCTAAGTCATGTTTCCCATATTTTCCCTTCCCAGATACTAGCCCGTTTGAGTGTTTGGGGGACTTTTTATCTAAAATCATCCTACAGGGCCTAACTGCATATGCTAAAGCCTGCCTATTTTGAATGGTGTAGTTGCCCCTGCAACCTCCAAAAATATCAGTATTTACTTCCCCAATAACCTGCTAACTCACCCCGGAAATACATACTTATTCACCCTATTTTGTTAATTGGACTCATTTCTCATTTGAATTGCCCATTTTTGGGGGGCCAGAAATGTGCGTCTTTAAAAGTTGATTTCTACGATACCCCAGTTTTGCGCGTCGGACCTCAACTTTTCCCGTAATTGCAGAAAAACCGCAATTTTCAGGAGAAACGAGACAGACGTCCCCTCCCTCTGCCACCCACCCGCCCAACTGAAAGCCAGCCATTAGACATGCACAGATAGTTCTGAGGGTCTGTCTGTGATGTCATAAAGGGCCTGCTGATCAATGGGCAGCTTTCTGATTGGCTACTGTATTTGATTGACAGATGGAAGCTGGCAGCTGATTGGCTGTTTAGCCTAAAGTGCGTTACACACCTCCCTGATGGTACCACTGGCTAAGACTTCATCTCAGCTCATTGGGTAATGAAAAATTTAGAACAATTGATGGATAAAAGCAGGCAGGCCGGCCATTTTGGGACCCTCATTGGACTTGTTTAATGCAATGCACCTTTGCATTTTCACATGCATTCGCTTCATGCTGTAACCACTGTGCATAAAAATTTGGAAACATGGGATACAGTGTATTATTTGGTGTCTAAGTCATATTTCCCATATTTTCCCTTCCCAGATACAAGCCCGTTTGAGTGTTTGGGGCACTTTTTAGCTAAAATAATCCTACAGGGCCTAACTGCATATGCTAAAGCCTGCCTATTTTGAATGGTGTAGTTGCCCCTGCAACCTCCAAAAATATCAGGATTTACTTCCCCAATAACCTGCTAACTCACCCCTGAAATACATACTTATTCACCCTATTTTGTTAATTGGACTGATTTCTCATTTGAAATGCCCATTTTAGGGGGGCCAGAAATGTGCGTCTTTAAAAGGTGATTTCTACGATACCCCACTTTTGCGCGTCGGACCTCAACTTTTCCCGTAATTGCAGAAAAACCGCAATTTTCAGGAGAAACGAGACAGACAACCCCTCCCTCTGCCACCCACCCGCCCAACTGAAAGCCAGCCATTAGACATGCACAGATAGTTCTGAGGGTCTGTCTGTGATGTCATAAAGGGCCTGCTGATCAATGGGCAGCTTTCTGATTGGCTACTGTATTTGATTGACAGATGGAAGCTGGCAGCTGATTGGCTGTTTAGCCTAAAGTGCTTTACACACCTCCCTGAAGGTACCACTGGCTAAGACTCCACCTCAGCTCATTGGGTAATGAAAAATTTTGAACAATTGATGGATGAAAGCAGGCAGGCTGGCCATTTTGGGACGCTCAGTGGACTTGTTTAATGCAATGCACCTTTGTATATTCACATGCATTCGCTTCATGCTGTAACCACTGTGCATAAAAATTTGGAAACATGGCATACAGTGTATCATTTGGTGTCTAAGTAATGTTTCCCTTATTTTCCCTTCCCAGATACAAGCCCGTTTGAGTGTTTGGGGCACTTTTTAGCTAAAATCATCCTACAGGGCCTAACTGCATATGCTAAAGCCTGCCTATTTTGAAGGGTGTAGTTGCCCCTGCAACCTCCAAAAATATCAGTATTTACTTCCCCAATAACCTGCTAACTCACCCCTGAAATACATACTTATTCACCCTCTTTTGTTAATTGGACTCATTTCTCATTTGAAATGCCCATTTTTTGGGGGAAAGAAATGTGCGTCTTTAAAAGGTGATTTCTACGATACCCCACTTTTGCGCGTCGGACCTCAACTTTTCCCGTAAACGCAGAAAAACCGCAATTTTCAGGAGAAACGAGACAGACATCCCCTCCCTCTGCCACCCACCCGCCCAACTGACAGCCAGCCATTAGACATGCACAGATAGTTCTGAGGGTCTGTCTGTGATGTCATAAGGGGCCTGCTGATCAATGGGCAGCTTTCTGATTGGCTGCTGTATTTGATTGACAGATGGAAGCTGGCAGCTGATTGGCTGTCTAGCCTAAAGTGCTTTACACACCTCCCTGATGGTACCACTGGCTAAGACTCCACCTCAGCTCATTGGGTAATGAAAAATTTAGAACAATTGATGGATGAAAGCAGGCAGGCCGGCCATTTTGGGACGCTCATTGGACTTGTTTAATGCAATGCACCTTTGTATTTTCACATGTATTCGCTTCATGCTGTAACCACTGTGCATAAAAATTTGGAAACATGGCATACAGTGTATCATTTGGTGTCTAAGTCATGTTTCCCATATTTTCCCTTCCCAGATACTAGCCCGTTTGAGTGTTTGGGGCACTTTTTATCTAAAATCATCCTACAGGGCCTAACTGCATATGCTAAAGCCTGCCTATTTTGAATGGTGTAGTTGCCCCTGCAACCTCCAAAAATATCAGTATTTACTTCCCCAATAACCTGCCTACTCACCCCGGAAATACATACTTATTCACCCTATTTTGTTAATTGGACTCATTTCTCATTTGAATTGCCCATTTTTGGGGGGCCAGAAATGTGCGTCTTTAAAAGTTGATTTCTACGATACCCCAGTTTTGCGCGTCGGACCTCAACTTTTCCCGTAATTGCAGAAAAACCGCAATTTTCAGGAGAAACGAGACAGACATCCCCTCCCTCTGCCACCCACCCGCCCAACTGAAAGCCAGCCATTAGACATGCACAGATAGTTCTGAGGGTCTGTCTGTGATGTCATAAAGGGCCTGCTGATCAATGGGCAGCTTTCTGATTGGCTACTGTGTTTGATTGACAGATGGAAGCTGGCAGCTGATTGGCTGTTTAGCCTAAAGTGCTTTACACACCTCCCTGATGGTACCACTGGCTAAGACTCCACCTCAGCTCATTGGGTAATGAAAAATTTAGAACAATTGATGGATGAAAGCAGGCAGGCCGGCCATTTTGGGACGCTCATTGGACTTGTTTAATGCAATGCACCTTTGTATTTTCACATGTATTCGCTTCATGCTGTAACCACTGTGCATAAAAATTTGGAAACATGGCATACAGTGTATCATTTGGTGTCTAAGTCATGTTTCCCATATTTTCCCTTCCCAGATACTAGCCCGTTTGAGTGTTTGGGGCACTTTTTATCTAAAATCATCCTACAGGGCCTAACTGCATATGCTAAAGCCTGCCTATTTTGAATGGTGTAGTTGCCCCTGCAACCTCCAAAAATATCAGGATTTACTTCCCCAATAACCTGCTAACTCACCCCTGAAATACATACTTATTCACCCTATTTTGTTAATTGGACTCATTTCTCATTTGAAATGCCCATTTTTGGGGGGAAAGGAATGTTCGTCTTTAAAAGGTGATTTCTACGATACCCCACTTTTGCGCGTCGGACCTCAACTTTTCCCGTAAACGCAGAAAAACCGCAATTTTCAGGAGAAACGAGACAGACATCCCCTCCCTCTGCCACCCACCCGCCCAACTGAAAGCCAGCCATTAGACATGCACAGATAGTTCTGAGGGTCTGTCTGTGATGTCATAAAGGGCCTGCTGATCAATGGGCAGCTTTCTGATTGGCTGCTGTATTTGATTGACAGATGGAAGCTGGCAGCTGATTGGCTGTTTAGCCTAAAGTGCTTTACACACCTCCCTGATGGTACCATTGGCTAAGACTCCACCTCAGCTCATTGGGTAATGAAAAATTTAGAACAATTGATGGATGAAAGCAGGCAGGCCGGCCATTTTGGGACGCTCATTGGACTTGTTTAATGCAATGCACCTTTGTATTTTCACATGCATTCGCTTCATGCTGTAACCACTGTGCATAAAAATTTAGAAACATGGCATACAGTGTATTATTTGGTGTCTAAGTCATATTTCCCATATTTTCCCTTCACAGATACAAGCCCGTTTGAGTGTTTGGGGCACTTTTTAGCTAAAATCATCCTACAGGGCCTAACTGCATATGCTAAAGCCTGCCTATTTTGAATGGTGTAGTTGCCCCTGCAACCTCCAAAAATATCAGTATTTACTTCCCCAATAACCTGCTAACTCACCCCTGAAATACATACTTATTCACACTATTTTGTTAATTGGACTCATTTCTCATTTGAATTGCCCATTTTTTGGGGGCCAGAAATGTGCGTCTTTAAAAGGTGATTTCTACGATACCCCACTTTTGCGCGTCGGACCTCAACTTTTCCCGTAAACGCAGAAAAACCGCAATTTTCAGGAGAAACGAGACAGACATCCCCTCCCTCTGCCACCCACCCGCCCAACTGAAAGCCAGCCATTAGACATGCACAGATAGTTCTGAGGGTCTGTCTGTGATGTCATAAAGGGCCTGCTGATCAATGGGCAGCTTTCTGATTGGCTGCTGTATTTGATTGACAGATGGAAGCTGGCAGCTGATTGGCTGTCTAGCCTAAAGTGCTTTACACACCTCCCTGATGGTACCACTGGCTAAGATTCCACCTCAGCTCATTGGGTAATGAAAAATATAGAACAATTGATGGATGAAAGCAGGCAGGCCGGCCATTTTGGGACGCTCATTGGACTTGTTTAATGCAATGCACCTTTGTATTTTCACATGCATTCGCTTCATGCTGTAACCACTGTGCATAAAAATTTGGAAACATGGCATACAGTGTATCATTTGGTGTCTAAGTCATGTTTCCCATATTTTCCCTTCCCAGATACAAGCCCGTTTGAGTGTTTGGGGCACTTTTTAGCTAAAATCATCCTAAAGGGCCTAACTGCATATGCTAAAGCCTTCCTTTTTTTGAATGGTGTAGTTGCCCCTGCAACCTCCAAAAATATCAGGACTTACTTCCCCAATAACCTGCTAACTCACCCCTAAAATACATACTTATTCACGCTATTTTGTTCATTGGACTTATTTCTCATTTGAAATGCCCATTTTTGGGGGGCCATAAATGTGCGTCTTTAAAAGGTGATTTCTACGATACCCCACTTTTGCGCGTCGGACCTCAACTTTTCCCGTAAACGCAGAAAAACCGCAATTTTCAGGAGAAACGAGACAGACATCCCCTCCCTCTGCCACCCACCCGCCCAACTGACAGCCAGCCATTAGACATGCACAGATAGTTCTGAGGGTCTGTCTGTGATGTCATAAAGGGCCTGCTGATCAATGGGCAGCTTTCTGATTGGCTGCTGTATTTGATTGACAGATGGAAGCTGGCAGCTGATTGGCTGTCTAGCCTAAAGTGCTTTACACACCTCCCTGATGGTACCACTGGCTAAGACTCCACCTCAGCTCATTGGGTAATGAAAAATTTAGAACAATTGATGGATGAAAGCAGGCAGGCCGGCCATTTTGGGACGCTCATTGGACTTGTTTAATGCAATGCACCTTTGTATATTCACATGCATTCGCTTCATGCTGTAACCACTGTGCATAAAAATTTGGAAACATGGCATACAGTGTATCATTTGGTGTCTAAGTCATGTTTCCCATATTTTCCCTTCCCAGATACAAGCCCGTTTGAGTGTTTGGGGCACTTTTTAGCTAAAATCATCCTACGGGGCCTAACTGCATATGCTAAAGCCTGCCTATTTTGAATGGTGTAGTGGACCCTGCAACCTCCAAAAATATCAGGACTTACTTCCCCAATAACCTGCTAACTCACCCCTGAAATACATACTTATTCACCCTATTTTGTTCATTGGACTCATTTCTCATTTGAAATGCCCATTTTTGGGGGGCCAGAAATGTGCGTCTTTAAAAGGTGATTTCTACGATACCCCACTTTTGCGCGTCGGACCTCAACTTTTCCCGTAAACGCAGAAAAAACGCAATTTTCAGGAGAAACGAGACAGACATCCCCTCCCTCTGCCACCCACCCGCCCAACTGACAGCCAGCCGTTAGACATGCACAGATAGTTCTGAGGGTCTGTCTGTGATGTCATAAAGGGCCTGCTGATCAATGGGCAGCTTTCTGATTGGCTGCTGTATTTGATTGACAGATGGAAGCTGGCAGCTGATTGGCTGTCTAGCCTAAAGTGCTTTACACACCTCCCTGATGGTACCACTGGCTAAGATTCCACCTCAGCTCATTGGGTAATGAAAAATATAGAACAATTGATGGATGAAAGCAGGCAGGCCGGCCATTTTGGGACGCTCATTGGACTTGTTTAATGCAATGCACCTTTGTATTTTCACATGCATTCGCTTCATGCTGTAACCACTGTGCATAAAAATTTGGAAACATGGCATACAGTGAATCATTTGGTGTCTAAGTCATGTTTCCCATATTTTCCCTTCCCAGATACAAGCCCGTTTGAGTGTTTGGGGCACTTTTTAGCTAAAATCATCCTACGGGGCCTAACTGCATATGCTAAAGCCTTCCTTTTTTTGAATGGTGTAGTTGCCCCTGCAACCTCCAAAAATATCAGGACTTACTTCCCCAATAACCTGCTAACTCACCCCTAAAATACATACTTATTCACTCTATTTTGTTCATTGGACTTATTTCTCATTTGAAATGCCCATTTTTGGGGGTCCATAAATGTACGTCTTTAAAAGGTGATTTCTACGATACCCCACTTTTGCGCGTCGGACCTCAACTTTTCCCGTAAACGCAGAAAAACCGCAATTTTCAGGAGAAACGAGACAGACATCCCCTCCCTCTGCCACCCACCCGCCCAACTGAAAGCCAGCCATTAGACATGCACAGATAGTTCTGAGGGTCTGTCTGTGATGTCATAAAGGGCCTGCTGATCAATGGGCAGCTTTCTGATTGGCTGCTGTATTTGATTGACAGATGGAAGCTGGCAGCTGATTGGCTGTCTAGCCTAAACTGCTTTACACACCTCCCTGATGGTACCACTGGCTAAGACTCCACCTCAGCTCATTGGGTAATGAAAAATTTAGAACAATTGATGGATGAAAGCAGGCAGGCCGGCCATTTTGGGACGCTCATTGGACTTGTTTAATGCAATGCACCTTTGTATTTTCACATGTATTCGCTTCATGCTGTAACCACTGTGCATAAAAATTTGGAAACATGGCATACAGTGTATCATTTGGTGTCTAAGTCATGTTTCCCATATTTTCTCTTCCCAGATACTAGCCCGTTTGAGTGTTTGGGGCACTTTTTATCTAAAATCATCCTACAGGGCCTAACTGCATATGCTAAAGCCTGCCTATTTTGAATGGTGTAGTTGCCCCTGCAACCTCCAAAAATATCAGTATTTACTTCCCCAATAACCTGCTAACTCACCCCTGAAATACATACTTATTCACCCTATTTTGTTAATTGGACTCATTTCTCATTTGAATTGCCCATTTTTGGGGGGCCAGAAATGTGCGTCTTTAAAAGTTGATTTCTACGATACCCCAGTTTTGCGCGTCGGACCTCAACTTTTCCCGTAATTGCAGAAAAACCGCAATTTTCAGGAGAAACGAGACAGACATCCCCTCCCTCTGCCACCCACCCGCCCAACTGAAAGCCAGCCATTAGACATGCACAGATAGTTCTGAGGGTCTGTCTGTGATGTCATAAAGGGCCTGCTGATCAATGGGCAGCTTTCTGATTGGCTACTGTATTTGATTGACAGATGGAAGCTGGCAGCTGATTGGCTGTTTAGCCTAAAGTGCGTTACACACCTCCCTGATGGTACCACTGGCTAAGACTCCACCTCAGCTCATTGGGTAATGAAAAATTTAGAACAATTGATGGATGAAAGCAGGCAGGCCGGCCATTTTGGGACGCTCATTGGACTTGTTTAATGCAATGCACCTTTGCATTTTCACATGCATTCGCTTCATGCTGTAACCACTGTGCATAAAAACTTGGAAACATGGCATACAGTGTATTATTTGGTGTCTAAGTCATATTTCCCATATTTTCCCTTCCCAGATACAAGCCCGTTTGAGTGTTTGGGGCACTTTTTAGCTAAAATCATCCTACAGGGCCTAACTGCAAACGCTAAAGCCTGACTATTTTGAATGGTGTAGTGGCCCCTGCAACCTCCAAAAATATCAGGACTTACTTCCCCAATAACCTGCTAACTCACCCCTGAAATACATACTTATTCACCCAATTTTGTTCATTGGACTCATTTCTCATTATAAATGCCCATTTTTGGGGGGCCAGAAATGTGCGTCTTTAAAAGTTGATTTCTACGATACCCCAGTTTTGCGCGTCGGACCTCAACTTTTCCCGTAATTGCAGAAAAACCGCAATTTTCAGGAGAAACGAGACAGACATCCCCTCCCTCTGCCACCCACCCGCCCAACTGAAAGCCAGCCATTAGACATGCACAGATAGTTCTGAGGGTCTGTCTGTGATGTCATAAAGGGCCTGCTGATCAATGGGCAGCTTTCTGATTGGCTACTGTATTTGATTGACAGATGGAAGCTGGCAGCTGATTGGCTGTTTAGCCTAAAGTGCTTTACACACCTCCCTGATGGTACCATTGGCTAAGACTCCACCTCAGCTCATTGGGTAATGAAAAATTTAGAACAATTGATGGATGAAAGCAGGCAGGCCGGCCATTTTGGGACGCTCATTGGACTTGTTTAATGCAATGCACCTTTGTATTTTCACATGCATTCGCTTCATGCTGTAACCACTGTGCATAAAAATTTAGAAACATGGCATACAGTGTATTATTTGGTGTCTAAGTCATATTTCCCATATTTTCCCTTCCCAGATACAAGCCCGTTTGAGTGTTTGGGGCACTTTTTAGCTAAAATCATCCTACAGGGCCTAACTGCATATGCTAAAGCCTGCCTATTTTGAATGGTGTAGTTGCCCCTGCAACCTCCAAAAATATCAGTATTTACTTCCCCAATAACCTGCTAACTCACCCCTGAAATACATACTTATTCACACTATTTTGTTAATTGGACTCATTTCTCATTTGAATTGCCCATTTTTTGGGGGCCAGAAATGTGCGTCTTTAAAAGGTGATTTCTACGATACCCCACTTTTGCGCGTCGGACCTCAACTTTTCCCGTAAACGCAGAAAAACCGCAATTTTCAGGAGAAACGAGACAGACATCCCATCCCTCTGCCACCCACCCGCCCAACTGAAAGCCAGCCATTAGACATGCACAGATAGTTCTGAGTGTCTGTCTGTGATGTCATAAAGGGCCTGCTGATCAATGGGCAGCTTTCTGATTGGCTGCTGTATTTGATTGACAGATGGAAGCTGGCAGCTGATTGGCTGTCTAGCCTAAAGTGCTTTACACACCTCCCTGATGGTACCACTGGCTAAGATTCCACCTCAGCTCATTGGGTAATGAAAAATATAGAACAATTGATGGATGAAAGCAGGCAGGCCGGCCATTTTGGGACGCTCATTGGACTTGTTTAATGCAATGCACCTTTGTATTTTCACATGCATTCGCTTCATGCTGTAACCACTGTGCATAAAAATTTGGAAACATGGCATACAGTGTATCATTTGGTGTCTAAGTCATGTTTCCCATATTTTCCCTTCCCAGATACAAGCCCGTTTGAGTGTTTGGGGCACTTTTTAGCTAAAATCATCCTAAGGGGCCTAACTGCATATGCTAAAGCCTTCCTTTTTTTGAATGGTGTAGTTGCCCCTGCAACCTCCAAAAATATCAGGACTTACTTCCCCAATAACCTGCTAACTCACCCCTAAAATACATACTTATTCACGCTATTTTGTTCATTGGACTTATTTTTCATTTGAAATGCCCATTTTTGGGGGGCCATAAATGTGCGTCTTTAAAAGGTGATTTCTACGATACCCCACTTTTGCGCGTCGGACCTCAACTTTTCCCGTAAACGCAGAAAAACCGCAATTTTCAGGAGAAACGAGACAGACATCCCCTCCCTCTGCCACCCACCCGCCCAACTGACAGCCAGCCATTAGACATGCACAGATAGTTCTGAGGGTCTGTCTGTGATGTCATAAAGGGCCTGCTGATCAATGGGCAGCTTTCTGATTGGCTGCTGTATTTGATTGACAGATGGAAGCTGGCAGCTGATTGGCTGTCTAGCCTAAACTGCTTTACACACCTCCCTGATGGTACCACTGGCTAAGACTCCACCTCAGCTCATTGGGTAATGAAAAATTTAGAACAATTGATGGATGAAAGCAGGCAGGCCGGCCATTTTGGGACGCTCAGTGGACTTGTTTAATGCAATGCACCTTTGTATATTCACATGCATTCGCTTCATGCTGTAACCACTGTGCATAAAAATTTGGAAACATGGCATACAGTGTATCATTTGGTGTCTAAGTCATGTTTCCCATATTTTCCCTTCCCAGATACAAGCCCGTTTGAGTGTTTGGGGCACTTTTTAGCTAAAATCATCCTACGGGGCCTAACTGCATATGCTAAAGCCTGCCTATTTTGAATGGTGTAGTGGCCCCTGCAACCTCCAAAAATATCAGGACTTACTTCCCCAATAACCTGCTAACTCACCCCTGAAATACATACTTATTCACCCTATTTTGTTCATTGGACTCATTTCTCATTTGAAATGCCCATTTTTGGGGCGCCAGAAATGTGCGTCTTTAAAAGGTGATTTCTACGATACCCCACTTTTGCGCGTCGGACCTCAACTTTTCCCGTAAACGCAGAAAAACCGCAATTTTCAGGAGAAACGAGACAGACATCCCCTCCCTCTGCCACCCACCCGCCCAACTGACAGCCAGCCGTTAGACATGCACAGATAGTTCTGAGGGTCTGTCTGTGATGTCATAAAGGGCCTGCTGATCAATGGGCAGCTTTCTGATTGGCTGCTGTATTTGATTGACAGATGGAAGCTGGCAGCTGATTGGCTGTCTAGCCTAAAGTGCTTTACACACCTCCCTGATGGTACCACTGGCTAAGATTCCACCTCAGCTCATTGGGTAATGAAAAATATAGAACAATTGATGGATGAAAGCAGGCAGGCCGGCCATTTTGGGACGCTCATTGGACTTGTTTAATGCAATGCACCTTTGTATTTTCACATGCATTCGCTTCATGCTGTAACCACTGTGCATAAAAATTTGGAAACATGGCATACAGTGAATCATTTGGTGTCTAAGTCATGTTTCCCATATTTTCCCTTCCCAGATACAAGCCCGTTTGAGTGTTTGGGGCACTTTTTAGCTAAAATCATCCTACGGGGCCTAACTGCATATGCTAAAGCCTTCCTTTTTTTGAATGGTGTAGTTGCCCCTGCAACCTCCAAAAATATCAGGACTTACTTCCCCAATAACCTGCTAACTTACCCCTAAAATACATACTTATTCACTCTATTTTGTTCATTGGACTTATTTCTCATTTGAAATGCCCATTTTTGGGGGGCAATAAATGTGCGTCTTTAAAAGGTGATTTCTACGATACCCCACTTTTGCGCGTCGGACCTCAACTTTTCCCGTAAACGCAGAAAAACCGCAATTTTCAGGAGAAACGAGACAGACATCCCCTCCCTCTGCCACCCACCCGCCCAACTGAAAGCCAGCCATTAGACATGCACAGATAGTTCTGAGGGTCTGTCTGTGATGTCATAAAGGGCCTGCTGATCAATGGGCAGCTTTCTGATTGGCTGCTGTATTTGATTGACAGATGGAAGCTGGCAGCTGATTGGCTGTCTAGCCTAAACTGCTTTACACACCTCCCTGATGGTACCACTGGCTAAGACTCCACCTCAGCTCATTAGGTAATGAAAAATTTAGAACAATTGATGGATGTAAGCAGGCAGGCCGGCCATTTTGGGACGCTCATTGGACTTGTTTAAAGCAATGCACCTTTGTATTTTCACATGCATTCGCTTCATGCTGTAACCACTGTGCATAAAAATTTGGAAACATGGCATACAGTGTATCATTTGGTGTCTAAGTCATGTTTCCCATGTTTTTCCTTCCCAGATACTAGCCCGTTTCAGTGTTTGGGGCACTTTTTAGCTAAAATCATCCTACGGGGCCTAACTGCATATGCTAAAGCCTGCCTATTTTGAATGGTCTAGTGGCCCCTGCAACCTCCAAAAATATCAGGACTTACTTCCCCAATAACCTGCTAACTCACCCCTGAAATACATACTTATTCACCCTATTTTGTTAATTGGACTCATTTCTCATTTGAATTGCCCATTTTTTGGGGGCCAGAAATGTGCGTCTATAAAAGGTGATTTCTACGATACCCCACTTTTGCGCGTCGGACCTCAACTTTTCCCGTAAACGCAGAAAAACCGCAATTTTCAGGAGAAACGAGACAGACATCCCCTCCCTCTGCCACCCACCCGCCCAACTGAAAGCCAGCCATTAGACATCCACAGATAGTTCTGAGGGTCTGTCTGTGATGTCATAAAGGGCCTGCTGATCAATGGGCAGCTTTCTGATTGGCTGCTGTATTTGATTGACAGATGGAAGCTGGCAGCTGATTGGCTGTTTAGCCTAAAGTGCTTTACACACCTCCCTGATGGTACCATTGGCTAAGACTCCACCTCAGCTCATTGGGTAATGAAAAATTTAGAACAATTGATGGATGAAAGCAGGCAGGCCGGCCATTTTGGGACGCTCATTGGACTTGTTTAATGCAATGCACCTTTGTATTTTCACATGCATTCGCTTCATGCTGTAACCACTGTGCATAAAAATTTAGAAACATGGCATACAGTGTATTATTTGGTGTCTAAGTCATATTTCCCATATTTTCCCTTCCCAGATACAAGCCCGTTTGAGTGTTTGGGGCACTTTTTAGCTAAAATCATCCTACAGGGCCTAACTGCATATGCTAAAGCCTGCCTATTTTGAATGGTGTAGTTGCCCCTGCAACCTCCAAAAATATCAGTATTTACTTCCCCAATAACCTGCTAACTCACCCCTGAAATACATACTTATTCACACTATTTTGTTAATTGGACTCATTTCTCATTTGAATTGCCCATTTTTTGGGGGCCAGAAATGTGCGTCTTTAAAAGGTGATTTCTACGATACCCCACTTTTGCGCGTCGGACCTCAACTTTTCCAGTAAACGCAGAAAAACCGCAATTTTCAGGAGAAACGAGACAGACATCCCCTCCCTCTGCTACCCACCCGCCCAACTGACAGCCAGCCATTAGACATGCACAGATAGTTCTGAGGGTCTGTCTGTGATGTCATAAAGGGCCTGCTGATCAATGGGCAGCTTTCTGATTGGCTGCTGTATTTGATTGACAGATGGAAGCTGGCAGCTGATTGGCTGTCTAGCCTAAAGTGCTTTACACACCTCCCTGATGGTACCACTGGCTAAGACTCCACCTCAGCTCATTGGGTAATGAAAAATTTAGAACAATTGATGGATGAAAGCAGGCAGGCCGGCCATTTTGGGACGCTCAGTGGACTTGTTTAATGCAATGCACCTTTGTATATTCACATGCATTCGCTTCATGCTGTAACCACTGTGCATAAAAATTTGGAAACATGGCATACAGTGTATCATTTGGTGTCTAAGTCATGTTTCCCATATTTTCCCTTCCCAGATACAAGCCCGTTTGAGTGTTTGGGGCACTTTTTAGCTAAAATCATCCTACGGGGCCTAACTGCATATGCTAAAGCCTGCCTATTTTGAATGGTGTAGTGGCCCCTGCAACCTCCAAAAATATCAGGACTTACTTCCCCAATAACCTGCTAACTCACCCCTGAAATACATACTTATTCACCCTATTTTGTTCATTGGACTCATTTCTCATTTGAAATGCCCATTTTTGGGGGGCCAGAAATGTGCGTCTTTAAAAGGTGATTTCTACGATACCCCACTTTTGCGCGTCGGACCTCAACTTTTCCCGTAAACGCAGAAAAACCGCAATTTTCAGGAGAAACGAGACAGACATCCCCTCCCTCTGCCACCCACCCGCCCAACTGACAGCCAGCCGTTAGACATGCACAGATAGTTCTGAGGGTCTGTCTGTGATGTCATAAAGGGCCTGCTGATCAATGGGCAGCTTTCTGATTGGCTGCTGTATTTGATTGACAGATGGAAGCTGGCAGCTGATTGGCTGTCTAGCCTAAAGTGCTTTACACACCTCCCTGATGGTACCACTGGCTAAGATTCCACCTCAGCTCATTGGGTAATGAAAAATATAGAACAATTGATGGATGAAAGCAGGCAGGCCGGCCATTTTGGGACGCTCATTGGACTTGTTTAATGCAATGCACCTTTGTATTTTCACATGCATTCGCTTCATGCTGTAACCACTGTGCATAAAAATTTGGAAACATGGCATACAGTGAATCATTTGGTGTCTAAGTCATGTTTCCCATATTTTCCCTTCCCAGATACAAGCCCGTTTGAGTGTTTGGGGCACTTTTTAGCTAAAATCATCCTACGGGGCCTAACTGCATATGCTAAAGCCTTCCTTTTTTTGAATGGTGTAGTTGCCCCTGCAACCTCCAAAAATATCAGGACTTACTTCCCCAATAACCTGCTAACTTACCCCTAAAATACATACTTATTCACTCTATTTTGTTCATTGGACTTATTTCTCATTTGAAATGCCCATTTTTGGGGGGCAATAAATGTGCGTCTTTAAAAGGTGATTTCTACGATACCCCACTTTTGCGCGTCGGACCTCAACTTTTCCCGTAAACGCAGAAAAACCGCAATTTTCAGGAGAAACGAGACAGACATCCCCTCCCTCTGCCACCCACCCGCCCAACTGAAAGCCAGCCATTAGACATGCACAGATAGTTCTGAGGGTCTGTCTGTGATGTCATAAAGGGCCTGCTGATCAATGGGCAGCTTTCTGATTGGCTGCTGTATTTGATTGACAGATGGAAGCTGGCAGCTGATTGGCTGTCTAGCCTAAACTGCTTTACACACCTCCCTGATGGTACCACTGGCTAAGACTCCACCTCAGCTCATTAGGTAATGAAAAATTTAGAACAATTGATGGATGTAAGCAGGCAGGCCGGCCATTTTGGGACGCTCATTGGACTTGTTTAAAGCAATGCACCTTTGTATTTTCACATGCATTCGCTTCATGCTGTAACCACTGTGCATAAAAATTTGGAAACATGGCATACAGTGTATCATTTGGTGTCTAAGTCATGTTTCCCATGTTTTTCCTTCCCAGATACTAGCCCGTTTCAGTGTTTGGGGCACTTTTTAGCTAAAATCATCCTACGGGGCCTAACTGCATATGCTAAAGCCTGCCTATTTTGAATGGTCTAGTGGCCCCTGCAACCTCCAAAAATATCAGGACTTACTTCCCCAATAACCTGCTAACTCACCCCTGAAATACATACTTATTCACCCTATTTTGTTAATTGGACTCATTTCTCATTTGAATTGCCCATTTTTTGGGGGCCAGAAATGTGCGTCTATAAAAGGTGATTTCTACGATACCCCACTTTTGCGCGTCGGACCTCAACTTTTCCCGTAAACGCAGAAAAACCGCAATTTTCAGGAGAAACGAGACAGACATCCCCTCCCTCTGCCACCCACCCGCCCAACTGAAAGCCAGCCATTAGACATCCACAGATAGTTCTGAGGGTCTGTCTGTGATGTCATAAAGGGCCTGCTGATCAATGGGCAGCTTTCTGATTGGCTGCTGTATTTGATTGACAGATGGAAGCTGGCAGCTGATTGGCTGTTTAGCCTAAAGTGCTTTACACACCTCCCTGATGGTACCATTGGCTAAGACTCCACCTCAGCTCATTGGGTAATGAAAAATTTAGAACAATTGATGGATGAAAGCAGGCAGGCCGGCCATTTTGGGACGCTCATTGGACTTGTTTAATGCAATGCACCTTTGTATTTTCACATGCATTCGCTTCATGCTGTAACCACTGTGCATAAAAATTTAGAAACATGGCATACAGTGTATTATTTGGTGTCTAAGTCATATTTCCCATATTTTCCCTTCCCAGATACAAGCCCGTTTGAGTGTTTGGGGCACTTTTTAGCTAAAATCATCCTACAGGGCCTAACTGCATATGCTAAAGCCTGCCTATTTTGAATGGTGTAGTTGCCCCTGCAACCTCCAAAAATATCAGTATTTACTTCCCCAATAACCTGCTAACTCACCCCTGAAATACATACTTATTCACACTATTTTGTTAATTGGACTCATTTCTCATTTGAATTGCCCATTTTTTGGGGGCCAGAAATGTGCGTCTTTAAAAGGTGATTTCTACGATACCCCACTTTTGCGCGTCGGACCTCAACTTTTCCAGTAAACGCAGAAAAACCGCAATTTTCAGGAGAAACGAGACAGACATCCCCTCCCTCTGCTACCCACCCGCCCAACTGACAGCCAGCCATTAGACATGCACAGATAGTTCTGAGGGTCTGTCTGTGATGTCATAAAGGGCCTGCTGATCAATGGGCAGCTTTCTGATTGGCTGCTGTATTTGATTGACAGATGGAAGCTGGCAGCTGATTGGCTGTCTAGCCTAAAGTGCTTTACACACCTCCCTGATGGTACCACTGGCTAAGACTCCACCTCAGCTCATTGGGTAATGAAAAATTTAGAACAATTGATGGATGAAAGCAGGCAGGCCGGCCATTTTGGGACGCTCAGTGGACTTGTTTAATGCAATGCACCTTTGTATATTCACATGCATTCGCTTCATGCTGTAACCACTGTGCATAAAAATTTGGAAACATGGCATACAGTGTATCATTTGGTGTCTAAGTCATGTTTCCCATATTTTCCCTTCCCAGATACAAGCCCGTTTGAGTGTTTGGGGCACTTTTTAGCTAAAATCATCCTACGGGGCCTAACTGCATATGCTAAAGCCTGCCTATTTTGAATGGTGTAGTGGCCCCTGCAACCTCCAAAAATATCAGGACTTACTTCCCCAATAACCTGCTAACTCACCCCTGAAATACATACTTATTCACCCTATTTTGTTCATTGGACTCATTTCTCATTTGAAATGCCCATTTTTGGGGGGCCAGAAATGTGCGTCTTTAAAAGGTGATTTCTACGATACCCCACTTTTGCGCGTCGGACCTCAACTTTTCCCGTAAACGCAGAAAAACCGCAATTTTCAGGAGAAACGAGACAGACATCCCCTCCCTCTGCCACCCACCCGCCCAACTGACAGCCAGCCGTTAGACATGCACAGATAGTTCTGAGGGTCTGTCTGTGATGTCATAAAGGGCCTGCTGATCAATGGGCAGCTTTCTGATTGGCTGCTGTATTTGATTGACAGATGGAAGCTGGCAGCTGATTGGCTGTCTAGCCTAAAGTGCTTTACACACCTCCCTGATGGTACCACTGGCTAAGATTCCACCTCAGCTCATTGGGTAATGAAAAATATAGAACAATTGATGGATGAAAGCAGGCAGGCCGGCCATTTTGGGACGCTCATTGGACTTGTTTAATGCAATGCACCTTTGTATTTTCACATGCATTCGCTTCATGCTGTAACCACTGTGCATAAAAATTTGGAAACATGGCATACAGTGAATCATTTGGTGTCTAAGTCATGTTTCCCATATTTTCCCTTCCCAGATACAAGCCCGTTTGAGTGTTTGGGGCACTTTTTAGCTAAAATCATCCTACGGGGCCTAACTGCATATGCTAAAGCCTTCCTTTTTTTGAATGGTGTAGTGGCCTCTGCAACCTCCAAAAATATCAGGACTTACTTCCCCAATAACCTGCTAACTCACCCCTAAAATACATACTTATTCACGCTATTTTGTTCATTGGACTTATTTCTCATTTGAAATGCCCATTTTTGGGGGGCCATAAATGTGTGTCTTTAAAAGGTGATTTCTACGATACCCCACTTTTGCGCGTCGGACCTCAACTTTTCCCGTAAACGCAGAAAAACCGCAATTTTCAGGAGAAACGAGACAGACATCCCCTCCCTCTGCCACCCACCCGCCCAACTGATAGCCAGCCATTAGACATGCACAGATAGTTCTGAGGGTCTGTCTGTGATGTCATAAAGGGCCCTCTGATCAATGGGCAGCTTTCTGATTGGCTGCTGTATTTGATTGACAGATGGAAGCTGGCAGCTGATTGGCTGTCTAGCCTAAACTGCTTTACACACCTCCCTGATGGTACCACTGGCTAAGACTCCACCTCAGCTCATTGGGTAATGAAAAATTTAGAACAATTGATGGATGAAAGCAGGCAGGCCGGCCATTTTGGGACGCTCATTGGACTTGTTTAATGCAATGCACCTTTGTATTTTCACATGCATTCGCTTCATGCTGTAACCACTGTGCATAAAAATTTGGAAACATGGCATACAGTGTATTATTTGGTGTCTAAGTCATATTTCCCATATTTTCCCTTCCCAGATACAAGCCCGTTTGAGTGTTTGGGGCACTTTTTAGCTAAAATCATCCTACGGGGCCTAACTGCATATGCTAAAGCCTTCCTTTTTTTGAATGGTGTAGTTGCCCCTGCAACCTCCAAAAATATCAGGACTTACTTCCCCAATAACCTGCTAACTCACCCCTAAAATACATACTTATTCACGCTATTTTGTTCATTGGACTTATTTCTCATTTGAAATGCCCATTTTTGGGGGGCCATAAATGTGCGTCTTTAAAAGGTGATTTCTACGATACCCCACTTTTGCGCGTCGGACCTCAACTTTTCCCGTAAACGCAGAAAAACCTCAATTTTCAGGAGAAACGAGACAGACATCCCCTCCCGCTGCCACCCACCCGCCCAACTGAAAGCCAGCCATTAGACATGCACAGATAGTTCTGAGGGTCTGTCTGTGATGTCATAAAGGGCCTGCTGATCAATGGGCAGCTTTCTGATTGGCTGCTGTATGTGATTGACAGATGGAAGCTGGCAGCTGATTGGCTGTCTAGCCTAAAGTGCTTTACACACCTCCCTGATGGTACCACTGGCTAAGATTCCACCTCAGCTCATTGGGTAATGAAAAATATAGAACAATTGATGGATGAAAGCAGGCAGGCCGGCCATTTTGGGACGCTCATTGGACTTGTTTAATGCAATGCACCTTTGTATTTTCACATGCATTCGCTTCATGCTGTAACCACTGTGCATAAAAATTTGGAAACATGGCATACAGTGAATCATTTGGTGTCTAAGTCATGTTTCCCATATTTTCCCTTCCCAGATACAAGCCCGTTTGAGTGTTTGGGGCACTTTTTAGCTAAAATCACCCTACGGGGCCTAACTGCATATGCTAAAGCCTGCCTATTTTGAATGGTGTAGTGGCCACTGCAACCTCCAAAAATATCAGGACTTACTTCCCCAATAACCTGCTAACTCACCCCTGAAATACATACTCAACTGACAGCCAGCCATTAGACATGCACAGATAGTTCTGAGGGTCTGTCTGTGATGTCATAAAGGGCCTGCTGATCAATGGGCAGCTTTCTGATTGGCTGCTGTATTTGATTGACAGATGGAAGCTGGCAGCTGATTGGCTGTCTAGCCTAAACTGCTTTACACACCTCCCTGATGGTACCACTGGCTAAGACTCCACCTCAGCTCATTAGGTAATGAAAAATTTAGAACAATTGATGGATGAAAGCAGGCAGGCCGGCCATTTTGGGACGCTCATTGGACTTGTTTAAAGCAATGCACCTTTGTATTTTCACATGCATTCGCTTCATGCTGTAACCACTGTGCATAAAAATTTGGAAACATGGCATACAGTGTATCATTTGGTGTCTAAGTCAAGTTTCCCATGTTTTTCCTTCCCAGATACTAGCCCGTTTCAGTGTTTGGGGCACTTTTTAGCTAAAATCATCCTACGGGGCCTAACTGCATATGCTAAAGCCTGCCTATTTTGAATGGTCTAGTGGCCCCTGCAACCTCCAAAAATATCAGGACTTACTTCCCCAATAACCTGCTAACTCACCCCTGAAATACATACTTATTCACCCTATTTTGTTAATTGGACTCATTTCTCATTTGAATTGCCCATTTTTTGGGGGCCAGAAATGTGCGTCTTTAAAAGGTGATTTCTACGATACCCCACTTTTGCGCGTCGGACCTCAACTTTTCCCGTAAACGCAGAAAAACCGCAATTTTCAGGAGAAACGAGACAGACATCCCCTCCCTCTGCCACCCACCCGCCCAACTGAAAGCCAGCCATTAGACATGCACAGATAGTTCTGAGGGTCTGTCTGTGATGTCATAAAGGGCCTGCTGATCAATGGGCAGCTTTCTGATTGGCTGCTGTATATTTGATTGACAGATGGAAGCTGGCAGCTGATTGGCTGTCTAGCCTAAAGTGCTTTACACACCTCCCTGATGGTACCACTGGCTAAGATTCCACCTCAGCTCATTGGGTAATGAAAAATATAGAACAATTGATGGATGAAAGCAGGCAGGCCGGCCATTTTGGGACGCTCATTGGACTTGTTTAATGCAATGCACCTTTGTATTTTCACATGCATTCGCTTCATGCTGTAACCACTGTGCATAAAAATTTGGAAACATGGCATACAGTGTATCATTTGGTGTCTAAGTCATGTTTCCCATATTTTCCATTCCCAGATACAAGCCCGTTTGAGTGTTTGGGGCACTTTTTAGCTAAAATCATCCTACGGGGCCTAACTGCATATGCTAAAGCCTTCCTTTTTTTGAATGGTGTAGTTGCCCCTGCAACCTCCAAAAATATCAGGACTTACTTCCCCAATAACCTGCTAACTCTCCCCTAAAATACATACTTATTCACGCTATTTTGTTCATTGGACTTATTTCTCATTTGAAATGCCCATTTTTGGGGGGCCATAAATGTGCGTCTTTAAAAGGTGATTTCTACGATACCCAACTTTTGCGCGTCGGACCTCAACTTTTCCCGTAAACGCAGAAAAACCGCAATTTTCAGGAGAAACGAGACAGACATCCCCTCCCTCTGCCACCCACCCGCCCAACTGAAAGCCAGCCATTAGACATGCACAGATAGTTCTGAGGGTCTGTCTGTGATGTCATAAAGGGCCTGCTGATCAATGGGCAGCTTTCTGATTGGCTGCTGTATATTTGATTGACAGATGGAAGCTGGCAGCTGATTGGCTGTCTAGCCTAAAGTGCTTTACACACCTCCCTGATGGTACCACTGGCTAAGATTCCACCTCAGCTCATTGGGTAATGAAAAATATAGAACAATTGATGGATGAAAGCAGGCAGGCCGGCCATTTTGGGACGCTCATTGGACTTGTTTAATGCAATGCACCTTTGTATTTTCACATGCATTCGCTTCATGCTGTAACCACTGTGCATAAAAATTTGGAAACATGGCATACAGTGTATCATTTGGTGTCTAAGTCATGTTTCCCATATTTTCCCTTCCCAGATACAAGCCCGTTTGAGTGTTTGGGGCACTTTTTAGCTAAAATCATCCTACGGGGCCTAACTGCATATGCTAAAGCCTTCCTTTTTTTGAATGGTGTAGTTGCCCCTGCAACCTCCAAAAATATCAGGACTTACTTCCCCAATAACCTGCTAACTCACCCCTAAAATACATACTTATTCACGCTATTTTGTTCATTGGACTTATTTCTCATTTGAAATGCCCATTTTTGGGGGGCCATAAATGTGCGTCTTTAAAAGGTGATTTCTACGATACCCAACTTTTGCGCGTCGGACCTCAACTTTTCCCGTAAACGCAGAAAAACCGCAATTTTCATGAGAAACGAGACAGACATCCCCTCCCTCTGCCACCCACCCGCCCAACTGATAGCCAGCCATTAGACATGCACAGATAGTTCTGAGGGTCTGTCTGTGATGTCATAAAGGGCCCTCTGATCAATGGGCAGGTTTCTGATTGGCTGCTGTATTTGATTGACAGATGGAAGCTGGCAGCTGATTGGCTGTCTAGCCTAAACTGCTTTACACACCTCCCTGATGGTACCACTGGCTAAGACTCCACCTCAGCTCATTGGGTAATGAAAAATTTAGAACAATTGATGGATGAAAGCAGGCAGGCCGGCCATTTTGGGACGCTCAGTGGACTTGTTTAATGCAATGCACCTTTGTATATTCACATGCATTCGCTTCATGCTGTAACCACTGTGCATACAAATTTGGAAACATGGCATACAGTGTATCATTTGGTGTCTAAGTCATGTTTCCCATATTTTCCCTTCCCAGATACAAGCCCGTTTGAGTGTTAGGGGCTCTTTTTAGCTAAAATCATCCTACGGGGCCTAACTGCATATGCTAAAGCCTTCCTTTTTTTGAATGGTGTAGTTGCCCCTGCAACCTCCAAAAATATCAGGACTTATTTCCCCAATAACCTGCTAACTCACCCCTAAAATACATACTTAATCACCCTATTTTGTTCATTGGACTCATTTCTCATTTGAAATGCCCATTTTTGGGGGGCCAGAAATGTGCGTCTTTAAAAGGTGATTTCTACGATACCCCACTTTTGCGCGTCGGACCTCAACTTTTCCCGTAAACGCAGAAAAAACGCAATTTTCAGGAGAAACTAGACAGACATCCCCTCCCTCTGCCACCCACCCGCCCAACTGACAGCCAGCCATTAGACATGCACAGATAGTTCTGAGGGTCTGTCTGTGATGTCATAAAGGGCCCTCTGATCAATGGGCAGCTTTCTGATTGGCTGCTGTATTTGATTGACAGATGGAAGCTGGCAGCTGATTGGCTGTCTAGCCTAAAGTGCTTTACACACCTCCCTGATGGTACCACTGGCTAAGACTCCACCTCAGCTCATTGGGTAATGAAAAATTTAGAACAATTGATGGATGAAAGCAGGCAGGCCGGCCATTTTGGGACGCTCAGTGGACTTGTTTAATGCAATGCACCTTTGTATATTCACATGCATTCGCTTCATGCTGTAACCACTGTGCATAAAAATTTGGAAACATGGCATACAGTGTATCATTTGGTGTCTAAGTCATGTTTCCCATATTTTCCCTTCCCAGATACAAGCCCGTTTGAGTGTTTGGGACACTTTTTAGCTAAAATCATCCTACAGGGCCTAACTGCATATGCTAAAGCCTGCCTATTTTGAATGGTGTAGTGGCCCCTGCAACCTCCAAAAATATCAGGACTTACTTCCCCAATAACCTGCTAACTCACCCCTGAAATACATACTTATTCACCCTATCTGTTCATTGGACTCATTTCTCATTTGAAATGCCCATTTTTGGGGGGCCAGAAATGTGCGTCTTTAAAAGGTGTTTTCTACGATACCCCACTTTTGCGCGTCAGACCTCAACTTTTCCCGTAAACGCAAAAAAACCGCAATTTTCAGGAGAAACGAGACAGACATCCCCTCCCTCTGCCACCCACCCGCCCAACTGACAGCCAGCCATTAGACATGCACAGATAGTTCTGAGGGTCTGTCTGTGATGTCATAAAGGGCCTGCTGATCAATGGGCAGCTTTCTGATTGGCTGCTGTATTTGATTGACAGATGGAAGCTGGCAGCTGATTGGCTGTCTAGCCTAAAGTGCTTTACACACCTCCCTGATGGTACCACTGGCTAAGACTCCACCTCAGCTCATTGGGTAATGAAAAATTTAGAACAATTGATGGATGAAAGCAGGCAGGCCGGCCATTTTGGGACGCTCATTGGACTTGTTTAATGCACCTTTGTATTTTCACATGCATTCGCTTCATGCTGTAACCACTGTGCATAAAAATTTGGAAACATGGCATACAGTGTATCATTTGGTGTCTAAGTCATGTTTCCCATATTTTCCCTTCCCAGATACAAGCCCGTTTGAGTGTTTGGGACACTTTTTAGCTAAAATCATCCTACAGGGCCTAACTGCATATGCTAAAGCCTGCCTATTTTGAATGGTGTAGTGGCCACTGCAACCTCCAAAAATATCAGGACTTACTTCCCCAATAACCTGCTAACTCACCCCTGAAATACATACTTATTCACCCTATTTTGTTCATTGGACTAATTTCTCATTTGAAATGCCCATTTTTGGGGGGCCAGAAATGTGCGTCTTTAAAAGGTGTTTTCTACGATACCCCACTTTTGCGCGTCAGACCTCAACTTTTCCCGTAAACGCAAAAAAACCGCAATTTTCAGGAGAAACGAGACAGACATCCCCTCCCTCTGCCACCCACCCGCCCAACTGACAGCCAGCCATTAGACATGCACAGATAGTTCTGAGGGTCTGTCTGTGATGTCATAAAGGGCCTGCTGATCAATGGGCAGCTTTCTGATTGGCTGCTGTATTTGATTGACAGATGGAAGCTGGCAGCTGATTGGCTGTCTAGCCTAAAGTGCTTTACACACCTCCCTGATGGTACCACTGGCTAAGACTCCACCTCAGCTCATTGGGTAATGAAAAATTTAGAACAATTGATGGATGAAAGCAGGCAGGCCGGCCATTTTGGGACGCTCATTGGACTTGTTTAATGCACCTTTGTATTTTCACATGCATTCGCTTCATGCTGTAACCACTGTGCATAAAAATTTGGAAACATGGCATACAGTGTATCATTTGGTGTCTAAGTCATGTTTCCCATATTTTCCCTTCCCAGATACAAGCCCGTTTGAGTGTTTGGGACACTTTTTAGCTAAAATCATCCTACAGGGCCTAACTGCATATGCTAAAGCCTGCCTATTTTGAATGGTGTAGTGGCCACTGCAACCTCCAAAAATATCAGGACTTACTTCCCCAATAACCTGCTAACTCACCCCTGAAATACATACTTATTCACCCTATTTTGTTCATTGGACTAATTTCTCATTTGAAATGCCCATTTTTGGGGAGCCAGAAATGTGCGTCTTTAAAAGGTGATTTCTACGATACCCCACTTTTGCGCGTCGGATCTCAACTTTTCCCGTAAACGCAGAAAAACCGCAATTTTCAGGAGAAACGAGACAGACATCCCCTCCCTCTGCCACCCACCCGCCCAACTGACAGCCAGCCATTAGACATGCACAGATAGTTCTGAGGGTCTGTCTGTGATGTCATAAAGGGCCTGCTGATCAATGGGCAGCTTTCTGATTGGCTGCTGTATTTGATTGACAGATGGAAGCTGGCAGCTGATTGGCTGTCTAGCCTAAAGTGCTTTACACACCTCCCTGAGGATACCACTGGCTAAGACTCCACCTCAGCTCATTGGGTAATGAAAAATTTAGAACAATTGATGGATGAAAGCAGGCAGGCCGGCCATTTTGGGACGCTCAGTGGACTTGTTTAATGCAATGCACCTTTGTATATTCACATGCATTCGCTTCATGCTGTAACCACTGTGCATAAAAATTTGGAAACATGGCATACAGCGTATCATTTGGTGTCTAATTCATGTTTCCCATATTTTCCCTTCCCAGATACAAGCCCGTTTGAGTGTTTGGGGCACTTTTTAGCTAAAATCATCCTACAGGGCCTAACTGCATATGCTAAAGCCTGCCTATTTTGAATGGTGTAGTGGCCCCTGCAACCTCCAAAAATATCAGGACTTACTTCCCCAATAACCTGCTAACTCACCCCTGAAATACATACTTATTCACCCTATTTTGTTCATTGGACTAATTTCTCATTTGAAATGCCCATTTTTGGGGAGCCAGAAATGTGCGTCTTTAAAAGGTGTTTTCTACGATACCCCACTTTTGCGCGTCAGACCTCAACTTTTCCCGTAAACGCAAAAAAACCGCAATTTTCAGGAGAAACGAGACAGACATCCCCTCCCTCTGCCACCCACCCGCCCAACTGACAGCCAGCCATTAGACATGCACAGATAGTTCTGAGGGTCTGTCTGTGATGTCATAAAGGGCCTGCTGATCAATGGGCAGCTTTCTGATTGGCTGCTGTATTTGATTGACAGATGGAAGCTGGCAGCTGATTGGCTGTCTAGCCTAAAGTGCTTTACACACCTCCCTGATGGTACCACTGGCTAAGACTCCACCTCAGCTCATTGGGTAATGAAAAATTTAGAACAATTGATGGATGAAAGCAGGCAGGCCGGCCATTTTGGGACGCTCATTGGACTTGTTTAATGCACCTTTGTATTTTCACATGCATTCGCTTCATGCTGTAACCACTGTGCATACAAATTTGGAAACATGGCATACAGTGTATCATTTGGTGTCTAAGTCATGTTTCCCATATTTTCCCTTCCCAGATACAAGCCCGTTTGAGTGTTTGGGACACTTTTTAGCTAAAATCATCCTACAGGGCCTAACTGCATATGCTAAAGCCTGCCTATTTTGAATGGTGTAGTGGCCACTGCAACCTCCAAAAATATCAGGACTTACTTCCCCAATAACCTGCTAACTCACCCCTGAAATACATACTTATTCACCCTATTTTGTTCATTGGACTAATTTCTCATTTGAAATGCCCATTTTTGGGGAGCCAGAAATGTGCGTCTTTAAAAGGTGATTTCTACGATACCCCACTTTTGCGCGTCGGATCTCAACTTTTCCCGTAAACGCAGAAAAACCGCAATTTTCAGGAGAAACGAGACAGACATCCCCTCCCTCTGCCACCCACCCGCCCAACTGACAGCCAACCATTAGACATGCACAGATAGTTCTGAGGGTCTGTCTGTGATGTCATAAAGGGCCTGCTGATCAATGGGCAGCTTTCTGATTGGCTGCTGTATTTGATTGACAGATGGAAGCTGGCAGCTGATTGGCTGTCTAGCCTAAAGTGCTTTACACACCTCCCTGAGGATACCACTGGCTAAGACTCCACCTCAGCTCATTGGGTAATGAAAAATTTAGAACAATTGATGGATGAAAGCAGGCAGGCCGGCCATTTTGGGACGCTCAGTGGACTTGTTTAATGCAATGCACCTTTGTATATTCACATGCATTCGCTTCATGCTGTAACCACTGTGCATAAAAATTTGGAAACATGGCATACAGCGTATCATTTGGTGTCTAATTCATGTTTCCCATATTTTCCCTTCCCAGATACAAGCCCGTTTGAGTGTTTGGGGCACTTTTTAGCTAAAATCATCCTACAGGGCCTAACTGCATATGCTAAAGCCTGCCTATTTTGAATGGTGTAGTGGCCCCTGCAACCTCCAAAAATATCAGGATTTACTTCCCCAATAACCTGCTAACTCACCCCTGAAATACATACTTATTCACCCTATTTTGTTCATTGGACTAATTTCTCATTTGAAATGCCCATTTTTGGGGAGCCAGAAATGTGCGTCTTTAAAAGGTGTTTTCTACGATACCCCACTTTTGCGCGTCAGACCTCAACTTTTCCCGTAAACGCAAAAAAACCGCAATTTTCAGGAGAAACGAGACAGACATCCCCTCCCTCTGCCACCCACCCGCCCAACTGACAGCCAGCCATTAGACATGCACAGATAGTTCTGAGGGTCTGTCTGTGATGTCATAAAGGGCCTGCTGATCAATGGGCAGCTTTCTGATTGGCTGCTGTATTTGATTGACAGATGGAAGCTGGCAGCTGATTGGCTGTCTAGCCTAAAGTGCTTTACACACCTCCCTGATGGTACCACTGGCTAAGACTCCACCTCAGCTCATTGGGTAATGAAAAATTTAGAACAATTGATGGATGAAAGCAGGCAGGCCGGCCATTTTGGGACGCTCATTGGACTTGTTTAATGCACCTTTGTATTTTCACATGCATTCGCTTCATGCTGTAACCACTGTGCATACAAATTTGGAAACATGGCATACAGTGTATCATTTGGTGTCTAAGTCATGTTTCCCATATTTTCCCTTCCCAGATACAAGCCCGTTTGAGTGTTTGGGACACTTTTTAGCTAAAATCATCCTACAGGGCCTAACTGCATATGCTAAAGCCTGCCTATTTTGAATGGTGTAGTGGCCCCTGCAACCTCCAAAAATATCAGGACTTACTTCCCCAATAACCTGCTAACTCACCCCTGAAATACATACTTATTCACCCTATTTTGTTCATTGGACTAATTTCTCATTTGAAATGCCCATTTTTGGGGAGCCAGAAATGTGCGTCTTTAAAAGGTGTTTTCTACGATACCCCACTTTTGCGCGTCAGACCTCAACTTTTCCCGTAAACGCAAAAAAACCGCAATTTTCAGGAGAAACGAGACAGACATCCCCTCCCTCTGCCACCCACCCGCCCAACTGACAGCCAGCCATTAGACATGCACAGATAGTTCTGAGGGTCTGTCTGTGATGTCATAAAGGGCCTGCTGATCAATGGGCAGCTTTCTGATTGGCTGCTGTATTTGATTGACAGATGGAAGCTGGCAGCTGATTGGCTGTCTAGCCTAAAGTGCTTTACACACCTCCCTGATGGTACCACTGGCTAAGACTCCACCTCAGCTCATTGGGTAATGAAAAATTTAGAACAATTGATGGATGAAAGCAGGCAGGCCGGCCATTTTGGGACGCTCATTGGACTTGTTTAATGCACCTTTGTATTTTCACATGCATTCGCTTCATGCTGTAACCACTGTGCATACAAATTTGGAAACATGGCATACAGTGTATCATTTGGTGTCTAAGTCATGTTTCCCATATTTTCCCTTCCCAGATACAAGCCCGTTTGAGTGTTTGGGACACTTTTTAGCTAAAATCATCCTACAGGGCCTAACTGCATATGCTAAAGCCTGCCTATTTTGAATGGTGTAGTGGCCACTGCAACCTCCAAAAATATCAGGACTTACTTCCCCAATAACCTGCTAACTCACCCCTGAAATACATACTTATTCACCCTATTTTGTTCATTGGACTAATTTCTCATTTGAAATGCCCATTTTTGGGGAGCCAGAAATGTGCGTCTTTAAAAGGTGATTTCTACGATACCCCACTTTTGCGCGTCGGATCTCAACTTTTCCCGTAAACGCAGAAAAACCGCAATTTTCAGGAGAAACGAGACAGACATCCCCTCCCTCTGCCACCCACCCGCCCAACTGACAGCCAGCCATTAGACATGCACAGATAGTTCTGAGGGTCTGTCTGTGATGTCATAAAGGGCCTGCTGATCAATGGGCAGCTTTCTGATTGGCTGCTGTATTTGATTGACAGATGGAAGCTGGCAGCTGATTGGCTGTCTAGCCTAAAGTGCTTTACACACCTCCCTGAGGATACCACTGGCTAAGACTCCACCTCAGCTCATTGGGTAATGAAAAATTTAGAACAATTGATGGATGAAAGCAGGCAGGCCGGCCATTTTGGGACGCTCAGTGGACTTGTTTAATGCAATGCACCTTTGTATATTCACATGCATTCGCTTCATGCTGTAACCACTGTGCATAAAAATTTGGAAACATGGCATACAGCGTATCATTTGGTGTCTAATTCATGTTTCCCATATTTTCTCTTCCCAGATACAAGCCCGTTTGAGTGTTTGGGGCACTTTTTAGCTAAAATCATCCTACAGGGCCTAACTGCATATGCTAAAGCCTGCCTATTTTGAATGGTGTAGTGGCCCCTGCAACCTCCAAAAATATCAGGACTTACTTCCCCAATAACCTGCTAACTCACCCCTGAAATACATACTTATTCACCATATCTGTTCATTGGACTCATTTCTCATTTGAAATGCCCATTTTTGGGGGGCCAGAAATGTGCGTCTTTAAAAGGTGATTTCTACGATACCCCACTTTTGCGCGTCAGACCTCAACTTTTCCCGTAAACGCAAAAAAAACCGCAATTTTCAGGAGAAACGAGACAGATATCCCCTCCCTCTGCCACCCACCCGCCCAACTGACAGTCAGCCATTAGACATGCACAGATAGTTCTGAGGGTCTCTCTGTGATGTCATAAAGGGCCTGCTGATCAATGGGCAGCTTTCTGATTGGCTGCTGTATTTGATTGACAGATGGAAGCTGGCAGCTGATTGGCTGTCTAGCCTAAAGTGCTTTACACACCTCCCTGATGGTACCACTGGCTAAGACTCCACCTCAGCTCATTGGGTAATGAAAAATTTAGAACAATTGATGGATGAAAGCAGGCAGGCCGGCCATTTTGGGACGCTCATTGGACTTGTTTAATGCAATGCACCTTTGTATTTTCACATGCATTCGCTTCATGCTGTAACCACTGTGCATAAAAATTTGGAAACATGGCATACAGTGTATCATTTGGTGTCTAAGTCATGTTTCCCATGTTTTTCCTTCCCAGATACTAGCCATTTGAGTGTTTGGGGCACTTTTTAGCTAAAATCATCCTACGGGGCCTAACTGCATATGCTAAAGCCTGCCTATTTTGAATGGTCTAGTGGCACCTGCAACCTCCAAAAATATCAGGACTTACTTCCCCAATAACCTGCTAACTCACCCCTGAAATACATACTTATTCACCCTATTTTGTTAATTGGACTCATTTCTCATTTAAAATGCCAGTTTTTGGGGGGCCAGAAATGTGCGTCTTTAAAAGGTGATTTCTACGATACCCCACTTTTGCGCGTCGGACCTTAACTTTTCCCGTAAACGCAGAAAAACCGCAATTTTCAGGAGAAACGAGACAGACATCCCCTCCCTCTGCCACCCACCCGCCCAACTGACAGCCAGCCATTAGACATGCACAGATAGTTCTGAGGGTCTGTCTGTGATGTCATAAAGGGCCTGCTGATCAATGGGCAGCTTTCTGATTGGCTGCTGTATTTGCTTGACAGATGGAAGCTGGCAGCTGATTGGCTGTCTAGCCTAAAGTGCTTTACACACCTCCCTGATGGTACCACTGGCTAAGACTCCACCTCAGCTCATTGGGTAATGAAAAATTTAGAACAATTGATGGATGAAAGCAGGCAGGCCGGCCATTTTGGGACGCTCATTGGACTTGTTTAATGCAATGCACCTTTGTATATTCACATGCATTCGCTTCATGCTGTAACCACTGTGCATAAAAATTTGGAAACATGGCATACACTGTATCATTTGGTGTCTAAGTCATGTTTCCCATATTTTCCCTTCCCAGATACAAGCCCGTTTGAGTGTTTGGGACACTTTTTAGCTAAAATCATCCTACAGGGCCTAACTGCATATGCTAAAGCCTGCCTATTTTGAATGGTGTAGTGGCCACTGCAACCTCCAAAAATATCAGGACTTACTTCCCCAATAACCTGCTAACTCACCCCTGAAATACATACTTATTCACCCTATTTTGTTCATTGGACTAATTTCTCATTTGCAATGCCCATTTTTGGGGAGCCAGAAATGTGCGTCTTTAAAAGGTGATTTCTACGATACCCCACTTTTGCGCGTCGGATCTCAACTTTTCCCGTAAACGCAGAAAAACCTAAATTTTCAGGAGAAACGAGACAGACATCCCCTCCCTCTGCCACCCACCCGCCCAACTGACAGCCAGCCATTAGACATGCACAGATAGTTCTGAGGGTCTGTCTGTGATGTCATAAAGGGCCTGCTGATCAATGGGCAGCTTTCAAATTGGCTGCTGTATTTGATTGACAGATGGAAGCTGGCAGCTGATTGGCTGTCTAACCTAAAGTGCTTTACACACCTCCCTGATGGTACCACTGGCTAAGACTCCACCTCAGCTCATTGGGTAATGAAAAATTTAGAACAATTGGTGGATGAAAGCAGGCAGGCCGGCCATTTTGGGACGCTCATTGGACTTGTTTAATGCAATGCACCTTTGTATATTCACATGCATTCGCTTAATGCTGTAACCACTGTGCATAAAAATTTGGAAACATGGCATACAGTGTATCATTTGGTGTCTAAGTCATGTTTCCCATATTTTCCCTTTCCAGATACAAGCCCGTTTGAGTGTTTGGGGCACTTTTTAGCTAAAATCATCCTACGGGGCCTAACTGCATATGCTAAAGCCTGCCTATTTTGAATGGTGTAGTGGCCCCTGCAACCTCCAAAAATATCAGGACTTACTTCCCCAATAACCTGCTAACTCACCCCTGAAATACATACTTATTCACCCTATTTTGTTAATTGGACTAATTTCTCATTTGAAATGCCCATTTTTGGGGGGCCAGAAATGTGCGTCTTTAAAAGGTGATTTCTACGATACCCCACTTTTGCGCGTCGGACCTCAACTTTTCCCGTAAACGCAGAAAAACCGCAATTTTCAGGAGAAACGAGACAGACATCCCCTCCCTCTGCCACCCACCCGCCCAACTGACAGCCAGCCATTAGACATGCACAGATAGTTCTGAGGGTCTGTCTGTGATGTCATAAAGGGCCTGCTGATCAATGGGCAGCTTTCTGATTGGCTGCTGTATTTGATTGACAGATGGAAGCTGGCAGCTGATTGGCTGTCTAGCCTAAAGTGCTTTACACACCTCCCTGATGGTACCACTGGCTAAGACTCCACCTCAGCTCATTGGGTAATGAAAAATTTAGAACAATTGATGGATGAAAGCAGGCAGGCCGGCCATTTTGGGACGCTCATTGGACTTGTTTAATGCAATGCACCTTTGTATATTCACATGCATTCGCTTAATGCTGTAACCACTGTGCATAAAAATTTGGAAACATGGCATACAGTGTATCATTTGGTGTCTAAGTCATGTTTTCCATGTTTTTCCTTCCCAGATACTAGCCCGTTTGAGTGTTTGGGGCACTTTTTAGCTAAAATCATCCTACAGGGCCTAACTGCATATGCTAAAGCCTGCCTATTTTGAATGGTGTAGTGGCCCCTGCAACCTCCAAAAATATCAGGACTTACTTCCCCAATAACCTGCTAACTCACCCCTGAAATACATACGTATTCACCCTATTTTGTTCATTGGACTCATTTCTCATTTGAAATGCCCATTTTTGGGGAGCCAGAAATGTGCGTCTTTAAAAGGTGATTTCTACGATACCCCACTTTTGCGCGTCGGACCTCAACTTTTCCCATAAACGCAGAAAAACCGCAATTTTCAGGAGAAACGAGACAGACATCCCCTCCCTCTGCCACCCACCCGCCCAACTGACAGCCAGCCATTAGACATGCACAGATAGTTCTGAGGGTCTGTCTGTGATGTCATAAAGGGCCTGCTGATCAATGGGCAGCTTTCTGATTGGCTGCTGTATTTGCTTGACAGATGGAAGCTGGCAGCTGATTGGCTGTCTAGCCTAAAGTGCTTTACACACCTCCCTGATGGTACCACTGGCTAAAGCTGGGTACACATATGTACAATTTCATTTTTCTTGCGACCGTTCGATCGACCGAATTCAAGTTCGGCCGTCCGAAACATACGACCGATCTGCGCGTACACATATGTACAATTTTACTTGCGACGTCCGATGTACTCCCGTCCAAACAATCGCAAGAAAAAGATTGTACCACCGTACACACTCTCCCGTTCTGGCTATTCACACGATAAAAATGTACACAACATTATCATAATGGGCTGGATTAAAAGAGCATACCAAAACGAGGCGTGATCACGGAACAAAGAATCGTTCGTGTAGTACAGTGAATAGAGCCGTGACTATTCAGATCATTGCTAGCTGTACTGGATATACGTACGTACGTTCGTTCGTCTATCGGTGCATTTGGGCCTTTTTAATTATGAGCTTGAGGAGAAGGAAGGCTCGTGCGTGCATTTTGGCTGCTGCGGCCATTAGATTGCGGGCTATTAAAAAAAGAAAAAGGACCAAGAATCGGAGCTGCTGGACCAGAGACTGGCTTCTGAGGAGAGACACCTTCTCCCACATGCCATTGCTACAGGAGATACGGGAGAACAATCCTGATGATTTCAGGAATTATCTCCGTATGGATGACGCTACCTTCATGGAGCTGCTGACACTGGTTACCCCTTTAATAGAGAGAGAGGACACCTATTTCAGGAGGCCTATTTCTGCAGAGCAGAGACTGGTGGCAACGCTGCGTTACCTGGCAACAGGCAGGACCCTTGCCGACCTGAGATTCACCACCGCAATATCATCTCAAGCGCTGGGGTTGATAATACCAGACACCTGTGATGCCATCGTCCAAGTTCTACAGGACAAATACATGAAGGTAAATATGGAAATTACGTACATGTCCCCCATATGTATAGCTGTGCACATACCTGTACCCTATATGTATATCTTTACAATGCCTGTTGATTTAATCTTTTACACCAGTGGGTGGGGGGTCATTTTGATAAGGCGGGTAATAGCTTTGAGGCTGCAATGGGGGAGGGCTGATGGGTCTAAAATCAACCCAACAGATTATTAATACGCATATACTTTTATATTGCAGTTTCCATCGACCAAGGAGGAGTGGCAAAATATTGCACGTGATTTCCGTGATCTTTGGAATTTCCCTAATTGTGGTGGAGCTATCGATGGCAAACACGTCAGGATCATGCCCCCTGCAAAGAGTGGATCTTTTTATTATAATTATAAGGGGTTCTTTAGCATTGTTCTAATGGCCATCGCTAATGCCCGATACGAGTTTGTATTTGTGGACATTGGGAAAAATGGTAGAGTTTCAGATGGAGGAGCACTGGAGAATACCTTTTTCCACGACCAACTGAAAAAAAATGAACTGAATCTGCCAGAGCGGACTGAAAATGAGCACGGTTTGAACTTTGTTTTTGTGGCGGATGAGGCCTTTGCATTGCACCCTAATGTCCTTAAACCCTACCCACAAAGGGCACTGAACAGGGAACGACGCATTTTTAACTATCGCCTGTCACGTGCCAGGCGAGTGGTTGAAAATGCGTTTGGGATTCTAAGTAATAAATTCAGAATTTTTCACAGTCCCATCAATCTGCGCCTAGATAAGATTGACAAAGTGGTGCTGGCCTGTTGTGTGCTGCACAACTACATGCGCAGAAAAGCGGTGCACACACAACAACTGGGGGCTACAGTGGACGAGAGCCAAGTTGTTGACGAGCCTATTGGTCTGACAGCTTTGGCAACTAATTTAAACACCAGAAATGCATCAACGCAAGCAAAGTTGTCAAGAGACGAGTACTTGAATTATTTCAATGGTGTTGGGGCTGTGGAGTGGCAGAATGACATGATTGCTTAAAAATGTACCTTTTTGTCATTGTAAATATATTGTTTTTTGGTGTGTAATAATCAATATTTTGCCAATAAAATTTGTATACTCACAGTTCCGCACAAGTTGTCCTCTGCGTCTTCTTGCAGCAAGGAGGGGGAGGTGGAGGCCGAATCACGGCAAGTGAGTGGTAGTACTCAGGTGCCAGGCATTCCTGGAGGGCACAATGCCACGGCACCTGGAGTGCAGACTGTACCCAGTACTGGTGTTTATGTACTAGCAAGTAGTTGCTCCACCACACCTATTTCTATGCCAATTTCTCCTGGTACTTTTGTACAGTCTCCAGGAGCAATACATGAAGGTAAATATTGAAACAACATGCATGTACCCCATATGTATATCTGTGCCCTATAGTCACCCTGCATGGTAAATAATATTTTCACACGGACACCAACTAGATTACAGAATTTTTAATTTTTATATAAATTATTAACTTATAAACTTATAAAAAATATAACATAAATAACAAGTAAATAAATAATAAAGAAATACTTAAACATAAAAATATTTAAAACAATAATGCACTTAAATAAACTATATAAAATATTTACATATGGTGGTAAACTTGTCCCACCCCATAATCCCCTGTATCCATCGGTGGTTGGGAGGGAGATGGACTTTCCAATAAACTCTGGAAGGGGCCACCAGGTGGACCTGGTGGGAGCGTATTAGCCAACGTTGCCGGTTGGTGCTGCCTTTGCCCAGTTGGTGGCTGTAAATGTTGATACTGGGGATATTGCACCGGGTGAAATACCGCTTGTTGGGGTATAGGAGCTGGGCTGATGGGTTGAAATTCAACCCTAGGCAGAGGGGTCTCATCGGTGAGACGTGTGTGCCGGGACAGAGTCCCCACACGGGCCCGGTACAGCGTCTCATAAAATATGCGCTCTACCTCCACCCTTGTAGCCGGGTCCAACTTTCGCAAATTGTCAGCTAATACACTCCCCACCCGGTCCGCATCATCCTCATCCATGCTCATCAATCTGTTGGCAGACTCCAGGATCTTGGTGGTTGCCACGTCCGCAGCATCTGGAGTCTGCCTCGGCCTTTTGCGCCCTCTTCTTGATGGTGCTTCTGCTGTACTTTGAGCGCTTGATTGAGGTTCAGCGCTGGTCGTGGCGGTTGGTGTGGGGGTGGAGCAGAGGGCCGGTGAAGGCAGCTGTGATGCCACCTCCAGCGATGCCGAAGATTCCTCCTCGGCAAATAGCGATGGCTGTAACAAAACAAGATGATGTATCACTATCGATTTTTAAGACTTCCATATATTTTTATATCTACGCAGAAGAACGCAGCCCACACACCACCATGTTGCTGCCATGGATGAAAGTGAGCTAGTTGAAGAGGCGTTATGACTGGCATCTCTGGAAACTAATTATTTAGATACCAGACATACCAAATACTAATTTAAACACCAGAAATGCATCTATGCGTGCTAAATTAACAGGGATGAATACATGCAGTATTTTATTGGTGTTGGCGCTGTGGATTGGCAGAATGATATTATTTCGTTCATTTTAGACAACAAAAAATATTACAATAATCCGCGCCAGAAAGACTACAACAGTGTAGATACCAGGGATTACCAATGCCAACCAAAAGTTCCAAATACAAAAAATGTGGTAAATGCACTTGCGATGTCTGAATATTGATCACTGTGTTCTCAGGCGGATAAGAGTATAGCTCCACCACTGAGAAGAACCAGAATTAGGGCCACAGAGAAGGTCAATTTGACGATGTATAACCAAAAGGGGGGGGTATCGCCCCCTGCAACTGACCTCTCTGTTGTGCCCAACAGAGAGGTCAGTTGCAGGGGGCGATACCCCCCCTTTTAATTTTACATGTTCACAATTTTTATACTGTACTTGCTGTTATATTTATCTGGTTTGAAAAAAATTTTTAAAATAAAATCCGTCTACTTACTGTGCCGCAAATGGTGTCATCAGAAACCTCTTGGTTGCACGCGGAGGTGGAGGGGGCAGGCTGGTTCCTTGAAGTGTTGCTGACCGAATCCCTGGGCAGCTCCTGGTCCACCGTGAAGGCCAGCAGGTCGTAGTACCACAGCCTGGGCACATAGACTTGGTCTGCCCCTGCCCCAGACCGCTTTGAGGACTCAACCTTATTCAGTTCTTTTTTAAAGACGGTCCTCATATTGGCAATCCGAGTCCGGACCCACTCTACATTTGCTGTGGGGTAGTATGTTTGGCTCACCCTCACCAGCTCCTCCAGAGCAGATAGCCTCTTCTGCCGATTGGAATGGTCTCTGGATTTTGTGTTCCAGAGACAATTTTGATCCCTGTAGGCCTCAATGAAGTCCTTCATGAACTCGACATTTTTTTCTGCCATGGTTGAATTTCTGTTCCAAAAAATAAAATAAAAAGGCATATTATTTTCTTGATACACAAAGCACACCATAAACCATTTAATGTACATGTGTTCAGTCTGTGGGCCACTAGATATACTGTAGCTATAGTACAGGAGTTGAAACTCTGTGGGACATAGGATACACGGTCACTACAAGCCCCAGCATACCCATGGCCCACAGATTGAAGTCCCTGTCATAGAAAACTACACATTTTGTTTTAATACTCACCGAAATAAATGTCGATACAGTCCGGAAAATTCGCTGCGCTGCTCCGATCAATCCAACAGCAACGACGGAATATTCTTTCGTGCTGAACGTGGCTTGAAACACAGTGATTGCATGAGCACAGGAATCTCCGCCCCACTCACGTGCTTCGCGTCACACAGACACGGGACATCGAGGAGCCATGTCGGAGGGTCTAGCGCCACCGCATATGGGGGGGGACAATACAGCACCTTTGTTTTCCAATTCAGCACTGATAACAACAGATAAAGAAATCGCTGACAACAAGGAGAAAAAAGTGACGCGCGCATCCGCCATGTCATCTGCAGAGGTGGAACTGATGGTCAAAATGCTGGATAGAAGGGACTACGATTGTTCGAGAAAAACATACCCCAAGACAAATTATAGAAAAGAAATTATTATGCAGCGTGTATGCAAGGAGATAAAGGAGAAGTTTGGGAAAAGAAGGTCCAAATACCAGCTCCAAAAACGGTGGTCGGACCTGAAGCACAAGGAGCAGGCCAAGCTCAAGAAAATTCGTGGAATTATTAAAAGAAGTGAGTCCAATGCCCTAGGTGGCTTTATTAATATACTGTCTTGATCCATTACATTTTGTGTGTTTTGCTGACATGTTGCTTGTTTTTACTCAGAGGAAATCCAATCCAGGAGAAGACATGAGGAAGGCAGAGACAGGGCCTCCAACCTAAAAATAAAGAAGGAGAGTACAACAGGTAAGGTTTTGTACCAGCACACCAACAGAACAACACATGTTTTATACACACAACAAGGGGTAGTAATATGTCACTTTACCTTGTCACTATAGATGATATCCAGGCTGCGCAGCCGATGGAAGGGACCACAGAGGGCCACCAAGTGATTGCGATCACCAGCAGTGTAGATGGTGAGTGTATACTGCAAATCATCTTTATGGGATAGTGACGTATCATTTGTGGAAAGGTAAACATTTCTTTATCTGTACTTATTATAGATATCATCGAGATTTCAAATGTCAGTGCAGAGGGGGAGAAGAACACACCATCACCTGACACGTCCAGCGACGAAAGCACAATGCAAGAAAACATGACACAAGTCCATAAATGTCTACAAGAACTAAGCGGTAAAGTCCATACCGTAGCCCAAAAAATTACGAAAATCCAAAAAGGCGTAGCAGTAGTACACTCTTTATATGAAAAAATTTATAACGGTTTGCATTATAAAGTCAAAAAATAGTTTGTGTACTTTATTTTACTTTTTTCTCCTTCTTGTTTATTTGGAGGCCAGCAGCATGCACCTTAAAATGGTGCATGTCATGGCAAGCAGTCCCACGGCAGCAATGCATCACATGTGAGCAGGCCGGGATGTTCCCATGTGATGCGTTGCTGCCGTGGGACCGCTTTCCACTACATACACCACCATGTTCAAATGTGTTTTTATGTTTTTTGGGTGGGTGGGCGTTCCTGCTAAACCTTCACACGTGGCACTTATGTCATGGCAAGCGGTCCCACGGCAGCAATGCATCACATGTGAGCAGGCCGGGATGTTCCCATGTGATGCGTTGCTGCCTTGGGACCGCTTTCCACTACATACACCACCGTGTTCAAATGTGTTTTCATGTTTTTTGGGTGGGTGGGCGTTCCTGCTAAACCTTCACACGTGGCACTTATGTCATGGCAAGCGGTCCCACGGCAGCAATGCATCACATGTGAGCAGGCCGGGATGTTCCCATGTGATGCGTTGCTGCCGTGGGACCGCTTTCCACTACATACACCACCATGTTCAAATGTGTTTTTATGTTTTTTGGGTGGGTGGGCGTTCCTGCTAAACCTTCACACGTGGCACTTATGTCATGGCAAGCGGTCCCACGGCAGCAATGCATCACATGTGAGCAGGCCGGGATGTTCCCATGTGATGCGTTGCTGCCGTGGGACCGCTTTCCACTACATACACCACCATGTTCAAATGTGTTTTTATGTTTTTTGGGTGGGTGGGCGTTCCTGCTAAACCTTCACACGTGGCACTTATGTCATGGCAAGCGGTCCCACGGCAGCAATGCATCACATGTGAGCAGGCCGGGATGTTCCCATGTGATGCGTTGCTGCCGTGGGACCGCTTTCCACTACATACACCACCGTGTTCAAATGTGTTTTTATGTTTTTTGGGTGGGTGGGCGTTCCTGCTAAACCTTCACACGTGGCACTTATGTCATGGCAAGCAGTCCCACGGCAGCAATGCATCACATGTGAGCAGGCCGGGATGTTCCCATGTGATGCGTTGCTGCCGTGGGACCGCTTTCCACTACATACACCACCATGTTCAAATGTGTTTTTATGTTTTTTGGGTGGGTGGGCGTTCCTGCTACACCTTCACGCAAGCACCTGTATGTGATACTCTGTTCAGGTCCGACCACCCAAATAAACAAAGTGTTCACAGTATTTTTTGTCAGTATTTCTTAATAAATGTTAAGTGTTTATGCAGAACAATGAACATCACATATCTATCTATCTATCTATCTATCTATCTATCTATCTATCTATCTATCTATCTATCTATCTTCTATAACTATATCTGTCAGGAATGCACACACAACGATTATTTATTTCAAAAGGAATGCACACACAACGAATATTCTTTAACAGCATGGCGCGGAAAGTACGGGGGAGAAGACTTCCTGTTGTTTACATGCTGCGCTGATGGAGGGATGACGCAGCTAGTCAACACCCACATGGGCGTGCTGCTTTTGGGAGGAATGATCGCAGGAACGGGCTGCATATCGATCGAACGTGCGTACACATGTCACTTTTCTTTCGATATGGAGCCGTCCTGTCGGAAGAATATTAAGCAGCAAAGAACCTGCGACCGACCGACCGTGGACGGCCAAGAGCGTTTTTGGCCGTTTATCGATCGCAACGAAGGGATCGGGACAGCGTACACATATATACAATCGAACGGCCGTTCGTCCGCAGATCGGAAGAACGGCCCGACGATTGTACATATGTGTACCCAGCTTAAGACTCCACCTCAGCTCATTGGGTAATGAAAAATTTAGAACAATTGATGGATGAAAGCAGGCAGGCCGGCCATTTTGGGACGCTCATTGGACTTGTTTAATGCAATGCACCTTTGTATATTCACATGCATTCGCTTCATGCTGTAACCACTGTGCATAAAAATTTGGAAACATGGCATACACTGTATCATTTGGTGTCTAAGTCATGTTTCCCATATTTTCCCTTCCCAGATACAAGCCCGTTTGAGTGTTTGGGACACTTTTTAGCTAAAATCATCCTACAGGGCCTAACTGCATATGCTAAAGCCTGCCTATTTTGAATGGTGTAGTGGCCACTGCAACCTCCAAAAATATCAGGACTTACTTCCCCAATAACCTGCTAACTCAACCCTGAAATACATACTTATTCACCCTATTTTGTTCATTGGACTAATTTCTCATTTGCAATGCCCATTTTTGGGGAGCCATAAATGTGCGTCTTTAAAAGGTGCTTTCTACGATACCCCACTTTTGCGCGTCGGATCTCAACTTTTCCCGTAAACACAGAAAAACCTAAATTTTCAGGAGAAACGAGACAGACATCCCCTCCCTCTGCCACCCACCCGCCCAACTGACAGCCAGCCATTAGACATGCACAGATAGTTCTGAGGGTCTGTCTGTGATGTCATAAAGGGCCTGCTGATCAATGGGCAGCTTTCAAATTGGCTGCTGTATTTGATTGACAGATGGAAGCTGGCAGCTGATTGGCTGTCTAGCCTAAAGTGCTTTACACACCTCCCTGATGGTACCACTGGCTAAGACTCCACCTCAGCTCATTGGGTAATGAAAAATTTAGAACAATTGATGGATGAAAGCAGGCAGGCCGGCCATTTTGGGACGCTCATTGGACTTGTTTAATGCAATGCACCTTTGTATATTCACATGCATTCGCTTAATGCTGTAACCACTGTGCATAAAAATTTGGAAACATGGCATACAGTGTATCATTTGGTGTCTAAGTCATGTTTCCCATATTTTCCCTTTCCAGATACAAGCCCGTTTGAGTGTTTGGGGCACTTTTTAGCTAAAATCATCCTACGGGGCCTAACTGCATATGCTAAAGCCTGCCTATTTTGAATGGTGTAGTGGCCACTGCAACCTCCAAAAATATCAGGACTTACTTCCCCAATAACCTGCTAACTCACCCCTGAAATACATACGTATTCACCCTATTTTGTTAATTGGACTCATTTCTCATTTGAAATGCCCATTTTTGGGGGGCCAGAAATGTGCGTCTTTAAAAGGTGATTTCTACGATACCCCACTTTTGCGCGTCGGACCTCAACTTTTCCCGTAAACGCAGAAAAACCGCAATTTTCAGGAGAAACGAGACAGACATCCCCTCCCTCTGCCACCCACCCGCCCAACTGACAGCCAGCCATTAGACATGCACAGATAGTTCTGAGGGTCTGTCTGTGATGTCATAAAGGGCCTGCTGATCAATGGGCAGCTTTCTGATTGGCTGCTGTATTTGATTGACAGATGGAAGCTGGCAGCTGATTGGCTGTCTAGCCTAAAGTGCTTTACACACCTCCCTGAGGATACCACTGGCTAAGACTCCACCTCAGCTCATTGGGTAATGAAAAATTTAGAACAATTGATGGATGAAAGCAGGCAGGCCGGCCATTTTGGGACGCTCAGTGGACTTGTTTAATGCAATGCACCTTTGTATATTCACATGCATTCGCTTCATGCTGTAACCACTGTGCATAAAAATTTGGAAACATGGCATACAGCGTATCATTTGGTGTCTAATTCATGTTTCCCATATTTTCCCTTCCCAGATACAAGCCCGTTTGAGTGTTTGGGGCACTTTTTAGCTAAAATCATCCTACAGGGCCTAACTGCATATGCTAAAGCCTGCCTATTTTGAATGGTGTAGTGGCCCCTGCAACCTCCAAAAATATCAGGACTTACTTCCCCAATAACCTGCTAACTCACCCCTGAAATACATACTTATTCACCATATCTGTTCATTGGACTCATTTCTCATTTGAAATGCCCATTTTTGGGGGGCCAGAAATGTGCGTCTTTAAAAGGTGATTTCTACGATACCCCACTTTTGCACGTCAGACCTCAACTTTTCCCGTAAACGCAAAAAAAACGCAATTTTCAGGAGAAACGAGACAGACATCCCCTCCCTCTGCCACCCACCCGCCCAACTGACAGTCAGCCATTAGACATGCACAGATAGTTCTGAGGGTCTCTCTGTGATGTCATAAAGGGCCTGCTGATCAATGGGCAGCTTTCTGATTGGCTGCTGTATTTGATTGACAGATGGAAGCTGGCAGCTGATTGGCTGTCTAGCCTAAAGTGCTTTACACACCTCCCTGATGGTACCACTGGCTAAGACTCCACCTCAGCTCATTGGGTAATGAAAAATTTAGAACAATTGATGGATGAAAGCAGGCAGGCCGGACATTTTGGGACGCTCATTGGACTTGTTTAATGCAATGCACCTTTGTATTTTCACATGCATTCGCTTCATGCTGTAACCACTGTGCATAAAAATTTGGAAACATGGCATACAGTGTATCATTTGGTGTCTAAGTCATGTTTCCCATGTTTTTCCTTCCCAGATACTAGCCATTTGAGTGTTTGGGGCACTTTTTAGCTAAAATCATCCTACGGGGCCTAACTGCATATGCTAAAGCCTGCCTATTTTGAATGGTCTAGTGGCCCCTGCAACCTCCAAAAATATCAGGACTTACTTCCCCAATAACCTGCTAACTCACCCCTCAAATACATACTTATTCACCCTATTTTGTTCATTGGACTCATTTCTCATTTGAAATGCCCATTTTTGGGGGGCCATAAATGTGCGTCTTTAAAAGGTGGTTTCTACGATACCCCACTTTTGCGCGACGGACCTCAACTTTTCCCGTAAACGCAGAAAAACCGCAATTTTCAGGAGAAACGAGACAGACATCCCCTCCCTCTGCCACCCACCCGCCCAACTGACAGCCAGCCATTAGACATGCACAGATAGTTCTGAGGGTCTGTCTGTGATGTCATAAAGGGCCTGCTGATCAATGGGCAGCTTTCTGATTGGCTGCTGTATTTGATTGACAGATGGAAGCTGGCAGCTGATTGGCTGTCTAGCCTAAAGTGCTTTACACACCTCCCTGATGGTACCACTGGCTAAGACTCCACCTCAGCTCATTGGGTAATGAAAAATTTAGAACAATTGATGGATGAAAGCAGGCAGGCCGGCCATTTTGGGACACTCATTGGACTTGTTTAATGCAATGCACCTTTGTATATTCACATGCATTCGCTTCATGCTGTAACCACTGTGCATAAAAATTTGGAAACATGGCATACAGTGTATCATTTGGTGTCTAAGTCATGTTTCCCATATTTTCCCTTCCCAGATACTAGCCATTTGAGTGTTTGGGGCACTTTTTAGCTAAAATCATCCTACAGGGCCTAACTGCATATGCTAAAGCCTGCCTATTTTGAATGGTGTAGTGGCCCCTGCAACCTCCAAAAATATCAGGACTTACTTCCCCAATAACCTGCTAACTCACCCCTGAAATACATACGTATTCACCCTATTTTGTTCATTGGACTCATTTCTCATTTGAAATGCCCATTTTTGGGGGGCCAGAAATGTGCGTCTTTAAAAGGTGATTTCTACGATACCCCACTTTTGCACGTCAGACCTCAACTTTTCCCGTAAACGCAAAAAAAACGCAATTTTCAGGAGAAACTAGACAGACATCCCCTCCCTCTGCCACCCACCCGCCCAACTGACAGTCAGCCATTAGACATGCACAGATAGTTCTGAGGGTCTCTCTGTGATGTCATAAAGGGCCTGCTGATCAATGGGCAGCTTTCTGATTGGCTGCTGTATTTGATTGACAGATGGAAGCTGGCAGCTGATTGGCTGTCTAGCCTAAAGTGCTTTACACACCTCCCTGATGGTACCACTGGCTAAGACTCCACCTCAGCTCATTGGGTAATGAAAAATTTAGAACAATTGATGGATGAAAGCAGGCAGGCCGGACATTTTGGGACGCTCATTGGACTTGTTTAATGCAATGCACCTTTGTATTTTCACATGCATTCGCTTCATGCTGGAACCACTGTGCATAAAAATTTGGAAACATGGCATACAGTGTATCATTTGGTGTCTAAGTCATGTTTCCCATATTTTCCCTTCCCAGATACAAGCCCGTTTGAGTGTTTGGGACACTTTTTAGCTAAAATCATCCTACAGGGCCTAACTGCATATGCTAAAGCCTGCCTATTTTGAATGGTGTAGTGGCCACTGCAACCTCCAAAAATATCAGGACTTACTTCCCCAATAACCTGCTAACTCACCCCTGAAATACATACTTATTCACCCTATTTTGTTCATTGGACTAATTTCTCATTTGCAATGCCCATTTTTGGGGAGCCAGAAATGTGCGTCTTTAAAAGGTGATTTCTACGATACCCCACTTTTGCGCGTCGGATCTCAACTTTTCCCGTAAACGCAGAAAAACCTGAATTTTCAGGAGAAACGAGACAGACATCCCCTCCCTCTGCCACCCACCCGCCCAACTGACAGCCAGCCATTAGACATGCACAGATAGTTCTGAGGGTCTGTCTGTGATGTTATAAAGGGCCTGCTGATCAATGGGCAGCTTTCTGATTGGCTGCTGTATTTGATTGACAGATGGAAGCTGGCAGCTGATTGGCTGTCTAGCCTAAAGTGCTTTACACACCTCCCTGATGGTACCACTGGCTAAGACTCCACCTCAGCTCATTGGGTAATGAAAAATTTAGAACAATTGATGGATGAAAGCAGGCAGGCCGGCCATTTTGGGACACTCATTGGACTTGTTTAATGCAATGCACCTTTGTATATTCACATGCATTCGCTTCATGCTGTAACCACTGTGCATAAAAATTTGGAAACATGGCATACAGTGTATCATTTGGTGTCTAAGTCATGTTTCCCATATTTTCCCTTCCCAGATACAAGCCCGTTTGAGTGTTTGGGGCACTTTTTAGCTAAAATCATCCTACAGGGCCTAACTGCATATGCTAAAGCCTGCCTATTTTGAATGGTGTAGTGGCCCCTGCAACCTCCAAAAATATCAGGACTTACTTCCCCAATAACCTGATAACTCACCCCTGAAATACATACGTATTCACCCTATTTTGTTCATTGGACTCATTTCTCATTTGAAATGCCCATTTTTGGGGAGCCAGAAATGTGCGTCTTTAAAAGGTGATTTCTACGATACCCCACTTTTGCGCGTCGGACCTCAACTTTTCCCGTAAACGCAGAAAAACCGCAATTTTCAGGAGAAACGAGACAGACATCCCCTCCCTCTGCCACCCACCCGCCCAACTGACAGCCAGCCATTAGACATGCACAGATAGTTCTGAGGGTCTGTCTGTGATGTCATAAAGGGCCTGCTGATCAATGGGCAGCTTTCTGATTGGCTGCTGTATTTGCTTGACAGATGGAAGCTGGCAGCTGATTGGCTGTCTAGCCTAAAGTGCTTTACACACCTCCCTGATGGTACCACTGGCTAAGACTCCACCTCAGCTCATTGGGTAATGAAAAATTTAGAACAATTGATGGATGAAAGCAGGCAGGCCGGCCATTTTGGGACGCTCATTGGACTTGTTTAATGCAATGCACCTTTGTATATTCACATGCATTCGCTTCATGCTGTAACCACTGTGCATAAAAATTTGGAAACATGGCATACACTGTATCATTTGGTGTCTAAGTCATGTTTCCCATATTTTCCCTTCCCAGATACAAGCCCGTTTGAGTGTTTGGGACACTTTTTAGCTAAAATCATCCTACAGGGCCTAACTGCATATGCTAAAGCCTGCCTATTTTGAATGGTGTAGTGGCCACTGCAACCTCCAAAAATATCAGGACTTACTTCCCCAATAACCTGCTAACTCACCCCTGAAATACATACTTATTCACCCTATTTTGTTCATTGGACTAATTTCTCATTTGCAATGCCCATTTTTGGGGAGCCAGAAATGTGCGTCTTTAAAAGGTGATTTCTACGATACCCCACTTTTGCGCGTCGGATCTCAACTTTTCCCGTAAACGCAGAAAAACCAGAATTTTCAGGAGAAACGAGACAGACATCCCCTCCCTCTGCCACCCACCCGCCCAACTGACAGCCAGCCATTAGACATGCACAGATAGTTCTGAGGGTCTGTCTGTGATGTCATAAAGGGCCTGCTGATCAATGGGCAGCTTTCTGATTGGCTGCTGTATTTGCTTGACAGATGGAAGCTGGCAGCTGATTGGCTGTCTAGCCTAAAGTGCTTTACACACCTCCCTGATGGTACCACTGGCTAAGACTCCACCTCAGCTCATTGGGTAATGAAAAATTTAGAACAATTGATGGATGAAAGCAGGCAGGCCGGCCATTTTGGGACGCTCATTGGACTTGTTTAATGCAATGCACCTTTGTATATTCACATGCATTCGCTTCATGCTGTAACCACTGTGCATAAAAATTTGGAAACATGGCATACACTGTATCATTTGGTGTCTAAGTCATGTTTCCCATATTTTCCCTTCCCAGATACAAGCCCGTTTGAGTGTTTGGGACACTTTTTAGCTAAAATCATCCTACAGGGCCTAACTGCATATGCTAAAGCCTGCCTATTTTGAATGGTGTAGTGGCCACTGCAACCTCCAAAAATATCAGGACTTACTTCCCCAATAACCTGCTAACTCACCCCTGAAATACATACTTATTCACCCTATTTTGTTCATTGGACTAATTTCTCATTTGCAATGCCCATTTTTGGGGAGCCAGAAATGTGCGTCTTTAAAAGGTGATTTCTACGATACCCCACTTTTGCGCGTCGGATCTCAACTTTTCCCGTAAACGCAGAAAAACCGCAATTTTCAGGAGAAACGAGACAGACATCCCCTCCCTCTGCCACCCACCCGCCCAACTGACTGCCAGCCATTAGACATGCACAGATAGTTCTGAGGGTCTGTCTGTGATGTCATAAAGGGCCTGCTGATCAATGGGCAGCTTTCTGATTGGCTGCTGTATTTGCTTGACAGATGGAAGCTGGCAGCTGATTGGCTGTCTAGCCTAAAGTGCTTTACACACCTCCCTGATGGTACCACTGGCTAAGACTCCACCTCAGCTCATTGGGTAATGAAAAATTTAGAACAATTGATGGATGAAAGCAGGCAGGCCGGCCATTTTGGGACGCTCATTGGACTTGTTTAATGCAATGCACCTTTGTATATTCACATGCATTCGCTTCATGCTGTAACCACTGTGCATAAAAATTTGGAAACATGGCATACACTGTATCATTTGGTGTCTAAGTCATGTTTCCCATATTTTCCCTTCCCAGATACAAGCCCGTTTGAGTGTTTGGGACACTTTTTAGCTAAAATCATCCTACAGGGCCTAACTGCATATGCTAAAGCCTGCCTATTTTGAATGGTGTAGTGGCCACTGCAACCTCCAAAAATATCAGGACTTACTTCCCCAATAACCTGCTAACTCACCCCTGAAATACATACTTATTCACCCTATTTTGTTCATTGGACTAATTTCTCATTTGCAATGCCCATTTTTGGGGAGCCAGAAATGTGCGTCTTTAAAAGGTGATTTCTACGATACCCCACTTTTGCGCGTCGGATCTCAACTTTTCCCGTAAACGCAGAAAAACCTGAATTTTCAGGAGAAACGAGACAGACATCCCCTCCCTCTGCCACCCACCCGCCCAACTGACTGCCAGCCATTAGACATGCACAGATAGTTCTGAGGGTCTGTCTGTGATGTCATAAAGGGCCTGCTGATCAATGGGCAGCTTTCTGATTGGCTGCTGTATTTGCTTGACAGATGGAAGCTGGCAGCTGATTGGCTGTCTAGCCTAAAGTGCTTTACACACCTCCCTGATGGTACCACTGGCTAAGACTCCACCTCAGCTCATTGGGTAATGAAAAATTTAGAACAATTGATGGATGAAAGCAGGCAGGCCGGCCATTTTGGGACGCTCATTGGACTTGTTTAATGCAATGCACCTTTGTATATTCACATGCATTCGCTTCATGCTGTAACCACTGTGCATAAAAATTTGGAAACATGGCATACACTGTATCATTTGGTGTCTAAGTCATGTTTCCCATATTTTCCCTTCCCAGATACAAGCCCGTTTGAGTGTTTGGGACACTTTTTAGCTAAAATCATCCTACAGGGCCTAACTGCATATGCTAAAGCCTGCCTATTTTGAATGGTGTAGTGGCCCCTGCAACCTCCAAAAATATCAGGACTTACTTCCCCAATAACCTGCTAACTCACCCCTGAAATACACACGTATTCACCCTATTTTGTTCATTGGACTCATTTCTCATTTGAAATGCCCATTTTTGGGGAGCCAGAAATGTGCGTCTTTAAAAGGTGATTTCTACGATACCCCACTTTTGCGCGTCGGACCTCAACTTTTCCCGTAAACGCAGAAAAACCGCAATTTTCAGGAGAAACGAGACAGACATCCCCTCCCTCTGCCACCCACCCGCCCAACTGACAGCCAGCCATTAGACATGCACAGATAGTTCTGAGGGTCTGTCTGTGATGTCATAAAGGGCCTGCTGATCAATGGGCAGCTTTCTGATTGGCTGCTGTATTTGATTGACAGATGGAAGCTGGCAGCTGATTGGCTGTCTAGCCTAAACTGCTTTACACACCTCCCTGATGGTACCACTGGCTAAGACTCCACCTCAGCTCATTAGGTAATGAAAAATTTAGAACAATTGATGGATGTAAGCAGGCAGGCCGGCCATTTTGGGACGCTCATTGGACTTGTTTAAAGCAATGCACCTTTGTATTTTCACATGCATTCGCTTCATGCTGTAACCACTGTGCATAAAAATTTGGAAACATGGCATACAGTGTATCATTTGGTGTCTAAGTCATGTTTCCCATGTTTTTCCTTCCCAGATACTAGCCCGTTTCAGTGTTTGGGGCACTTTTTAGCTAAAATCATCCTACGGGGCCTAACTGCATATGCTAAAGCCTGCCTATTTTGAATGGTCTAGTGGCCCCTGCAACCTCCAAAAATATCAGGACTTACTTCCCCAATAACCTGCTAACTCACCCCTGAAATACATACTTATTCACCCTATTTTGTTAATTGGACTCATTTCTCATTTGAATTGCCCATTTTTTGGGGGCCAGAAATGTGCGTCTATAAAAGGTGATTTCTACGATACCCCACTTTTGCGCGTCGGACCTCAACTTTTCCCGTAAACGCAGAAAAACCGCAATTTTCAGGAGAAACGAGACAGACATCCCCTCCCTCTGCCACCCACCCGCCCAACTGAAAGCCAGCCATTAGACATCCACAGATAGTTCTGAGGGTCTGTCTGTGATGTCATAAAGGGCCTGCTGATCAATGGGCAGCTTTCTGATTGGCTGCTGTATTTGATTGACAGATGGAAGCTGGCAGCTGATTGGCTGTTTAGCCTAAAGTGCTTTACACACCTCCCTGATGGTACCATTGGCTAAGACTCCACCTCAGCTCATTGGGTAATGAAAAATTTAGAACAATTGATGGATGAAAGCAGGCAGGCCGGCCATTTTGGGACGCTCATTGGACTTGTTTAATGCAATGCACCTTTGTATTTTCACATGCATTCGCTTCATGCTGTAACCACTGTGCATAAAAATTTAGAAACATGGCATACAGTGTATTATTTGGTGTCTAAGTCATATTTCCCATATTTTCCCTTCCCAGATACAAGCCCGTTTGAGTGTTTGGGGCACTTTTTAGCTAAAATCATCCTACAGGGCCTAACTGCATATGCTAAAGCCTGCCTATTTTGAATGGTGTAGTTGCCCCTGCAACCTCCAAAAATATCAGTATTTACTTCCCCAATAACCTGCTAACTCACCCCTGAAATACATACTTATTCACACTATTTTGTTAATTGGACTCATTTCTCATTTGAATTGCCCATTTTTTGGGGGCCAGAAATGTGCGTCTTTAAAAGGTGATTTCTACGATACCCCACTTTTGCGCGTCGGACCTCAACTTTTCCAGTAAACGCAGAAAAAACGCAATTTTCAGGAGAAACGAGACAGACATCCCCTCCCTCTGCTACCCACCCGCCCAACTGACAGCCAGCCATTAGACATGCACAGATAGTTCTGAGGGTCTGTCTGTGATGTCATAAAGGGCCTGCTGATCAATGGGCAGCTTTCTGATTGGCTGCTGTATTTGATTGACAGATGGAAGCTGGCAGCTGATTGGCTGTCTAGCCTAAAGTGCTTTACACACCTCCCTGATGGTACCACTGGCTAAGACTCCACCTCAGCTCATTGGGTAATGAAAAATTTAGAACAATTGATGGATGAAAGCAGGCAGGCCGGCCATTTTGGGACGCTCAGTGGACTTGTTTAATGCAATGCACCTTTGTATATTCACATGCATTCGCTTCATGCTGTAACCACTGTGCATAAAAATTTGGAAACATGGCATACAGTGTATCATTTGGTGTCTAAGTCATGTTTCCCATATTTTCCCTTCCCAGATACAAGCCCGTTTGAGTGTTTGGGGCACTTTTTAGCTAAAATCATCCTACGGGGCCTAACTGCATATGCTAAAGCCTGCCTATTTTGAATGGTGTAGTGGCCCCTGCAACCTCCAAAAATATCAGGACTTACTTCCCCAATAACCTGCTAACTCACCCCTGAAATACATACTTATTCACCCTATTTTGTTCATTGGACTCATTTCTCATTTGAAATGCCCATTTTTGGGGGGCCAGAAATGTGCGTCTTTAAAAGGTGATTTCTACGATGCCCCACTTTTGCGCGTCGGACCTCAACTTTTCCCGTAAACGCAGAAAAACCGCAATTTTCAGGAGAAACGAGACAGACATCCCCTCCCTCTGCCACCCACCCGCCCAACTGACAGCCAGCCGTTAGACATGCACAGATAGTTCTGAGGGTCTGTCTGTGATGTCATAAAGGGCCTGCTGATCAATGGGCAGCTTTCTGATTGGCTGCTGTATTTGATTGACAGATGGAAGCTGGCAGCTGATTGGCTGTCTAGCCTAAAGTGCTTTACACACCTCCCTGATGGTACCACTGGCTAAGATTCCACCTCAGCTCATTGGGTAATGAAAAATATAGAACAATTGATGGATGAAAGCAGGCAGGCCGGCCATTTTGGGACGCTCATTGGACTTGTTTAATGCAATGCACCTTTGTATTTTCACATGCATTCGCTTCATGCTGTAACCACTGTGCATAAAAATTTGGAAACATGGCATACAGTGAATCATTTGGTGTCTAAGTCATGTTTCCCATATTTTCCCTTCCCAGATACAAGCCCGTTTGAGTGTTTGGGGCACTTTTTAGCTAAAATCATCCTACGGGGCCTAACTGCATATGCTAAAGCCTTCCTTTTTTTGAATGGTGTAGTTGCCCCTGCAACCTCCAAAAATATCAGGACTTACTTCCCCAATAACCTGCTAACTTACCCCTAAAATACATACTTATTCACTCTATTTTGTTCATTGGACTTATTTCTCATTTGAAATGCCCATTTTTGGGGGGCAATAAATGTGCGTCTTTAAAAGGTGATTTCTACGATACCCCACTTTTGCGCGTCGGACCTCAACTTTTCCCGTAAACGCAGAAAAACCGCAATTTTCAGGAGAAACGAGACAGACATCCCCTCCCTCTGCCACCCACCCGCCCAACTGAAAGCCAGCCATTAGACATGCACAGATAGTTCTGAGGGTCTGTCTGTGATGTCATAAAGGGCCTGCTGATCAATGGGCAGCTTTCTGATTGGCTGCTGTATTTGATTGACAGATGGAAGCTGGCAGCTGATTGGCTGTCTAGCCTAAACTGCTTTACACACCTCCCTGATGGTACCACTGGCTAAGACTCCACCTCAGCTCATTAGGTAATGAAAAATTTAGAACAATTGATGGATGTAAGCAGGCAGGCCGGCCATTTTGGGACGCTCATTGGACTTGTTTAAAGCAATGCACCTTTGTATTTTCACATGCATTCGCTTCATGCTGTAACCACTGTGCATAAAAATTTGGAAACATGGCATACAGTGTATCATTTGGTGTCTAAGTCATGTTTCCCATGTTTTTCCTTCCCAGATACTAGCCCGTTTCAGTGTTTGGGGCACTTTTTAGCTAAAATCATCCTACGGGGCCTAACTGCATATGCTAAAGCCTGCCTATTTTGAATGGTCTAGTGGCCCCTGCAACCTCCAAAAATATCAGGACTTACTTCCCCAATAACCTGCTAACTCACCCCTGAAATACATACTTATTCACCCTATTTTGTTAATTGGACTCATTTCTCATTTGAATTGCCCATTTTTTGGGGGCCAGAAATGTGCGTCTATAAAAGGTGATTTCTACGATACCCCACTTTTGCGCGTCGGACCTCAACTTTTCCCGTAAACGCAGAAAAACCGCAATTTTCAGGAGAAACGAGACAGACATCCCCTCCCTCTGCCACCCACCCGCCCAACTGAAAGCCAGCCATTAGACATCCACAGATAGTTCTGAGGGTCTGTCTGTGATGTCATAAAGGGCCTGCTGATCAATGGGCAGCTTTCTGATTGGCTGCTGTATTTGATTGACAGATGGAAGCTGGCAGCTGATTGGCTGTTTAGCCTAAAGTGCTTTACACACCTCCCTGATGGTACCATTGGCTAAGACTCCACCTCAGCTCATTGGGTAATGAAAAATTTAGAACAATTGATGGATGAAAGCAGGCAGGCCGGCCATTTTGGGACGCTCATTGGACTTGTTTAATGCAATGCACCTTTGTATTTTCACATGCATTCGCTTCATGCTGTAACCACTGTGCATAAAAATTTAGAAACATGGCATACAGTGTATTATTTGGTGTCTAAGTCATATTTCCCATATTTTCCCTTCCCAGATACAAGCCCGTTTGAGAGTTTGGGGCACTTTTTAGCTAAAATCATCCTACAGGGCCTAACTGCATATGCTAAAGCCTGCCTATTTTGAATGGTGTAGTTGCCCCTGCAACCTCCAAAAATATCAGTATTTACTTCCCCAATAACCTGCTAACTCACCCCTGAAATACATACTTATTCACACTATTTTGTTAATTGGACTCATTTCTCATTTGAATTGCCCATTTTTTGGGGGCCAGAAATGTGCGTCTTTAAAAGGTGATTTCTACGATACCCCACTTTTGCGCGTCGGACCTCAACTTTTCCAGTAAACGCAGAAAAACCGCAATTTTCAGGAGAAACGAGACAGACATCCCCTCCCTCTGCTACCCACCCGCCCAACTGACAGCCAGCCATTAGACATGCACAGATAGTTCTGAGGGTCTGTCTGTGATGTCATAAAGGGCCTGCTGATCAATGGGCAGCTTTCTGATTGGCTGCTGTATTTGATTGACAGATGGAAGCTGGCAGCTGATTGGCTGTCTAGCCTAAAGTGCTTTACACACCTCCCTGATGGTACCACTGGCTAAGACTCCACCTCAGCTCATTGGGTAATGAAAAATTTAGAACAATTGATGGATGAAAGCAGGCAGGCCGGCCATTTTGGGACGCTCAGTGGACTTGTTTAATGCAATGCACCTTTGTATATTCACATGCATTCGCTTCATGCTGTAACCACTGTGCATAAAAATTTGGAAACATGGCATACAGTGTATCATTTGGTGTCTAAGTCATGTTTCCCATATTTTCCCTTCCCAGATACAAGCCCGTTTGAGTGTTTGGGGCACTTTTTAGCTAAAATCATCCTACGGGGCCTAACTGCATATGCTAAAGCCTGCCTATTTTGAATGGTGTAGTGGCCCCTGCAACCTCCAAAAATATCAGGACTTACTTCCCCAATAACCTGCTAACTCACCCCTGAAATACATACTTATTCACCCTATTTTGTTCATTGGACTCATTTCTCATTTGAAATGCCCATTTTTGGGGGGCCAGAAATGTGCGTCTTTAAAAGGTGATTTCTACGATACCCCACTTTTGCGCGTCGGACCTCAACTTTTCCCGTAAACGCAGAAAAACCGCAATTTTCAGGAGAAACGAGACAGACATCCCCTCCCTCTGCCACCCACCCGCCCAACTGACAGCCAGCCGTTAGACATGCACAGATAGTTCTGAGGGTCTGTCTGTGATGTCATAAAGGGCCTGCTGATCAATGGGCAGCTTTCTGATTGGCTGCTGTATTTGATTGACAGATGGAAGCTGGCAGCTGATTGGCTGTCTAGCCTAAAGTGCTTTACACACCTCCCTGATGGTACCACTGGCTAAGATTCCACCTCAGCTCATTGGGTAATGAAAAATATAGAACAATTGATGGATGAAAGCAGGCAGGCCGGCCATTTTGGGACGCTCATTGGACTTGTTTAATGCAATGCACCTTTGTATTTTCACATGCATTCGCTTCATGCTGTAACCACTGTGCATAAAAATTTGGAAACATGGCATACAGTGAATCATTTGGTGTCTAAGTCATGTTTCCCATATTTTCCCTTCCCAGATACAAGCCCGTTTGAGTGTTTGGGGCACTTTTTAGCTAAAATCATCCTACGGGGCCTAACTGCATATGCTAAAGCCTTCCTTTTTTTGAATGGTGTAGTGGCCTCTGCAACCTCCAAAAATATCAGGACTTACTTCCCCAATAACCTGCTAACTCACCCCTAAAATACATACTTATTCACGCTATTTTGTTCATTGGACTTATTTCTCATTTGAAATGCCCATTTTTGGGGGGCCATAAATGTGTGTCTTTAAAAGGTGATTTCTACGATACCCCACTTTTGCGCGTCGGACCTCAACTTTTCCCGTAAACGCAGAAAAACCGCAATTTTCAGGAGAAACGAGACAGACATCCCCTCCCTCTGCCACCCACCCGCCCAACTGATAGCCAGCCATTAGACATGCACAGATAGTTCTGAGGGTCTGTCTGTGATGTCATAAAGGGCCCTCTGATCAATGGGCAGCTTTCTGATTGGCTGCTGTATTTGATTGACAGATGGAAGCTGGCAGCTGATTGGCTGTCTAGCCTAAACTGCTTTACACACCTCCCTGATGGTACCACTGGCTAAGACTCCACCTCAGCTCATTGGGTAATGAAAAATTTAGAACAATTGATGGATGAAAGCAGGCAGGCCGGCCATTTTGGGACGCTCATTGGACTTGTTTAATGCAATGCACCTTTGTATTTTCACATGCATTCGCTTCATGCTGTAACCACTGTGCATAAAAATTTGGAAACATGGCATACAGTGTATTATTTGGTGTCTAAGTCATATTTCCCATATTTTCCCTTCCCAGATACAAGCCCGTTTGAGTGTTTGGGGCACTTTTTAGCTAAAATCATCCTACGGGGCCTAACTGCATATGCTAAAGCCTTCCTTTTTTTGAATGGTGTAGTTGCCCCTGCAACCTCCAAAAATATCAGGACTTACTTCCCCAATAACCTGCTAACTCACCCCTAAAATACATACTTATTCACGCTATTTTGTTCATTGGACTTATTTCTCATTTGAAATGCCCATTTTTGGGGGGCCATAAATGTGCGTCTTTAAAAGGTGATTTCTACGATACCCCACTTTTGCGCGTCGGACCTCAACTTTTCCCGTAAACGCAGAAAAACCTCAATTTTCAGGAGAAACGAGACAGACATCCCCTCCCGCTGCCACCCACCCGCACAACTGAAAGCCAGCCATTAGACATGCACAGATAGTTCTGAGGGTCTGTCTGTGATGTCATAAAGGGCCTGCTGATCAATGGGCAGCTTTCTGATTGGCTGCTGTATGTGATTGACAGATGGAAGCTGGCAGCTGATTGGCTGTCTAGCCTAAAGTGCTTTACACACCTCCCTGATGGTACCACTGGCTAAGATTCCACCTCAGCTCATTGGGTAATGAAAAATATAGAACAATTGATGGATGAAAGCAGGCAGGCCGGCCATTTTGGGACGCTCATTGGACTTGTTTAATGCAATGCACCTTTGTATTTTCACATGCATTCGCTTCATGCTGTAACCACTGTGCATAAAAATTTGGAAACATGGCATACAGTGAATCATTTGGTGTCTAAGTCATGTTTCCCATATTTTCCCTTCCCAGATACAAGCCCGTTTGAGTGTTTGGGGCACTTTTTAGCTAAAATCATCCTACGGGGCCTAACTGCATATGCTAAAGCCTGCCTATTTTGAATGGTGTAGTGGCCACTGCAACCTCCAAAAATATCAGGACTTACTTCCCCAATAACCTGCTAACTCACCCCTGAAATACATACTCAACTGACAGCCAGCCATTAGACATGCACAGATAGTTCTGAGGGTCTGTCTGTGATGTCATAAAGGGCCTGCTGATCAATGGGCAGCTTTCTGATTGGCTGCTGTATTTGATTGACAGATGGAAGCTGGCAGCTGATTGGCTGTCTAGCCTAAACTGCTTTACACACCTCCCTGATGGTACCACTGGCTAAGACTCCACCTCAGCTCATTAGGTAATGAAAAATTTAGAACAATTGATGGATGAAAGCAGGCAGGCCGGCCATTTTGGGACGCTCATTGGACTTGTTTAAAGCAATGCACCTTTGTATTTTCACATGCATTCGCTTCATGCTGTAACCACTGTGCATAAAAATTTGGAAACATGGCATACAGTGTATCATTTGGTGTCTAAGTCAAGTTTCCCATGTTTTTCCTTCCCAGATACTAGCCCGTTTCAGTGTTTGGGGCACTTTTTAGCTAAAATCATCCTACGGGGCCTAACTGCATATGCTAAAGCCTGCCTATTTTGAATGGTCTAGTGGCCCCTGCAACCTCCAAAAATATCAGGACTTACTTCCCCAATAACCTGCTAACTCACCCCTGAAATACATACTTATTCACCCTATTTTGTTAATTGGACTCATTTCTCATTTGAATTGCCCATTTTTTGGGGGCCAGAAATGTGCGTCTTTAAAAGGTGATTTCTACGATACCCCACTTTTGCGCGTCGGACCTCAACTTTTCCCGTAAACGCAGAAAAACCGCAATTTTCAGGAGAAACGAGACAGACATCCCCTCCCTCTGCCACCCACCCGCCCAACGGAAAGCCAGCCATTAGACATGCACAGATAGTTCTGAGGGTCTGTCTGTGATGTCATAAAGGGCCTGCTGATCAATGGGCAGCTTTCTGATTGGCTGCTGTATATTTGATTGACAGATGGAAGCTGGCAGCTGATTGGCTGTCTAGCCTAAAGTGCTTTACACACCTCCCTGATGGTACCACTGGCTAAGATTCCACCTCAGCTCATTGGGTAATGAAAAATATAGAACAATTGATGGATGAAAGCAGGCAGGCCGGCCATTTTGGGACGCTCATTGGACTTGTTTAATGCAATGCACCTTTGTATTTTCACATGCATTCGCTTCATGCTGTAACCACTGTGCATAAAAATTTGGAAACATGGCATACAGTGTATCATTTGGTGTCTAAGTCATGTTTCCCATATTTTCCATTCCCAGATACAAGCCCGTTTGAGTGTTTGGGGCACTTTTTAGCTAAAATCATCCTACGGGGCCTAACTGCATATGCTAAAGCCTTCCTTTTTTTGAATGGTGTAGTTGCCCCTGCAACCTCCAAAAATATCAGGACTTACTTCCCCAATAACCTGCTAACTCACCCCTAAAATACATACTTATTCACGCTATTTTGTTCATTGGACTTATTTCTCATTTGAAATGCCCATTTTTGGGGGGCCATAAATGTGCGTCTTTAAAAGGTGATTTCTACGATACCCAACTTTTGCGCGTCGGACCTCAACTTTTCCCGTAAACGCAGAAAAACCGCAATTTTCAGGAGAAACGAGACAGACATCCCCTCCCTCTGCCACCCACCCGCCCAACTGAAAGCCAGCCATTAGACATGCACAGATAGTTCTGAGGGTCTGTCTGTGATGTCATAAAGGGCCTGCTGATCAATGGGCAGCTTTCTGATTGGCTGCTGTATATTTGATTGACAGATGGAAGCTGGCAGCTGATTGGCTGTCTAGCCTAAAGTGCTTTACACACCTCCCTGATGGTACCACTGGCTAAGATTCCACCTCAGCTCATTGGGTAATGAAAAATATAGAACAATTGATGGATGAAAGCAGGCAGGCCGGCCATTTTGGGACGCTCATTGGACTTGTTTAATGCAATGCACCTTTGTATTTTCACATGCATTCGCTTCATGCTGTAACCACTGTGCATAAAAATTTGGAAACATGGCATACAGTGTATCATTTGGTGTCTAAGTCATGTTTCCCATATTTTCCCTTCCCAGATACAAGCCCGTTTGAGTGTTTGGGGCACTTTTTAGCTAAAATCATCCTACGGGGCCTAACTGCATATGCTAAAGCCTTCCTTTTTTTGAATGGTGTAGTTGCCCCTGCAACCTCCAAAAATATCAGGACTTACTTCCCCAATAACCTGCTAACTCACCCCTAAAATACATACTTATTCACGCTATTTTGTTCATTGGACTTATTTCTCATTTGAAATGCCCATTTTTGGGGGGCCATAAATGTGCGTCTTTAAAAGGTGATTTCTACGATACCCAACTTTTGCGCGTCGGACCTCAACTTTTCCCGTAAACGCAGAAAAACCGCAATTTTCATGAGAAACGAGACAGACATCCCCTCCCTCTGCCACCCACCCGCCCAACTGATAGCCAGCCATTAGACATGCACAGATAGTTCTGAGGGTCTGTCTGTGATGTCATAAAGGGCCCTCTGATCAATGGGCAGGTTTCTGATTGGCTGCTGTATTTGATTGACAGATGGAAGCTGGCAGCTGATTGGCTGTCTAGCCTAAACTGCTTTACACACCTCCCTGATGGTACCACTGGCTAAGACTCCACCTCAGCTCATTGGGTAATGAAAAATTTAGAACAATTGATGGATGAAAGCAGGCAGGCCGGCCATTTTGGGACGCTCAGTGGACTTGTTTAATGCAATGCACCTTTGTATATTCACATGCATTCGCTTCATGCTGTAACCACTGTGCATACAAATTTGGAAACATGGCATACAGTGTATCATTTGGTGTCTAAGTCATGTTTCCCATATTTTCCCTTCCCAGATACAAGCCCGTTTGAGTGTTAGGGGCTCTTTTTAGCTAAAATCATCCTACGGGGCCTAACTGCATATGCTAAAGCCTTCCTTTTTTTGAATGGTTTAGTTGCCCCTGCAACCTCCAAAAATATCAGGACTTATTTCCCCAATAACCTGCTAACTCACCCCTAAAATACATACTTAATCACCCTATTTTGTTCATTGGACTCATTTCTCATTTGAAATGCCCATTTTTGGGGGGCCAGAAATGTGCGTCTTTAAAAGGTGATTTCTACGATACCCCACTTTTGCGCGTCGGACCTCAACTTTTCCCGTAAACGCAGAAAAAACGCAATTTTCAGGAGAAACTAGACAGACATCCCCTCCCTCTGCCACCCACCCGCCCAACTGACAGCCAGCCATTAGACATGCACAGATAGTTCTGAGGGTCTGTCTGTGATGTCATAAAGGGCCCTCTGATCAATGGGCAGCTTTCTGATTGGCTGCTGTATTTGATTGACAGATGGAAGCTGGCAGCTGATTGGCTGTCTAGCCTAAAGTGCTTTACACACCTCCCTGATGGTACCACTGGCTAAGACTCCACCTCAGCTCATTGGGTAATGAAAAATTTAGAACAATTGATGGATGAAAGCAGGCAGGCCGGCCATTTTGGGACGCTCAGTGGACTTGTTTAATGCAATGCACCTTTGTATATTCACATGCATTCGCTTCATGCTGTAACCACTGTGCATAAAAATTTGGAAACATGGCATACAGTGTATCATTTGGTGTCTAAGTCATGTTTCCCATATTTTCCCTTCCCAGATACAAGCCCGTTTGAGTGTTTGGGACACTTTTTAGCTAAAATCATCCTACAGGGCCTAACTGCATATGCTAAAGCCTGCCTATTTTGAATGGTGTAGTGGCCCCTGCAACCTCCAAAAATATCAGGACTTACTTCCCCAATAACCTGCTAACTCACCCCTGAAATACATACTTATTCACCCTATCTGTTCATTGGACTCATTTCTCATTTGAAATGCCCATTTTTGGGGGGCCAGAAATGTGCGTCTTTAAAAGGTGTTTTCTACGATACCCCACTTTTGCGCGTCAGACCTCAACTTTTCCCGTAAACGCAAAAAAACCGCAATTTTCAGGAGAAACGAGACAGACATCCCCTCCCTCTGCCACCCACCCGCCCAACTGACAGCCAGCCATTAGACATGCACAGATAGTTCTGAGGGTCTGTCTGTGATGTCATAAAGGGCCTGCTGATCAATGGGCAGCTTTCTGATTGGCTGCTGTATTTGATTGACAGATGGAAGCTGGCAGCTGATTGGCTGTCTAGCCTAAAGTGCTTTACACACCTCCCTGATGGTACCACTGGCTAAGACTCCACCTCAGCTCATTGGGTAATGAAAAATTTAGAACAATTGATGGATGAAAGCAGGCAGGCCGGCCATTTTGGGACGCTCATTGGACTTGTTTAATGCACCTTTGTATTTTCACATGCATTCGCTTCATGCTGTAACCACTGTGCATAAAAATTTGGAAACATGGCATACAGTGTATCATTTGGTGTCTAAGTCATGTTTCCCATATTTTCCCTTCCCAGATACAAGCCCGTTTGAGTGTTTGGGACACTTTTTAGCTAAAATCATCCTACAGGGCCTAACTGCATATGCTAAAGCCTGCCTATTTTGAATGGTGTAGTGGCCACTGCAACCTCCAAAAATATCAGGACTTACTTCCCCAATAACCTGCTAACTCACCCCTGAAATACATACTTATTCACCCTATTTTGTTCATTGGACTAATTTCTCATTTGAAATGCCCATTTTTGGGGGGCCAGAAATGTGCGTCTTTAAAAGGTGTTTTCTACGATACCCCACTTTTGCGCGTCAGACCTCAACTTTTCCCGTAAACGCAAAAAAACCGCAATTTTCAGGAGAAACGAGACAGACATCCCCTCCCTCTGCCACCCACCCGCCCAACTGACAGCCAGCCATTAGACATGCACAGATAGTTCTGAGGGTCTGTCTGTGATGTCATAAAGGGCCTGCTGATCAATGGGCAGCTTTCTGATTGGCTGCTGTATTTGATTGACAGATGGAAGCTGGCAGCTGATTGGCTGTCTAGCCTAAAGTGCTTTACACACCTCCCTGATGGTACCACTGGCTAAGACTCCACCTCAGCTCATTGGGTAATGAAAAATTTAGAACAATTGATGGATGAAAGCAGGCAGGCCGGCCATTTTGGGACGCTCATTGGACTTGTTTAATGCACCTTTGTATTTTCACATGCATTCGCTTCATGCTGTAACCACTGTGCATAAAAATTTGGAAACATGGCATACAGTGTATCATTTGGTGTCTAAGTCATGTTTCCCATATTTTCCCTTCCCAGATACAAGCCCGTTTGAGTGTTTGGGACACTTTTTAGCTAAAATCATCCTACAGGGCCTAACTGCATATGCTAAAGCCTGCCTATTTTGAATGGTGTAGTGGCCACTGCAACCTCCAAAAATATCAGGACTTACTTCCCCAATAACCTGCTAACTCACCCCTGAAATACATACTTATTCACCCTATTTTGTTCATTGGACTAATTTCTCATTTGAAATGCCCATTTTTGGGGAGCCAGAAATGTGCGTCTTTAAAAGGTGATTTCTACGATACCCCACTTTTGCGCGTCGGATCTCAACTTTTCCCGTAAACGCAGAAAAACCGCAATTTTCAGGAGAAACGAGACAGACATCCCCTCCCTCTGCCACCCACCCGCCCAACTGACAGCCAGCCATTAGACATGCACAGATAGTTCTGAGGGTCTGTCTGTGATGTCATAAAGGGCCTGCTGATCAATGGGCAGCTTTCTGATTGGCTGTTGTATTTGATTGACAGATGGAAGCTGGCAGCTGATTGGCTGTCTAGCCTAAAGTGCTTTACACACCTCCCTGAGGATACCACTGGCTAAGACTCCACCTCAGCTCATTGGGTAATGAAAAATTTAGAACAATTGATGGATGAAAGCAGGCAGGCCGGCCATTTTGGGATGCTCAGTGGACTTGTTTAATGCAATGCACCTTTGTATATTCACATGCATTCGCTTCATGCTGTAACCACTGTGCATAAAAATTTGGAAACATGGCATACAGCGTATCATTTGGTGTCTAATTCATGTTTCCCATATTTTCCCTTCCCAGATACAAGCCCGTTTGAGTGTTTGGGGCACTTTTTAGCTAAAATCATCCTACAGGGCCTAACTGCATATGCTAAAGCCTGCCTATTTTGAATGGTGTAGTGGCCCCTGCAACCTCCAAAAATATCAGGACTTACTTCCCCAATAACCTGCTAACTCACCCCTGAAATACATACTTATTCACCCTATTTTGTTCATTGGACTAATTTCTCATTTGAAATGCCCATTTTTGGGGAGCCAGAAATGTGCGTCTTTAAAAGGTGTTTTCTACGATACCCCACTTTTGCGCGTCAGACCTCAACTTTTCCCGTAAACGCAAAAAAACCGCAATTTTCAGGAGAAACGAGACAGACATCCCCTCCCTCTGCCACCCACCCGCCCAACTGACAGCCAGCCATTAGACATGCACAGATAGTTCTGAGGGTCTGTCTGTGATGTCATAAAGGGCCTGCTGATCAATGGGCAGCTTTCTGATTGGCTGCTGTATTTGATTGACAGATGGAAGCTGGCAGCTGATTGGCTGTCTAGCCTAAAGTGCTTTACACACCTCCCTGATGGTACCACTGGCTAAGACTCCACCTCAGCTCATTGGGTAATGAAAAATTTAGAACAATTGATGGATGAAAGCAGGCAGGCCGGCCATTTTGGGACGCTCATTGGACTTGTTTAATGCACCTTTGTATTTTCACATGCATTCGCTTCATGCTGTAACCACTGTGCATACAAATTTGGAAACATGGCATACAGTGTATCATTTGGTGTCTAAGTCATGTTTCCCATATTTTCCCTTCCCAGATACAAGCCCGTTTGAGTGTTTGGGACACTTTTTAGCTAAAATCATCCTACAGGGCCTAACTGCATATGCTAAAGCCTGCCTATTTTGAATGGTGTAGTGGCCACTGCAACCTCCAAAAATATCAGGACTTACTTCCCCAATAACCTGCTAACTCACCCCTGAAATACATACTTATTCACCCTATTTTGTTCATTGGACTAATTTCTCATTTGAAATGCCCATTTTTGGGGAGCCAGAAATGTGCGTCTTTAAAAGGTGATTTCTACGATACCCCACTTTTGCGCGTCGGATCTCAACTTTTCCCGTAAACGCAGAAAAACCGCAATTTTCAGGAGAAACGAGACAGACATCCCCTCCCTCTGCCACCCACCCGCCCAACTGACAGCCAGCCATTAGACATGCACAGATAGTTCTGAGGGTCTGTCTGTGATGTCATAAAGGGCCTGCTGATCAATGGGCAGCTTTCTGATTGGCTGCTGTATTTGATTGACAGATGGAAGCTGGCAGCTGATTGGCTGTCTAGCCTAAAGTGCTTTACACACCTCCCTGAGGATACCACTGGCTAAGACTCCACCTCAGCTCATTGGGTAATGAAAAATTTAGAACAATTGATGGATGAAAGCAGGCAGGCCGGCCATTTTGGGACGCTCAGTGGACTTGTTTAATGCAATGCACCTTTGTATATTCACATGCATTCGCTTCATGCTGTAACCACTGTGCATAAAAATTTGGAAACATGGCATACAGCGTATCATTTGGTGTCTAATTCATGTTTCCCATATTTTCCCTTCCCAGATACAAGCCCGTTTGAGTGTTTGGGGCACTTTTTAGCTAAAATCATCCTACAGGGCCTAACTGCATATGCTAAAGCCTGCCTATTTTGAATGGTGTAGTGGCCCCTGCAACCTCCAAAAATATCAGGACTTTCTTCCCCAATAACCTGCTAACTCACCCCTGAAATACATACTTATTCACCCTATTTTGTTCATTGGACTAATTTCTCATTTGAAATGCCCATTTTTGGGGAGCCAGAAATGTGCGTCTTTAAAAGGTGTTTTCTACGATACCCCACTTTTGCGCGTCAGACCTCAACTTTTCCCGTAAACGCAAAAAAACCGCAATTTTCAGGAGAAACGAGACAGACATCCCCTCCCTCTGCCACCCACCCGCCCAACTGACAGCCAGCCATTAGACATGCACAGATAGTTCTGAGGGTCTGTCTGTGATGTCATAAAGGGCCTGCTGATCAATGGGCAGCTTTCTGATTGGCTGCTGTATTTGATTGACAGATGGAAGCTGGCAGCTGATTGGCTGTCTAGCCTAAAGTGCTTTACACACCTCCCTGATGGTACCACTGGCTAAGACTCCACCTCAGCTCATTGGGTAATGAAAAATTTAGAACAATTGATGGATGAAAGCAGGCAGGCCGGCCATTTTGGGACGCTCATTGGACTTGTTTAATGCACCTTTGTATTTTCACATGCATTCGCTTCATGCTGTAACCACTGTGCATACAAATTTGGAAACATGGCATACAGTGTATCATTTGGTGTCTAAGTCATGTTTCCCATATTTTCCCTTCCCAGATACAAGCCCGTTTGAGTGTTTGGGGCACTTTTTAGCTAAAATCATCCTACAGGGCCTAACTGCATATGCTAAAGCCTGCCTATTTTGAATGGTGTAGTGGCCCCTGCAACCTCCAAAAATATCAGGACTTACTTCCCCAATAACCTGCTAACTCACCCCTGAAATACATACTTATTCACCATATCTGTTCATTGGACTCATTTCTCATTTGAAATGCCCATTTTTGGGGGGCCAGAAATGTGCGTCTTTAAAAGGTGATTTCTACGATACCCCACTTTTGCGCGTCAGACCTCAACTTTTCCCGTAAACGCAAAAAAACCGCAATTTTCAGGAGAAACGAGACAGATATCCCCTCCCTCTGCCACCCACCCGCCCAACTGACAGTCAGCCATTAGACATGCACAGATAGTTCTGAGGGTCTCTCTGTGATGTCATAAAGGGCCTGCTGATCAATGGGCAGCTTTCTGATTGGCTGCTGTATTTGATTGACAGATGGAAGCTGGCAGCTGATTGGCTGTCTAGCCTAAAGTGCTTTACACACCTCCCTGATGGTACCACTGGCTAAGACTCCACCTCAGCTCATTGGGTAATGAAAAATTTAGAACAATTGATGGATGAAAGCAGGCAGGCCGGCCATTTTGGGACGCTCATTGGACTTGTTTAATGCAATGCACCTTTGTATTTTCACATGCATTCGCTTCATGCTGTAACCACTGTGCATAAAAATTTGGAAACATGGCATACAGTGTATCATTTGGTGTCTAAGTCATGTTTCCCATGTTTTTCCTTCCCAGATACTAGCCATTTGAGTGTTTGGGGCACTTTTTAGCTAAAATCATCCTACGGGGCCTAACTGCATATGCTAAAGCCTGCCTATTTTGAATGGTCTAGTGGCACCTGCAACCTCCAAAAATATCAGGACTTACTTCCCCAATAACCTGCTAACTCACCCCTGAAATACATACTTATTCACCCTATTTTGTTAATTGGACTCATTTCTCATTTAAAATGCCAGTTTTTGGGGGGCCAGAAATGTGCGTCTTTAAAAGGTGATTTCTACGATACCCCACTTTTGCGCGTCGGACCTCAACTTTTCCCGTAAACGCAGAAAAACCGCAATTTTCAGGAGAAACGAGACAGACATCCCCTCCCTCTGCCACCCACCCGCCCAACTGACAGCCAGCCATTAGACATGCACAGATAGTTCTGAGGGTCTGTCTGTGATGTCATAAAGGGCCTGCTGATCAATGGGCAGCTTTCTGATTGGCTGCTGTATTTGCTTGACAGATGGAAGCTGGCAGCTGATTGGCTGTCTAGCCTAAAGTGCTTTACACACCTCCCTGATGGTACCACTGGCTAAGACTCCACCTCAGCTCATTGGGTAATGAAAAATTTAGAACAATTGATGGATGAAAGCAGGCAGGCCGGCCATTTTGGGACGCTCATTGGACTTGTTTAATGCAATGCACCTTTGTATATTCACATGCATTCGCTTCATGCTGTAACCACTGTGCATAAAAATTTGGAAACATGGCATACACTGTATCATTTGGTGTCTAAGTCATGTTTCCCATATTTTCCCTTCCCAGATACAAGCCCGTTTGAGTGTTTGGGACACTTTTTAGCTAAAATCATCCTACAGGGCCTAACTGCATATGCTAAAGCCTGCCTATTTTGAATGGTGTAGTGGCCACTGCAACCTCCAAAAATATCAGGACTTACTTCCCCAATAACCTGCTAACTCACCCCTGAAATACATACTTATTCACCCTATTTTGTTCATTGGACTAATTTCTCATTTGCAATGCCCATTTTTGGGGAGCCAGAAATGTGCGTCTTTAAAAGGTGATTTCTACGATACCCCACTTTTGCGCGTCGGATCTCAACTTTTCCCGTAAACGCAGAAAAACCTAAATTTTCAGGAGAAACGAGACAGACATCCCCTCCCTCTGCCACCCACCCGCCCAACTGACAGCCAGCCATTAGACATGCACAGATAGTTCTGAGGGTCTGTCTGTGATGTCATAAAGGGCCTGCTGATCAATGGGCAGCTTTCAAATTGGCTGCTGTATTTGATTGACAGATGGAAGCTGGCAGCTGATTGGCTGTCTAACCTAAAGTGCTTTACACACCTCCCTGATGGTACCACTGGCTAAGACTCCACCTCAGCTCATTGGGTAATGAAAAATTTAGAACAATTGGTGGATGAAAGCAGGCAGGCCGGCCATTTTGGGACGCTCATTGGACTTGTTTAATGCAATGCACCTTTGTATATTCACATGCATTCGCTTAATGCTGTAACCACTGTGCATAAAAATTTGGAAACATGGCATACAGTGTATCATTTGGTGTCTAAGTCATGTTTCCCATATTTTCCCTTTCCAGATACAAGCCCGTTTGAGTGTTTGGGGCACTTTTTAGCTAAAATCATCCTACGGGGCCTAACTGCATATGCTAAAGCCTGCCTATTTTGAATGGTGTAGTGGCCCCTGCAACCTCCAAAAATATCAGGACTTACTTCCCCAATAACCTGCTAACTCACCCCTGAAATACATACTTATTCACCCTATTTTGTTAATTGGACTAATTTCTCATTTGAAATGCCCATTTTTGGGGGGCCAGAAATGTGCGTCTTTAAAAGGTGATTTCTACGATACCCCACTTTTGCGCGTCGGACCTCAACTTTTCCCGTAAACGCAGAAAAACCGCAATTTTCAGGAGAAACGAGACAGACATCCCCTCCCTCTGCCACCCACCCGCCCAACTGACAGCCAGCCATTAGACATGCACAGATAGTTCTGAGGGTCTGTCTGTGATGTCATAAAGGGCCTGCTGATCAATGGGCAGCTTTCTGATTGGCTGCTGTATTTGATTGACAGATGGAAGCTGGCAGCTGATTGGCTGTCTAGCCTAAAGTGCTTTACACACCTCCCTGATGGTACCACTGGCTAAGACTCCACCTCAGCTCATTGGGTAATGAAAAATTTAGAACAATTGATGGATGAAAGCAGGCAGGCCGGCCATTTTGGGACGCTCATTGGACTTGTTTAATGCAATGCACCTTTGTATATTCACATGCATTCGCTTAATGCTGTAACCACTGTGCATAAAAATTTGGAAACATGGCATACAGTGTATCATTTGGTGTCTAAGTCATGTTTTCCATGTTTTTCCTTCCCAGATACTAGCCCGTTTGAGTGTTTGGGGCACTTTTTAGCTAAAATCATCCTACAGGGCCTAACTGCATATGCTAAAGCCTGCCTATTTTGAATGGTGTAGTGGCCCCTGCAACCTCCAAAAATATCAGGACTTACTTCCCCAATAACCTGCTAACTCACCCCTGAAATACATACGTATTCACCCTATTTTGTTCATTGGACTCATTTCTCATTTGAAATGCCCATTTTTGGGGAGCCAGAAATGTGCGTCTTTAAAAGGTGATTTCTACGATACCCCACTTTTGCGCGTCGGACCTCAACTTTTCCCATAAACGCAGAAAAACCGCAATTTTCAGGAGAAACGAGACAGACATCCCCTCCCTCTGCCACCCACCCGCCCAACTGACAGCCAGCCATTAGACATGCACAGATAGTTCTGAGGGTCTGTCTGTGATGTCATAAAGGGCCTGCTGATCAATGGGCAGCTTTCTGATTGGCTGCTGTATTTGCTTGACAGATGGAAGCTGGCAGCTGATTGGCTGTCTAGCCTAAAGTGCTTTACACACCTCCCTGATGGTACCACTGGCTAAAGCTGGGTACACATATGTACAATTTCATTTTTCTTGCGACCGTTCGATCGACCGAATTCAAGTTCGGCCGTCCGAAACATACGACCGATCTGCGCGTACACATATGTACAATTTTACTTGCGACGTCCGATGTACTCCCGTCCAAACAATCGCAAGAAAAAGATTGTACCACCGTACACACTCTCCCGTTCTGGCTATTCACACGATAAAAATGTACACAACATTATCATAATGGGCTGGATTAAAAGAGCATACCAAAACGAGGCGTGATCACGGAACAAAGAATCGTTCGTGTAGTACAGTGAATAGAGCCGTGACTATTCAGATCATTGCTAGCTGTACTGGATATACGTACGTACGTTCGTTCGTCTATCGGTGCATTTGGGCCTTTTTAATTATGAGCTTGAGGAGAAGGAAGGCTCGTGCGTGCATTTTGGCTGCTGCGGCCATTAGATTGCGGGCTATTAAAAAAAGAAAAAGGACCAAGAATCGGAGCTGCTGGACCAGAGACTGGCTTCTGAGGAGAGACACCTTCTCCCACATGCCATTGCTACAGGAGATACGGGAGAACAATCCTGATGATTTCAGGAATTATCTCCGTATGGATGACGCTACCTTCATGGAGCTGCTGACACTGGTTACCCCTTTAATAGAGAGAGAGGACACCTATTTCAGGAGGCCTATTTCTGCAGAGCAGAGACTGGTGGCAACGCTGCGTTACCTGGCAACAGGCAGGACCCTTGCCGACCTGAGATTCACCACCGCAATATCATCTCAAGCGCTGGGGTTGATAATACCAGACACCTGTGATGCCATCGTCCAAGTTCTACAGGACAAATACATGAAGGTAAATATGGAAATTACGTACATGTCCCCCATATGTATAGCTGTGCACATACCTGTACCCTATATGTATATCTTTACAATGCCTGTTGATTTAATCTTTTACACCAGTGGGTGGGGGGTCATTTTGATAAGGCGGGTAATAGCTTTGAGGCTGCAATGGGGGAGGGCTGATGGGTCTAAAATCAACCCAACAGATTATTAATACGCATATACTTTTATATTGCAGTTTCCATCGACCAAGGAGGAGTGGCAAAATATTGCACGTGATTTCCGTGATCTTTGGAATTTCCCTAATTGTGGTGGAGCTATCGATGGCAAACACGTCAGGATCATGCCCCCTGCAAAGAGTGGATCTTTTTATTATAATTATAAGGGGTTCTTCAGCATTGTTCTAATGGCCATCGCTAATGCCCGATACGAGTTTGTATTTGTGGACATTGGGAAAAATGGTAGAGTTTCAGATGGAGGAGCCCTGGAGAATACCTTTTTCCACGACCAACTGAAAAAAAATGAACTGAATCTGCCAGAGCGGACTGAAAATGAGCACGGTTTGAACTTTGTTTTTGTGGCGGATGAGGCCTTTGCATTGCACCCTAATGTCCTTAAACCCTACCCACAAAGGGCACTGAACAGGGAACGACGCATTTTTAACTATCGCCTGTCACGTGCCAGGCGAGTGGTTGAAAATGCGTTTGGGATTCTAAGTAATAAATTCAGAATTTTTCACAGTCCCATCAATCTGCGCCTAGATAAGATTGACAAAGTGGTGCTGGCCTGTTGTGTGCTGCACAACTACATGCGCAGAAAAGCGGTGCACACACAACAACTGGGGGCTACAGTGGACGAGAGCCAAGTTGTTGACGAGCCTATTGGTCTGACAGCTTTGGCAACTAATTTAAACACCAGAAATGCATCAACGCAAGCAAAGTTGTCAAGAGACGAGTACTTGAATTATTTCAATGGTGTTGGGGCTGTGGAGTGGCAGAATGACATGATTGCTTAAAAATGTACCTTTTTGTCATTGTAAATATATTGTTTTTTGGTGTGTAATAATCAATATTTTGCCAATAAAATTTGTATACTCACAGTTCCGCACAAGTTGTCCTCTGCGTCTTCTTGCAGCAAGGAGGGGGAGGTGGAGGCCGAATCACGGCAAGTGAGTGGTAGTACTCAGGTGCCAGGCATTCCTGGAGGGCACAATGCCACGGCACCTGGAGTGCAGACTGTACCCAGTACTGGTGTTTATGTACTAGCAAGTAGTTGCTCCACCACACCTATTTCTATGCCAATTTCTCCTGGTACTTTTGTACAGTCTCCAGGAGCAATACATGAAGGTAAATATTGAAACAACATGCATGTACCCCATATGTATATCTGTGCCCTATAGTCACCCTGCATGGTAAATGATATTTTCACACGGACACCAACTAGATTACAGAATTTTTAATTTTTATATAAATTATTAACTTATAAACTTATAAAAAATATAACATAAATAACAAGTAAATAAATAATAAAGAAATACTTAAACATAAAAATATTTAAAACAATAATGCACTTAAATAAACTATATAAAATATTTACATATGGTGGTAAACTTGTCCCACCCCATAATCCCCTGTATCCATCGGTGGTTGGGAGGGAGATGGACTTTCCAATAAACTCTGGAAGGGGCCACCAGGTGGACCTGGTGGGAGCGTATTAGCCAACGTTGCCGGTTGGTGCTGCCTTTGCCCAGTTGGTGGCTGTAAATGTTGATACTGGGGATATTGCACCGGGTGAAATACCGCTTGTTGGGGTATAGGAGCTGGGCTGATGGGTTGAAATTCAACCCTAGGCAGAGGGGTCTCATCGGTGAGACGTGTGTGCCGGGACAGAGTCCCCACACGGGCCCGGTACAGCGTCTCATAAAATATGCGCTCTACCTCCACCCTTGTAGCCGGGTCCAACTTTCGCAAATTGTCAGCTAATACACTCCCCACCCGGTCCGCATCATCCTCATCCATGCTCATCAATCTGTTGGCAGACTCCAGGATCTTGGTGGTTGCCACGTCCGCAGCATCTGGAGTCTGCCTCGGCCTTTTGCGCCCTCTTCTTGATGGTGCTTCTGCTGTACTTTGAGCGCTTGATTGAGGTTCAGCGCTGGTCGTGGCGGTTGGTGTGGGGGTGGAGCAGAGGGCCGGTGAAGGCAGCTGTGATGCCACCTCCAGCGATGCCGAAGATTCCTCCTCGGCAAATAGCGATGGCTGTAACAAAACAAGATGATGTATCACTATCGATTTTTAAGACTTCCATATATTTTTATATCTACGCAGAAGAACGCAGCCCACACACCACCATGTTGCTGCCATGGATGAAAGTGAGCTAGTTGAAGAGGCGTTATGACTGGCATCTCTGGAAACTAATTATTTAGATACCAGACATACCAAATACTAATTTAAACACCAGAAATGCATCTATGCGTGCTAAATTAACAGGGATGAATACATGCAGTATTTTATTGGTGTTGGCGCTGTGGATTGGCAGAATGATATTATTTCGTTAATTTTAGACAACAAAAAATATTACAATAATCCGCGCCAGAAAGACTACAACAGTGTAGATACCAGGGATTACCAATGCCAACCAAAAGTTCCAAATACAAAAAATGTGGTAAATGCACTTGCGATGTCTGAATATTGATCACTGTGTTCTCAGGCGGATAAGAGTATAGCTCCACCACTGAGAAGAACCAGAATTAGGGCCACAGAGAAGGTCAATTTGACGATGTATAACCAAAAGGGGGGGGTATCGCCCCCTGCAACTGACCTCTCTGTTGTGCCCAACAGAGAGGTCAGTTGCAGGGGGCGATACCCCCCCTTTTAATTTTACATGTTCACAATTTTTATACTGTACTTGCTGTTATATTTATCTGGTTTGAAAAAAATTTTTAAAATAAAATCCGTCTACTTACTGTGCCGCAAATGGTGTCATCAGAAACCTCTTGGTTGCACGCGGAGGTGGAGGGGGCAGGCTGGTTCCTTGAAGTGTTGCTGACCGAATCCCTGGGCAGCTCCTGGTCCACCGTGAAGGCCAGCAGGTCGTAGTACCACAGCCTGGGCACATAGACTTGGTCTGCCCCTGCCCCAGACCGCTTTGAGGACTCAACCTTATTCAGTTCTTTTTTAAAGACGGTCCTCATATTGGCAATCCGAGTCCGGACCCACTCTACATTTGCTGTGGGGTAGTATGTTTGGCTCACCCTCACCAGCTCCTCCAGAGCAGATAGCCTCTTCTGCCGATTGGAATGGTCTCTGGATTTTGTGTTCCAGAGACAATTTTGATCCCTGTAGGCCTCAATGAAGTCCTTCATGAACTCGACATTTTTTTCTGCCATGGTTGAATTTCTGTTCCAAAAAATAAAATAAAAAGGCATATTATTTTCTTGATACACAAAGCACACCATAAACCATTTAATGTACATGTGTTCAGTCTGTGGGCCACTAGATATACTGTAGCTATAGTACAGGAGTTGAAACTCTGTGGGACATAGGATACACGGTCACTACAAGCCCCAGCATACCCATGGCCCACAGATTGAAGTCCCTGTCATAGAAAACTACACATTTTGTTTTAATACTCACCGAAATAAATGTCGATACAGTCCGGAAAATTCGCTGCGCTGCTCCGATCAATCCAACAGCAACGACGGAATATTCTTTCGTGCTGAACGTGGCTTGAAACACAGTGATTGCATGAGCACAGGAATCTCCGCCCCACTCACGTGCTTCGCGTCACACAGACACGGGACATCGAGGAGCCATGTCGGAGGGTCTGGCGCCACCGCATATGGGGGGGGCCAGTACAGCACCTTTGTTTTCCAATTCAGCACTGATAACAACAGATAAAGAAATCGCTGACAACAAGGAGAAAAAAGTGACGCGCGCATCCGCCATGTCATCTGCAGAGGTGGAACTGATGGTCAAAATGCTGGATAGAAGGGACTACGATTGTTCGAGAAAAACATACCCCAAGACAAATTATAGAAAAGAAATTATTATGCAGCGTGTATGCAAGGAGATAAAGGAGAAGTTTGGGAAAAGAAGGTCCAAATACCAGCTCCAAAAACGGTGGTCGGACCTGAAGCACAAGGAGCAGGCCAAGCTCAAGAAAATTCGTGGAATTATTAAAAGAAGTGAGTCCAATGCCCTAGGTGGCTTTATTAATATACTGTCTTGATCCATTACATTTTGTGTGTTTTGCTGACATGTTGCTTGTTTTTACTCAGAGGAAATCCAATCCAGGAGAAGACATGAGGAAGGCAGAGACAGGGCCTCCAACCTAAAAATAAAGAAGGAGAGTACAACAGGTAAGGTTTTGTACCAGCACACCAACAGAACAACACATGTTTTATACACACAACAAGGGGTAGTAATATGTCACTTTACCTTGTCACTATAGATGATATCCAGGCTGCGCAGCCGATGGAAGGGACCACAGAGGGCCACCAAGTGATTGCGATCACCAGCAGTGTAGATGGTGAGTGTATACTGCAAATCATCTTTATGGGATAGTGACGTATCATTTGTGGAAAGGTAAACATTTCTTTATCTGTACTTATTATAGATATCATCGAGATTTCAAATGTCAGTGCAGAGGGGGAGAAGAACACACCATCACCTGACACGTCCAGCGACGAAAGCACAATGCAAGAAAACATGACACAAGTCCATAAATGTCTACAAGAACTAAGCGGTAAAGTCCATACCGTAGCCCAAAAAATTACGAAAATCCAAAAAGGCGTAGCAGTAGTACACTCTTTATATGAAAAAATTTATAACGGTTTGCATTATAAAGTCAAAAAATAGTTTGTGTACTTTATTTTACTTTTTTCTCCTTCTTGTTTATTTGGAGGCCAGCAGCATGCACCTTAAAATGGTGCATGTCATGGCAAGCAGTCCCACGGCAGCAATGCATCACATGTGAGCAGGCCGGGATGTTCCCATGTGATGCGTTGCTGCCGTGGGACCGCTTTCCACTACATACACCACCATGTTCAAATGTGTTTTTATGTTTTTTGGGTGGGTGGGCGTTCCTGCTAAACCTTCACACGTGGCACTTATGTCATGGCAAGCGGTCCCACGGCAGCAATGCATCACATGTGAGCAGGCCGGGATGTTCCCATGTGATGCGTTGCTGCCTTGGGACCGCTTTCCACTACATACACCACCGTGTTCAAATGTGTTTTCATGTTTTTTGGGTGGGTGGGCGTTCCTGCTAAACCTTCACACGTGGCACTTATGTCATGGCAAGCGGTCCCACGGCAGCAATGCATCACATGTGAGCAGGCCGGGATGTTCCCATGTGATGCGTTGCTGCCGTGGGACCGCTTTCCACTACATACACCACCATGTTCAAATGTGTTTTTATGTTTTTTGGGTGGGTGGGCGTTCCTGCTAAACCTTCACACGTGGCACTTATGTCATGGCAAGCGGTCCCACGGCAGCAATGCATCACATGTGAGCAGGCCGGGATGTTCCCATGTGATGCGTTGCTGCCGTGGGACCGCTTTCCACTACATACACCACCATGTTCAAATGTGTTTTTATGTTTTTTGGGTGGGTGGGCGTTCCTGCTAAACCTTCACACGTGGCACTTATGTCATGGCAAGCGGTCCCACGGCAGCAATGCATCACATGTGAGCAGGCCGGGATGTTCCCATGTGATGCGTTGCTGCCGTGGGACCGCTTTCCACTACATACACCACCGTGTTCAAATGTGTTTTTATGTTTTTTGGGTGGGTGGGCGTTCCTGCTAAACCTTCACACGTGGCACTTATGTCATGGCAAGCAGTCCCACGGCAGCAATGCATCACATGTGAGCAGGCCGGGATGTTCCCATGTGATGCGTTGCTGCCGTGGGACCGCTTTCCACTACATACACCACCATGTTCAAATGTGTTTTTATGTTTTTTGGGTGGGTGGGCGTTCCTGCTACACCTTCACGCAAGCACCTGTATGTGATACTCTGTTCAGGTCCGACCACCCAAATAAACAAAGTGTTCACAGTATTTTTTGTCAGTATTTCTTAATAAATGTTAAGTGTTTATGCAGAACAATGAACATCACATATCTATCTATCTATCTATCTATCTATCTATCTATCTATCTATCTATCTATCTATCTATCTTCTATAACTATATCTGTCAGGAATGCACACACAACGATTATTTATTTCAAAAGGAATGCACACACAACGAATATTCTTTAACAGCATGGCGCGGAAAGTACGGGGGAGAAGACTTCCTGTTGTTTACATGCTGCGCTGATGGAGGGATGACGCAGCTAGTCAACACCCACATGGGCGTGCTGCTTTTGGGAGGAATGATCGCAGGAACGGGCTGCATATCGATCGAACGTGCGTACACATGTCACTTTTCTTTCGATATGGAGCCGTCCTGTCGGAAGAATATTAAGCAGCAAAGAACCTGCGACCGACCGACCGTGGACGGCCAAGAGCGTTTTTGGCCGTTTATCGATCGCAACGAAGGGATCGGGACAGCGTACACATATATACAATCGAACGGCCGTTCGTCCGCAGATCGGAAGAACGGCCCGACGATTGTACATATGTGTACCCAGCTTAAGACTCCACCTCAGCTCATTGGGTAATGAAAAATTTAGAACAATTGATGGATGAAAGCAGGCAGGCCGGCCATTTTGGGACGCTCATTGGACTTGTTTAATGCAATGCACCTTTGTATATTCACATGCATTCGCTTCATGCTGTAACCACTGTGCATAAAAATTTGGAAACATGGCATACACTGTATCATTTGGTGTCTAAGTCATGTTTCCCATATTTTCCCTTCCCAGATACAAGCCCGTTTGAGTGTTTGGGACACTTTTTAGCTAAAATCATCCTACAGGGCCTAACTGCATATGCTAAAGCCTGCCTATTTTGAATGGTGTAGTGGCCACTGCAACCTCCAAAAATATCAGGACTTACTTCCCCAATAACCTGCTAACTCACCCCTGAAATACATACTTATTCACCCTATTTTGTTCATTGGACTAATTTCTCATTTGCAATGCCCATTTTTGGGGAGCCATAAATGTGCGTCTTTAAAAGGTGCTTTCTACGATACCCCACTTTTGCGCGTCGGATCTCAACTTTTCCCGTAAACACAGAAAAACCTAAATTTTCAGGAGAAACGAGACAGACATCCCCTCCCTCTGCCACCCACCCGCCCAACTGACAGCCAGCCATTAGACATGCACAGATAGTTCTGAGGGTCTGTCTGTGATGTCATAAAGGGCCTGCTGATCAATGGGCAGCTTTCAAATTGGCTGCTGTATTTGATTGACAGATGGAAGCTGGCAGCTGATTGGCTGTCTAGCCTAAAGTGCTTTACACACCTCCCTGATGGTACCACTGGCTAAGACTCCACCTCAGCTCATTGGGTAATGAAAAATTTAGAACAATTGATGGATGAAAGCAGGCAGGCCGGCCATTTTGGGACGCTCATTGGACTTGTTTAATGCAATGCACCTTTGTATATTCACATGCATTCGCTTAATGCTGTAACCACTGTGCATAAAAATTTGGAAACATGGCATACAGTGTATCATTTGGTGTCTAAGTCATGTTTCCCATATTTTCCCTTTCCAGATACAAGCCCGTTTGAGTGTTTGGGGCACTTTTTAGCTAAAATCATCCTACGGGGCCTAACTGCATATGCTAAAGCCTGCCTATTTTGAATGGTGTAGTGGCCACTGCAACCTCCAAAAATATCAGGACTTACTTCCCCAATAACCTGCTAACTCACCCCTGAAATACATACGTATTCACCCTATTTTGTTAATTGGACTCATTTCTCATTTGAAATGCCCATTTTTGGGGGGCCAGAAATGTGCGTCTTTAAAAGGTGATTTCTACGATACCCCACTTTTGCGCGTCGGACCTCAACTTTTCCCGTAAACGCAGAAAAACCGCAATTTTCAGGAGAAACGAGACAGACATCCCCTCCCTCTGCCACCCACCCGCCCAACTGACAGCCAGCCATTAGACATGCACAGATAGTTCTGAGGGTCTGTCTGTGATGTCATAAAGGGCCTGCTGATCAATGGGCAGCTTTCTGATTGGCTGCTGTATTTGATTGACAGATGGAAGCTGGCAGCTGATTGGCTGTCTAGCCTAAAGTGCTTTACACACCTCCCTGAGGATACCACTGGCTAAGACTCCACCTCAGCTCATTGGGTAATGAAAAATTTAGAACAATTGATGGATGAAAGCAGGCAGGCCGGCCATTTTGGGACGCTCAGTGGACTTGTTTAATGCAATGCACCTTTGTATATTCACATGCATTCGCTTCATGCTGTAACCACTGTGCATAAAAATTTGGAAACATGGCATACAGCGTATCATTTGGTGTCTAATTCATGTTTCCCATATTTTCCCTTCCCAGATACAAGCCCGTTTGAGTGTTTGGGGCACTTTTTAGCTAAAATCATCCTACAGGGCCTAACTGCATATGCTAAAGCCTGCCTATTTTGAATGGTGTAGTGGCCCCTGCAACCTCCAAAAATATCAGGACTTACTTCCCCAATAACCTGCTAACTCACCCCTGAAATACATACTTATTCACCATATCTGTTCATTGGACTCATTTCTCATTTGAAATGCCCATTTTTGGGGGGCCAGAAATGTGCGTCTTTAAAAGGTGATTTCTACGATACCCCACTTTTGCACGTCAGACCTCAACTTTTCCCGTAAACGCAAAAAAAACGCAATTTTCAGGAGAAACGAGACAGACATCCCCTCCCTCTGCCACCCACCCGCCCAACTGACAGTCAGCCATTAGACATGCACAGATAGTTCTGAGGGTCTCTCTGTGATGTCATAAAGGGCCTGCTGATCAATGGGCAGCTTTCTGATTGGCTGCTGTATTTGATTGACAGATGGAAGCTGGCAGCTGATTGGCTGTCTAGCCTAAAGTGCTTTACACACCTCCCTGATGGTACCACTGGCTAAGACTCCACCTCAGCTCATTGGGTAATGAAAAATTTAGAACAATTGATGGATGAAAGCAGGCAGGCCGGACATTTTGGGACGCTCATTGGACTTGTTTAATGCAATGCACCTTTGTATTTTCACATGCATTCGCTTCATGCTGTAACCACTGTGCATAAAAATTTGGAAACATGGCATACAGTGTATCATTTGGTGTCTAAGTCATGTTTCCCATGTTTTTCCTTCCCAGATACTAGCCATTTGAGTGTTTGGGGCACTTTTTAGCTAAAATCATCCTACGGGGCCTAACTGCATATGCTAAAGCCTGCCTATTTTGAATGGTCTAGTGGCCCCTGCAACCTCCAAAAATATCAGGACTTACTTCCCCAATAACCTGCTAACTCACCCCTCAAATACATACTTATTCACCCTATTTTGTTCATTGGACTCATTTCTCATTTGAAATGCCCATTTTTGGGGGGCCATAAATGTGCGTCTTTAAAAGGTGGTTTCTACGATACCCCACTTTTGCGCGACGGACCTCAACTTTTCCCGTAAACGCAGAAAAACCGCAATTTTCAGGAGAAACGAGACAGACATCCCCTCCCTCTGCCACCCACCCGCCCAACTGACAGCCAGCCATTAGACATGCACAGATAGTTCTGAGGGTCTGTCTGTGATGTCATAAAGGGCCTGCTGATCAATGGGCAGCTTTCTGATTGGCTGCTGTATTTGATTGACAGATGGAAGCTGGCAGCTGATTGGCTGTCTAGCCTAAAGTGCTTTACACACCTCCCTGATGGTACCACTGGCTAAGACTCCACCTCAGCTCATTGGGTAATGAAAAATTTAGAACAATTGATGGATGAAAGCAGGCAGGCCGGCCATTTTGGGACACTCATTGGACTTGTTTAATGCAATGCACCTTTGTATATTCACATGCATTCGCTTCATGCTGTAACCACTGTGCATAAAAATTTGGAAACATGGCATACAGTGTATCATTTGGTGTCTAAGTCATGTTTCCCATATTTTCCCTTCCCAGATACTAGCCATTTGAGTGTTTGGGGCACTTTTTAGCTAAAATCATCCTACAGGGCCTAACTGCATATGCTAAAGCCTGCCTATTTTGAATGGTGTAGTGGCCCCTGCAACCTCCAAAAATATCAGGACTTACTTCCCCAATAACCTGCTAACTCACCCCTGAAATACATACGTATTCACCCTATTTTGTTCATTGGACTCATTTCTCATTTGAAATGCCCATTTTTGGGGGGCCAGAAATGTGCGTCTTTAAAAGGTGATTTCTACGATACCCCACTTTTGCACGTCAGACCTCAACTTTTCCCGTAAACGCAAAAAAAACGCAATTTTCAGGAGAAACTAGACAGACATCCCCTCCCTCTGCCACCCACCCGCCCAACTGACAGTCAGCCATTAGACATGCACAGATAGTTCTGAGGGTCTCTCTGTGATGTCATAAAGGGCCTGCTGATCAATGGGCAGCTTTCTGATTGGCTGCTGTATTTGATTGACAGATGGAAGCTGGCAGCTGATTGGCTGTCTAGCCTAAAGTGCTTTACACACCTCCCTGATGGTACCACTGGCTAAGACTCCACCTCAGCTCATTGGGTAATGAAAAATTTAGAACAATTGATGGATGAAAGCAGGCAGGCCGGACATTTTGGGACGCTCATTGGACTTGTTTAATGCAATGCACCTTTGTATTTTCACATGCATTCGCTTCATGCTGGAACCACTGTGCATAAAAATTTGGAAACATGGCATACAGTGTATCATTTGGTGTCTAAGTCATGTTTCCCATATTTTCCCTTCCCAGATACAAGCCCGTTTGAGTGTTTGGGACACTTTTTAGCTAAAATCATCCTACAGGGCCTAACTGCATATGCTAAAGCCTGCCTATTTTGAATGGTGTAGTGGCCACTGCAACCTCCAAAAATATCAGGACTTACTTCCCCAATAACCTGCTAACTCACCCCTGAAATACATACTTATTCACCCTATTTTGTTCATTGGACTAATTTCTCATTTGCAATGCCCATTTTTGGGGTGCCAGAAATGTGCGTCTTTAAAAGGTGATTTCTACGATACCCCACTTTTGCGCGTCGGATCTCAACTTTTCCCGTAAACGCAGAAAAACCTGAATTTTCAGGAGAAACGAGACAGACATCCCCTCCCTCTGCCACCCACCCGCCCAACTGACAGCCAGCCATTAGACATGCACAGATAGTTCTGAGGGTCTGTCTGTGATGTTATAAAGGGCCTGCTGATCAATGGGCAGCTTTCTGATTGGCTGCTGTATTTGATTGACAGATGGAAGCTGGCAGCTGATTGGCTGTCTAGCCTAAAGTGCTTTACACACCTCCCTGATGGTACCACTGGCTAAGACTCCACCTCAGCTCATTGGGTAATGAAAAATTTAGAACAATTGATGGATGAAAGCAGGCAGGCCGGCCATTTTGGGACACTCATTGGACTTGTTTAATGCAATGCACCTTTGTATATTCACATGCATTCGCTTCATGCTGTAACCACTGTGCATAAAAATTTGGAAACATGGCATACAGTGTATCATTTGGTGTCTAAGTCATGTTTCCCATATTTTCCCTTCCCAGATACAAGCCCGTTTGAGTGTTTGGGGCACTTTTTAGCTAAAATCATCCTACAGGGCCTAACTGCATATGCTAAAGCCTGCCTATTTTGAATGGTGTAGTGGCCCCTGCAACCTCCAAAAATATCAGGACTTACTTCCCCAATAACCTGATAACTCACCCCTGAAATACATACGTATTCACCCTATTTTGTTCATTGGACTCATTTCTCATTTGAAATGCCCATTTTTGGGGAGCCAGAAATGTGCGTCTTTAAAAGGTGATTTCTACGATACCCCACTTTTGCGCGTCGGACCTCAACTTTTCCCGTAAACGCAGAAAAAACGCAATTTTCAGGAGAAACGAGACAGACATCCCCTCCCTCTGCCACCCACCCGCCCAACTGACAGCCAGCCATTAGACATGCACAGATAGTTCTGAGGGTCTGTCTGTGATGTCATAAAGGGCCTGCTGATCAATGGGCAGCTTTCTGATTGGCTGCTGTATTTGCTTGACAGATGGAAGCTGGCAGCTGATTGGCTGTCTAGCCTAAAGTGCTTTACACACCTCCCTGATGGTACCACTGGCTAAGACTCCACCTCAGCTCATTGGGTAATGAAAAATTTAGAACAATTGATGGATGAAAGCAGGCAGGCCGGCCATTTTGGGACGCTCATTGGACTTGTTTAATGCAATGCACCTTTGTATATTCACATGCATTTGCTTCATGCTGTAACCACTGTGCATAAAAATTTGGAAACATGGCATACACTGTATCATTTGGTGTCTAAGTCATGTTTCCCATATTTTCCCTTCCCAGATACAAGCCCGTTTGAGTGTTTGGGACACTTTTTAGCTAAAATCATCCTACAGGGCCTAACTGCATATGCTAAAGCCTGCCTATTTTGAATGGTGTAGTGGCCACTGCAACCTCCAAAAATATCAGGACTTACTTCCCCAATAACCTGCTAACTCACCCCTGAAATACATACTTATTCACCCTATTTTGTTCATTGGACTAATTTCTCATTTGCAATGCCCATTTTTGGGGAGCTAGAAATGTGCGTCTTTAAAAGGTGATTTCTACGATACCCCACTTTTGCGCGTCGGATCTCAACTTTTCCCGTAAACGCAGAAAAACCAGAATTTTCAGGAGAAACGAGACAGACATCCCCTCCCTCTGCCACCCACCCGCCCAACTGACAGCCAGCCATTAGACATGCACAGATAGTTCTGAGGGTCTGTCTGTGATGTCATAAAGGGCCTGCTGATCAATGGGCAGCTTTCTGATTGGCTGCTGTATTTGCTTGACAGATGGAAGCTGGCAGCTGATTGGCTGTCTAGCCTAAAGTGCTTTACACACCTCCCTGATGGTACCACTGGCTAAGACTCCACCTCAGCTCATTGGGTAATGAAAAATTTAGAACAATTGATGGATGAAAGCAGGCAGGCCGGCCATTTTGGGACGCTCATTGGACTTGTTTAATGCAATGCACCTTTGTATATTCACATGCATTCGCTTCATGCTGTAACCACTGTGCATAAAAATTTGGAAACATGGCATACACTGTATCATTTGGTGTCTAAGTCATGTTTCCCATATTTTCCCTTCCCAGATACAAGCCCGTTTGAGTGTTTGGGACACTTTTTAGCTAAAATCATCCTACAGGGCCTAACTGCATATGCTAAAGCCTGCCTATTTTGAATGGTGTAGTGGCCACTGCAACCTCCAAAAATATCAGGACTTACTTCCCCAATAACCTGCTAACTCACCCCTGAAATACATACTTATTCACCCTATTTTGTTCATTGGACTAATTTCTCATTTGCAATGCCCATTTTTGGGGAGCCAGAAATGTGCGTCTTTAAAAGGTGATTTCTACGATACCCCACTTTTGCGCGTCGGATCTCAACTTTTCCCGTAAACGCAGAAAAACCTGAATTTTCAGGAGAAACGAGACAGACATCCCCTCCCTCTGCCACCCACCCGCCCAACTGACAGCCAGCCATTAGACATGCACAGATAGTTCTGAGGGTCTGTCTGTGATGTTATAAAGGGCCTGCTGATCAATGGGCAGCTTTCTGATTGGCTGCTGTATTTGATTGACAGATGGAAGCTGGCAGCTGATTGGCTGTCTAGCCTAAAGTGCTTTACACACCTCCCTGATGGTACCACTGGCTAAGACTCCACCTCAGCTCATTGGGTAATGAAAAATTTAGAACAATTGATGGATGAAAGCAGGCAGGCCGGCAATTTTGGGACACTCATTGGACTTGTTTAATGCAATGCACCTTTGTATATTCACATGCATTCGCTTCATGCTGTAACCACTGTGCATAAAAATTTGGAAACATGGCATACAGTGTATCATTTGGTGTCTAAGTCATGTTTCCCATATTTTCCCTTCCCAGATACAAGCCCGTTTGAGTGTTTGGGGCACTTTTTAGCTAAAATCATCCTACAGGGCCTAACTGCATATGCTAAAGCCTGCCTATTTTGAATGGTGTAGTGGCCCCTGCAACCTCCAAAAATATCAGGACTTACTTCCCCAATAACCTGATAACTCACATCTGAAATACATACGTATTCACCCTATTTTGTTCATTGGACTCATTTCTCATTTGAAATGCCCATTTTTGGGGAGCCAGAAATGTGCGTCTTTAAAAGTTGATTTCTACGATACCCCACTTTTGCGCGTCGGACCTCAACTTTTCCCGTAAACGCAGAAAAACCGCAATTTTCAGGAGAAACGAGACAGACATCCCCTCCCTCTGCCACCCACCCGCCCAACTGACTGCCAGCCATTAGACATGCACAGATAGTTCTGAGGGTCTGTCTGTGATGTCATAAAGGGCCTGCTGATCAATGGGCAGCTTTCTGATTGGCTGCTGTATTTGCTTGACAGATGGAAGCTGGCAGCTGATTGGCTGTCTAGCCTAAAGTGCTTTACACACCTCCCTGATGGTACCACTGGCTAAGACTCCACCTCAGCTCATTGGGTAATGAAAAATTTAGAACAATTGATGGATGAAAGCAGGCAGACCGGCCATTTTGGGACGCTCATTGGACTTGTTTAATGCAATGCACCTTTGTATATTCACATGCATTCGCTTCATGCTGTAACCACTGTGCATAAAAATTTGGAAACATGGCATACACTGTATCATTTGGTGTCTAAGTCATGTTTCCCATATTTTCCCTTCCCAGATACAAGCCCGTTTGAGTGTTTGGGACACTTTTTAGCTAAAATCATCCTACAGGGCCTAACTGCATATGCTAAAGCCTGCCTATTTTGAATGGTGTAGTGGCCACTGCAACCTCCAAAAATATCAGGACTTACTTCCCCAATAACCTGCTAACTCACCCCTGAAATACATACTTATTCACCCTATTTTGTTCATTGGACTAATTTCTCATTTGCAATGCCCATTTTTGGGGAGCCAGAAATGTGCGTCTTTAAAAGGTGATTTCTACGATACCCCACTTTTGCGCGTCGGATCTCAACTTTTCCCGTAAACGCAGAAAAACCTGAATTTTCAGGAGAAACGAGACAGACATCCCCTCCCTCTGCCACCCACCCGCCCAACTGACTGCCAGCCATTAGACATGCACAGATAGTTCTGAGGGTCTGTCTGTGATGTCATAAAGGGCCTGCTGATCAATGGGCAGCTTTCTGATTGGCTGCTGTATTTGCTTGACAGATGGAAGCTGGCAGCTGATTGGCTGTCTAGCCTAAAGTGCTTTACACACCTCCCTGATGGTACCACTGGCTAAGACTCCACCTCAGCTCATTGGGTAATGAAAAATTTAGAACAATTGATGGATGAAAGCAGGCAGGCCGGCCATTTTGGGACGCTCATTGGACTTGTTTAATGCAATGCACCTTTGTATATTCACATGCATTCGCTTCATGCTGTAACCACTGTGCATAAAAATTTGGAAACATGGCATACACTGTATCATTTGGTGTCTAAGTCATGTTTCCCATATTTTCCCTTCCCAGATACAAGCCCGTTTGAGTGTTTGGGACACTTTTTAGCTAAAATCATCCTACAGGGCCTAACTGCATATGCTAAAGCCTGCCTATTTTGAATGGTGTAGTGGCCCCTGCAACCTCCAAAAATATCAGGACTTACTTCCCCAATAACCTGCTAACTCACCCCTGAAATACACACGTATTCACCCTATTTTGTTCATTGGACTCATTTCTCATTTGAAATGCCCATTTTTGGGGAGCCAGAAATGTGCGTCTTTAAAAGGTGATTTCTACGATACCCCACTTTTGCGCGTCGGACCTCAACTTTTCCCGTAAACGCAGAAAAACCGCAATTTTCAGGAGAAACGAGACAGACATCCCCTCCCTCTGCCACCCACCCGCCCAACTGACAGCCAGCCATTAGACATGCACAGATAGTTCTGAGGGTCTGTCTGTGATGTCATAAAGGGCCTGCTGATCAATGGGCAGCTTTCTGATTGGCTGCTGTATTTGCTTGACAGATGGAAGCTGGCAGCTGATTGGCTGTCTAGCCTAAAGTGCTTTACACACTTCCCTGATGGTACCACTGGCTAAGACTCCACCTCAGCTCATTGGGTAATGAAAAATTTAGAACAATTGATGGATGAAAGCAGGCAGGCCGGCCATTTTGGGACGCTCATTGGACTTGTTTAATGCAATGCACCTTTGTATATTCACATGCATTCGCTTAATGCTGTAACCACTGTGCATAAAAATTTGGAAACATGGCATACAGTGTATCATTTGGTGTCTAAGTCATGTTTCCCATATTTTCCCTTTCCAGATACAAGCCCGTTTGAGTGTTTGGGGCACTTTTTAGCTAAAATCATCCTACGGGGCCTAACTGCATATGCTAAAGCCTGCCTATTTTGAATGGTCTAGTGGCCCCTGCAACCTCCAAAAATATCAGGACTTACTTCCCCAATAACCTGCTAACTCACCCCTGAAATACATACTTATTCACCCTATTTTGTTAATTGGACTCATTTCTCATTTGAAATGCCCATTTTTGGGGGGCCAGAAATGTGCGTCTTTAAAAGGTGATTTCTACGATACCCCACTTTTGCGCGTCGGACCTCAACTTTTCCCGTAAACGCAGAAAAACCGCAATTTTCAGGAGAAACGAGACAGACATCCCCTCCCTCTGCCACCCACCCGCCCAACTGACAGCCAGCCATTAGACATGCACAGATAGTTCTGAGGGTCTGTCTGTGATGTCATAAAGGGCCTGCTGATCAATGGGCAGCTTTCTGATTGGCTGCTGTATTTGATTGACAGATGGAAGCTGGCAGCTGATTGGCTGTCTAGCCTAAAGTGCTTTACACACCTCCCTGATGGTACCACTGGCTAAGACTCCACCTCAGCTCATTGGGTAATGAAAAATGTAGAACAATTGATGGATGAAAGCAGGCAGGCCGGCCATTTTGGGACACTCATTGGACTTGTTTAATGCAATGCACCTTTGTATATTCACATGCATTCGCTTCATGCTGTAACCACTGTGCATAAAAATTTGGAAACATGGCATACAGTGTATCATTTGGTGTCTAAGTCATGTTTCCCATATTTTCCCTTCCCAGATACTAGCCCGTTTGAGTGTTTGGGGCACTTTTTAGCTAAAATCATCCTACAGGGCCTAACTGCATATGCTAAAGCCTGCCTATTTTGAATGGTGTAGTGGCCCCTGCAACCTCCAAAAATATCAGGACTTACTTCCCCAATAACCTGCTAACTCACCCCTGAAATACACACGTATTCACCCTATTTTGTTCATTGGACTCATTTCTCATTTGAAATGCCCATTTTTGGGGAGCCAGAAATGTGCGTCTTTAAAAGGTGATTTCTACGATACCCCACTTTTGCGCGTCGGACCTCAACTTTTCCCGTAAACGCAGAAAAACCGCAATTTTCAGGAGAAACGAGACAGACATCCCCTCCCTCTGCCACCCACCCGCCCAACTGACAGCCAGCCATTAGACATGCACAGATAGTTCTGAGGGTCTGTCTGTGATGTCATAAAGGGCCTGCTGATCAATGGGCAGCTTTCTGATTGGCTGCTGTATTTGCTTGACAGATGGAAGCTGGCAGCTGATTGGCTGTCTAGCCTAAAGTGCTTTACACACCTCCCTGATGGTACCACTGGCTAAGACTCCACCTCAGCTCATTGGGTAATGAAAAATTTAGAACAATTGATGGATGAAAGCAGGCAGGCCGGCCATTTTGGGACGCTCATTGGACTTGTTTAATGCAATGCACCTTTGTATATTCACATGCATTCGCTTCATGCTGTAACCACTGTGCATAAAAATTTGGAAACATGGCATACACTGTATCATTTGGTGTCTAAGTCATGTTTCCCATATTTTCCCTTCCCAGATACAAGCCCGTTTGAGTGTTTGGGACACTTTTTAGCTAAAATCATCCTACAGGGCCTAACTGCATATGCTAAAGCCTGCCTATTTTGAATGGTGTAGTGGCCACTGCAACCTCCAAAAATACCAGGACTTACTTCCCCAATAACCTGCTAACTCACCCCTGAAATACATACTTATTCACCCTATTTTGTTCATTGGACTAATTTCTCATTTGCAATGCCCATTTTTGGGGAGCCAGAAATGTGCGTCTTTAAAAGGTGATTTCTACGATACCCCACTTTTGCGAGTCGGATCTCAACTTTTCCCGTAAACGCAGAAAAACCTGAATTTTCAGGAGAAACGAGACAGACATCCCCTCCCTCTGCCACCCACCCGCCCAACTGACAGCCAGCCATTAGACATGCACAGATAGTTCTGAGGGTCTGTCTGTGATGTCATAAAGGGCCTGCTGATCAATGGGCAGCTTTTAAATTGGCTGCTGTATTTGATTGACAGATGGAAGCTGGCAGCTGATTGGCTGTCTAGCCTAAAGTGCTTTACACACCTCCCTGATGGTACCACTGGCTAAGACTCCATCTCAGCTCATTGGGTAATGAAAAATTTAGAACAATTGATGGATGAAAGCAGGCAGGCCGGCCATTTTGGGACGCTCATTGGACTTGTTTAATGCAATGCACCTTTGTATATTCACATGCATTCGCTTAATGCTGTAACCACTGTGCATAAAAATTTGGAAACATGGCATACAGTGTATCATTTGGTGTCTAAGTCATGTTTCCCATATTTTCCCTTTCCAGATACAAGCCCGTTTGAGTGTTTGGGGCACTTTTTAGCTAAAATCATCCTACGGGGCCTAACTGCATATGCTAAAGCCTGCCTATTTTGAATGGTCTAGTGGCCCCTGCAACCTCCAAAAATATCAGGACTTACTTCCCCAATAACCTGCTAACTCACCCCTGAAATACATACTTATTCACCCTATTTTGTTAATTGGACTCATTTCTCATTTGAAATGCCCATTTTTGGGGGGCCAGAAATGTGCGTCTTTAAAAGGTGATTTCTACGATACCCCACTTTTGCGCGTCGGACCTCAACTTTTCCCGTAAACGCAGAAAAACCGCAATTTTCAGGAGAAACGAGACAGACATCCCCTCCCTCTGCCACCCACCCGCCCAACTGACAGCCAGCCATTAGACATGCACAGATAGTTCTGAGGGTCTGTCTGTGATGTCATAAAGGGCCTGCTGATCAATGGGCAGCTTTCTGATTGGCTGCTGTATTTGATTGACAGATGGAAGCTGGCAGCTGATTGGCTGTCTAGCCTAAAGTGCTTTACACACCTCCCTGATGGTACCACTGGCTAAGACTCCACCTCAGCTCATTGGGTAATGAAAAATTTAGAACAATTGATGGATGAAAGCAGGCAGGCCGGCCATTTTGGGACACTCATTGGACTTGTTTAATGCAATGCACCTTTGTATATTCACATGCATTCGCTTCATGCTGTAACCACTGTGCATAAAAATTTGGAAACATGGCATACAGTGTATCATTTGGTGTCTAAGTCATGTTTCCCATATTTTCCCTTCCCAGATACAAGCCCGTTTGAGTGTTTGGGGCACTTTTTAGCTAAAATCATCCTACAGGGCCTAACTGCATATGCTAAAGCCTGTCTATTTTGAATGGTGTAGTGGCCCCTGCAACCTCCAAAAATATCAGGACTTACTTCCCCAATAACCTGCTAACTCACCCCTGAAATACACACGTATTCACCCTATTTTGTTCATTGGACTCATTTCTCATTTGAAATGCCCATTTTTGGGGAGCCAGAAATGTGCGTCTTTAAAAGGTGATTTCTACGATACCCCACTTTTGCGCGTCGGACCTCAACTTTTCCCGTAAACGCAGAAAAAACGCAATTTTCAGGAGAAACGAGACAGACATCCCCTCCCTCTGCCACCCACCCGCCCAACTGACAGCCAGCCATTAGACATGCACAGATAGTTCTGAGGGTCTGTCTGTGATGTCATAAAGGGCCTGCTGATCAATGGGCAGCTTTCTGATTGGCTGCAGTATTTGCTTGACAGATGGAAGCTGGCAGCTGATTGGCTGTCTAGCCTAAAGTGCTTTACACACCTCCCTGATGGTACCACTGGCTAAGACTCCACCTCAGCTCATTGGGTAATGAAAAATTTAGAACAATTGATGGATGAAAGCAGGCAGGCCGGCCATTTTGGGACGCTCATTGGACTTGTTTAATGCAATGCACCTTTGTATATTCACATGCATTCGCTTAATGCTGTAACCACTGTGCATAAAAATTTGGAAACATGGCATACAGTGTATCATTTGGTGTCTAAGTCATGTTTCCCATATTTTCCCTTTCCAGATACAAGCCCGTTTGAGTGTTTGGGGCACTTTTCAGCTAAAATCATCCTACGGGGCCTAACTGCATATGCTAAAGCCTGCCTGATTTGAATGGTCTAGTGGCCCCTGCAACCTCCAAAAATATCAGGACTTACTTCCCCAATAACCTGCTAACTCACCCCTGAAATACATACTTATTCACCCTATTTTGTTAATTGGACTCATTTCTCATTTGAAATGCCCATTTTTGGGGGGCCAGAAATGTGCGTCTTTAAAAGGTGATTTCTACGATACCCCACTTTTGCGCGTCGGACCTCAACTTTTCCCGTAAACGCAGAAAAACCGCAATTTTCAGGAGAAACGAGACAGACATCCCCTCCCTCTGCCACCCACCCGCCCAACTGACAGCCAGCCATTAGACATGCACAGATAGTTCTGAGGGTCTGTCTGTGATGTCATAAAGGGCCTGCTGATCAATGGGCAGCTTTCAAATTGGCTGCTGTATTTGATTGACAGATGGAAGCTGGCAGCTGATTGGCTGTCTAGCCTAAAGTGCTTTACACACCTCCCTGATGGTACCACTGGCTAAGACTCCACCTCAGCTCATTGGGTAATGAAAAATTTAGAACAATTGATGGATGAAAGCAGGCAGGCCGGCCATTTTGGGACGCTCAGTGGACTTGTTTAATGCAATGCACCTTTGTATATTCACATGCATTTGCTTCATGCTGTAACCACTGTGCATAAAAATTTGGAAACATGGCATACAGTGTATCATTTGGTGTCTAAGGCATGTTTCCCATATTTTCCCTTCCCAGATACAAGCCCGTTTGAGTGTTTGGGGCACTTTTTAGCTAAAATAATCCTACAGGGCCTAACTGCATATGCTAAAACCTGCCTATTTTGAATGGTGTAGTGGCCCCTGCAACCTCCAAAAATATCAGGACTTACTTCCCCAATAACCTGCTAACTCACCCCTGAAATACATACTTATTCACCCTATTTTGTTCATTGGACTCATTTCTCATTTGAAATGCCCATTTTTGGTGAGCCAGAAATGTGCGTCTTTAAAAGTTGATTTCTACGATACCCCACTTTTGCGCGTCGGACCTCAACTTTTCCCGTAAACGCAGAAAAACCGCAATTTTCAGGAGAAACGAGACAGACATCCCCTCCCTCTGCCACCCACCCGCCCAACTGAAAGCCAGCCATTAGACATGCACAGATAGTTCTGAGGGTCTGTCTGTGATGTCATAAAGGGCCTGCTGATCAATGGGCAGCTTTCTGATTGGCTGCTGTATTTGATTGACAGATGGAAGCTGGCAGCTGATTGGCTGTCTAGCCTAAAGTGCTTTACACACCTCCCTGATGGTACCACTGGCTAAGACTCCACCTCAGCTCATTGGGTAATGAAAAATTTAGAACAATTGATGGATGAAAGCAGGCAGGCAGGCCATTTTGGGACGCTCATTGGACTTGTTTAATGCAATGCACCTCTGTATATTCACATGCATTCGCTTAATGCTGTAACCACTGTGCATAAAAATTTGGAAACATGGCATACAGTGTATCATTTGGTGTCTAAGTCATGTTTCCCATATTTTCCCTTTCCAGATACAAGCCCTTTTGAGTGTTTGGGGCACTTTTTAGCTAAAATCATCCTACGGGGCCTAACTGCATATGCTAAGGCCTGCCTATTTTGAATGGTCTAGTGGCCCCTGCAACCTCCAAAAATATCAGGACTTACTTCCTCAATAACCTGCTAACTCACCCCTGAAATACATACTTATTCACTCTATTTTGTTAATTGGACTCATTTCTCATTTGAAATGCCCATTTTTGGGGGGCCAGAAATGTGCGTCTTTAAAAGGTGATTTCTACGATACCCCACTTTTGCGCGTCGGACCTCAACTTTTCCCGTAAACGCAGAAAAACCGCAATTTTCAGGAGAAACGAGACAGACATCCCCTCCCTCTGCCACCCACCCGCCCAACTGACAGCCAGCCATTAGACATGCACAGATAGTTCTGAGGGTCTGTCTGTGATGTCATAAAGGGCCTGCTGATCAATGGGCAGCTTTCAAATTGGCTGCTGTATTTGATTGACAGATGGAAGCTGGCAGCTGATTGGCTGTCTAGCCTAAAGTGCTTTACACACCTCCCTGATGGTACCACTGGCTAAGACTCCACCTCAGCTCATTGGGTAATGAAAAATTTAGAACAATTGATGGATGAAAGCAGGCAGGCCGGCCATTTTGGGACGCTCAGTGGACTTGTTTAATGCAATGCACCTTTGTATATTCACATGCATTTGCTTCATGCTGTAACCACTGTGCATAAAAATTTGGAAACATGGCATACAGTGTATCATTTGGTGTCTAAGGCATGTTTCCCATATTTTCCCTTCCCAGATACAAGCCCGTTTGAGTGTTTGGGGCACTTTTTAGCTAAAATAATCCTACAGGGCCTAACTGCATATGCTAAAACCTGCCTATTTTGAATGGTGTAGTGGCCCCTGCAACCTCCAAAAATATCAGGACTTACTTCCCCAATAACCTGCTAACTCACCCCTGAAATACATACTTATTCACCCTATTTTGTTCATTGGACTCATTTCTCATTTGAAATGCCCATTTTTGGTGAGCCAGAAATGTGCGTCTTTAAAAGTTGATTTCTACGATACCCCACTTTTGCGCGTCGGACCTCAACTTTTCCCGTAAACGCAGAAAAACCGCAATTTTCAGGAGAAACGAGACAGACATCCCCTCCCTCTGCCACCCACCCGCCCAACTGAAAGCCAGCCATTAGACATGCACAGATAGTTCTGAGGGTCTGTCTGTGATGTCATAAAGGGCCTGCTGATCAATGGGCAGCTTTCTGATTGGCTGCTGTATTTGATTGACAGATGGAAGCTGGCAGCTGATTGGCTGTCTAGCCTAAAGTGCTTTACACACCTCCCTGATGGTACCACTGGCTAAGACTCCACCTCAGCTCATTGGGTAATGAAAAATTTAGAACAATTGATGGATGAAAGCAGGCAGGCAGGCCATTTTGGGACGCTCATTGGACTTGTTTAATGCAATGCACCTCTGTATATTCACATGCATTCGCTTAATGCTGTAACCACTGTGCATAAAAATTTGGAAACATGGCATACAGTGTATCATTTGGTGTCTAAGTCATGTTTCCCATATTTTCCCTTTCCAGATACAAGCCCTTTTGAGTGTTTGGGGCACTTTTTAGCTAAAATCATCCTACGGGGCCTAACTGCATATGCTAAGGCCTGCCTATTTTGAATGGTCTAGTGGCCCCTGCAACCTCCAAAAATATCAGGACTTACTTCCTCAATAACCTGCTAACTCACCCCTGAAATACATACTTATTCACTCTATTTTGTTAATTGGACTCATTTCTCATTTGAAATGCCCATTTTTGGGGGGCCAGAAATGTGCGTCTTTAAAAGGTGATTTCTACGATACCCCACTTTTGCGCGTCGGACCTCAACTTTTCCCGTAAACGCAGAAAAAACGCAATTTTCAGGAGAAACGAGACAGACATCCCCTCCCTCTGCCACCCACCCGCCCAACTGACAGCCAGCCATTAGACATGCACAGATAGTTCTGAGGGTCTGTCTGTGATGTCATAAAGGGCCTGCTGATCAATGGGCAGCTTTCTGATTGGCTGCTGTATTTGATTGACAGATGGAAGCTGGCAGCTGATTGGCTGTCTAGCCTAAAGTGCTTTACACACCTCCCTGATGGTACCACTGGCTAAGACTCCACCTCAGCTCATTGGGTAATGAAAAATTTAGAACAATTGATGGATGAAAGCAGACAGGCCGGACATTTTGGGACGCTCATTGGACTTGTTTAATGCAATGCACCTTTGTATATTCACATGCATTCGCTTAATGCTGTAGCCACTGTGCATAAAAATTTGGAAACATGGCATACAGTGTATCATTTGGTGTCTAAGTCATGTTTCCCATATTTTCCCTTTCCAGATACAAGCCCGTTTGAGTGTTTGGGGCACTTTTTAGCTAAAATCATCCTACGGGGCCTAACTGCATATGCTAAAGCCTGCCTATTTTGAATGGTCTAGTGGCCCCTGCAACCTCCAAAAATATCAGGACTTACTTCCCCAATAACCTGCTAACTCACCCCTGAAATACATACTTATTCACCCTTTTTTGTTAATTGGACTCATTTCTCATTTGAAATGCCCATTTTTGGGGGGCCAGAAATGTGCGTCTTTAAAAGTTGATTTCTACGATACCCCACTTTTGCGCGTCGGACCTCAACTTTTCCCGTAAACGCAGAAAAAACGCAATTTTCAGGAGAAACGAGACAGACATCCCCTCCCTCTGCCACCCACCCGCCCAACTGACAGCCAGCCATTAGACATGCACAGATAGTTCTGAGGGTCTGTCTGTGATGTCATAAGGGGCCTGCTGATCAATGGGCAGCTTTCTGATTGGCTGCTGTATTTGATTGACAGATGGAAGCTGGCAGCTGATTGGCTGTCTAGCCTAAAGTGCTTTACACACCTCCCTGATGGTACCACTGGCTAAGACTCCACCTCAGCTCATTGGGTAATGAAAAATTTAGAACAATTGATGGATGAAAGCAGGCAGGCCGGCCATTTTGGGACGCTCAGTGGACTTGTTTAATGCAATGCACCTTTGTATATTCACATGCATTTGCTTCATGCTGTAACCACTGTGCATAAAAATTTGGAAACATGGCATACAGTGTATCATTTGGTGTCTAAGTCATGTTTCCCATATTTTCCCTTCCCAGATACAAGCCCGTTTGAGTGTTTGGGGCACTTTTTAGCTAAAATCATCCTACGGGGCCTAACTGCATATGCTAAGGCCTGCCTATTTTGAATGGTCTAGTGGCCCCTGCAACCTCCAAAAATATCAGGACTTACTTCCTCAATAACCTGCTAACTCACCCCTGAAATACATACTTATTCACTCTATTTTGTTAATTGGACTCATTTCTCATTTGAAATGCCCATTTTTGGGGGGCCAGAAATGTGCGTCTTTAAAAGGTGATTTCTACGATACCCCACTTTTGCGCGTCGGACCTCAACTTTTCCCGTAAACGCAGAAAAAACGCAATTTTCAGGAGAAACGAGACAGACATCCCCTCCCTCTGCCACCCACCCGCCCAACTGACAGCCAGCCATTAGACATGCACAGATAGTTCTGAGGGTCTGTCTGTGATGTCATAAAGGGCCTGCTGATCAATGGGCAGCTTTCTGATTGGCTGCTGTATTTGATTGACAGATGGAAGCTGGCAGCTGATTGGCTGTCTAGCCTAAAGTGCTTTACACACCTCCCTGATGGTACCACTGGCTAAGACTCCACCTCAGCTCATTGGGTAATGAAAAATTTAGAACAATTGATGGATGAAAGCAGACAGGCCGGACATTTTGGGACGCTCATTGGACTTGTTTAATGCAATGCACCTTTGTATATTCACATGCATTCGCTTAATGCTGTAGCCACTGTGCATAAAAATTTGGAAACATGGCATACAGTGTATCATTTGGTGTCTAAGTCATGTTTCCCATATTTTCCCTTTCCAGATACAAGCCCGTTTGAGTGTTTGGGGCACTTTTTAGCTAAAATCATCCTACGGGGCCTAACTGCATATGCTAAAGCCTGCCTATTTTGAATGGTCTAGTGGCCCCTGCAACCTCCAAAAATATCAGGACTTACTTCCCCAATAACCTGCTAACTCACCCCTGAAATACATACTTATTCACCCTTTTTTGTTAATTGGACTCATTTCTCATTTGAAATGCCCATTTTTGGGGGGCCAGAAATGTGCGTCTTTAAAAGGTGATTTCTACGATACCCCACTTTTGCGCGTCGGACCTCAACTTTTCCCGTAAACGCAGAAAAAACGCAATTTTCAGGAGAAACGAGACAGACATCCCCTCCCTCTGCCACCCACCCGCCCAACTGACAGCCAGCCATTAGACATGCACAGATAGTTCTGAGGGTCTGTCTGTGATGTCATAAGGGGCCTGCTGATCAATGGGCAGCTTTCTGATTGGCTGCTGTATTTGATTGACAGATGGAAGCTGGCAGCTGATTGGCTGTCTAGCCTAAAGTGCTTTACACACCTCCCTGATGGTACCACTGGCTAAGACTCCACCTCAGCTCATTGGGTAATGAAAAATTTAGAACAATTGATGGATGAAAGCAGGCAGGCCGGCCATTTTGGGACGCTCAGTGGACTTGTTTAATGCAATGCACCTTTGTATATTCACATGCATTTGCTTCATGCTGTAACCACTGTGCATAAAAATTTGGAAACATGGCATACAGTGTATCATTTGGTGTCTAAGTCATGTTTCCCATATTTTCCCTTCCCAGATACAAGCCCGTTTGAGTGTTTGGGGCACTTTTTAGCTAAAATCATCCTACGGGGCCTAACTGCATATGCTAAAGCCTTCCTTTTTTTGAATGGTGTAGTTGCCCCTGCAACCTCCAAAAATATTAGGACTTACTTCCCCAATAACCTGCTAACTCACCCCTGAAATACATACTTATTCACCCTATTTTGTTCATTGGACTAATTTCTCATTTGAAATGCCCATTTTCGGGGAGCCAGAAATGTGCGTCTGTAAAAGGTGATTTCTACGATACCCCACTTTTGCGCGTCGGATCTCAACTTTTCCCGTAAACGCAGAAAAACCGCAATTTTCAGGAGAAACGAGACAGACATCCCCTCCCTCTGCCACCCACCCGCCCAACTGACAGCCAGCCATTAGACATGCACAGATAGTTCTGAGGGTCTGTCTGTGATGTCATAAAGGGCCTGCTGATCAATTGGCAGCTTTCTGATTGGCTGCTGTATTTGATTGACAGATGGAAGCTGGCAGCTGATTGGCTGTCTAGCCTAAAGTGCTTTACACACCTCCCTGATGGTACCACTGGCTAAGACTCCACCTCAGCTCATTGGGTAATGAAAAATTTAGAACAATTGATGGATGAAAGCAGGAAGGCCGGCCATTTTGGGACGCTCAGTGGACTTGTTTAATGCAATGCACCTTTGTATATTCACATGCATTCGCTTCATGCTGTAACCACTGTGCATAAAAATTTGGAAACATGGCATACAGCGTATCATTTGGTGTCTAAGTCATGTTTCCCATATTTTCCCTTCCCAGATACAAGCCCGTTTGAGTGTTTGGGACACTTTTTAGCTAAAATCATCCTACAGGGCCTAACTGCATATGCTAAAGCCTGCCTATTTTGAATGGTCTAGTGGCCCCTGCAACCTCCAAAAATATCAGGACTTATATCCCCAATAACCTGCTAACTCACCCCTGAAATACATACTTATTCACCCTATTTGTTCATTGGACTCATTTCTCATTTGAAATGCCCATTTTTGGGTGGCCAGAAATGTGCGTCTTTAAAAGGTGATTTCTACGATACCCCACTTTTGCGCGTCAGACCTCAACTTTTCCCGTAAACGCAGAAAAACCGCAATTTTCAGGAGAAACGAGACAGACATCCCCTCCCTCTGCCACCCACCCGCCCAACTGACAGCCAGCTATTAGACATACACAGATAGTTCTGAGGGTCTGTCTGTGATGTCATAAAGGGCCTGCTGATCAATGGGCAGCTTTCTGATTGGCTGCTGTATTTGATTGACAGATGGAAGCTGGCAGCTGATTGGCTGTCTAGATTAAAGTGCTTTACACACCTCCCTGATGGTACCACTGGCTAAGACTCCACCTCAGCTCATTGAGTAATGAAAAATTTAGAACAATTGATGGATGAAAGCAGGCAGGCCGGCCATTTTGGGATGGTCAGTGGACTTGTTTAATGCAATGAAGCTTTGTATATTCACATGCATTCGCTTAATGCTGTAACCACTGTGCATAAAAATTTGGAAACATGGCATACAGTGTATCATTTGGTGTCTAAGTCATGTTTCCCATATTTTCCCTTTCCAGATACAAGCCCGTTTGAGTGTTTGGGGCACTTTTTAGCTAAAATCATCCTACGGGGCCTAACTGCATATGCTAAAGCCTGCCTATTTTGAATGGTCTAGTGGCCCCTGCAACCTCCAAAAATATCAGGACTTACTTCCCCAATAACCTGCTAACTCACCCCTGAAATACATACTTATTCACCCTATTTTGTTAATTGGACTCATTTCTCATTTGAAATGCCCATTTTTGGGGGGCCAGAAATGTGCGTCTTTAAAAGGTGATTTCTACGATACCCCACTTTTGCGCGTCGGACCTCAACTTTTCCCGTAAACGCAGAAAAACCGCAATTTTCAGGAGAAACGAGACAGACATCCCCTCCCTCTGCCACCCACCCGCCCAACTGACAGCCAGCCATTAGACATGCACAGATAGTTCTGAGGGTCTGTCTGTGATGTCATAAAGGGCCTGCTGATCAATGGGCAGCTTTCTGATTGGCTGCTGTATTTGATTGACAGATGGAAGCTGGCAGCTGATTGGCTGTCTAGCCTAAAGTGCTTTACACACCTCCCTGATGGTACCACTGGCTAAGACTCCACCTCAGCTCATTGGGTAATGAAAAATGTAGAACAATTGATGGATGAAAGCAGGCAGGCCGGCCATTTTGGGACACTCATTGGACTTGTTTAATGCAATGCACCTTTGTATATTCACATGCATTCGCTTCATGCTGTAACCACTGTGCATAAAAATTTGGAAACATGGCATACAGTGTATCATTTGGTGTCTAAGTCATGTTTCCCATATTTTCCCTTCCCAGATACTAGCCCGTTTGAGTGTTTGGGGCACTTTTTAGCTAAAATCATCCTACAGGGCCTAACTGCATATGCTAAAGCCTGCCTATTTTGAATGGTGTAGTGGCCCCTGCAACCTCCAAAAATATCAGGACTTACTTCCCCAATAACCTGCTAACTCACCCCTGAAATACACACGTATTCACCCTATTTTGTTCATTGGACTCATTTCTCATTTGAAATGCCCATTTTTGGGGAGCCAGAAATGTGCGTCTTTAAAAGGTGATTTCTACGATACCCCACTTTTGCGCGTCGGACCTCAACTTTTCCCGTAAACGCAGAAAAAACGCAATTTTCAGGAGAAACGAGACAGACATCCCCTCCCTCTGCCACCCACCCGCCCAACTGACAGCCAGCCATTAGACATGCACAGATAGTTCTGAGGGTCTGTCTGTGATGTCATAAGGGGCCTGCTGATCAATGGGCAGCTTTCTGATTGGCTGCTGTATTTGATTGACAGATGGAAGCTGGCAGCTGATTGGCTGTCTAGCCTAAAGTGCTTTACACACCTCCCTGATGGTACCACTGGCTAAGACTCCACCTCAGCTCATTGGGTAATGAAAAATTTAGAACAATTGATGGATGAAAGCAGGCAGGCCGGCCATTTTGGGACGCTCAGTGGACTTGTTTAATGCAATGCACCTTTGTATATTCACATGCATTTGCTTCATGCTGTAACCACTGTGCATAAAAATTTGGAAACATGGCATACAGTGTATCATTTGGTGTCTAAGTCATGTTTCCCATATTTTCCCTTCCCAGATACAAGCCCGTTTGAGTGTTTGGGGCACTTTTTAGCTAAAATCATCCTACGGGGCCTAACTGCATATGCTAAGGCCTGCCTATTTTGAATGGTCTAGTGGCCCCTGCAACCTCCAAAAATATCAGGACTTACTTCCTCAATAACCTGCTAACTCACCCCTGAAATACATACTTATTCACTCTATTTTGTTAATTGGACTCATTTCTCATTTGAAATGCCCATTTTTGGGGGGCCAGAAATGTGCGTCTTTAAAAGGTGATTTCTACGATACCCCACTTTTGCGCGTCGGACCTCAACTTTTCCCGTAAACGCAGAAAAAACGCAATTTTCAGGAGAAACGAGACAGACATCCCCTCCCTCTGCCACCCACCCGCCCAACTGACAGCCAGCCATTAGACATGCACAGATAGTTCTGAGGGTCTGTCTGTGATGTCATAAAGGGCCTGCTGATCAATGGGCAGCTTTCTGATTGGCTGCTGTATTTGATTGACAGATGGAAGCTGGCAGCTGATTGGCTGTCTAGCCTAAAGTGCTTTACACACCTCCCTGATGGTACCACTGGCTAAGACTCCACCTCAGCTCATTGGGTAATGAAAAATTTAGAACAATTGATGGATGAAAGCAGACAGGCCGGACATTTTGGGACGCTCATTGGACTTGTTTAATGCAATGCACCTTTGTATATTCACATGCATTCGCTTAATGCTGTAGCCACTGTGCATAAAAATTTGGAAACATGGCATACAGTGTATCATTTGGTGTCTAAGTCATGTTTCCCATATTTTCCCTTTCCAGATACAAGCCCGTTTGAGTGTTTGGGGCACTTTTTAGCTAAAATCATCCTACGGGGCCTAACTGCATATGCTAAAGCCTGCCTATTTTGAATGGTCTAGTGGCCCCTGCAACCTCCAAAAATATCAGGACTTACTTCCCCAATAACCTGCTAACTCACCCCTGAAATACATACTTATTCACCCTTTTTTGTTAATTGGACTCATTTCTCATTTGAAATGCCCATTTTTGGGGGGCCAGAAATGTGCGTCTTTAAAAGGTGATTTCTACGATACCCCACTTTTGCGCGTCGGACCTCAACTTTTCCCGTAAACGCAGAAAAAACGCAATTTTCAGGAGAAACGAGACAGACATCCCCTCCCTCTGCCACCCACCCGCCCAACTGACAGCCAGCCATTAGACATGCACAGATAGTTCTGAGGGTCTGTCTGTGATGTCATAAGGGGCCTGCTGATCAATGGGCAGCTTTCTGATTGGCTGCTGTATTTGATTGACAGATGGAAGCTGGCAGCTGATTGGCTGTCTAGCCTAAAGTGCTTTACACACCTCCCTGATGGTACCACTGGCTAAGACTCCACCTCAGCTCATTGGGTAATGAAAAATTTAGAACAATTGATGGATGAAAGCAGGCAGGCCGGCCATTTTGGGACGCTCAGTGGACTTGTTTAATGCAATGCACCTTTGTATATTCACATGCATTTGCTTCATGCTGTAACCACTGTGCATAAAAATTTGGAAACATGGCATACAGTGTATCATTTGGTGTCTAAGTCATGTTTCCCATATTTTCCCTTCCCAGATACAAGCCCGTTTGAGTGTTTGGGGCACTTTTTAGCTAAAATCATCCTACGGGGCCTAACTGCATATGCTAAAGCCTTCCTTTTTTTGAATGGTGTAGTTGCCCCTGCAACCTCCAAAAATATTAGGACTTACTTCCCCAATAACCTGCTAACTCACCCCTGAAATACATACTTATTCACCCTATTTTGTTCATTGGACTAATTTCTCATTTGAAATGCCCATTTTCGGGGAGCCAGAAATGTGCGTCTGTAAAAGGTGATTTCTACGATACCCCACTTTTGCGCGTCGGATCTCAACTTTTCCCGTAAACGCAGAAAAACCGCAATTTTCAGGAGAAACGAGACAGACATCCCCTCCCTCTGCCACCCACCCGCCCAACTGACAGCCAGCCATTAGACATGCACAGATAGTTCTGAGGGTCTGTCTGTGATGTCATAAAGGGCCTGCTGATCAATTGGCAGCTTTCTGATTGGCTGCTGTATTTGATTGACAGATGGAAGCTGGCAGCTGATTGGCTGTCTAGCCTAAAGTGCTTTACACACCTCCCTGATGGTACCACTGGCTAAGACTCCACCTCAGCTCATTGGGTAATGAAAAATTTAGAACAATTGATGGATGAAAGCAGGAAGGCCGGCCATTTTGGGACGCTCAGTGGACTTGTTTAATGCAATGCACCTTTGTATATTCACATGCATTCGCTTCATGCTGTAACCACTGTGCATAAAAATTTGGAAACATGGCATACAGCGTATCATTTGGTGTCTAAGTCATGTTTCCCATATTTTCCCTTCCCAGATACAAGCCCGTTTGAGTGTTTGGGACACTTTTTAGCTAAAATCATCCTACAGGGCCTAACTGCATATGCTAAAGCCTGCCTATTTTGAATGGTCTAGTGGCCCCTGCAACCTCCAAAAATATCAGGACTTATATCCCCAATAACCTGCTAACTCACCCCTGAAATACATACTTATTCACCCTATTTGTTCATTGGACTCATTTCTCATTTGAAATGCCCATTTTTGGGTGGCCAGAAATGTGCGTCTTTAAAAGGTGATTTCTACGATACCCCACTTTTGCGCGTCAGACCTCAACTTTTCCCGTAAACGCAGAAAAACCGCAATTTTCAGGAGAAACGAGACAGACATCCCCTCCCTCTGCCACCCACCCGCCCAACTGACAGCCAGCTATTAGACATACACAGATAGTTCTGAGGGTCTGTCTGTGATGTCATAAAGGGCCTGCTGATCAATGGGCAGCTTTCTGATTGGCTGCTGTATTTGATTGACAGATGGAAGCTGGCAGCTGATTGGCTGTCTAGATTAAAGTGCTTTACACACCTCCCTGATGGTACCACTGGCTAAGACTCCACCTCAGCTCATTGAGTAATGAAAAATTTAGAACAATTGATGGATGAAAGCAGGCAGGCCGGCCATTTTGGGATGGTCAGTGGACTTGTTTAATGCAATGAAGCTTTGTATATTCACATGCATTCGCTTAATGCTGTAACCACTGTGCATAAAAATTTGGAAACATGGCATACAGTGTATCATTTGGTGTCTAAGTCATGTTTCCCATATTTTCCCTTTCCAGATACAAGCCCGTTTGAGTGTTTGGGGCACTTTTTAGCTAAAATCATCCTACGGGGCCTAACTGCATATGCTAAAGCCTGCCTATTTTGAATGGTCTAGTGGCCCCTGCAACCTCCAAAAATATCAGGACTTACTTCCCCAATAACCTGCTAACTCACCCCTGAAATACATACTTATTCACCCTATTTTGTTAATTGGACTCATTTCTCATTTGAAATGCCCATTTTTGGGGGGCCAGAAATGTGCGTCTTTAAAAGGTGATTTCTACGATACCCCACTTTTGCGCGTCGGACCTCAACTTTTCCCGTAAACGCAGAAAAACCGCAATTTTCAGGAGAAACGAGACAGACATCCCCTCCCTCTGCCACCCACCCGCCCAACTGACAGCCAGCCATTAGACATGCACAGATAGTTCTGAGGGTCTGTCTGTGATGTCATAAACGGCCTGCTGATCAATGGGCAGCTTTCTGATTGGCTGCTGTATTTGATTGACAGATGGAAGCTGGCAGCTGATTGGCTGTCTAGCCTAAAGTGCTTTACACACCTCCCTGATGGTACCACTGGCTAAGACTCCACCTCAGCTCATTGGGTAATGAAAAATGTAGAACAATTGATGGATGAAAGCAGGCAGGCCGGCCATTTTGGGACACTCATTGGACTTGTTTAATGCAATGCACCTTTGTATATTCACATGCATTCGCTTCATGCTGTAACCACTGTGCATAAAAATTTGGAAACATGGCATACAGTGTATCATTTGGTGTCTAAGTCATGTTTCCCATATTTTCCCTTCCCAGATACTAGCCCGTTTGAGTGTTTGGGGCACTTTTTAGCTAAAATCATCCTACAGGGCCTAACTGCATATGCTAAAGCCTGCCTATTTTGAATGGTGTAGTGGCCCCTGCAACCTCCAAAAATATCAGGACTTACTTCCCCAATAACCTGCTAACTCACCCCTGAAATACACACGTATTCACCCTATTTTGTTCATTGGACTCATTTCTCATTTGAAATGCCCATTTTTGGGGAGCCAGAAATGTGCGTCTTTAAAAGGTGATTTCTACGATACCCCACTTTTGCGCGTCGGACCTCAACTTTTCCCGTAAACGCAGAAAAACCGCAATTTTCAGGAGAAACGAGACAGACATCCCCTCCCTCTGCCACCCACCCGCCCAACTGACAGCCAGCCATTAGACATGCACAGATAGTTCTGAGGGTCTGTCTGTGATGTCATAAAGGGCCTGCTGATCAATGGGCAGCTTTCTGATTGGCTGCTGTATTTGCTTGACAGATGGAAGCTGGCAGCTGATTGGCTGTCTAGCCTAAAGTGCTTTACACACCTCCCTGATGGTACCACTGGCTAAGACTCCACCTCAGCTCATTGGGTAATGAAAAATTTAGAACAATTGATGGATGAAAGCAGGCAGGCCGGCCATTTTGGGACGCTCATTGGACTTGTTTAATGCAATGCACCTTTGTATATTCACATGCATTCGCTTCATGCTGTAACCACTGTGCATAAAAATTTGGAAACATGGCATACACTGTATCATTTGGTGTCTAAGTCATGTTTCCCATATTTTCCCTTCCCAGATACAAGCCCGTTTGAGTGTTTGGGACACTTTTTAGCTAAAATCATCCTACAGGGCCTAACTGCATATGCTAAAGCCTGCCTATTTTGAATGGTGTAGTGGCCACTGCAACCTCCAAAAATACCAGGACTTACTTCCCCAATAACCTGCTAACTCACCCCTGAAATACATACTTATTCACCCTATTTTGTTCATTGGACTAATTTCTCATTTGCAATGCCCATTTTTGGGGAGCCAGAAATGTGCGTCTTTAAAAGGTGATTTCTACGATACCCCACTTTTGCGAGTCGGATCTCAACTTTTCCCGTAAACGCAGAAAAACCTGAATTTTCAGGAGAAACGAGACAGACATCCCCTCCCTCTGCCACCCACCCGCCCAACTGACAGCCAGCCATTAGACATGCACAGATAGTTCTGAGGGTCTGTCTGTGATGTCATAAAGGGCCTGCTGATCAATGGGCAGCTTTTAAATTGGCTGCTGTATTTGATTGACAGATGGAAGCTGGCAGCTGATTGGCTGTCTAGCCTAAAGTGCTTTACACACCTCCCTGATGGTACCACTGGCTAAGACTCCATCTCAGCTCATTGGGTAATGAAAAATTTAGAACAATTGATGGATGAAAGCAGGCAGGCCGGCCATTTTGGGACGCTCATTGGACTTGTTTAATGCAATGCACCTTTGTATATTCACATGCATTCGCTTAATGCTGTAACCACTGTGCATAAAAATTTGGAAACATGGCATACAGTGTATCATTTGGTGTCTAAGTCATGTTTCCCATATTTTCCCTTTCCAGATACAAGCCCGTTTGAGTGTTTGGGGCACTTTTTAGCTAAAATCATCCTACGGGGCCTAACTGCATATGCTAAAGCCTGCCTATTTTGAATGGTCTAGTGGCCCCTGCAACCTCCAAAAATATCAGGACTTACTTCCCCAATAACCTGCTAACTCACCCCTGAAATACATACTTATTCACCCTATTTTGTTAATTGGACTCATTTCTCATTTGAAATGCCCATTTTTGGGGGGCCAGAAATGTGCGTCTTTAAAAGGTGATTTCTACGATACCCCACTTTTGCGCGTCGGACCTCAAATTTTCCCGTAAACGCAGAAAAACCGCAATTTTCAGGAGAAACGAGACAGACATCCCCTCCCTCTGCCACCCACCCGCCCAACTGACAGCCAGCCATTAGACATGCACAGATAGTTCTGAGGGTCTGTCTGTGATGTCATAAAGGGCCTGCTGATCAATGGGCAGCTTTCTGATTGGCTGCTGTATTTGATTGACAGATGGAAGCTGGCAGCTGATTGGCTGTCTAGCCTAAAGTGCTTTACACACCTCCCTGATGGTACCACTGGCTAAGACTCCACCTCAGCTCATTGGGTAATGAAAAATTTAGAACAATTGATGGATGAAAGCAGGCAGGCCGGCCATTTTGGGACACTCATTGGACTTGTTTAATGCAATGCACCTTTGTATATTCACATGCATTCGCTTCATGCTGTAACCACTGTGCATAAAAATTTGGAAACATGGCATACAGTGTATCATTTGGTGTCTAAGTCATGTTTCCCATATTTTCCCTTCCCAGATACAAGCCCGTTTGAGTGTTTGGGGCACTTTTTAGCTAAAATCATCCTACAGGGCCTAACTGCATATGCTAAAGCCTGTCTATTTTGAATGGTGTAGTGGCCCCTGCAACCTCCAAAAATATCAGGACTTACTTCCCCAATAACCTGCTAACTCACCCCTGAAATACACACGTATTCACCCTATTTTGTTCATTGGACTCATTTCTCATTTGAAATGCCCATTTTTGGGGAGCCAGAAATGTGCGTCTTTAAAAGGTGATTTCTACGATACCCCACTTTTGCGCGTCGGACCTCAACTTTTCCCGTAAACGCAGAAAAAACGCAATTTTCAGGAGAAACGAGACAGACATCCCCTCCCTCTGCCACCCACCCGCCCAACTGACAGCCAGCCATTAGACATGCACAGATAGTTCTGAGGGTCTGTCTGTGATGTCATAAAGGGCCTGCTGATCAATGGGCAGCTTTCTGATTGGCTGCAGTATTTGCTTGACAGATGGAAGCTGGCAGCTGATTGGCTGTCTAGCCTAAAGTGCTTTACACACCTCCCTGATGGTACCACTGGCTAAGACTCCACCTCAGCTCATTGGGTAATGAAAAATTTAGAACAATTGATGGATGAAAGCAGGCAGGCCGGCCATTTTGGGACGCTCATTGGACTTGTTTAATGCAATGCACCTTTGTATATTCACATGCATTCGCTTAATGCTGTAACCACTGTGCATAAAAATTTGGAAACATGGCATACAGTGTATCATTTGGTGTCTAAGTCATGTTTCCCATATTTTCCCTTTCCAGATACAAGCCCGTTTGAGTGTTTGGGGCACTTTTCAGCTAAAATCATCCTACGGGGCCTAACTGCATATGCTAAAGCCTGCCTGATTTGAATGGTCTAGTGGCCCCTGCAACCTCCAAAAATATCAGGACTTACTTCCCCAATAACCTGCTAACTCACCCCTGAAATACATACTTATTCACCCTATTTTGTTAATTGGACTCATTTCTCATTTGAAATGCCCATTTTTGGGGGGCCAGAAATGTGCGTCTTTAAAAGGTGATTTCTACGATACCCCACTTTTGCGCGTCGGACCTCAACTTTTCCCGTAAACGCAGAAAAACCGCAATTTTCAGGAGAAACGAGACAGACATCCCCTCCCTCTGCCACCCACCCGCCCAACTGACAGCCAGCCATTAGACATGCACAGATAGTTCTGAGGGTCTGTCTGTGATGTCATAAAGGGCCTGCTGATCAATGGGCAGCTTTCAAATTGGCTGCTGTATTTGATTGACAGATGGAAGCTGGCAGCTGATTGGCTGTCTAGCCTAAAGTGCTTTACACACCTCCCTGATGGTACCACTGGCTAAGACTCCACCTCAGCTCATTGGGTAATGAAAAATTTAGAACAATTGATGGATGAAAGCAGGCAGGCCGGCCATTTTGGGACGCTCAGTGGACTTGTTTAATGCAATGCACCTTTGTATATTCACATGCATTTGCTTCATGCTGTAACCACTGTGCATAAAAATTTGGAAACATGGCATACAGTGTATCATTTGGTGTCTAAGGCATGTTTCCCATATTTTCCCTTCCCAGATACAAGCCCGTTTGAGTGTTTGGGGCACTTTTTAGCTAAAATAATCCTACAGGGCCTAACTGCATATGCTAAAACCTGCCTATTTTGAATGGTGTAGTGGCCCCTGCAACCTCCAAAAATATCAGGACTTACTTCCCCAATAACCTGCTAACTCACCCCTGAAATACATACTTATTCACCCTATTTTGTTCATTGGACTCATTTCTCATTTGAAATGCCCATTTTTGGTGAGCCAGAAATGTGCGTCTTTAAAAGTTGATTTCTACGATACCCCACTTTTGCGCGTCGGACCTCAACTTTTCCCGTAAACGCAGAAAAACCGCAATTTTCAGGAGAAACGAGACAGACATCCCCTCCCTCTGCCACCCACCCGCCCAACTGAAAGCCAGCCATTAGACATGCACAGATAGTTCTGAGGGTCTGTCTGTGATGTCATAAAGGGCCTGCTGATCAATGGGCAGCTTTCTGATTGGCTGCTGTATTTGATTGACAGATGGAAGCTGGCAGCTGATTGGCTGTCTAGCCTAAAGTGCTTTACACACCTCCCTGATGGTACCACTGGCTAAGACTCCACCTCAGCTCATTGGGTAATGAAAAATTTAGAACAATTGATGGATGAAAGCAGGCAGGCAGGCCATTTTGGGACGCTCATTGGACTTGTTTAATGCAATGCACCTCTGTATATTCACATGCATTCGCTTAATGCTGTAACCACTGTGCATAAAAATTTGGAAACATGGCATACAGTGTATCATTTGGTGTCTAAGTCATGTTTCCCATATTTTCCCTTTCCAGATACAAGCCCTTTTGAGTGTTTGGGGCACTTTTTAGCTAAAATCATCCTACGGGGCCTAACTGCATATGCTAAGGCCTGCCTATTTTGAATGGTCTAGTGGCCCCTGCAACCTCCAAAAATATCAGGACTTACTTCCTCAATAACCTGCTAACTCACCCCTGAAATACATACTTATTCACTCTATTTTGTTAATTGGACTCATTTCTCATTTGAAATGCCCATTTTTGGGGGGCCAGAAATGTGCGTCTTTAAAAGGTGATTTCTACGATACCCCACTTTTGCGCGTCGGACCTCAACTTTTCCCGTAAACGCAGAAAAACCGCAATTTTCAGGAGAAACGAGACAGACATCCCCTCCCTCTGCCACCCACCCGCCCAACTGACAGCCAGCCATTAGACATGCACAGATAGTTCTGAGGGTCTGTCTGTGATGTCATAAAGGGCCTGCTGATCAATGGGCAGCTTTCAAATTGGCTGCTGTATTTGATTGACAGATGGAAGCTGGCAGCTGATTGGCTGTCTAGCCTAAAGTGCTTTACACACCTCCCTGATGGTACCACTGGCTAAGACTCCACCTCAGCTCATTGGGTAATGAAAAATTTAGAACAATTGATGGATGAAAGCAGGCAGGCCGGCCATTTTGGGACGCTCAGTGGACTTGTTTAATGCAATGCACCTTTGTATATTCACATGCATTTGCTTCATGCTGTAACCACTGTGCATAAAAATTTGGAAACATGGCATACAGTGTATCATTTGGTGTCTAAGGCATGTTTCCCATATTTTCCCTTCCCAGATACAAGCCCGTTTGAGTGTTTGGGGCACTTTTTAGCTAAAATAATCCTACAGGGCCTAACTGCATATGCTAAAACCTGCCTATTTTGAATGGTGTAGTGGCCCCTGCAACCTCCAAAAATATCAGGACTTACTTCCCCAATAACCTGCTAACTCACCCCTGAAATACATACTTATTCACCCTATTTTGTTCATTGGACTCATTTCTCATTTGAAATGCCCATTTTTGGTGAGCCAGAAATGTGCGTCTTTAAAAGTTGATTTCTACGATACCCCACTTTTGCGCGTCGGACCTCAACTTTTCCCGTAAACGCAGAAAAACCGCAATTTTCAGGAGAAACGAGACAGACATCCCCTCCCTCTGCCACCCACCCGCCCAACTGAAAGCCAGCCATTAGACATGCACAGATAGTTCTGAGGGTCTGTCTGTGATGTCATAAAGGGCCTGCTGATCAATGGGCAGCTTTCTGATTGGCTGCTGTATTTGATTGACAGATGGAAGCTGGCAGCTGATTGGCTGTCTAGCCTAAAGTGCTTTACACACCTCCCTGATGGTACCACTGGCTAAGACTCCACCTCAGCTCATTGGGTAATGAAAAATTTAGAACAATTGATGGATGAAAGCAGGCAGGCAGGCCATTTTGGGACGCTCATTGGACTTGTTTAATGCAATGCACCTCTGTATATTCACATGCATTCGCTTAATGCTGTAACCACTGTGCATAAAAATTTGGAAACATGGCATACAGTGTATCATTTGGTGTCTAAGTCATGTTTCCCATATTTTCCCTTTCCAGATACAAGCCCTTTTGAGTGTTTGGGGCACTTTTTAGCTAAAATCATCCTACGGGGCCTAACTGCATATGCTAAGGCCTGCCTATTTTGAATGGTCTAGTGGCCCCTGCAACCTCCAAAAATATCAGGACTTACTTCCTCAATAACCTGCTAACTCACCCCTGAAATACATACTTATTCACTCTATTTTGTTAATTGGACTCATTTCTCATTTGAAATGCCCATTTTTGGGGGGCCAGAAATGTGCGTCTTTAAAAGGTGATTTCTACGATACCCCACTTTTGCGCGTCGGACCTCAACTTTTCCCGTAAACGCAGAAAAAACGCAATTTTCAGGAGAAACGAGACAGACATCCCCTCCCTCTGCCACCCACCCGCCCAACTGACAGCCAGCCATTAGACATGCACAGATAGTTCTGAGGGTCTGTCTGTGATGTCATAAAGGGCCTGCTGATCAATGGGCAGCTTTCTGATTGGCTGCTGTATTTGATTGACAGATGGAAGCTGGCAGCTGATTGGCTGTCTAGCCTAAAGTGCTTTACACACCTCCCTGATGGTACCACTGGCTAAGACTCCACCTCAGCTCATTGGGTAATGAAAAATTTAGAACAATTGATGGATGAAAGCAGACAGGCCGGACATTTTGGGACGCTCATTGGACTTGTTTAATGCAATGCACCTTTGTATATTCACATGCATTCGCTTAATGCTGTAGCCACTGTGCATACAAATTTGGAAACATGGCATACAGTGTATCATTTGGTGTCTAAGTCATGTTTCCCATATTTTCCCTTTCCAGATACAAGCCCGTTTGAGTGTTTGGGGCACTTTTTAGCTAAAATCATCCTACGGGGCCTAACTGCATATGCTAAAGCCTGCCTATTTTGAATGGTCTAGTGGCCCCTGCAACCTCCAAAAATATCAGGACTTACTTCCCCAATAACCTGCTAACTCACCCCTGAAATACATACTTATTCACCCTTTTTTGTTAATTGGACTCATTTCTCATTTGAAATGCCCATTTTTGGGGGGCCAGAAATGTGCGTCTTTAAAAGTTGATTTCTACGATACCCCACTTTTGCGCGTCGGACCTCAACTTTTCCCGTAAACGCAGAAAAAACGCAATTTTCAGGAGAAACGAGACAGACATCCCCTCCCTCTGCCACCCACCCGCCCAACTGACAGCCAGCCATTAGACATGCACAGATAGTTCTGAGGGTCTGTCTGTGATGTCATAAGGGGCCTGCTGATCAATGGGCAGCTTTCTGATTGGCTGCTGTATTTGATTGACAGATGGAAGCTGGCAGCTGATTGGCTGTCTAGCCTAAAGTGCTTTACACACCTCCCTGATGGTACCACTGGCTAAGACTCCACCTCAGCTCATTGGGTAATGAAAAATTTAGAACAATTGATGGATGAAAGCAGGCAGGCCGGCCATTTTGGGACGCTCAGTGGACTTGTTTAATGCAATGCACCTTTGTATATTCACATGCATTTGCTTCATGCTGTAACCACTGTGCATAAAAATTTGGAAACATGGCATACAGTGTATCATTTGGTGTCTAAGTCATGTTTCCCATATTTTCCCTTCCCAGATACAAGCCCGTTTGAGTGTTTGGGGCACTTTTTAGCTAAAATCATCCTACGGGGCCTAACTGCATATGCTAAGGCCTGCCTATTTTGAATGGTCTAGTGGCCCCTGCAACCTCCAAAAATATCAGGACTTACTTCCTCAATAACCTGCTAACTCACCCCTGAAATACATACTTATTCACTCTATTTTGTTAATTGGACTCATTTCTCATTTGAAATGCCCATTTTTGGGGGGCCAGAAATGTGCGTCTTTAAAAGGTGATTTCTACGATACCCCACTTTTGCGCGTCGGACCTCAACTTTTCCCGTAAACGCAGAAAAAACGCAATTTTCAGGAGAAACGAGACAGACATCCCCTCCCTCTGCCACCCACCCGCCCAACTGACAGCCAGCCATTAGACATGCACAGATAGTTCTGAGGGTCTGTCTGTGATGTCATAAAGGGCCTGCTGATCAATGGGCAGCTTTCTGATTGGCTGCTGTATTTGATTGACAGATGGAAGCTGGCAGCTGATTGGCTGTCTAGCCTAAAGTGCTTTACACACCTCCCTGATGGTACCACTGGCTAAGACTCCACCTCAGCTCATTGGGTAATGAAAAATTTAGAACAATTGATGGATGAAAGCAGACAGGCCGGACATTTTGGGACGCTCATTGGACTTGTTTAATGCAATGCACCTTTGTATATTCACATGCATTCGCTTAATGCTGTAGCCACTGTGCATAAAAATTTGGAAACATGGCATACAGTGTATCATTTGGTGTCTAAGTCATGTTTCCCATATTTTCCCTTTCCAGATACAAGCCCGTTTGAGTGTTTGGGGCACTTTTTAGCTAAAATCATCCTACGGGGCCTAACTGCATATGCTAAAGCCTGCCTATTTTGAATGGTCTAGTGGCCCCTGCAACCTCCAAAAATATCAGGACTTACTTCCCCAATAACCTGCTAACTCACCCCTGAAATACATACTTATTCACCCTTTTTTGTTAATTGGACTCATTTCTCATTTGAAATGCCCATTTTTGGGGGGCCAGAAATGTGCGTCTTTAAAAGGTGATTTCTACGATACCCCACTTTTGCGCGTCGGACCTCAACTTTTCCCGTAAACGCAGAAAAAACGCAATTTTCAGGAGAAACGAGACAGACATCCCCTCCCTCTGCCACCCACCCGCCCAACTGACAGCCAGCCATTAGACATGCACAGATAGTTCTGAGGGTCTGTCTGTGATGTCATAAGGGGCCTGCTGATCAATGGGCAGCTTTCTGATTGGCTGCTGTATTTGATTGACAGATGGAAGCTGGCAGCTGATTGGCTGTCTAGCCTAAAGTGCTTTACACACCTCCCTGATGGTACCACTGGCTAAGACTCCACCTCAGCTCATTGGGTAATGAAAAATTTAGAACAATTGATGGATGAAAGCAGGCAGGCCGGCCATTTTGGGACGCTCAGTGGACTTGTTTAATGCAATGCACCTTTGTATATTCACATGCATTTGCTTCATGCTGTAACCACTGTGCATAAAAATTTGGAAACATGGCATACAGTGTATCATTTGGTGTCTAAGTCATGTTTCCCATATTTTCCCTTCCCAGATACAAGCCCGTTTGAGTGTTTGGGGCACTTTTTAGCTAAAATCATCCTACGGGGCCTAACTGCATATGCTAAAGCCTTCCTTTTTTTGAATGGTGTAGTTGCCCCTGCAACCTCCAAAAATATTAGGACTTACTTCCCCAATAACCTGCTAACTCACCCCTGAAATACATACTTATTCACCCTATTTTGTTCATTGGACTAATTTCTCATTTGAAATGCCCATTTTCGGGGAGCCAGAAATGTGCGTCTGTAAAAGGTGATTTCTACGATACCCCACTTTTGCGCGTCGGATCTCAACTTTTCCCGTAAACGCAGAAAAACCGCAATTTTCAGGAGAAACGAGACAGACATCCCCTCCCTCTGCCACCCACCCGCCCAACTGACAGCCAGCCATTAGACATGCACAGATAGTTCTGAGGGTCTGTCTGTGATGTCATAAAGGGCCTGCTGATCAATTGGCAGCTTTCTGATTGGCTGCTGTATTTGATTGACAGATGGAAGCTGGCAGCTGATTGGCTGTCTAGCCTAAAGTGCTTTACACACCTCCCTGATGGTACCACTGGCTAAGACTCCACCTCAGCTCATTGGGTAATGAAAAATTTAGAACAATTGATGGATGAAAGCAGGAAGGCCGGCCATTTTGGGACGCTCAGTGGACTTGTTTAATGCAATGCACCTTTGTATATTCACATGCATTCGCTTCATGCTGTAACCACTGTGCATAAAAATTTGGAAACATGGCATACAGCGTATCATTTGGTGTCTAAGTCATGTTTCCCATATTTTCCCTTCCCAGATACAAGCCCGTTTGAGTGTTTGGGACACTTTTTAGCTAAAATCATCCTACAGGGCCTAACTGCATATGCTAAAGCCTGCCTATTTTGAATGGTCTAGTGGCCCCTGCAACCTCCAAAAATATCAGGACTTATATCCCCAATAACCTGCTAACTCACCCCTGAAATACATACTTATTCACCCTATTTGTTCATTGGACTCATTTCTCATTTGAAATGCCCATTTTTGGGTGGCCAGAAATGTGCGTCTTTAAAAGGTGATTTCTACGATACCCCACTTTTGCGCGTCAGACCTCAACTTTTCCCGTAAACGCAGAAAAACCGCAATTTTCAGGAGAAACGAGACAGACATCCCCTCCCTCTGCCACCCACCCGCCCAACTGACAGCCAGCTATTAGACATACACAGATAGTTCTGAGGGTCTGTCTGTGATGTCATAAAGGGCCTGCTGATCAATGGGCAGCTTTCTGATTGGCTGCTGTATTTGATTGACAGATGGAAGCTGGCAGCTGATTGGCTGTCTAGATTAAAGTGCTTTACACACCTCCCTGATGGTACCACTGGCTAAGACTCCACCTCAGCTCATTGAGTAATGAAAAATTTAGAACAATTGATGGATGAAAGCAGGCAGGCCGGCCATTTTGGGATGGTCAGTGGACTTGTTTAATGCAATGAAGCTTTGTATATTCACATGCATTCGCTTCATGCTGTAACCACTGTGCATAAAAATTTGGAAACATGGCATACAGTGTATCATTTGGTGTCTAAGTCATGTTTCCCATGTTTTTCCTTCCCAGATACTAGCCCGTTTGAGTGTTTGGGGCACTTTTTAGCTAAAATCATCCTACGGGGCCTAACTGCATATGGTAAAGCCTGCCTATTTTGAATGGTCTAGTGGCCCCTGCAACCTCCAAAAATATCAGGACTTACTTCCCCAATAACCTGCTAACTCACCCCTGAAATACATACTTATTCACCCTATTTTGTTCATTGGACTCATTTCTCATTTGAAATGCCCATTTTTGGGGGGCCAGAAATGTGCGTCTTTAAAAGTTGGTTTCTACGATACCCCACTTTTGCGCGTCGGACCTCAACTTTTCCCGTAAATGCAGAAAAACCGCAATTTTCAGGAGAAACGAGACAGACATCCCCTCCCTCTGCCACCCACCCGCCCAACTGACAGCCAGCCATTAGACATGCACAGATAGTTCTGAGGGTCTGTCTGTGATGTCATAAAGGGCCTGCTGATCAATGGGCAGCTTTCTGATTGCCTGCTGTATTTGATTGACAGATGGAAGCTGGCAGCTGATTGGCTGTCTAGCCTAAAGTGCTTTACACACCTCCCTGATGGTACCACTGGCTAAGACTCCACCTCAGCTCATTGGGTAATGAAAAATTTAGAACAATTGATGGATGAAAGCAGGCAGGCCGGCCAATTTGGGACACTCATTGGACTTGTTTAATGCAATGCACCTTTGTATATTCACATGCATTCGCTTCATGCTGTAACCACTGTGCATAAAAATGTGGAAACATGGCATACAGTGTATCATTTGGTGTCTAAGTCATGTTTCCCATATTTTCCCTTCCCAGATACAAGCCCGTTGGAGTGTTTGGGGCACTTTTTAGCTAAAATCATCCTACGGGGCCTAACTGCATATGCTAAAGCCTGCCTATTTTGAATGGTGTAGTGGCCCCTGCAACCTCCAAAAATATCAGGACTTACTTCCCCAATAACCTGCTAACTCACCCCTGAAATACATACTTATTCACCCTATTTTGTTCATTGGACTAATTTCTCATTTGAAATGCCCATTTTTGGGGAGCCAGAAATGTGCGTCTTTAAAAGGTGATTTCTACGATACCCCACTTTTGCCCGTCGGATCTCAACTTTTCCCGTAAACGCAGAAAAACCGCAATTTTCAGGAGAAACGAGACAGACATCCCCTCCCTCTGCCACCCACCCGCCCAACTGAAAGCCAGCCATTAGACATGCACAGATAGTTCTGAGGGTCTGTCTGTGATGTCATAATGGGCCTGCTGATCAATGGGCAGATTTCTGATTGGCTGCTGTATTTGATTGACAGATGGAAGCTGGCAGCTGATTGGCTGTCTAGCCTAAAGTGCTTTACACACCTCCCTGATGGTACCACTGGCTAAGACTCCACCTCAGCTCATTGGGTAATGAAAAATTTAGAACAATTGATGGATGAAAGCAGGCAGGCCGGCCATTTTGGGACACTCATTGGACTTGTTTAATGCAATGCACCTTTGTATATTCACATGCATTCGCTTCATGCTGTAACCACTGTGCATAAAAATTTGGAAACATGGCATACAGTGTATCATTTGGTGTCTAAGTCATGTTTCCCATATTTTCCCTTCCCAGATACAAGCCCGTTGGAGTGTTTGGGGCACTTTTTAGCTAAAATCCTCCTACGGGGCCTTTCTGCATATGCTAAAGCCTGCCTATTTTGAATGGTGTAGTGGCCCCTGCAACCTCCAAAAATATCAGGACTTACTTCCCCAATAACCTGCTAACTCACCCCTGAATTACATACTTATTCACCCTATTTTGTTCATTGGACTCATTTCTCATTTGAAATGCCCATTTTTGGGGAGCCAGAAATGTGCGTCTTTAAAAGGTGATTTCTACGATACCCCACTTTTGCCCGTCGGATCTCAACTTTTCCCGTAAACGCAGAAAAACCGCAATTTTCAGGAGAAACGAGACAGACATCCCCTCCCTCTGCCACCCACCCGCCCAACTGAAAGCCAGCCATTAGACATGCACAGATAGTTCTGAGGGTCTGTCTGTGATGTCATAAAGGGCCTGCTGATCAATGGGCAGCTTTCTGATTGGCTGCTGTATTTGATTGACAGATGGAAGCTGGCAGCTGATTGGCTGTCTAGCCTAAAGTGCTTTACACACCTCCCTGATGGTACCACTGGCTAAGACTCCACCTCAGCTCATTGGGTAATGAAAAATTTAGAACAATTGATGGATGAAAGCAGGCAGGCCGGCCATTTTGGGACGCTCAGTGGACTTGTTTAATGCAATGCACCTTTGTATATTCACATGCATTCGCTTCATGCTGTAACCACTGTGCATAAAAATTTGGAAACATGGCATACAGCGTATCATTTGGTGTCTAAGTCATGTTTCCCATATTTTCCCTTCCCAGATACAAGCCCGTTTGAGTGTTTGGGACACTTTTTAGCTAAAATCATCCTACAGGGCCTAACTGCATATGCTAAAGCCTGCCTATTTTGAATGGTGTAGTGGCCACTGCAACCTCCAAAAATATCAGGACTTACTTCCACAATAACCTGCTAACTCACCCCTAAAATACATACTTATTCACCCTATTTTGTTCATTGGACTTATTTCTCATTTGAAATGCCCATTTTTGGGGGGCCAGAAATGTGCGTCTTTAAAAGGTGATTTCTACGATACCCCACTTTTGCGCGTCGGACCTCAACTTTTCCCGTAAACGCAGAAAAAACGCAATTTACAGGAGAAACGAGACAGACATCCCCTCCCTCTGCCACCCACCCGTCCAACTGAAAGCCAGCCATTAGACATGCACAGATAGTTCTGAGGGTCTGTCTGTGATGTCATAAAGGGCCCTCTAATCAATGGGCAGCTTTCAAATTGGCTGCTGTATTTGATTGACAGATGGAAGCTGGCAGCTGATTGGCTGTCTAGCCTAAAGTGCTTTACACACCTCCCTGATGGTACCACTGGCTAAGACTCCACCTCAGCTCATTGGGTAATGAAAAATTTAGAACAATTGATGGATGAAAGCAGGCAGGCCATTTTGGGACGCTCAGTGGACTTGTTTAATGCAATGCACCTTTGTATATTCACATGCATTCGCTTCATGCTGTAACCACTGTGCATAAAAATTTGGAAACATGGCATACAGTGTATCATTTGGTGTCTAAGTCATGTTTCCCATATTTTCCCTTCCCAGATACAAGCCCGTTTGAGTGTTTGGGGCACTTTTTAGCTAAAATCATCCTACGGGGCCTAACTGCATATGCTAAAGCCTTCCTTTTTTTGAATGGTGTAGTTGCCCCTGCAACCTCCAAAAATATTAGGACTAATGCTGGGTACACACCAGGACGACTAGGGCCCGATCAGCACAATCTAGATCCGATTCCGATCAATTGGATGCAGATTGTGTGCTGATTGGGCCCTTTTCTGAGCTGGTGTGGAGCGATTCCGATCCGATGCGCGGTCCCGCGGGTCGGTCGGTCGTTATTGAGATCCTACCTGCTGCAGGTAGGATCTCAATGACGACCATACAACCGGGTGCGGGTCGCCATCGGATCGGACCCGCTCACGGTGCACATCGTGAGCGGGTCGTGCCCTCCCGCGTCATCGTGAGCGGGTCGGACGAGACACTGACGACCCGCTCACGATGTGCATCGTGAGCAGGTCGTCCTGGTGTGTACCCTACATTACTTCCACAATAACCTGCTAACTCACCCCTAAAATACATACTTATTCACCCTATTTTGTTCATTGGACTTATTTCTCATTTGAAATGCACATTTTTGGGGGGCCAGAAATGTGCATCTTTAAAAGGTGATTTCTACGATACTCCACTTTTGCGCGTCGGACCTCAACTTTTCCCGTAAACGCAGAAAAAACGCAATTTACAGGAGAAACGAGACAGACATCCCCTCCCTCTGCCACCCACCTGCCCAACTGAAAGCCAGCCATTAGACATGCACAGATAGTTCTGAGGGTCTGTCTGTGATGTCATAAAGGGCCCTCTAATCAATGGGCAGCTTTCTGATTGGCTGCTATATTTGATTGACAGATGGAAGCTGGCAGCTGATTGGCTGTCTAGCCTAAAGTGCTTTACACACCTCCCTGATGGTACCACTGGCTAAGACTCCACCTCAGCTCATTGGGTAATGAAAAATTTAGAACAATTGATGGATGAAAGCAGGCAGGCTGGCCATTTTGGGACGCTCAGTGGACTTGTTTAATGCAATGCACCTTTGTATATTCACATGCATTCGCTTCATGCTGTAACCACTGTGCATAAAAATTTGGAAACATGGCATACAGTGTATCATTTGGTGTCTAAGTCACGTTTCCCATATTTTCCCTTCCCAGATACAAGCCCGTTTGAGTGTTTGGGACACTTTTTAGCTAAAATCATCCTACAGGGCCTAACTGCATATGCTAAAGCCTGCCTATTTTGAATGGTGTAGTGGCCACTGCAACCTCCAAAAATATCAGGACTTACTTCCCCAATAACCTGCTAACTCACCCCTGAAATACATACTTATTCACCCTATTTTGTTCATTGGACTAATTTCTCATTTGAAATGCCCTTTTTTGGGGGGCCAGAAATGTGCGTCTTTAAAAGGTGTTTTCTACGATACACCACTTTTGCGCGTCGGACCTCAACTTTTCCCGTAAACGCAGAAAAAACGCAATTTACAGGAGAAACGAGACAGACATCCCCTCCCTCTGCCACCCACCCGCCCAACTGAAAGCCAGCCATTAGACATGCACAGATAGTTCTGAGGGTCTGTCTGTGATGTCATAAAGGGCCCTCTAATCAATGGGCAGCTTTCTGATTGGCTGCTGTATTTGATTGACAGATGGAAGCTGGCAGCTGATTGGCTGTCTAGCCTAAAGTGCTTTACACACCTCCCTGATGGTACCACTGGCTAAGACTCCACCTCAGCTCATTGGGTAATGAAAAATTTAGAACAATTGATGGATGAAAGCAGGCAGGCCGGCCATTTTGGGACGCTCAGTGGACTTGTTTAATGCAATGCACCTTTGTATATTCACATGCATTTGCTTCATGCTGTAACCACTGTGCATAAAAATTTGGAAACATGGCATACAGTGTATCATTTGGTGTCTAAGTCATGTTTCCCATATTTTCCCTTCCCAGATACAAGCCCGTTTGAGTGTTTGGGGCACTTTTTAGCTAAAATCATCCTACGGGGCCTAACTGCATATGCTAAAGCCTTCCTTTTTTTGAATGGTGTAGTTGCCCCTGCAACCTCCAAAAATATTAGGACTTACTTCCCCAATAACCTGCTAACTCACCCCTGAAATACATACTTATTCACCCTATTTTGTTCATTGGACTAATTTCTCATTTGAAATGCCCATTTTTGGGGAGCCAGAAATGTGCGTCTGTAAAAGGTGATTTCTACGATACCCCACTTTTGCGCGTCGGATCTCAACTTTTCCCGTAAACGCAGAAAAACCGCAATTTTCAGGAGAAACGAGACAGACATCCCCTACCTCTGCCACCCACCCGCCCAACTGACAGCCAGCCATTAGACATGCACAGATAGTTCTGAGGGTCTGTCTGTGATGTCATAAAGGGCCTGCTGATCAATGGGCAGCTTTCTGATTGGCTGCTGTATTTGATTGACAGATGGAAGCTGGCAGCTGATTGGCTGTCTAGCCTAAAGTGCTTTACACACCTCCCTGATGGTACCACTGGCTAAGACTCCACCTCAGCTCATTGGGTAATGAAAAATTTAGAACAATTGATGGATGAAAGCAGGCAGGCCGGCCATTTTGGGACGCTAAGTGGACTTGTTTAATGCAATGCACCTTTGTATATTCACATGCATTCGCTTCATGCTGTAACCACTGTGCATAAAAATTTGGAAACATGGCATACAGTGTATCATTTGGTGTCTAAGTCATGTTTCCCATATTTTCCCTTCCCAGATACAAGCCCGTTTGAGTGTTTGGGGCACTTTTTAGCTAAAATCATCCTACGGGGCCTAACTGCATATGCTAAAGCCTTCCTTTTTTTGAATGGTGTAGTTGCCCCTGCAACCTCCAAAAATATTAGGACTTACTTCCACAATAACCTGCTAACTCACCCCTAAAATACATACTTATTCACCCTATTTTGTTCATTGGACTTATTTCTCATTTGAAATGCCCATTTTTGGGGGGCCAGAAATGTGCGTCTTTAAAAGGTGATTTCTACGATACCCCACTTTTGCGCGTCGGACCTCAACTTTTCCCGTAAACGCAGAAAAAACGCAATTTACAGGAGAAACGAGACAGACATCCCCTCCCTCTGCCACCCACCCGCCCAACTGAAAGCCAGCCATTAGACATGCACAGATAGTTCTGAGGGTCTGTCTGTGATGTCATAAAGGGCCTGCTGATCAATGGGCAGCTTTCAAATTGGCTGCTTTATTTGATTGACAGATGGAAGCTGGCAGCTGATTGGCTGTCTAGCCTAAAGTGCTTTACACACTTCCCTGATGGTACCACTGGCTAAGACTCCACCTCAGCTCATTGGGTAATGAAAAATTTAGAACAATTGATGGATGAAAGCAGGAAGGCCGGCCATTTTGGGACGCTCAGTGGACTTGTTTAATGCAATGCACCTTTGTATATTCACATGCATTCGCTTCATGCTGTAACCACTGTGCATAAAAATTTGGAAACATGGCATACAGCGTATCATTTGGTGTCTAAGTCATGTTTCCCATATTTTCCCTTCCCAGATACAAGCCCGTTTGAGTGTTTGGGACACTTTTTAGCTAAAATCATCCTACAGGGCCTAACTGCATATGCTAAAGCCTGCCTATTTTGAATGGTCTAGTGGCCCCTGCAACCTCCAAAAATATCAGGACTTATATCCCCAATAACCTGCTAACTCACCCCTGAAATACATACTTATTCACCCTATTTGTTCATTGGACTCATTTCTCATTTGAAATGCCCATTTTTGGGTGGCCAGAAATGTGCGTCTTTAAAAGGTGATTTCTACGATACCCCACTTTTGCGCGTCAGACCTCAACTTTTCCCGTAAACGCAGAAAAACCGCAATTTTCAGGAGAAACGAGACAGACATCCCCTCCCTCTGCCACCCACCCGCCCAACTGACAGCCAGCTATTAGACATGCACAGATAGTTCTGAGGGTCTGTCTGTGATGTCATAAAGGGCCTGCTGATCAATGGGCAGCTTTCTGATTGGCTGCTGTATTTGATTGACAGATGGAAGCTGGCAGCTGATTGGCTGTCTAGATTAAAGTGCTTTACACACCTCCCTGATGGTACCACTGGCTAAGACTCCACCTCAGCTCATTGAGTAATGAAAAATTTAGAACAATTGATGGATGAAAGCAGGCAGGCCGGCCATTTTGGGATGGTCAGTGGACTTGTTTAATGCAATGAAGCTTTGTATATTCACATGCATTCGCTTCATGCTGTAACCACTGTGCATAAAAATTTGGAAACATGGCATACAGTGTATCATTTGGTGTCTAAGTCATGTTTCCCATGTTTTTCCTTCCCAGATACTAGCCCGTTTGAGTGTTTGGGGCACTTTTTAGCTAAAATCATCCTACGGGGCCTAACTGCATATGGTAAAGCCTGCCTATTTTGAATGGTCTAGTGGCCCCTGCAACCTCCAAAAATATCAGGACTTACTTCCCCAATAACCTGCTAACTCACCCCTGAAATACATACTTATTCACCCTATTTTGTTCATTGGACTCATTTCTCATTTGAAATGCCCATTTTTGGGGGGCCAGAAATGTGCGTCTTTAAAAGTTGGTTTCTACGATACCCCACTTTTGCGCGTCGGACCTCAACTTTTCCCGTAAATGCAGAAAAACCGCAATTTTCAGGAGAAACGAGACAGACATCCCCTCCCTCTGCCACCCACCCGCCCAACTGACAGCCAGCCATTAGACATGCACAGATAGTTCTGAGGGTCTGTCTGTGATGTCATAAAGGGCCTGCTGATCAATGGGCAGCTTTCTGATTGGCTGCTGTATTTGATTGACAGATGGAAGCTGGCAGCTGATTGGCTGTCTAGCCTAAAGTGCTTTACACACCTCCCTGATGGTACCACTGGCTAAGACTCCACCTCAGCTCATTGGGTAATGAAAAATTTAGAACAATTGATGGATGAAAGCAGGCAGGCCGGCCAATTTGGGACACTCATTGGACTTGTTTAATGCAATGCACCTTTGTATATTCACATGCATTCGCTTCATGCTGTAACCACTGTGCATAAAAATGTGGAAACATGGCATACAGTGTATCATTTGGTGTCTAAGTCATGTTTCCCATATTTTCCCTTCCCAGATACAAGCCCGTTGGAGTGTTTGGGGCACTTTTTAGCTAAAATCATCCTACGGGGCCTAACTGCATATGCTAAAGCCTGCCTATTTTGAATGGTGTAGTGGCCCCTGCAACCTCCAAAAATATCAGGACTTACTTCCCCAATAACCTGCTAACTCACCCCTGAAATACATACTTATTCACCCTATTTTGTTCATTGGACTAATTTCTCATTTGAAATGCCCATTTTTGGGGAGCCAGAAATGTGCGTCTTTAAAAGGTGATTTCTACGATACCCCACTTTTGCCCGTCGGATCTCAACTTTTCCCGTAAACGCAGAAAAACCGCAATTTTCAGGAGAAACGAGACAGACATCCCCTCCCTCTGCCACCCACCCGCCCAACTGACAGCCAGCCATTAGACATGCACAGATAGTTCTGAGGGTCTGTCTGTGATGTCATAAAGGGCCTGCTGATCAATGGGCAGCTTTCTGATTGGCTGCTGTATTTGATTGACAGATGGAAGCTGGCAGCTGATTGGCTGTCTAGCCTAAAGTGCTTTACACACCTCCCTGATGGTACCACTGGCTAAGACTCCACCTCAGCTCATTGGGTAATGAAAAATTTAGAACAATTGATGGATGAAAGCAGGCAGGCCGGCCATTTTGGGACGCTCAGTGGACTTGTTTAATGCAATGCACCTTTGTATATTCACATGCATTCGCTTCATGCTGTAACCACTGTGCATAAAAATTTGGAAACATGGCATACAGTGTATCATTTGGTGTCTAAGTCATGTTTCCCATATTTTCCCTTCCCAGATACAAGCCCGTTTGAGTGTTTGGGGCACTTTTTAGCTAAAATCATCCTACGGGGCCTAACTGCATATGCTAAAGCCTTCCTTTTTTTGAATGGTGTAGTTGCCCCTGCAACCTCCAAAAATATTAGGACTTACTTCCACAATAACCTGCTAACTCACCCCTAAAATACATACTTATTCACCCTATTTTGTTCATTGGACTTATTTCTCATTTGAAATGCCCATTTTTGGGGGGCCAGAAATGTGCGTCTTTAAAAGGTGATTTCTACGATACCCCACTTTTGCGCGTCGGACCTCAACTTTTCCCGTAAACGCAGAAAAAACGCAATTTACAGGAGAAACGAGACAGACATCCCCTCCCTCTGCCACCCACCCGCCCAACTGAAAGCCAGCCATTAGACATGCACAGATAGTTCTGAGGGTCTGTCTGTGATGTCATAAAGGGCCCTCTAATCAATGGGCAGCTTTCAAATTGGCTGCTGTATTTGATTGACAGATGGAAGCTGGCAGCTGATTGGCTGTCTAGCCTAAAGTGCTTTACACACCTCCCTGATGGTACCACTGGCTAAGACTCCACCTCAGCTCATTGGGTAATGAAAAATTTAGAACAATTGATGGATGAAAGCAGGCAGGCCATTTTGGGACGCTCAATGGACTTGTTTAATGCAATGCACCTTTGTATATTCACATGCATTCGCTTCATGCTGTAACCACTGTGCATAAAAATTTGGAAACATGGCATACAGTGTATCATTTGGTGTCTAAGTCATGTTTCCCATATTTTCCCTTCCCAGATACAAGCCCGTTTGAGTGTTTGGGGCACTTTTTAGCTAAAATCATCCTACGGGGCCTAACTGCATATGCTAAAGCCTTCCTTTTTTTGAATGGTGTAGTTGCCCCTGCAACCTCCAAAAATATTAGGACTTACTTCCACAATAACCTGCTAACTCACCCCTAAAATACATACTTATTCACCCTATTTTGTTCATTGGACTTGATTCTCATTTGAAATGCACATTTTTGGGGGGCCAGAAATGTGCGTCTTTAAAAGGTGATTTCTACGATACTCCACTTTTGCGCGTCGGACCTCAACTTTTCCCGTAATTGCAGAAAAAACGCAATTTACAGGAGAAACGAGACAGACATCCCCTCCCTCTGCCACCCACCTGCCCAACTGAAAGCCAGCCATTAGACATGCACAGATAGTTCTGAGGGTCTGTCTGTGATGTCATAAAGGGCCCTCTAATCAATGGGCAGCTTTCTGATTGGCTGCTATATTTGATTGACAGATGGAAGCTGGCAGCTGATTGGCTGTCTAGCCTAAAGTGCTTTACACACCTCCCTGATGGTACCACTGGCTAAGACTCCACCTCAGCTCATTGGGTAATGAAAAATTTAGAACAATTGATGGATGAAAGCAGGCAGGCTGGCCAATTTGGGACGCTCAGTGGACTTGTTTAATGCAATGCACCTTTGTATATTCACATGCATTCGCTTCATGCTGTAACCACTGTGCATACAAATTTGGAAACATGGCATACAGTGTATCATTTGGTGTCTAAGTCACGTTTCCCATATTTTCCCTTCCCAGATACAAGCCCGTTTGAGTGTTTGGGACACTTTTTAGCTAAAATCATCCTACAGGGCCTAACTGCATATGCTAAAGCCTGCCTATTTTGAATGGTGTAGTGGCCACTGCAACCTCCAAAAATATCAGGACTTACTTCCCCAATAACCTGCTAACTCACCCCTGAAATACATACTTATTCACCCTATTTTGTTCATTGGACTAATTTCTCATTTGAAATGCCCTTTTTTGGGGGGCCAGAAATGTGCGTCTTTAAAAGGTGTTTTCTACGATACACCACTTTTGCGCGTCGGACCTCAACTTTTCCCGTAAACGCAGAAAAAACGCAATTTACAGGAGAAACGAGACAGACATCCCCTCCCTCTGCCACCCACCCGCCCAACTGAAAGCCAGCCATTAGACATGCACAGATAGTTCTGAGGGTCTGTCTGTGATGTCATAAAGGGCCCTCTAATCAATGGGCAGCTTTCTGATTGGCTGCTGTATTTGATTGACAGATGGAAGCTGGCAGCTGATTGGCTGTCTAGCCTAAAGTGCTTTACACACCTCCCTGATGGTACCACTGGCTAAGACTCCACCTCAGCTCATTGGGTAATGAAAAATTTAGAACAATTGATGGATGAAAGCAGGCAGGCCGGCCATTTTGGGACGCTCAGTGGACTTGTTTAATGCAATGCACCTTTGTATATTCACATGCATTCGCTTCATGCTGTAACCACTGTGCATAAAAATTTGGAAACATGGCATACAGTGTATCATTTGGTGTCTAAGTCATGTTTCCCATATTTTCCCTTCCCAGATACACGCCCGTTTGAGTGTTTGGGGCACTTTTTAGCTAAAATCATCCTACGGGGCCTAACTGCATATGCTAAAGCCTTCCTTTTTTTGAATGGTGTAGTTGCCCCTGCAACCTCCAAAAATATTAGGACTTACTTCCACAATAACCTGCTAACTCACCCCTAAAATACATACTTATTCACCCTATTTTGTTCATTGGACTTATTTCTCATTTGAAATGCCCATTTTTGGGGGGCCAGAAATGTGCGTCTTTAAAAGGTGATTTCTACGATACCCCACTTTTGCGCGTCGGACCTCAACTTTTCCCGTAAACGCAGAAAAAACGCAATTTACAGGAGAAACGAGACAGACATCCCCTCCCTCTGCCACCCACCCGCCCAACTGAAAGCCAGCCATTAGACATGCACAGATAGTTCTGAGGGTCTGTCTGTGATGTCATAAAGGGCCTGCTGATCAATGGGCAGCTTTCAAATTGGCTGCTTTATTTGATTGACAGATGGAAGCTGGCAGCTGATTGGCTGTCTAGCCTAAAGTGCTTTACACACCTCCCTGATGGTACCACTGGCTAAGACTCCACCTCAGCTCATTGGGTAATGAAAAATTTAGAACAATTGATGGATGAAAGCAGGAAGGCCGGCCATTTTGGGACGCTCAGTGGACTTGTTTAATGCAATGCACCTTTGTATATTCACATGCATTCGCTTCATGCTGTAACCACTGTGCATAAAAATTTGGAAACATGGCATACAGCGTATCATTTGGTGTCTAAGTCATGTTTCCCATATTTTCCCTTCCCAGATACAAGCCCGTTTGAGTGTTTGGGACACTTTTTAGCTAAAATCATCCTACAGGGCCTAACTGCATATGCTAAAGCCTGCCTATTTTGAATGGTCTAGTGGCCCCTGCAACCTCCAAAAATATCAGGACTTATATCCCCAATAACCTGCTAACTCACCCCTGAAATACATACTTATTCACCCTATTTGTTCATTGGACTCATTTCTCATTTGAAATGCCCATTTTTGGGTGGCCAGAAATGTGCGTCTTTAAAAGGTGATTTCTACGATACCCCACTTTTGCGCGTCAGACCTCAACTTTTCCCGTAAACGCAGAAAAACCGCAATTTTCAGGAGAAACGAGACAGACATCCCCTCCCTCTGCCACCCACCCGCCCAACTGACAGCCAGCTATTAGACATGCACAGATAGTTCTGAGGGTCTGTCTGTGATGTCATAAAGGGCCTGCTGATCAATGGGCAGCTTTCTGATTGGCTGCTGTATTTGATTGACAGATGGAAGCTGGCAGCTGATTGGCTGTCTAGATTAAAGTGCTTTACACACCTCCCTGATGGTACCACTGGCTAAGACTCCACCTCAGCTCATTGAGTAATGAAAAATTTAGAACAATTGATGGATGAAAGCAGGCAGGCCGGCCATTTTGGGATGGTCAGTGGACTTGTTTAATGCAATGAAGCTTTGTATATTCACATGCATTCGCTTCATGCTGTAACCACTGTGCATAAAAATTTGGAAACATGGCATACAGTGTATCATTTGGTGTCTAAGTCATGTTTCCCATGTTTTTCCTTCCCAGATACTAGCCCGTTTGAGTGTTTGGGGCACTTTTTAGCTAAAATCATCCTACGGGGCCTAACTGCATATGGTAAAGCCTGCCTATTTTGAATGGTCTAGTGGCCCCTGCAACCTCCAAAAATATCAGGACTTACTTCCCCAATAACCTGCTAACTCACCCCTGAAATACATACTTATTCACCCTATTTTGTTCATTGGACTCATTTCTCATTTGAAATGCCCATTTTTGGGGGGCCAGAAATGTGCGTCTTTAAAAGTTGGTTTCTACGATACCCCACTTTTGCGCGTCGGACCTCAACTTTTCCCGTAAATGCAGAAAAACCGCAATTTTCAGGAGAAACGAGACAGACATCCCCTCCCTCTGCCACCCACCCGCCCAACTGACAGCCAGCCATTAGACATGCACAGATAGTTCTGAGGGTCTGTCTGTGATGTCATAAAGGGCCTGCTGATCAATGGGCAGCTTTCTGATTGGCTGCTGTATTTGATTGACAGATGGAAGCTGGCAGCTGATTGGCTGTCTAGCCTAAAGTGCTTTACACACCTCCCTGATGGTACCACTGGCTAAGACTCCACCTCAGCTCATTGGGTAATGAAAAATTTAGAACAATTGATGGATGAAAGCAGGCAGGCCGGCCAATTTGGGACACTCATTGGACTTGTTTAATGCAATGCACCTTTGTATATTCACATGCATTCGCTTCATGCTGTAACCACTGTGCATAAAAATGTGGAAACATGGCATACAGTGTATCATTTGGTGTCTAAGTCATGTTTCCCATATTTTCCCTTCCCAGATACAAGCCCGTTGGAGTGTTTGGGGCACTTTTTAGCTAAAATCATCCTACGGGGCCTAACTGCATATGCTAAAGCCTGCCTATTTTGAATGGTGTAGTGGCCCCTGCAACCTCCAAAAATATCAGGACTTACTTCCCCAATAACCTGCTAACTCACCCCTGAAATACATACTTATTCACCCTATTTTGTTCATTGGACTAATTTCTCATTTGAAATGCCCATTTTTGGGGAGCCAGAAATGTGCGTCTTTAAAAGGTGATTTCTACGATACCCCACTTTTGCCCGTCGGATCTCAACTTTTCCCGTAAACGCAGAAAAACCGCAATTTTCAGGAGAAACGAGACAGACATCCCCTCCCTCTGCCACCCACCCGCCCAACTGAAAGCCAGCCATTAGACATGCACAGATAGTTCTGAGGGTCTGTCTGTGATGTCATAATGGGCCTGCTGATCAATGGGCAGCTTTCTGATTGGCTGCTGTATTTGATTGACAGATGGAAGCTGGCAGCTGATTGGCTGTCTAGCCTAAAGTGCTTTACACACCTCCCTGATGGTACCACTGGCTAAGACTCCACCTCAGCTCATTGGGTAATGAAAAATTTAGAACAATTGATGGATGAAAGCAGGCAGGCCGGCCATTTTGGGACACTCATTGGACTTGTTTAATGCAATGCACCTTTGTATATTCACATGCATTCGCTTCATGCTGTAACCACTGTGCATAAAAATTTGGAAACATGGCATACAGTGTATCATTTGGTGTCTAAGTCATGTTTCCCATATTTTCCCTTCCCAGATACAAGCCCGTTGGAGTGTTTGGGGCACTTTTTAGCTAAAATCCTCCTACGGGGCCTTTCTGCATATGCTAAAGCCTGCCTATTTTGAATGGTGTAGTGGCCCCTGCAACCTCCAAAAATATCAGGACTTACTTCCCCAATAACCTGCTAACTCACCCCTGAATTACATACTTATTCACCCTATTTTGTTCATTGGACTCATTTCTCATTTGAAATGCCCATTTTTGGGGAGCGAGAAATGTGCGTCTTTAAAAGGTGATTTCTACGATACCCCACTTTTGCCCGTCGGATCTCAACTTTTCCCGTAAACGCAGAAAAACCGCAATTTTCAGGAGAAACGAGACAGACATCCCCTCCCTCTGCCACCCACCCGCCCAACTGAAAGCCAGCCATTAGACATGCACAGATAGTTCTGAGGGTCTGTCTGTGATGTCATAAAGGGCCTGCTGATCAATGGGCAGCTTTCTGATTGGCTGCTGTATTTGATTGACAGATGGAAGCTGGCAGCTGATTGGCTGTCTAGCCTAAAGTGCTTTACACACCTCCCTGATGGTACCACTGGCTAAGACTCCACCTCAGCTCATTGGGTAATGAAAAATTTAGAACAATTGATGGATGAAAGCAGGCAGGCCGGCCATTTTGGGACGCTCAGTGGACTTGTTTAATGCAATGCACCTTTGTATATTCACATGCATTCGCTTCATGCTGTAACCACTGTGCATAAAAATTTGGAAACATGGCATACAGCGTATCATTTGGTGTCTAAGTCATGTTTCCCATATTTTCCCTTCCCAGATACAAGCCCGTTTGAGTGTTTGGGACACTTTTTAGCTAAAATCATCCTACAGGGCCTAACTGCATATGCTAAAGCCTGCCTATTTTGAATGGTGTAGTGGCCACTGCAACCTCCAAAAATATCAGGACTTACTTCCCCAATAACCTGCTAACTCACCCCTGAAATACATACTTATTCACCCTATTTTGTTCATTGGACTAATTTCTCATTTGAAATGCCCATTTTTGGGGAGCCAGAAATGTGCGTCTGTAAAAGGTGATTTCTACGATACCCCACTTTTGCGCGTCGGATCTCAACTTTTCCCGTAAACGCAGAAAAACCGCAATTTTCAGGAGAAACGAGACAGACATCCCCTCCCTCTGCCACCCACCCGCCCAACTGACAGCCAGCCATTAGACATGCACAGATAGTTCTGAGGGTCTGTCTGTGATGTCATAAAGGGCCTGCTGATCAATGGGCAGCTTTCTGATTGGCTGCTGTATTTGATTGACAGATGGAAGCTGGCAGCTGATTGGCTGTCTAGCCTAAAGTGCTTTACACACCTCCCTGATGGTAACACTGGCTAAGACTCCACCTCAGCTCATTGGGTAATGAAAAATTTAGAACAATTGATGGATGAAAGCAGGCAGGCCGGCCATTTTGGGACGCTCAGTGGACTTGTTTAATGCAATGCACCTTTGTATATTCACATGCATTCGCTTCATGCTGTAACCACTGTGCATAAAAATTTGGAAACATGGCATACAGTGTATCATTTGGTGTCTAAGTCATGTTTCCCATATTTTCCCTTCCCAGATACAAGCCCGTTTGAGTGTTTGGGGCAATTTTTAGCTAAAATCATCCTACGGGGCCTAACTGCATATGCTAAAGCCTTCCTTTTTTTGAATGGTGTAGTTGCCCCTGCAACCTCCAAAAATATTAGGACTTACTTCCACAATAACCTGCTAACTCACCCCTAAAATACATACTTATTCACCCTATTTTGTTCATTGGACTTATTTCTCATTTGAAATGCCCATTTTTGGGGGGCCAGAAATGTGCGTCTTTAAAAGGTGATTTCTACGATACCCCACTTTTGCGCGTCGGACCTCAACTTTTCCCGTAAACGCAGAAAAAACGCAATTTACAGGAGAAACGAGACAGACATCCCCTCCCTCTGCCACCCACCCGTCCAACTGAAAGCCAGCCATTAGACATGCACAGATAGTTCTGAGGGTCTGTCTGTGATGTCATAAAGGGCCCTCTAATCAATGGGCAGCTTTCAAATTGGCTGCTGTATTTGATTGACAGATGGAAGCTGGCAGCTGATTGGCTGTCTAGCCTAAAGTGCTTTACACACCTCCCTGATGGTACCACTGGCTAAGACTCCACCTCAGCTCATTGGGTAATGAAAAATTTAGAACAATTGATGGATGAAAGCAGGCAGGCCATTTTGGGACGCTCAGTGGACTTGTTTAATGCAATGCACCTTTGTATATTCACATGCATTCGCTTCATGCTGTAACCACTGTGCATAAAAATTTGGAAACATGGCATACAGTGTATCATTTGGTGTCTAAGTCATGTTTCCCATATTTTCCCTTCCCAGATACAAGCCCGCTTGAGTGTTTGGGGCACTTTTTAGCTAAAATCATCCTACGGGGCCTAACTGCATATGCTAAAGCCTTCCTTTTTTTGAATGGTGTAGTTGCCCCTGCAACCTCCAAAAATATTAGGACTTACTTCCACAATAACCTGCTAACTCACCCCTAAAATACATACTTATTCACCCTATTTTGTTCATTGGACTTATTTCTCATTTGAAATGCACATTTTTGGGGGGCCAGAAATGTGCGTCTTTAAAAGGTGATTTCTACGATACTCCACTTTTGCGCGTCGGACCTCAACTTTTCCCGTAAACGCAGAAAAAACGCAATTTACAGGAGAAACGAGACAGACATCCCCTCCCTCTGCCACCCACCCGCCCAACTGAAAGCCAGCCATTAGACATGCACAGATAGTTCTGAGGGTCTGTCTGTGATGTCATAAAGGGCCCTCTAATCAATGGGCAGCTTTCTGATTGGCTGCTGTATTTGATTGACAGATGGAAGCTGGCAGCTGATTGGCTGTCTAGCCTAAAGTGCTTTACACACCTCCCTGATGGTACCACTGGCTAAGACTCCACCTCAGCTCATTGGGTAATGAAAAATTTAGAACAATTGATGGATGAAAGCAGGCAGGCCGGCCATTTTGGGACGCTCAGTGGACTTGTTTAATGCAATGCACCTTTGTATATTCACATGCATTTGCTTCATGCTGTAACCACTGTGCATAAAAATTTGGAAACATGGCATACAGTGTATCATTTGGTGTCTAAGTCATGTTTCCCATATTTTCCCTTCCCAGATACAAGCCCGTTTGAGTGTTTGGGGCACTTTTTAGCTAAAATCATCCTACGGGGCCTAACTGCATATGCTAAAGCCTTCCTTTTTTTGAATGGTGTAGTTGCCCCTGCAACCTCCAAAAATATTAGGACTTACTTCCCCAATAACCTGCTAACTCACCCCTGAAATACATACTTATTCACCCTATTTTGTTCATTGGACTAATTTCTCATTTGAAATGCCCATTTTTGGGGAGCCAGAAATGTGCGTCTGTAAAAGGTGATTTCTACGATACCCCACTTTTGCGCGTCGGATCTCAACTTTTCCCGTAAACGCAGAAAAACCGCAATTTTCAGGAGAAACGAGACAGACATCCCCTCCCTCTGCCACCCACCCGCCCAACTGACAGCCAGCCATTAGACATGCACAGATAGTTCTGAGGGTCTGTCTGTGATGTCATAAAGGGCCTGCTGATCAATGGGCAGCTTTCTGATTGGCTGCTGTATTTGATTGACAGATGGAAGCTGGCAGCTGATTGGCTGTCTAGCCTAAAGTGCTTTACACACCTCCCTGATGGTACCACTGGCTAAGACTCCACCTCAGCTCATTGGGTAATGAAAAATTTAGAACAATTGATGGATGAAAGCAGGCAGGCCGGCCATTTTGGGACGCTCAGTGGACTTGTTTAATGCAATGCACCTTTGTATATTCACATGCATTCGCTTCATGCTGTAACCACTGTGCATAAAAATTTGGAAACATGGCATACAGTGTATCATTTGGTGTCTAAGTCATGTTTCCCATATTTTCCCTTCCCAGATACAAGCCCGTTTGAGTGTTTGGGGCACTTTTTAGCTAAAATCATCCTACGGGGCCTAACTGCATATGCTAAAGCCTTCCTTTTTTTGAATGGTGTAGTTGCCCCTGCAACCTCCAAAAATATTAGGACTTACTTCCACAATAACCTGCTAACTCACCCCTAAAATACATACTTATTCACCCTATTTTGTTCATTGGACTTATTTCTCATTTGAAATGCCCATTTTTGGGGGGCCAGAAATGTGCGTCTTTAAAAGGTGATTTCTACGATACCCCACTTTTGCGCGTCGGACCTCAACTTTTCCCGTAAACGCAGAAAAAACGCAATTTACAGGAGAAACGAGACAGACATCCCCTCCCTCTGCCACCCACCCGCCCAACTGAAAGCCAGCCATTAGACATGCACAGATAGTTCTGAGGGTCTGTCTGTGATGTCATAAAGGGCCCTCTAATCAATGGGCAGCTTTCAAATTGGCTGCTGTATTTGATTGACAGATGGAAGCTGGCAGCTGATTGGCTGTCTAGCCTAAAGTGCTTTACACACCTCCCTGATGGTACCACTGGCTAAGACTCCACCTCAGCTCATTGGGTAATGAAAAATTTAGAACAATTGATGGATGAAAGCAGGCAGGCCATTTTGGGACGCTCAGTGGACTTGTTTAATGCAATGCACCTTTGTATATTCACATGCATTCGCTTCATGCTGTAACCACTGTGCATAAAAATTTGGAAACATGGCATACAGTGTATCATTTGGTGTCTAAGTCATGTTTCCCATATTTTCCCTTCCCAGATACAAGCCCGTTTGAGTGTTTGGGGCACTTTTTAGCTAAAATCATCCTACGGGGCCTAACTGCATATGCTAAAGCCTTCCTTTTTTTGAATGGTGTAGTTGCCCCTGCAACCTCCAAAAATATTAGGACTTACTTCCACAATAACCTGCTAACTCACCCCTAAAATACATACTTATTCACCCTATTTTGTTCATTGGACTTATTTCTCATTTGAAATGCACATTTTTGGGGGGCCAGAAATGTGCGTCTTTAAAAGGTGATTTCTACGATACTCCACTTTTGCGCGTCGGACCTCAACTTTTCCCGTAAACGCAGAAAAAACGCAATTTACAGGAGAAACGAGACAGACATCCCCTCCCTCTGCCACCCACCTGCCCAACTGAAAGCCAGCCATTAGACATGCACAGATAGTTCTGAGGGTCTGTCTGTGATGTCATAAAGGGCCCTCTAATCAATGGGCAGCTTTCTGATTGGCTGCTATATTTGATTGACAGATGGAAGCTGGCAGCTGATTGGCTGTCTAGCCTAAAGTGCTTTACACACCTCCCTGATGGTACCACTGGCTAAGACTCCACCTCAGCTCATTGGGTAATGAAAAATTTAGAACAATTGATGGATGAAAGCAGGCAGGCTGGCCAATTTGGGACGCTCAGTGGACTTGTTTAATGCAATGCACCTTTGTATATTCACATGCATTCGCTTCATGCTGTAACCACTGTGCATACAAATTTGGAAACATGGCATACAGTGTATCATTTGGTGTCTAAGTCACGTTTCCCATATTTTCCCTTCCCAGATACAAGCCCGTTTGAGTGTTTGGGACACTTTTTAGCTAAAATCATCCTACAGGGCCTAACTGCATATGCTAAAGCCTGCCTATTTTGAATGGTGTAGTGGCCACTGCAACCTCCAAAAATATCAGGACTTACTTCCCCAATAACCTGCTAACTCACCCCTGAAATACATACTTATTCACCCTATTTTGTTCATTGGACTAATTTCTCATTTGAAATGCCCTTTTTTGGGGGGCCAGAAATGTGCGTCTTTAAAAGGTGTTTTCTACGATACACCACTTTTGCGCGTCGGACCTCAACTTTTCCCGTAAACGCAGAAAAAACGCAATTTACAGGAGAAACGAGACAGACATCCCCTCCCTCTGCCACCCACCCGCCCAACTGAAAGCCAGCCATTAGACATGCACAGATAGTTCTGAGGGTCTGTCTGTGATGTCATAAAGGGCCCTCTAATCAATGGGCAGCTTTCTGATTGGCTGCTGTATTTGATTGACAGATGGAAGCTGGCAGCTGATTGGCTGTCTAGCCTAAAGTGCTTTACACACCTCCCTGATGGTACCACTGGCTAAGACTCCACCTCAGCTCATTGGGTAATGAAAAATTTAGAACAATTGATGGATGAAAGCAGGCAGGCCGGCCATTTTGGGACGCTCAGTGGACTTGTTTAATTCAATGCACCTTTGTATATTCACATGCATTCGCTTCATGCTGTAACCACTGTGCATAAAAATTTGGAAACATGGCATACAGTGTATCATTTGGTGTCTAAGTCATGTTTCCCATATTTTCCCTTCCCAGATACAAGCCCGTTTGAGTGTTTGGGGCACTTTTTAGCTAAAATCATCCTACGGGGCCTAACTGCATATGCTAAAGCCTTCCTTTTTTTGAATGGTGTAGTTGCCCCTGCAACCTCCAAAAATATTAGGACTTACTTCCACAATAACCTGCTAACTCACCCCTAAAATACATACTTATTCACCCTATTTTGTTCATTGGACTTATTTCTCATTTGAAATGCCCATTTTTGGGGGGGCAGAAATGTGCGTCTTTAAAAGGTGATTTCTACGATACCCCACTTTTGCGCGTCGGACCTCAACTTTTCCCGTAAACGCAGAAAAAACGCAATTTACAGGAGAAACGAGACAGACATCCCCTCCCTCTGCCACCCACCCGCCCAACTGAAAGCCAGCCATTAGACATGCACAGATAGTTCTGAGGGTCTGTCTGTGATGTCATAAAGGGCCCTCTAATCAATGGGCAGCTTTCTGATTGGCTGCTGTATTTGATTGACAGATGGAAGCTGGCAGCTGATTGGCTGTCTAGCCTAAAGTGCTTTACACACCTCCCTGATGGTACCACTGGCTAAGACTCCACCTCAGCTCATTGGGTAATGAAAAATTTAGAACAATTGATGGATGAAAGCAGGCAGGCCATTTTGGGACGCTCAGTGGACTTGTTTAATGCAATGCACCTTTGTATATTCACATGCATTCGCTTCATGCTGTAACCACTGTGCATAAAAATTTGGAAACATGGCATACAGTGTATCATTTGATGTCTAAGTCATGTTTCCCATATTTTCCCTTCCCAGATACAAGCCCGTTTGAGTGTTTGGGACACTTTTTAGCTAAAATCATCCTACAGGGCCTAACTGCATATGCTAAAGCCTGCCTATTTTGAATGGTGTAGTGGCCCCTGCAACCTCCAAAAATATCAGGACTTACTTCCCCAATAACCTGCTAACTCACCCCTGAAATACATACTTATTCACCCTATTTTGTTCATTGGACTAATTTCTCATTTGAGTCACAAATACAAAAGAACAATAACCGGCGCTGATTATAAACAATGACTTGTGTGTAGATTTCCTCTTTAGTCTCCACAAGTCCTACTGGAATCCCAATAGATTTCACTAGTTGGACCACACTGACCTGAGTGTGGGTCCCTATGTACACATAGCGTTTTCTTTGTCCAAAATTCCTTTAGTCACCAATTCACACGTCACAAATAATTCCAACGACTGACCTGGGAAATGGTCCCTATATTCACATAAAGGTATCTTTGGACAAAGTATGTTTCTTCAAAATAGATTCCAGAATCAAACAGCAAGGCACATCAATGGCATAAGGAACCAAACTGACCTGTATATAGGTCCCTATGTTCACGTAGCGTGTTCTTTTAATCGCTCACTCCTTTCTTTGGACCAAATATACACTATAATCGGATTTTCTCCAAAACAGGTTTTAATTTCCAAGTGGATAAAAATACAATAAAATGTAGTAAAAAATGGGAGCTATTCACAGGTATAGACCAATAACACTCTATTGTTCCTCCTCACCCGGAATGAGTCGGAGCAATCTGTGCCTGATGGTAGGGTAGATATCGGCCTCTCCTGTGTCCAGCGTCCCTGTACACCAACGCGTTTCTGACGTCACCGTCCTTCCTCAGGGTGTACTGAGCACATGTCCCTTAGGGGTATATATACCCAAAAGGGTTTGTTCAAGAGGAGGGATTAGCCCTCCCCTCACCATGGTTACACATAAAACCCGGAAAACACAACATCTCTATCGCATATTCCTATTTAAAAAATACATTGCACAAGTCCCTGTCATAATACATAATATCCATCAATTACATAATGCAAAAAGAATAAACACTTTAACCATTATTACACATATTCTAAGCTCTATTACATTTCTGACATTCGTGATTTCCTTTTTATAAGATCCCGCTCCCCACTGTCCAATCCATGAGACCTTTCATGTCTGCCCGCGTCACTTCCTCCTGGTGACACGCAAGCCAGATAGTGTATCCGCATTCAGGTCGCTCGTATCAGGGACCTCTGACTTCCGATCCCGGAGTGCTGGCGTTCTGATTCTCACAGCATAGTTTATACGCCGCTTCCGGTCCTTGACACGCATAGCGCAGGAGCGCTTTACAGCTGGGACGCATACTTCCTCCTTCAGTGACAGGCAGGAAGTTGTATTGCATTGTGTCCGGTGTTTGATACGCACACCAGAGTGTGTTTTGGAACGCATCCCCCATCTCTCACAGGCTCGTTTTTCACACATAAAAACATAGAGAGAAAAATACATATTAATCACAGAGAATATGCGCCCACCATATGTATATTAAAAAACACTCAGTCAATGAAGACTGTTCAATTGGAAAAAATACATATATTAATAAAAGTTATTTCCTATATACTACAATACAGAGTAAATGTCTACCCATATAAATATATAAAAGATGAATATACAATTCATATATAGGTAAAATAAGACCACTTTATGGATTCTGAAAACAATATATTAGAATGATATTGAGTTTCTTAAAAAATAGGGGTTTGTTTTTTGAACAATTAGCAGGGTTTAAAACACTCTACAGGAACCATTTGAGTTCGAAGTCTGCATTGAGCCCTCGTGGAACCAAGGTCCTCAATGCATGTATCGTCCTCATCTCAGTCCTGGCCAAAGAGGTGTCCCGATCCCCATTCCTCCATTGTGTAGGGACAGTCTTTATGCCACAAAAGGACACCAAATGTTTAGGGTCTTGACTATGCATATTTTTAAAGTGCATTGATACACTATGTGTTTCTAGACCCAACTTAATGTTCCTAGCATGCTCCGCAAGTCTTACCTTGAGCATGCGGGTAGTCTTTCCTATATATTGGCTACCGCATGTGCATTCAAGCAAATAAATACAATATTTAGAGCTGCAAGTTATAAAATCCCTAATTTCGTATTTCTTGCCAGTTTGGTTGGATTTATAATGTGTTATTTTCATAGTTTCACTTTTACATAATTTACACAAGTTGCAGGAGCCACATCTGTAGAAGCCCTTCGATTTGATGTTCCCTTTCGTTTTCGGGACATCAATTGCGCTCCGTACCACTGCATCCTTGATATTATTGGCTTTCCTAAATATAAACCTAGGTTTAGCCTCTATCTGTTCTTTTAAGAGTGGGTCTTTCATTAATAATCCCCAATGCCTCTTAATAATGGTCTCAATCTGCTTGTGGTCGTTGCTATATTGCGTTACAAAGGGAACATTTTGTTTAAGCTCTGTGGCCGGTACTTCATCATTATATATCATTGTCATTCTGTCTCTGTTTTTACTTTGTGTTCTTGCTTTCTCCACCACCATTTTATCGTATCCCTTTGTATGTAGTTTTTTCTCTAGGATGTCCGCTTGTTCCTCATATGTTTTAATCTCTGAGCAATTGCGCCTAATGCGCTGAAACTGGCTGCTGGGAATACTTTTGAGCCAGTTCTGATGGTGATTACTGGTAGATTCAATATATGAGTTGCAGTCAGTTTCTTTAATAAAGTTACTGGTTTTGATGGCATTATTTTCAATGTATACAATAAGATCCAGAAAGTTCACTGAGACCTGACTTATATCAAAGGTGAGTATTATACCCAGTTCATTAGTGTTAAGATGATTACAGAAAAGTTTAAGAGACTCTTCATCACCGTCCCAGATGAATACCACATCATCGATATAACGCCGCCATGTCACCAGGTTTGCCCCGAAGCCATGCCCACTCCATACATGGTTGGTTTCCCACCATGCCATGAAGAGATTGGCATAGCTCGGGGCCACCCTGGTGCCCATGGCGGTGCCCCTGGTTTGCATATAGAAAGTGTCACTAAACCAGAAGTAATTGTTTTTGAGTATCATCTCAAGGCCTTCCAGAACAAATTTAATTAAATCCTCTGGCATCTCTTCTTTCTCCATATGATGTTTGGTAGCCTGTATACCTGCTTCATGCTGTATAATAGTATACAGGGAGGTCACATCTGCTGTGACCAACCTGTATGTGGGTTTCCATGTTATACCCATTAATAATTTAATGACCGATATAGTGTCCTTTAGATAGGATAAAGTTTTGTGTACTACCGGTTGCAGAATAGAATCCAGGTAATGGGAAAGGTTGGATAATACTGACCCGGTGCCGGCCACTATGGGTCGGCCCGGTGGTTTCTCTTGATTCTTATGGATCTTAGGGAGCACATATATGACCGGTATAGATGGATACTTGGTCAATATGTACTCCCTAACCTCCCCCGTTATAACACCTTTGGACAGATAAAGTTCAAGAAAAACATCAAGTTTTTTAAGGATGCCATTAGTGGGGTTACCCCTCATTTTCTTATAAGTTGAGCTGTCTGCCAATTGTCGCATTATTTCGGCATTATAGTCATCCTTATTAAGGATGACTATGCTGCCGCCCTTATCTGACGGCTTTATTACTATATTTTCATTTTCCCTCAAATCTTTCATAGCTTGTCTCTCTTCTTTATTTAAGTTGTTATTTTTAATGGGTTTAAGGGTGATGTTCTCTAAGTCGTCCTTAACCAATTTCTCAAACATCTCTACATAACAGCCCCTCTTATGTTTTGGATAGAACGTTGATTTACGTTTAAAGACACTAATTGGTCCTGTCACATCACAGGTATCGTCTTTGTCTCCAGGGGTCTCCTTTTCTTTAAAAAATCTTTTAAGGGTCAGGCGTCTAATAAATTTTTGTAGGTCTATATAGACTTCAAAGTCTCTGAGTCTGCTAGAGGGTGCAAATTTCAGACTACGTTCTAAGACGCTAGTCTCCTGTTCTGTAAGGATATGATCACTGAGATTATATATTTTAGTCTTATTTGTAATATCCTCTGGATCCTTATTAGTGTCCTCATTTCCTGTTCTATTTCTGAGTTCCTCTAATCTTAATCTAGATCTCTGTTTTTTCTTTTTATTTTTATTTGCATTATTCCCACCCCTTTTACCCCTAAGGGTTTTCCTACTAGGTTTCATGGTCTTTGTTTTAAACCTCGGCGTCTCTCTAAAAAAGGTGGTGGTGAGGACTCTTTCTCTTTTGGTTGGGGATATTTATTATGATTATTCCTCCAAGTCCTATGCTGATCCTCCCCTTCCCACTGTTCATATCTGGGTTCATGCCTTTCTCTCAGGTAGGAGTTACCCGTCACTCTTTGTGGTATCTCATGATTATAGTCACCACCCTTGGAATATAGGCGTCTCCTGGGATTCCTAACAATATATCCCTGTTCTTCCCTCTCTCTCTCATTAGGAAGAAACCTCCTTTGTTTTCTATCACCCGCTTAGAATATGTGTAATAATGGTTAAAGTGTTTATTCTTTTTGCATTATGTAATTGATGGATATTATGTATTATGTATTATGACAGGGACTTGTGCAATGTATTTTTTAAATAGGAATATGCGATAGAGATGTTGTGTTTTCCGGGTTTTATGTGTAACCATGGTGAGGGGAGGGCTAATCCCTCCTCTTGAACAAACCCTTTTGGGTATATATACCCCTAAGGGACATGTGCTCAGTACACCCTGAGGAAGGACGGTGACGTCAGAAACGCGTTGGTGTACAGGGACGCTGGACACAGGAGAGGCCGATATCTACCCTACCATCAGGCACAGATTGCTCCGACTCATTCCGGGTGAGGAGGAACAATAGAGTGTTATTGGTCTATACCTGTGAATAGCTCCCATTTTTTACTACATTTTATTGTATTTTTATCCACTTGGAAATTAAAACCTGTTTTGGAGAAAATCCGATTATCGTGTATATTTGGTCCAAAGAAAGGAGTGAGCGATTAAAAGAACACGCTACGTGAACATAGGGACCTATATACAGGTCAGTTTGGTTCCTTATGCCATTGATGTGCCTTGCTGTTTGATTCTGGAATCTATTTTGAAGAAACATACTTTGTCCAAAGATACCTTTATGTGAATATAGGGACCATTTCCCAGGTCAGTCGTTGGAATTATTTGTGACGTGTGAATTGGTGACTAAAGGAATTTTGGACAAAGAAAACGCTATGTGTACATAGGGACCCACACTCAGGTCAGTGTGGTCCAACTAGTGAAATCTATTGGGATTCCAGTAGGACTTGTGGAGACTAAAGAGGAAATCTACACACAAGTCATTGTTTATAATCAGCGCCGGTTATTGTTCTTTTGTATTTGTGACTACGTGTATTGGGGAGTGGTGCTCCTTGAACGAATAACCAGGCAGCGATTATAGGGAGCGCTGTGAGGCCGAAAAAGACCCGTTGTTCAATATTGTTCTAATTACTGCACCCTATTTTTCGGTTACACAGCAGCACCCGACATGTTTTCCCATAGAGGGAAGAGGAGTAAATGCATTAATGATGTATTTGGTAACAACGATAGTGCAACTTTGTTGGATTATAGCTTAGAAGGAGCCATGGGAAAACTGGAGAAAGCCCTGCTTAAAGAGGGGCGTATCTGGTGGGAAATAGCGAGTCTGGAGAAGTATCAGGCAGAAAAACTAATACCCAGGGGGCTCCGTATTGACAAAGTACCATCATTTGACAGCGCCACAGAGGAGTTTAAAAAGGCATGGTTTCACATTTTGGACTCTTGCTCTCTAGCACTAATGGATTTAATTATCCAGGAAAGAGTGAAGGAGTTAAAAAGTGTGGAAACTGAAATTGACACATATAAATCATTGGTGAACCCTTACTCTAAACAAAAAGAATACAAAGAGATAGAAGAGGATATAGCTGCTAAAATTGAGAAAAATGAGAGGGAACTAAAAATAAAGAAACGTAGGAAATATTGGAGGGATAAAGAAGATTATAGTGCAGGACAGGAACATCTTATAACCAAAAAAGAAAAAACCTATGCAGAAAGAAATATATCCTACAACACCAAGGGCTACACCCACAGAGAGAAATCTGTCACAACCATGAGGAAAAATAATGATCACCCGGGTGATAGAAAACAAAGGAGGTTTCTTCCTAATGAGAGAGAGAGGGAAGAACAGGGATATATTGTTAGGAATCCCAGGAGACGCCTATATTCCAAGGGTGGTGACTATAATCATGAGATACCACAAAGAGTGACGGGTAACTCCTACCTGAGAGAAAGGCATGAACCCAGATATGAACAGTGGGAAGGGGAGGATCAGCAAAGGACTTGGAGGAATAATCATAATAAATATCCCCAACCAAAAGAGAAAGAGTCCTCACCACCACCTTTTTTAGAGAGACGCCGAGGTTTAAAACAAAGACCATGAAACCTAGTAGGAAAACCCTTAGGGGTAAAAGGGGTGGGAATAATGCAAATAAAAATAAAAAGAAAAAACAGAGATCTAGATTAAGATTAGAGGAACTCAGAAATAGAACAGGAAATGAGGACACGAATAAGGATCCAGAGGATATTACAAATAAGACTAAAATATATAATCTCAGTGATCATATCCTTACAGAACAGGAGACTAGCGTCTTAGAACGTAGTCTGAAATTTGCACCCTCTAGCAGACTCAGAGACTTTGAAGTCTATATAGACCTACAAAAATTTATTAGACGCCTGACCCTTAAAAGATTTTTTAAAGAAAAGGAGACCCCTGGAGACAAAGACGATACCTGTGATGTGACAGGACCAATTAGTGTCTTTAAACGTAAATCAACGTTCTATCCAAAACATAAGAGGGGCTGTTATGTAGAGATGTTTGAGAAATTGGTTAAGGACGACTTAGAGAACATCACCCTTAAACCCATTAAAAATAACAACTTAAATAAAGAAGAGAGACAAGCTATGAAAGATTTGAGGGAAAATGAAAATATAGTAATAAAGCCGTCAGATAAGGGCGGCAGCATAGTCATCCTTAATAAGGATGACTATAATGCCGAAATAATGCGACAATTGGCAGACAGCTCAACTTATAAGAAAATGAGGGGTAACCCCACTAATGGCATCCTTAAAAAACTTGATGTTTTTCTTGAACTTTATCTGTCCAAAGGTGTTATAACGGGGGAGGTTAGGGAGTACATATTGACCAAGTATCCATCTATACCGGTCATATATGTGCTCCCTAAGATCCATAAGAATCAAGAGAAACCACCGGGCCGACCCATAGTGGCCGGCACCGGGTCAGTATTATCCAACCTTTCCCATTACCTGGATTCTATTCTGCAACCGGTAGTACACAAAACTTTATCCTATCTAAAGGACACTATATCGGTCATTAAATTATTAATGGGTATAACATGGAAACCCACATACAGGTTGGTCACAGCAGATGTGACCTCCCTGTATACTATTATACAGCATGAAGCAGGTATACAGGCTACCAAACATCATATGGAGAAAGAAGAGATGCCAGAGGATTTAATTAAATTTGTTCTGGAAGGCCTTGAGATGATACTCAAAAACAATTACTTCTGGTTTAGTGACACTTTCTATATGCAAACCAGGGGCACCGCCATGGGCACCAGGGTGGCCCCGAGCTATGCCAATCTCTTCATGGCATGGTGGGAAACCAACCATGTATGGAGTGGGCATGGCTTCGGGGCAAACCTGGTGACATGGCGGCGTTATATCGATGATGTGGTATTCATCTGGGACGGTGATGAAGAGTCTCTTAAACTTTTCTGTAATCATCTTAACACTAATGAACTGGGTATAATACTCACCTTTGATATAAGTCAGGTCTCAGTGAACTTTCTGGATCTTATTGTATACATTGAAAATAATGCCATCAAAACCAGTAACTTTATTAAAGAAACTGACTGCAACTCATATATTGAATCTACCAGTAATCACCATCAGAACTGGCTCAAAAGTATTCCCAGCAGCCAGTTTCAGCGCATTAGGCGCAATTGCTCAGAGATTAAAACATATGAGGAACAAGCGGACATCCTAGAGAAAAAACTACATACAAAGGGATACGATAAAATGGTGGTGGAGAAAGCAAGAACACAAAGTAAAAACAGAGACAGAATGACAATGATATATAATGATGAAGTACCGGCCACAGAGCTTAAACAAAATGTTCCCTTTGTAACGCAATATAGCAACGACCACAAGCAGATTGAGACCATTATTAAGAGGCATTGGGGATTATTAATGAAAGACCCACTCTTAAAAGAACAGATAGAGGCTAAACCTAGGTTTATATTTAGGAAAGCCAATAATATCAAGGATGCAGTGGTACGGAGCGCAATTGATGTCCCGAAAACGAAAGGGAACATCAAATCGAAGGGCTTCTACAGATGTGGCTCCTGCAACTTGTGTAAATTATGTAAAAGTGAAACTATGAAAATAACACATTATAAATCCAACCAAACTGGCAAGAAATACGAAATTAGGGATTTTATAACTTGCAGCTCTAAATATTTTATTTATTTGCTTAAATGCACATGCGGTAGCCAATATATAGGAAAGACTACCAGCATGCTCAAGGTAAGACTTGCGGAGCATGCTAGGAACATTAAGTTGGGTCTAGAAACACATAGTGTATCAATGCACTTTAAAAATATGCATAGTCAAGACCCTAAACATTTGGTGTCCTTTTGTGGCATAAAGACTGTCCCTACACAATGGAGGAATGGGGATCGGGACACCTCTTTGGCCAGGACTGAGATGAGGACGATACATGCATTGAGGACCTTGGTTCCACGAGGGCTCAATGCAGACTTCGAACTCAAATGGTTCCTGTAGAGTGTTTTAAACCCTGCTAATTGTTCAAAAAACAAACCCCTATTTTTTAAGAAACTCAATATCATTCTAATATATTGTTTTCAGAATCCATAAAGTGGTCTTATTTTACCTATATATGAATTGTATATTCATCTTTTATATATTTATATGGGTAGACATTTACTCTGTATTGTAGTATATAGGAAATAACTTTTATTAATATATGTATTTTTTCCAATTGAACAGTCTTCATTGACTGAGTGTTTTTTAATATACATATGGTGGGCGCATATTCTCTGTGATTAATATGTATTTTTCTCTCTATGTTTTTATGTGTGAAAAACGAGCCTGTGAGAGATGGGGGATGCGTTCCAAAACACACTCTGGTGTGCGTATCAAACACCGGACACAATGCAATACAACTTCCTGCCTGTCACTGAAGGAGGAAGTATGCGTCCCAGCTGTAAAGCGCTCCTGCGCTATGCGTGTCAAGGACCGGAAGCGGCGTATAAACTATGCTGTGAGAATCAGAACGCCAGCACTCCGGGATCGGAAGTCAGAGGTCCCTGATACGAGCGACCTGAATGCGGATACACTATCTGGCTTGCGTGTCACCAGGAGGAAGTGACGCGGGCAGACATGAAAGGTCTCATGGATTGGACAGTGGGGAGCGGGATCTTATAAAAAGGAAATCACGAATGTCAGAAATGTAATAGAGCTTAGAATATGTGTAATAATGGTTAAAGTGTTTATTCTTTTTGCATTATGTAATTGATGGATATTATGTATTATGACAGGGACTTGTGCAATGTATTTTTTAAATAGGAATATGCGATAGAGATGTTGTGTTTTCCGGGTTTTATGTGTAACCATGGTGAGGGGAGGGCTAATCCCTCCTCTTGAACAAACCCTTTTGGGTATATATACCCCTAAGGGACATGTGCTCAGTACACCCTGAGGAAGGACGGTGACGTCAGAAACGCGTTGGTGTACAGGGACGCTGGACACAGGAGAGGCCGATATCTACCCTACCATCAGGCACAGATTGCTCCGACTCATTCCGGGTGAGGAGGAACAATAGAGTGTTATTGGTCTATACCTGTGAATAGCTCCCATTTTTTACTACATTTTATTGTATTTTTATCCACTTGGAAATTAAAACCTGTTTTGGAGAAAATCCGATTATCGTGTATATTTGGTCCAAAGAAAGGAGTGAGCGATTAAAAGAACACGCTACGTGAACATAGGGACCTATATACAGGTCAGTTTGGTTCCTTATGCCATTGATGTGCCTTGCTGTTTGATTCTGGAATCTATTTTGAAGAAACATACTTTGTCCAAAGATACCTTTATGTGAATATAGGGACCATTTCCCAGGTCAGTCGTTGGAATTATTTGTGACGTGTGAATTGGTGACTAAAGGAATTTTGGACAAAGAAAACGCTATGTGTACATAGGGACCCACACTCAGGTCAGTGTGGTCCAACTAGTGAAATCTATTGGGATTCCAGTAGGACTTGTGGAGACTAAAGAGGAAATCTACACACAAGTCATTGTTTATAATCAGCGCCGGTTATTGTTCTTTTGTATTTGTGACTACGTGTATTGGGGAGTGGTGCTCCTTGAACGAATAACCAGGCAGCGATTATAGGGAGCGCTGTGAGGCCGAAAAAGACCCGTTGTTCAATATTGTTCTAATTTCTCATTTGAAATGCCCATTTTTGGGGAGCCAGAAATGTGCGTCTGTAAAAGGTGATTTCTACGATACCCCACTTTTGCGCGTCGGATCTCAACTTTTCCCGTAAACGCAGAAAAACCGCAATTTTCAGGAGAAACGAGACAGACATCCCCTCCCTCTGGTGCTTTACACACCTCCCTGATGGTACCACTGGCTAAGACTCCACCTCAGCTCATTGGGTAATGAAAAATTTAGAACAATTGATGGATGAAAGCAGGCAGGCCGGCCATTTTGGGACGCTCAGTGGACTTGTTTAATGCAATGCACCTTTGTATATTCACATGCATTCGCTTCATGCTGTAACCACTGTGCATAAAAATTTGGAAACATGGCATACAGCGTATCATTTGGTGTCTAAGTCATGTTTCCCATATTTTCCCTTCCCAGATACAAGCCCGTTTGAGTGTTTGGGACACTTTTTAGCTAAAATCATCCTACAGGGCCTAACTGCATATGCTAAAGCCTGCCTATTTTGAATGGTGTAGTGGCCCCTGCAACCTCCAAAAATATCAGGACTTACTTCCCCAATAACCTGCTAACTCACCCCTGAAATACATACTTATTCACCCTATTTGTTCATTGGACTCATTTCTCATTTGAAATGCCCATTTTTGGGGGGCCAGAAATGTGCGTCTTTAAAAGGTGATTTCTACGATACCCCACTTTTGCGCGTCAGACCTCAACTTTTCCCGTAAACGCAGAAAAAACGCAATTTTCAGGAGAAACGAGACAGACATCCCCTCCCTCTGCCACCCACCCGCCCAACTGACAGCCAGCCATTAGACATGCACAGATAGTTCTGAGGGTCTGTCTGTGATGTCATAAAGGGCCTGCTGATCAATGGGCAGCTTTCTGATTGGCTGCTGTATTTGATTGACAGATGGAAGCTGGCAGCTGATTGGCTGTCTAGCCTAAAGTGCTTTACACACCTCCCTGATGGTACCACTGGCTAAGACTCCACCTCAGCTCATTGAGTAATGAAAAATTTAGAACAATTGATGGATGAAAGCAGGCAGGCCGGCCATTTTGGGATGGTCAGTGGACTTGTTTAATGCAATGCACCTTTGTATATTCACATGCATTCGCTTCATGCTGTAACCACTGTGCATAAAAATTTGGAAACATGGCATACAGTGTATCATTTGGTGTCTAAGTCATGTTTCCCATATTTTCCCTTTCCAGATACAAGCCCGTTTGAGTGTTTGGGGCACTTTTTAGCTAAAATCATCCTACGGGGCCTAACTGCATATGCTAAAGCCTGCCTATTTTGAATGGTGTAGTGGCCACTGCAACCTCCAAAAATATCAGGACTTACTTCCCCAATAACCTGCTAACTCACCCCTGAAATACATACTTATTCACCCTATTTTGTTCATTGGACTAATTTCTCATTTGAAATGCCCATTTTTGGGGAGCCAGAAATGTGCGTCTGTAAAAGGTGATTTCTACGATACCCCACTTTTGCGCGTCGGATCTCAACTTTTCCCGTAAACGCAGAAAAACCGCAATTTTCAGGAGAAGCGAGACAGACATCCCCTCCCTCTGCCACCCACCCGCCCAACTGACAGCCAGCCATTAGACATGCACAGATAGTTCTGAGGGTCTGTCTGTAATGTCATAAAGGGCCTGCTGATCATTTGGCAGCTTTCTGATTGGCTGCTGTATTTGATTGACAGATGGAAGCTGGCAGCTGATTGGCTGTCTAGCCTAAAGTGCTTTACACACCTCCCTGATGGTACCACTGGCTAAGACTCCACCTCAGCTCATTGGGTAATGAAAAATTTAGAACAATTGATGGATGAAAGCAGGAAGGCCGGCCATTTTGGGACGCTCAGTGGACTTGTTTAATGCAATGCACCTTTGTATATTCACATGCATTCGCTTCATGCTGTAACCACTGTGCATACAAATTTGGAAACATGGCATACAGCGTATCATTTGGTGTCTAAGTCATGTTTCCCATATTTTCCCTTCCCAGATACAAGCCCGTTTGAGTGTTTGGGACACTTTTTAGCTAAAATCATCCTACAGGGCCTAACTGCATATGCTAAAGCCTGCCTATTTTGAATGGTCTAGTGGCCCCTGCAACCTCCAAAAATATCAGGACTTATATCCCCAATAACCTGCTAACTCACCCCTGAAATACATACTTATTCACCCTATTTGTTCATTGGACTCATTTCTCATTTGAAATGCCCATTTTTGGGGGGCCAGAAATGTGCGTCTTTAAAAGGTGATTTCTACGATACCCCACTTTTGCGCGTCAGACCTCAACTTTTCCCGTAAACGCAGAAAAACCGCAATTTTCAGGAGAAACGAGACAGACATCCCCTCCCTCTGCCACCCACCCGCCCAACTGACAGCCAGCCATTAGACATGCACAGATAGTTCTGAGGGTCTGTCTGTGATGTCATAAAGGGCCTGCTGATCAATGGGCAGCTTTCTGATTGGCTGCTGTATTTGATTGACAGATGGAAGCTGGCAGCTGATTGGCTGTCTAGCCTAAAGTGCTTTACACACCTCCCTGATGGTACCACTGGCTAAGACTCCACCTCAGCTCATTGAGTAATGAAAAATTTAGAACAATTGATGGATGAAAGCAGGCAGGCCGGCCATTTTGGGATGGTCAGTGGACTTGTTTAATGCAATGCACCTTTGTATATTCACATGCATTTGCTTCATGCTGTAACCACTGTGCATAAAAATTTGGAAACATGGCATACAGTGTATCATTTGGTGTCAAAGTCATGTTTCCCATATTTTCCCTTCCCAGATACAAGCCCGTTTGGGACACTTTTTAGCTAAAATCATCCTACAGGGCCTAACTGCATATGCTAAAGCCTGCCTATTTTGAATGGTGTAGTGGCCCCTGCAACCTCCACAAATATCAGGACTTACTTCCCCAATAACCTGCTAACTCACCCCTGAAATACATACTTATTCACCCTATTTTGTTCATTGGACTAATTTCTCATTTGAAATGCCCATTTTTGGGGAGCCAGAAATGTGCGTCTTTAAAAGGTGATTTCTACGATACCAAACTTTTGCCCGTCGGATCTCAACTTTTCCCGTAAACGCAGAAAAACCGCAATTTTCAGGAGAAACGAGACAGACATCCCCTCCCTCTGCCACCCACCCGCCCAACTGAAAGCCAGCCATTAGACTTGCACAGATAGTTCTGAGGGTCTGTCTGTGATGTCATAAAGGGCCTGCTGATCAATGGGCAGCTTTCTGATTGGCTGCTGTATTTGATTGACAGATGGAAGCTGGCAGCTGATTGGCTGTCTAGCCTAAAGTGCTTTACACACCTCCCTGATGGTACCACTGGCTAAGACTCCACCTCAGTTCATTGGGTAATGAAAAATTTAGAACAATTGATGGATGAAAGCAGGCAGGCCGGCCATTTTGGGACACTCATTGGACTTGTTTAATGCAATGCACCTTTGTATATTCACATGCATTCGATTCATGCTGTAACCACTGTGCATAAAAATTTGGAAACATGGCATACAGTGTATCATTTGGTGTCTAAGTCATGTTTCCCATATTTTCCCTTCCCAGATACAAGCCCGTTGGAGTGTTTGGGGCACTTTTTAGCTAAAATCCTCCTACGGGGCCCAACTGCATATGCTAAAGCCTGCCTATTTTGAATGGTGTAGTGGCCCCTGCAACCTCCAAAAATATCAGGACTTACTTCCCCAATAACCTGCTAACTCACCCCTGAATTACATACTTATTCACCCTATTTTGTTCATTGGACTCATTTCTCATTTGAAATGCCCATTTTTGGGGCGCCAGAAATGTGCGTCTTTAAAAGGTGATTTCTACGATACCCCACTTTTGCGCGACGGACCTCAACTTTTCCCGTAAACGCAGAAAAACCGCAATTTTCAGGAGAAACGAGACAGACATCCCCTCCCTCTGCCACCCACCCGCCCAACTGAAAGCCAGCCATAAGACATGCACAGATAGTTCTGAGGGTCTGTCTGTGATGTCATTAAGGGCCTGCTGATCAATGGGCAGCTTTCTGATTGGCTGCTGTATTTGATTGACAGATGGAAGCTGGCAGCTGATTGGCTGTCTAGCCTAAAGTGCTTTACACACCTCCCTGATGGTACCACTGGCTAAGACTCCACCTCAGCTCATTGGGTAATGAAAAATTTAGAACAATTGATGGATGAAAGCAGGCAGGCCGGCCATTTTGGGACGCTCAGTGGACTTGTTTAATGCAATGCACCTTTGTATATTCACATGCATTTGCTTCATGCTGTAACCACTGTGCATAAAAATTTGGAAACATGGCATACAGTGTATCATTTGGTGTCTAAGTCATGTTTCCCATATTTTCCCTTCCCAGATACAAGCCCGTTTGGGACACTTTTTAGCTAAAATCATCCTACAGGGCCTAACTGCATATGCTAAAGCCTGCCTATTTTGAATGGTGTAGTGGCCCCTGCAACCTCCAAAAATATCAGGACTTACTTCCCCAATAACCTGCTAACTCACCCCTGAAATACATACTTATTCACCCTATTTTGTTCATTGGACTAATTTCTCATTTGAAATGCCCATTTTTGGGGAGCCAGAAATGTGCGTCTTTAAAAGGTGATTTCTACGATACCCCACTTTTGCCCGTCGGATCTCAACTTTTCCTGTAAACGCAGAAAAACCGCAATTTTCAGGAGAAACGAGACAGACATCCCCTCCCTCTGCCACCCACCCGCCCAACTGAAAGCCAGCCATTAGACATGCACAGATAGTTCTGAGGGTCTGTCTGTGATGTCATAAAGGGCCTGCTGATCAATGGGCAGCTTTCTGATTGGCTGCTGTATTTGATTGACAGATGGAAGCTGGCAGCTGATTGGCTGTCTAGCCTAAAGTGCTTTACACACCTCCCTGATGGTACCACTGGCTAAGACTCCACCTCAGCTCATTGGGTAATGAAAAATTTAGAACAATTGATGGATGAAAGCAGGCAGGCCGGCCATTTTGGGACGCTCATTGGACTTGTTTCATGCAATGCACCTTTGTATTTTCACATGCATTCGCTTCATGCTGTAACCACTGTGCATAAAAATTTGGAAACATGGCATACAGTGTATCATTTGGTGTCTAAGTCATGTTTCCCATGTTTTTACTTCCCAGATACAGTACTAGCCATTTGAGTGTTTGGGGCACTTTTTAGCTAAAATCATCCTACGGGGCCTAACTGCATATGCTAAAGCCTGCCTATTTTGAATGGTCTAGTGGCCCCTGCAACCTCCAAAAATATCAGGACTTACTTCCCCAATAACCTGCTAACTCACCCCTGAAATACATACTTATTCACCCTATTTTGTTAATTGGACTCATTTCTCATTTAAAATGCCAGTTTTTGGGGGGCCAGAAATGTGCGTCTTTAACCCCTTCCTGACACTGCCAGTTTTTGCCTTCCTGACAGAGCCCTTTTTTTTCAAATCTGACATGTATCACTTAAGTGGGGATAACTTTTTTTTGCTTTTACTTATCCCAGTGATTTTGAGATTGTTTTCTCGTGACACATTGTACTTCAAGTTAGTGGTAAATTTGGGTCGATACAGTCTGTGTTTTTTTGTGAAAAATACCAAAATTTCGCAAAAAAATGGAAAATTTAGCAATTTGCAAAATGTTAAATTTTCTGCTTGTGAGACAAATAATCATACCACTCAAAATAGTTAATAACTAACATAGACCATATGTCTACTTTATGTTTCCATCATTATTTCAACTTCCTTTTAAATTTTTTGGACACTAGTAGGCTTAAAATATGAATAGCAAATTCTCAAATTTTCAAGAAAATTTTAAACACTGATTTTTTTAGGGACCAGTTCAGTTCTGATGAGACTTTGAGGGACTTGTATGTGAGACACCCCCATAAATGATGCCATTTCAAAAACTGCACCCCTCACAGTATTCAAAACAGCATTTTGGAAGTTTGTTAACCCTTTAGGTGTTTCACAGGAATTAAAACAAAGTGTAGGTGAAATTTCAAAATTTCATTTCTTTTGCAGATTTGCAATTTTAATACATTTTTCTAAGGAACACAGTACATTTTACTAGAGAAATGTGACTAAAAATTGATTCCCCCAATTCTTTTGTTTTCATAAATATCCTATATGTGGCCCTAGTGTGCACGTTGACCAAACCACAGGCTTCATAATAGAAGGAGCACCTACTTGATTTTGGAGCCTCCTTTTTATGAGATTATTTTTTAGGCACCATGTAGGTTTCTAGGCACCATAAGATGCTAAAAGTTAGGAACCCCCCCACAAGTGACCCCATTTTGCAAACTACACCCCTCAGGGAATTCATCTAGGGGTATAATGTACATTTCAAATCCCCAGGGGTTTCACCAATTGTGGTACAACTGGGCAGTGAAAATGAAAAATTAAATTTTTTACACAAAAATGCAGTTCTGGCTCAAAATTTTTCATTTTCACAAGGAATGAAGGAGACAAAGCACCCCAAAATCTGTGCCAAAATTTCTCCCGAGTACGGCAATGCCTCACATGTGACCAAAAAATACCATTTGGGTGCATGGCAGGACTCCGAAGGGAAGGAGTGATTTTTGTATTTTGCAGCTCAGATTCTGGTGGAATTTTGGTGGGTGCTATGTCGCATTAGCAAGACTCCCAAAGCACCAATACAGTGGAAGCCCCCCACAAGTGACCCCATTTTGCAAACTACACCCCTCAGGGAATTCATCTAGGGGTATAGTGTACATTTCAAACCCCCAGGGGTTTCACCAATTTTGATACAACTGGGCTGTGCAAATGAAAAATTACATTTTTTACACAAAAATGCAGTTCTGGCTCCAAATTTGTCATTTTCACAAGGAATGAAGGAGACAAAGCACCCCAAAATCTGTGCCCCAATTTCTCCCGAGTACGGCAATGCCTCACATGTGACCAAAAAATACCATTTGGGTGCATGGCAGGACTCAGAAGGGAAGGAGTGATTTTTGTATTTTGCAGCTCAGTTTCTGGTGGAATTTTGGTGGGTGCTATGTCGCATTAGCAAGACCCCCAAAGCACCAATACAGTGGAAGCCCCCCACAAGTGACCCCATTTTGCAAACTACACCCCTCAGGGAATTCATCTAGGGGTATAGTGTACATTTCAAACCCCCAGGGGTTTCACCAATTTTGATACAACTGGGCTGTGCAAATGAAAAATTACATTTTTTTACACAAAAATGCAGTTCTGGCTCAAAATTTTTCATTTTCACAAGGAATGAAGGAGACAAAGCACCCCAAAATCTGTGCCCCAATTTCTCCCGAGTACGGCAATGCCTCACATGTGACCAAAAAATACCATTTGGGTGCATGGCAGGACTCAGAAGGGAAGGAGTGATTTTTGTATTTTGCAGCTCAGATTCTGGTAGAATTTTGGTGGGTGCTATGTCGCATTAGCAAGACCCCCAAAGCACCAATACAGTGGAAGCCCCCCACAAGTGACCCCATTTTGCAAACTACACCCCTCTGGGAATTCATCTAGGGGTATAATGTACATTTCAGACCCCCAGGGGTTTCACCAATTGTGGTACAACTGGGCAGTGAAAATGAAAAATTAAATTTTTTACACAAAAATGCAGTTCTGGCTCAAAATTTTTCATTTTCACAATTAATGAAGGAGACAAAGCACCCCAAAATCTGTGCCACAATTTCTCCCGAGTACGGCAATGCCTCACATGTGACCAAAAAATACCATTTGGGTGCATGGCAGGACTCAGAATGGAAGGAGTGATTTTTGTATTTTGCAGCTCAGATTCTGGTGGAATTTTGGTGGGTGCTATGTCGCATTAGCAAGACCCCCAAAGCACCAATACAGTGGAACCCCCCCACAAGTGACCCCATTTTGCAAACTACACCCCTCAGGGAATTCATCTAGGGGTATAGTGTACATTTCAAACCCCCAGGGGTTTCACCAATTTTGATACAACTGGGCTGTGCAAATGAAAAATTACATTTTTTTACACAAAAATGCAGTTCTGGCTCAAAATTTTTCATTTTTATAAGGTATGAAGGAGAAAAAGCTCCCCTAAATCTGTGCCCCAATTTCTCCCGAGTACGGCAATGCTTCATGTGTGACCAAAAAATGGCAGGACTCAGAAGGGAAGGAGTGATATTTGGATTTTGCAGCACAGATTCTGGTGGAATTTTGGTGGGTGCTATGTCGCATTAGCAAGACCCCCAAAGCACCAATACAGTGGAACCCCCCCACAAGTGACCCCATTTTGCAAACTACACCCCTCAGGGAATTCATCTAGGGGTATAGTGTACATTTCAAACCCCCAGGGGTTTCACCAATTTTGATACAACTGGGCTGTGCAAATGAAAAATTACATTTTTTTACACAAAAATGCAGTTCTGGCTCAAAATTTTTCATTTTCATAAGGTATGAAGGAGAAAAAGCACCCCAAAATCTGTGCCCCAATTTCTCCCGAGTACGGCAATGTCTCACATGTGACCAAAAAATACCAGTTGGGTGCATGGCAGGACTCAGAAGGGAAGGAGTGATTTTTGGATTTTGCGGCTCAGATTCTGGTGGAATGAATGGTGGGTGCTATGTGGCATTAGCAAGACCCCCGAAGCACGGTGAAATGATGAACCTAATAATCCATAGAAGTGTGGTATATTTTAAAACACTCCTTTATACATAGGCCGGGTTTGTCGGGGCAAGTGTCACACTGGAAAATAGTTTGCTTTCTTATTCCCTTTTTATAGCAAACTTTGCACCTTTTTTGTGTCCTGCCCTTTTTTCCAGTGGAGGGGATTTCATCAGGAAAATGCTGCCCTGGTACAATACGGGGGCCAGTACTAGAAGTACTGGGGCCCTCTGCCTGCTGGTTCCCAAATATTAGGCTCTTTATGACTTCCTCTTGAAAGTGCATAAATGTCCCCCTCTGGCTGGTAGAACGGAATAGCACGTAAGCGTTATACAGTGCCATCTGGATGATATACACGGCCAGCTTCTTGTACCAGATTTTTGTTTTCCGCAGGGCACTGTACGGCTTCAGTACCTGATCTGAAAGATCCACTCCGCCCATGTACTTATTGTAATCCAGGATACAATTAGGTTTTGAGGTGTGGGTACTGGTACCTCGTACAGGGACGGAGGTGGTACTGTCTCCGTGAATTGTTGTCAGTATAAGGACATCCCTCTTGTCCTTATATTTGACCAACAACATATTTTCGGTGCATATTCCCCTGCTTTCACCCCTTCTCATTACTTGGGCAATGTGCGTTTTTGGGAGGCCTCTTTGGTTCTTGCGCACAGTACCGCAAGCTGCTGTACCTCTTGAACCAAGGGCCTTAAACAGGGGGATGCTAGTGTAAAAGTTATCCACATAGAGGTGATAACCTTTATCCAGGAAGGGGTGCACTAAATCCCAGACAATTTTTCCACTAACACCTACGAGGGAGGGGGGGCATTCTGGCGGTTCAATTCTTGAATCCTTCCCTTTATATACCCTAAACCTGTGAGTGTACCCTGAGGTGCTTTCACACAGCTTATACATTTTTATGCCATACCTTGCCCTCTTACTGGGAAGGTACTGGCGGAATTTAACCCTTCCTTTAAAATGTATAAGGGACTCGTCTATGCAAATGAATTTATCTGGGATGTACGTCTCTGGAAATTTGGCACTGAAATGATCAATGACCGGCCTGACTTTGAATAGCCGGTCAAAGGTGGGATCATCTCTGGGTGGTTACTGTGCATTATCGTTGTAATGCAAAAATTTAAGGATTAACTCAAAACGAGTCCGGGTCATGGCCATACGGTAAAGTGGGGTGCTGTACAGAACATCTGTACTCCAATATTGCCTAATTTCTGGCTTTTTTACTATGCCCATATGAAACACCAGACCCCAAAACGTCATCATCTCTACTGCATCTACAGGGGTCCACCTAGCAAATGATGACGTGGGGTTTTGAGCAATAAACTGCTGTGCATATAAATTAGTTTGGTCCACCATTAAATTTATAAAATCATCAGAGAAAAATAATTTGAAAAAGTCAATTTCTCTGAGACCTGTGGAATCAAATTGGATTCCTGGGATGGCCAAAAACTCAGGAACCTGGGGCTCAAAATTGTCTGGTGGTGGGGTCCATACGAGATCAATTATTGGGGGGGGGTCTCAGCTGCTCTACGGAGGCGTCTTTGAGGGGGTCCCTCATCACTAGAGGAGGAAGAGGAGCTTAAGATGAATCCTTCAAATTCCCCGCTTGCCTCACTGGCTGTGTCAGAGTCAGAGGCAAGCATGGCATATGCCTCCTCCGCTGAATACATTCTTCTGGATGACTGGGATGACATTTGGGATGACATTTGGGATGCCATTTTTATTTTTGTGTTTCTGGTAGTTAAATGTTTCAACACGTGTATAGTGTAGGGGGGGTACAAACTTTATTTCAACCCGGGGGGGTATGTAGTGTGTAGTGTGTATGTAGTGCAAAAAAAAAAAAAAGGTCCTGCGCCAAAAATTGAGCACAGATGTTGGTCAGTAACGTCCGTCACTGAACAGCGCTCAAAGGCAACAGGAATTTGATAAAAAAAAAAAAATAGATCAACCCTGTGCCGAAAAAGCTGATCAGTGATGTACGTCACTGATCAGCGCACAGTGGCCACAGGATACCCACAAAATCACAGTGTGTGTAAAAAAATAAATTAAAAAAAGACCCCACAGCACCCTCAAAAAAAAAAAAAAAAGGTGATCAGTGATGCGACACTGATTACCAGTGAGGGGCAGCAGGTGCACAACCTTTGGTGCAACTGACAGTGCAACTGGCAGCAACTGACAGGTATATATAAAAAAAAAAACCCTGCACCCCCAAAAAGTTGCTGATCAGCACAGATATACTGATCAGCACAAAAGGGGGGGTAGCAGACACAAAATATAGCATTCTCTATCACTCTCTGTCACTATCTCTCTCTATCTCTCTATCTCTCACTATCTATCACTATCTATCACTCTATGACACTGCAGCAGCAGCACTGACAGTTATATATATATAAAAAAAGCCCTTGCACCCCCAAAAAGTTGCTGTTCAGCACAGATATACTGATCAGCACAAAAGGGGGGTAGCAGACACAAAATATAGCACTCTCTATCACTCTCTGTCACTATCTCTCTCTATCTCTCTATCTCTCACTATCTATCACTCTATGGCACTGCAGCAGCAGCACTGCACCCCCAAAAAGTTGCTGATCAGTTAATTTATACTGATCAGCACAAAAGGGGGGGCAGCAGACACAAAATATAGCACTCTCTGTCACTATCTCTCTCTATCTCTCTCTATCTCTCTCTATCTCTCTATCTATAACTCTATCACAATGCAGCAGCAGCAGCACAACACAGGAAGTCACAAGAAGTCAGATCCAGGAAGCATCCAGCACGCTACAAGCAGTGATCAGGTGATCAGGTAAGTATTTGCAAGGATCAGGTCAGTATATCACGGCAGATAGGCACGGTGACCGCACTGCACGCAATTCCAGACCGGAATGGCGTCTGCAGTGCAGTCACCGTTAGTTCAAATCACCCTCCATGGCTGTGATTGGTCCGTCGGTCCGACAGACCAATCACGGCCTTTGGGGGCGGGTGGGGTGAGGTGGGGTGACACCAGTGTCACCCTTACACCCCGTGGTGATTGGTGCTGTACTTTACAGCACCAATCACCACCGATCCCTGTGTCACCGGCGAACGTTATTCGCCGGTACACAGAAAACGCTGTAATTGGCTGTTCACATTTGAACAGCCAATCACAGCGATCGCCGACGGGGGGGAGGCATCGCCACCCCCCCTGGGCATGCAGGGACATGTCTGCTGTCAGGGACAGCAGACATGTTTAAACTGTCACCGCGTCTATAGACGCGGTGACAGTTTAAAGCCATGACGTACATTTATGCCATGCGTCGGGAAGTACATCCCGGCCATGACGTAAATGTACGTCAAATGTCGGGAAGGGGTTAAAAGGTGATTTCTACGATACCCCACTTTTGCGCGTCGGACCTCAACTTTTCCCGTAAACGCAGAAAAGCCGCAATTTTCAGGAGAAACGAGACAGACATCCCCTCCCTCTGCCACCCACCCGCCCAACTTACAGCCAGCCATTAGACATGCACAGATAGTTCTGAGGGTCTGTCTGTGATGTCATAAAGGGCCTGCTGATCAATGGGCAGCTTTCAAATTGGCTGCTGTATTTGATTGACAGATGGAAGCTGGCGGCTGATTGGCTGTCTAGCCTAAAGTGCTTTACACACCTCCCTGATGGTACCACTGGCTAAGACTCCACCTCAGCTCATTGGGTAATGAAAAATTTAGAACAATTGATGGATGAAAGCAGGCAGGCCGGCCATTTTGGGACGCTCATTGGACTTGTTTAATGCAATGCACCTTTGTATTTTCACATGCATTCGCTTCATGCTGTAACCACTGTGCATAAAAATTTGGAAACATGGCATACAGTGTATCATTTGATGTCTAAATCATGTTTCCCATGTTTTTCCTTCCCAGATACTAGCCATTTGAGTGTTTGGAGCACTTTTTAGCTAAAATCCTCCTACGGGGCCTAACTGCATATGCTAAAGCCTGCCTATTTTGAATGGTCTAGTGGCCCCTGCAACCTCCAAAAATATCAGGACTTACTTCCCCAATAACCTGCTAACTCACCCCTGAAATACATACTTATTCACCCTATTTTGTTAATTGGACTCATTTCTCATTTAAAATGCCAGTTTTGGGGGGGCCAGAAATCTGCGTCTTTAAAAGGTGATTTCTATGATACCCCACTTTTGCGCGTCGGACCTCAACTTTTCCCGTAAACGCAGAAAAGCCGCAATTTTCAGGAGAAACGAGACAGACATCCCCTCCCTCTGCCACCCACCCGCCCACTTGACAGCCAGCCAATAGACATGCACAGATAATTCTGAGGGTCTGTCTGTGATGTCATAAAGGGCCTGCTGATCAATGGCAGCTTTCTGATTGGCTGCTGTATTTGATTGACAGATGGAAGCTGGCAGCTGATTGGCTGTCTAGCCTAAAGTGCTTTACACACCTCCCTGATGGTACCACTGGCTAAGACTCCACCTCAGCTCATTGGGTAATGAAAAATTTAGAACAATTGATGGATGAAAGCAGGCAGGCCGGCCATTTTGGGACGCTCATTGGACTTGTTTAATGCAATGCACCTTTGTATATTCACATGCATTCGCTTCATGCTGTAACTACTGTGCATACAAATTTGGAAACATGGCATACAGTGTATCATTTGGTGTCTAAGTCATGTTTCCCATATTTTCCCTTCCCAGATACAAGCCCGTTTGAGTGTTTGGGGCACTTTTTAGCTAAAATCATCCTACGGGGCCTAACTGCATATGCTAAAGCCTGCCTATTTTGAATGGTGTAGTGGCCCCTGCAACCTCCAAAAATATCAGGACTTACTTCCCCAATAACCTGCTAACTCACCCCTGAAATACATACTTATTCACCCTATTTTGTTCATTGGACTCATTTCTCATTTGAAATGCCCATATTTGGGGGGCCAGAAATGTGCGTCTTTAAAAGGTGATTTCTACGATACCCCACTTTTGCGCGTCGGACCTCAACTTTTCCCGTAAACGCAGAAAAACCGCAATTTTCAGGAGAAACGAGACAGACATCCCCTCCCTCTGCCACCCACCCGCCCAACTGACAGCCAGCCACTAGACATGCACAGATAGTTCTGAGGGTCTGTCTGTGATGTCATAAAGGGCCTGCTGATCAATGGGCAGCTTTCAAATTGGCTGCTGTATTTGATTGACAGATGGAAGCTGGCAGCTGATTGGCTGTCTAGCCTAAAGTGCTTTACACACCTCCCTGATGATACCACTGGCTAAGACTCCACCTCAGCTCATTGGGTAATGAAAAATATAGAACAATTGATGGATGAAAGCAGGCAGGCCGGCCATTTTGGGACGCTCATTGGACTTGTTTAATGCAATGCACCTTTGTATTTTCACATGCATTCGCTTCATGCTGTAACCACTGTGCATAAAAATTTGGAAACATGGCATACAGTGTATCATTTGGTGTCTAAGTCATGTTTCCCATATTTTCCCTTCCCAGATACAAGCCCGTTTGAGTGTTTGGGGCACTTTTTAGCTAAAATCATCCTACGGGGCCTAACTGCATATGCTAAAGCCTTCCTTTTTTTGAATGGTGTAGTTGCCCCTGCAACCTCCAAAAATATTAGGACTTACTTCCACAAAAACCTGCTAACTCACCCCTAAAATACATACTTATTCACCCTATTTTGTTCATTGGACTTATTTCTCATTTGAAATGCCCTTTTTTGGGGGGCCAGAAATGTGCGTCTTTAAAAGGTGATTTCTACGATACCCCACTTTTGCGCGTCGGACCTCAACTTTTCCCGTAAACGCAGAAAAAACGCAATTTACAGGAGAAACGAGACAGACATCCCCTCCCTCTGCCACCCACCCGCCCAACTGAAAGCCAGCCATTAGACATGCACAGATAGTTCTGAGGGTCTGTCTGTGATGTCATAAAGGGCCCTCTAATCAATGGGCAGCTTTCTGATTGGCTGCTGTATTTGATTGACAGATGGAAGCTGGCAGCTGATTGGCTGTCTAGCCTAAAGTGCTTTACACACCTCCCTGATGGTACCACTGGCTAAGACTCCACCTCAGCTCATTGGGTAATGAAAAATTTAGAACAATTGATGTATGAAAGCAGGCAGGCCGGCCATTTTGGGACGCTCAGTGGACTTGTTTAATGCAATGCACCTTTGTATATTCACATGCATTCGCTTCATGCTGTAACCACTGTGCATAAAAATTTGGAAACATGGCATACAGCGTATCATTTGGTGTCTAAGTCATGTTTCCCATATTTTCCCTTCCCAGATACAAGCCCGTTTGAGTGTTTGGGACACTTTTTAGCTAAAATCATCCTACAGGGCCTAACTGCATATGCTAAAGCCTGCCTATTTTGAATGGTGTAGTGGCCCCTGCAACCTCCAAAAATATTAGGACTTACTTCCCCAATAACCTGCTAACTCACCCCTGAAATACATACTTATTCACCCTATTTGTTCATTGGACTCATTTCTCATTTGAAATGCCCATTTTTGGGGGGCCAGAAATGTGCGTCTTTAAAAGGTGATTTCTACGATACCCCACTTTTGCGCGTCAGACCTCAACTTTTCCCGTAAACGCAGAAAAAACGCAATTTTCAGGAGAAACGAGACAGACATCCCCTCCCTCTGCCACCCACCCGCCCAACTGACAGCCAGCCATTAGACATGCACAGATAGTTCTGAGGGTCTGTCTGTGATGTCATAAAGGGCCTGCTGATCAATGGGCAGCTTTCTGATTGGCTGCTGTATTCGATTGAAAGATGGAAGCTGGCAGCTGATTGGCTGTCTAGCCTAAAGTGCTTTACACACCTCCCTGATGGTACCACTGGCTAAGACTCCACCTCAGCTCATTGAGTAATGAAAAATTTAGAACAATTGATGGATGAAAGCAGGTAGGCCGGCCATTTTGGGATGGTCAGTGGACTTGTTTAATGCAATGCACCTTTGTATATTCACATGCATTCGCTTCATGCTGTAACCACTGTGCATAAAAATTTGGAAACATGGCATACAGTGTATCATTTGGTGTCTAAGTCATGTTTCCCATGTTTTTCCTTCCCAGATACTAGCCCGTTTGAGTGTTTGGGGCACTTTTTAGCTAAAATCATCCTACGGGGCCTAACTGCATATGGTAAAGCCTGCCTATTTTGAATGGTGTAGTGGCCCCTGCAACCTCCCAAAATATTAGGACTTACTTCCCCAATAACCTGCTAACTCACCCCTGAAATACATACTTATTCACCCTATTTGTTCATTGGACTCATTTCTCATTTGAAATGCCCATTTTTGGGGGGCCAGAAATGTGCGTCTTTAAAAGGTGATTTCTACGATACCCCACTTTTGCGCGTCGGACCTCAACTTTTCCCGTAAACGCAGAAAAACCGCAATTTTCAGGAGAAACGAGACAGACATCCCCTCCCTCTGCCACCCACCCGCCCAACTGACAGCCAGCCATTAGACATGCACAGATAGTTCTGAGGGTCTGTCTGTGATGTCATAAAGGGCCTGCTGATCAATGGGCAGCTTTCAAATTGGCTGCTGTATTTGATTGACAGATGGAAGCTGGCAGCTGATTGGCTGTCTAGCCTAAAGTGCTTTACACACCTCCCTGATGATACCACTGGCTAAGACTCCACCTCAGCTCATTGGGTAATGAAAAATATAGAACAATTGATGGATGAAAGCAGGCAGGACGGCCATTTTGGGACGCTCATTGGACTTGTTTAATGCAATGCACCTTTGTATTTTCACATGCATTCGCTTCATGCTGTAACCACTGTGCATAAAAATTTGGAAACATGGCATACAGTGTATCATTTGGTGTCTAAGTCATGTTTCCCATATTTTCCCTTCCCAGATACAAGCCCGTTTGAGTGTTTGGGGCACTTTTTAGCTAAAATCATCCTACGGGGCCTAACTGCATATGCTAAAGCCTTCCTTTTTTTGAATGGTGTAGTTGCCCCTGCAACCTCCAAAAATATTAGGACTTACTTCCACAATAACCTGCTAACTCACCCCTAAAATACATACTTATTCACCCTATTTTGTTCATTGGACTTATTTCTCATTTGAAATGCCCTTTTTTGGGGGGCCAGAAATGTGCGTCTTTAAAAGGTGATTTCTACGATACCCCACTTTTGCGCGTCAGGCCTCAACTTTTCCCGTAAACGCAGAAAAAACGCAATTTACAGGAGAAACGAGACAGACATCCCCTCCCTCTGCCACCCACCCGCCCAACTGAAAGCCAGCCATTAGACATGCACAGATAGTTCTGAGGGTCTGTCTGTGATGTCATAAAGGGCCCTCTAATCAATGGGCAGCTTTCTGATTGGCTGCTGTATTTGATTGACAGATGGAAGCTGGCAGCTGATTGGCTGTCTAGCCTAAAGTGCTTTACACACCTCCCTGATGGTACCACTGGCTAAGACTCCACCTCAGCTCATTGGGTAATGAAAAATTTAGAACAATTGATGGATGAAAGCAGGCAGGCCGGCCATTTTGGGACGCTCAGTGGACTTGTTTAATGCAATGCACCTTTGTATATTCACATGCATTCGCTTCATGCTGTAACCACTGTGCATAAAAATTTGGAAACATGGCATACAGCGTATCATTTGGTGTCTAAGTCATGTTTCCCATATTTTCCCTTCCCAGATACAAGCCCATTTGAGTGTTTGGGACACTTTTTAGCTAAAATCATCCTACAGGGCCTAACTGCATATGCTAAAGCCTGCCTATTTTGAATGGTGTAGTGGCCACTGCAACCTCCAAAAATATTAGTACTTACTTCCCCAATAACCTGCTAACTCACCCCTGAAATACATACTTATTCACCCTATTTGTTCATTGGACTCATTTCTCATTTGAAATGCCCATTTTTGGGGGGCCAGAAATGTGCGTCTTTAAAAGGTGATTTCTACGATACCCCACTTTTGCGCGTCAGACCTCAACTTTTCCCGTAAACGCAGAAAAAAACGCAATTTTCAGGAGAAACGAGACAGACATCCCCTCCCTCTGCCACCCACCCGCCCAACTGACAGCCAGCCATTAGACATGCACAGATAGTTCTGAGGGTCTGTCTGTGATGTCATAAAGGGCCTGCTGATCAATGGGCAGCTTTCTGATTGGCTGCTGTATTCGATTGACAGATGGAAGCTGGCAGCTGATTGGCTGTCTAGCCTAAAGTGCTTTACACACCTCCCTGATGGTACCACTGGCTAAGACTCCACCTCAGCTCATTGAGTAATGAAAAATTTAGAACAATTGATGGATGAAAGCAGGCAGGCCGGCCATTTTGGGATGGTCAGTGGACTTGTTTAATGCAATGCACCTTTGTATATTCACATGCATTCGCTTCATGCTGTAACCACTGTGCATAAAAATTTGGAAACATGGCATACAGTGTATCATTTGGTGTCTAAGTCATGTTTCCCATGTTTTTCCTTCCCAGATACTAGCCCGTTTGAGTGTTTGGGGCACTTTTTAGCTAAAATCATCCTACGGGGCCTAACTGCATATGGTAAAGCCTGCCTATTTTGAATGGTCTAGTGGCCCCTGCAACCTCCACAAATATCAGGACTTACTTCCCCAATAACCTGCTAACTCACCCCTGAATTACAGACTTATTCACCCTATTTTGTTCATTGGACTCATTTCTCATTTGAAATGCCCATTTTTGGGGCGCCAGAAATGTGCGTCTTTAAAAGGTGATTTCTACGATACCCCAGTTTTGCGCGTCGGACCTCAACTTTTCCGTAAACGCAGAAAAAACGCAATTTTCAGGAGAACGAGACAGACATCCCCTCCCTCTGCCACCCACCCGCCCAACTGACAGCCAGCCATTAGACATGCACAGATAGTTCTGAGGGTCTGTCTGTGATGTCATAAAGGGCCTGCTGATCAATGGGCAGCTTTCAAATTGCTGCTGTATTTGATTGACAGATGGAAGCTGGCAGCTGATTGGCTGTCTAGCCTAAAGTGCTTTACACACCTCCCTGATGGTACCACTGGCTAAGATTCCATCTCAGCTCATTGGGTAATGAAAAATATAGAACAATTGATGGATGAAAGCAGGCAGGCCGGCCATTTTGGGACGCTCATTGGACTTGTTTAATGCAATGTACTTTTGTTTATTCATATGCATTCGCTTCATGCTGTAACCACTGTGCATAAAAATTTGGAAACATGGCATACAGTGCTTTATTTGGTGTCTAAGTCATGTTTGCCATATTTTCCCTTCCCAGATACAAGCCTGTTTGAGTGTTTGGGGCACTTTTTAGCTAAAATCAACCTACAGGGCCTAACTGCATATGCTAAAGCCTGCCTATTTTGAATGGTGTAGTGGCCCCTGCAACCTCCAAAAATATCAGGACTTACTTCCCCAATAACCTGCTAACTCATGGAAGCTAAGCAGTGTTGGGCCTGGTTAGTACTTGGGTGGGAGACCACATGGAAACACCATGTGCTGTAGGTTTTTACACATTACTTGCAAATTGTTAATATCATGCTAATATCAAATTGCTAATATCATGTCCTGTAGGTCTTTTTACATTACCAACACTTGATTTTTTTCAGTAATCCAATACAGTTAGGAAACTTTTTTATTAGCTTACCTGGTGATAGAAGTAGAAGAGGGCAAAAAAGTGCCTGTATTTCACCTACAGCCATACCACATTGGATAAGCCCAATCTCGTCTGTTCTTGGAAGCTAAGCAGTGTTGGGCCTGGTTAGTACTTGGGTGGGAGACCACATGAGAACACCAGGTGCTGTAGGTTTTTTCACATTACTGGCAAATTGTTTTTATTCTCTAGCTATTTAAATTGGAAACTTTTTCTTTTTATTGCCAGCACAGACATTTGGAAGAGGTCAAACAGACACGATAGCCATCACCTAAAGACTTACCACACTGTTTAGGCTCAATTCCAACTGCTTTTGGCAGCTAAACAGTGTTGAGCCTCTTTAGTAGTTTAATTTAAGACCCCCTGCTAATATGATGTCCTGTAGGTCTTTTTACATTACCAACACATGATTTTTTTCATTAAGCCAATACAGTTAGGAAACTTTTTTAATTAGCTTACCTGGTGATAGAAGTAGAAGAGGGCAAAAAAGTGCCTGTATCTCACCTACAGCCATACCACATTGGATAGGCCCAATCTCGTCTGATCTTGGAAGCTAAGCAGTGTTGGGCCTGGTTAGTACTTGGGTGGGAGACCACCTGGGAACACCAGGTGCTGTAGGTTTTTTCACATTACTGGCAAATTGTTTTTATTCTCTAGCTATTTAAATTGGAAACTTTTTCTTTTTATTGCCAGCACAGACATTTGGAAGAGGTCAAACAGACACAATAGCCATCACCTAAAGACTTACCACACTGTTTAGGCTCAATTCCAACTGCTTTTGGCAGCTAAACAGTGTTGAGCCTCTTTTGTAGTTTAATTTAAGCCCCCCTGCTAATATCATGTCCTGTAGGTCTTTTTACATTACCAACACATGATTTTTTTTAGTAAGCCAATACAGTTAGGAAACTTTTGTATTAGCTTACCTGGTGATAGAAGTAGAAGAGGGCAAAAAAGTGCCTGTATCTCACCTACAGACATACCACATTGGATAGGCCCAATCTCGTCTGATCTTGGAAGCTAAGCAGTGTTGGGCCTGGTTAGTACTTGGGTGGGAGACCACCTGGGATTACCATGTGCTGTAGGTTTTTCACATTACTTGCAAATTGTTTTTATTCTCTAGCTCTTTATATTGGAAACTTTTTCTTTTTATTGCCAGCACAGACATTTGGAAGAGGTCAAACAGACACAATAGCCATCACCTAAAGACTTACCACACTGTTTAGGCTCAATTCCAACTGCTTTTGGCAGCTAAACAGTGTTGAGCCTCTTTTGTAGTTTAATTTAAGACCCCCTGCTAATATCATGTCCTGTAGGTCTTTTTACATTACCAACACATGATTTTTTTCAGTAAGCCAATACAGTTAGGAAACTTTTGTATTAGCTTACCAGGTGATAGAAGTAGAAGAGGGCAAAAAAGTGCTTTTAACTCACCTACAGCCATACCACATTGGATAGGCCCAATCTCGTCTGATCTTGGAAGCTAAGCAGTGTTGGGCCTGGTTAGTACTTGGGTGGGAGACCACATGGGAACACCAGGTGCTGTAGGTTTTTTCACATTACTGGCAAATTGTTTTTATTCTCTAGCTATTTAAATTGGAAACTTTTTCTTTTTATTGCCAGTACAGACATTTGGAAGAGGTCAAACAGACACAATAGCCATCACCTCAAGACTTACCACACTGTTTAGGCCCAATTCCAACTGCTTTTGACAGCTAAACAGTGTTGAGCCTCTTTAGTAGTTTAATTTAAGACCCACTGCTAATATCATGTCCTGTAGGTCTTTTTACATTACCAACACATGATTTTTTTCAGTAAGCCAATACAGTTAGGAAACTTTTTTATTAGCTTACCTGGTGATAGAAGTAGAAGAGGGCAAAAAAGTGCCTGTATCTCACCTACAGCCATACCACATTGGATAGGCCCAATCTCGTCTGATCTTGGAAGCTAAGCAGTGTTGGGCCTGGTTAGTACTTGGGTGGGAGACCACATGGGAACACCAGGTGCTGTAGGTTTTTTCACATTACAGGCAAATTGTTTTTATTCTCTAGCTATTTAAATTGGAAACTTTTTCTTTTTATTGCCAGTACAGACATTTGGAAGAGGTCAAACAGACACAATAGCCATCACCTAAAGACTTACCACACTGTTTAGGCCCAATTCCAACTGCTTTTGGCAGCTAAACAGTGTTGAGCCTCTTTAGTAGTTTAATTTAAGACCCCCTGCTAATATCATGTCCTGTAGGTCTTTTTACATTACCAACACATGATTTTTTTCAGTAAGCCAATACAGTTAGGAAACTTTTGTATTAGCTTACCTGGTGATAGAAGTAGAAGAGGGCAAAAAAGTGCCTGTATCTCACCTACAGCCATACCACATTGGATAGGCCCAATCTCGTCTGATGTTGGAAGCTAAGCAGTGTTGGGCCTGGTTAGTACTTGGGTGGGAGACCACATGGGAACACCAGGTGCTGTAGGTTTTTTCACATTACAGGCAAATTGTTTTTATTCTCTAGCTATTTAAATTGGAAACTTTTTCTTTTTATTGCCAGCACAGACATTTGGAAGAGGTCAAACAGACACAATAGCCATCACCTAAAGACTTACCACACTGTTTAGGCTCAATTCCAACTGCTTTTGGCAGCTAAACAGTGTTGAGCCTCTTTTGTAGTTTAATTTAAGCCCCCCTGCTAATATCATGTCCTGTAGGTCTTTTTACATTACCAACACATGATTTTTTTTAGTAAGCCAATACAGTTAGGAAACTTTTGTATTAGCTTACCTGGTGATAGAAGTAGAAGAGGGCAAAAAAGTGCCTGTATCTCACCTACAGCCATACCACATTGGATAGGCCCAATCTCGTCTGATCTTGGAAGCTAAGCAGTGTTGGGCCTGGTTAGTACTTGTGTGGGAGACCACCTGGGATTACCATGTGCTGTAGGTTTTTCACATTACTGGCAAATTGTTTTTATTCTCTAGCTATTTATATTGGAAACTTTTTCTTTTTATTGCCAGCACAGACATTTGGAAGAGGTCAAACAGACACAATAGCCATCACCTAAAGACTTACCACACTGTTTAGGCTCAATTCCAACTGCTTTTGGCAGCTAAACAGTGTTAAGCCTCTTTTGTAGTTTAATTTAAGACCCCCTGCTAATATCATGTCCTGTAGGTCTTTTTACATTACCAACACATGATTTTTTTCAGTAAGCCAATACAGTTAGGAAACTTTTGTATTAGCTTACCAGGTGATAGAAGTAGAAGAGGGCAAAAAAGTGCTTTTAACTCACCTACAGCCATACCACATTGGATAGGCCCAATCTCGTCTGATCTTGGAAGCTAAGCAGTGTTGGGCCTGGTTAGTACTTGGGTGGGAGACCACATGGGAACACCAGGTGCTGTAGGTTTTTTCACATTACTGGCAAATTGTTTTTATTCTCTAGCTATTTAAATTGGAAACTTTTTCTTTTTATTGCCAGTACAGACATTTGGAAGAGGTCAAACAGACACAATAGCCATCACCTCAAGACTTACCACACTGTTTAGGCCCAATTCCAACTGCGTTTGACAGCTAAACAGTGTTGAGCCTCTTTAGTAGTTTAATTTAAGACCCCCTGCTAATATCATGTCCTGTAGGTCTTTTTACATTACCAACACATGATTTTTTTCAGTAAGCCAATACAGTTAGGAAACTTTTTTATTAGCTTACCTGGTGATAGAAGTAGAAGAGGGCAAAAAAGTGCCTGTATCTCACCTACAGCCATACCACATTGGATAGGCCCAATCTCGTCTGATCTTGGAAGCTAAGCAGTGTTGGGCCTGGTTAGTACTTGGGTGGGAGACCACATGGGAACACCAGGTGCTGTAGGTTTTTTCACATTACAGGCAAATTGTTTTTATTCTCTAGCTATTTAAATTGGAAACTTTTTCTTTTTATTGCCAGTACAGACATTTGGAAGAGGTCAAACAGACACAATAGCCATCACCTAAAGACTTACCACACTGTTTAGGCCCAATTCCAACTGCTTTTGGCAGCTAAACAGTGTTGAGCCTCTTTAGTAGTTTAATTTAAGACCCCCTGCTAATATCATGTCCTGTAGGTCTTTTTACATTACCAACACATGATTTTTTTCAGTAAGCCAATACAGTTAGGAAACTTTTGTATTAGCTTACCTGGTGATAGAAGTAGAAGAGGGCAAAAAAGTGCTTGTATCTCACCTACAGCCATACCACATTGGATAGGCCCAATCTCGTCTGATGTTGGAAGCTAAGCAGTGTTGGGCCTGGTTAGTACTTGGGTGGGAGACCACATGGGAACACCAGGTGCTGTAGGTTTTTTCACATTACAGGCAAATTGTTTTTATTCTCTAGCTATTTAAATTGGAAACTTTTTCTTTTTATTGCCAGTACAGACATTTGGAAGAGGTCAAACAGACACAATAGCCATCACCTAAAGACTTACCACACTGTTTAGGCCCAATTCCAACTGCTTTTGGCAGCTAAACAGTGTTGAGCCTCTTTAGTAGTTTAATTTAAGACCCCCTGCTAATATCATGTCCTGTAGGTCTTTTTACATTACCAACACATGATTTTTTTCAGTAAGCCAATACAGTTAGGAAACTTTTTTATTAGCTTACCTGGTGATAGAAGTAGAAGAGGGCAAAAAAGTGCCTGTATCTCACCTACAGCCATACCACATTGGATAGGCCCAATCTCGTCTGATCTTTGAAGCTTAGCAGTGTTGGGCCTGGTTAGTACTTGGGTGGGAGACCACATGGGAACACCAGGTGCTGTAGGTTTTTTCACATTACAGGAAAATTGTTTTTATTCTCTAGCTATTTAAATTGGAAACTTTTTCTTTTTATTGCCAGCACAGACATTTGGAAGAGGTCAAACAGACACAATAGCCATCACCTAAAGACTTACCACACTGTTTAGGCTCAATTCCAACTGCTTTTGGCAGCTAAACAGTGTTGAGCCTCTTTTGTAGTTTCATTTAAGACCCCCTGCTAATATCATGTCCTGTAGGTCTTTTTACATTACCAACACATGATTTTTTTCAGTAAGCCAATACAGTTAGGAAACTTTTATATTAGCTTACCTGGTGATAGAAGTAGAAGAGGGCAAAAAAGTGCCTGTATCTCACCTACAGCCCTACCACATTGGATAGGCCCAATCTCGTCTGATCTTGGAAGCTAAGCAGTGTTGGGCCTGGTTAGTACTTGGGTGGGTGACCACATGGGAACACCAGGTGCTGTAGGTTTTTTCACATTACAGGCAAATTGTTTTTATTCTCTAGCTATTTATATTGGAAACTTTTTCGTTTTATTGCCAGCACAGACATTTGGAAGAGGTCAAACAGACACAATAGCCATCACCTAAAGACTTACCACACTGTTTAGGCTCATTTCCAACTGCTTTTGGCAGCTAAACAGTGTTGAGCCTGTTTAGTAGTTTAATTTAAGACCCCCTGCTAATATCATGTCCTGTAGGTCTTTTTACATTACCAACACATGATTTTTTTCAGTAAGGCAATACAGTTAGGAAACTTTTGTATTAGCTTACCAGGTGATAGAAGTAGAAGAGGGCAAAAAAGTGCTTTTAACTCACCTACAGCCATACCACATTGGATAGGCCCAATCTCGTCTGATCTTGGAAGCTAAGCAGTGTTGGGCCTGGTTAGTACTTGGGTGGGAGACCACATGGGAACACCAGGTGCTGTAGGTTTTTTCACATTACTGGCAAATTGTTTTTATTCTCTAGCTATTTAAATTGGAAACTTTTTCTTTTTATTGCCAGTACAGACATTTGGAAGAGGTCAAACAGACACAATAGCCATCACCTCAAGACTTACCACACTGTTTAGGCCCAATTCCAACTGCTTTTGACAGCTAAACAGTGTTGAGCCTCTTTAGTAGTTTAATTTAAGACCCCCTGCTAATATCATGTCCTGTAGGTCTTATTACATTACCAACACATGATTTTTTTCAGTAAGCCAATACAGTTAGGAAACTTTTTTATTAGCTTACCTGGTGATAGAAGTAGAAGAGGGCAAAAAAGTGCCTGTATCTCACCTACAGCCATACCACATTGGATAGGCCCAATCTCGTCTGATCTTTGAAGCTTAGCAGTGTTGGGCCTGGTTAGTACTTGGGTGGGAGACCACATGGGAACACCAGGTGCTGTAGGTTTTTTCACATTACAGGAAAATTGTTTTTATTCTCTAGCTATTTAAATTGATAACTTTTTCTTTTTATTGCCAGCACAGACATTTGGAAGAGGTCAAACAGACACAATAGCCATCACCTAAAGACTTACCACACTGTTTAGGCTCAATTCCAACTGCTTTTGGCAGCTAAACAGTGTTGAGCCTCTTTTGTAGTTTCATTTAAGACCCCCTGCTAATATCATGTCCTGTAGGTCTTTTTACATTACCAACACATGATTTTTTTCAGTAAGCCAATACAGTTAGGAAACTTTTATATTAGCTTACCTGGTGATAGAAGTAGAAGAGGGCAAAAAAGTGCCTGCATCTCACCTACAGCCCTACGACATTGGATAGGCCCAATCTCGTCTGATCTTGGAAGCTAAGCAGTGTTGGGCCTGGTTAGTACTTGGGTGGGAGACCACATGGGAACACCAGGTGCTGTAGGTTTTTTCACATTACAGGCAAATTGTTTTTATTCTCTAGCTATTTATATTGGAAACTTTTTCGTTTTATTGCCAGCACAGACATTTGGAAGAGGTCAAACAGACACAATAGCCATCACCTAAAGACTTACCACACTGTTTAGGCTCAATTCCAACTGCTTTTGGCAGCTAAACAGTGTTGAGCCTGTTTAGTAGTTTAATTTAAGACCCCCTGCTAATATCATGTCCTGTAGGTCTTTTTACATTACCAACACATGATTTTTTTTAGTAAGCCAATACAGTTAGGAAACTTTTGTATTAGCTTACCTGGTGATAGAAGTAGAAGAGGGCAAAAAAGTGCCTGTATCTCACCTACAGCCCTACCACATTGGATAGGCTCAATCTCGTCTGATCTTGGAAGCTAAGCAGTGTTGGGCCTGGTTAGTACTTGGGTGGGAGACCACATGGGAACACCAGGTGCTGTAGGTTTTTTCACATTACAGGCAAATTGTTTTTATTCTCTAGCTATTTATATTGGAAACTTTTTCGTTTTATTGCCAGCACAGACATTTGGAAGAGGTCAAACAGACACAATAGCCATCACCTAAAGACTTACCACACTGTTTAGGCTCAATTCCAACTGCTTTTGGCAGCTAAACAGTGTTGAGCCTGTTTAGTAGTTTAATTTAAGACCCCCTGCTAATATCATGTCCTGTAGGTCTTTTTACATTACCAACACATGATTTTTTTTAAGTAAGCCAATACAGTTAGGAAACTTTTTTATTAGCTTACCTTGTGATAGAAGTAGAAGAGGGCAAAAAAGTGCCTGTATCTCACCTACAGCCATACCACATTGGATAGGCCCAATCTCGTCTGATCTTTGAAGCTTAGCAGTGTTGGGCCCGGTTAGTACTTGGGTGGGAGACCACATGGGAACACCAGGTGCTGTAGGTTTTTTCACATTACTGGCAAATTGTTTTTATTCTCTAGCTATTGAAATTGGAAACTTTTTCTTTTTATTGCCAGCACAGACATTTGGAAGAGGTCAAACAGACACAATAGCCATCACCTAAAGACTTACCACACTGTTTAGGCTCAATTCCAACTGCTTTTGGCAGCTAAACAGTGTTGAGCCTCTTTTGTAGTTTAATTTAAGACCCCCTGCTAATATCATGTCCTGTAGGTCTTTTTACATTACCAACACATGATTTTTTTCAGTAAGCCAATACAGTTAGGAAACTTTTGTATTAGCTTACCAGGTGATAGAAGTAGAAGAGGGCAAAAAAGTGCTTTTAACTCACCTACAGCCATACCACATTGGATAGGCCCAATCTCGTCTGATCTTGGAAGCTAAGCAGTGTTGGGCCTGGTTAGTACTTGGGAGGGAGACCACATGGGAACACCAGGTGCTGTAGGTTTTTTCACATTACAGGCAAATTGTTTTTATTCTCTAGCTATTTAAATTGGAAACTTTTTCTTTTTATTGCCAGTACAGACATTTGGAAGAGGTCAAACAGACACAATAGCCATCACCTAAAGACTTACCACACTGTTTAGGCCCAATTCCAACTGCTTTTGGCAGCTAAACAGTGTTGAGCCTCTTTAGTAGTTTAATTTAAGACCCCCTGCTAATATCATGTCCTGTAGGTCTTATTACATTACCAACACATGATTTTTTTCAGTAAGCCAATACAGTTAGGAAACTTTTTTATTAGCTTACCTGGTGATAGAAGTAGAAGAGGGCAAAAAAGTGCCTGTATCTCACCTACAGCCATACCACATTGGATAGGCCCAATCTCGTCTGATCTTTGAAGCTTAGCAGTGTTGGGCCTGGTTAGTACTTGGGTGGGAGACCACATGGGAACACCAGGTGCTGTAGGTTTTTTCACATTACAGGAAAATTGTTTTTATTCTCTAGCTATTTAAATTGGAAACTTTTTCTTTTTATTGCCAGCACAGACATTTGGAAGAGGTCAAACAGACACAATAGCCATCACCTAAAGACTTACCACACTGTTTAGGCTCAATTCCAACTGCTTTTGGCAGCTAAACAGTGTTGAGCCTCTTTTGTAGTTTCATTTAAGACCCCCTGCTAATATCATGTCCTGTAGGTCTTTTTACATTACCAACACATGATTTTTTTCAGTAAGCCAATACAGTTAGGAAACTTTTATATTAGCTTACCTGGTGATAGAAGTAGAAGAGGGCAAAAAAGTGCCTGTATCTCACCTACAGCCCTACCACATTGGATAGGCCCAATCTCGTCTGATCTTGGAAGCTAAGCAGTGTTGGGCCTGGTTAGTACTTGGGTGGGAGACCACATGGGAACACCATGTGCTGTAGGTTTTTTTTACATTACAGGCAAATTGTTTTTATTCTCTAGCTATTTATATTGGAAACTTTTTCGTTTTATTGCCAGCACAGACATTTGGAAGAGGTCAAACAGACACAATAGCCATCACCTAAAGACTTACCACACTGTTTAGGCTCAATTCCAACTGCTTTTGGCAGCTAAACAGTGTTGAGCCTGTTTAGTAGTTTAATTTAAGACCCCCTGCTAATATCATGTCCTGTAGGTCTTTTTACATTACCAACACATGATTTTTTTTAGTAAGCCAATACAGTTAGGAAACTTTTGTATTAGCTTACCTGGTGATAGAAGTAGAAGAGGGCAAAAAAGTGCCTGTATCTCACCTACAGCCATACCACATTGGATAGGCCCAATCTTGTCTGATCTTGGAAGCTAAGCAGTGTTGGGACTGGTTAGTACTTGGGTGGGAGACCACATGGGAACACCAGGTGCTGTAGGTTTTTTCACATTACAGGCAAATTGTTTTTATTCTCTAGCTATTTAAATTGGAAACTTTTTCTTTTTATTGCCAGCACAGACATTTGGAAGAGGTCAAACAGACACAATAGCCATCACCTAAAGACTTACCACACTGTTTAGGCTCAATTCCAACTGCTTTTGGCAGCTAAACAGTGTTGAGCCTCTTTTGTAGTTTAATTTAAGCCCCCCTGCTAATATCATGTCCTGTAGGTCTTTTTACATTACCAACACATGATTTTTTTCAGTAAGCCAATACAGTTAGGAAACTTTTTTATTAGCTTACCTGGTGATAGAAGTAGAAGAGGGCAAAAAAGTGCCTGTATCTCACCTACAGCCATACCACATTGGATAGGCCCAATCTCGTCTGATCTTGGAAGCTAAGCAGTGTTGGGACTGGTTAGTACTTGGGTGGGAGACCACATGGGAACACCAGGTGCTGTAGGTTTTTTCACATTACAGGCAAATTGTTTTTATTCTCTAGCTATTTAAATTGGAAACTTTTTCTTTTTATTGCCAGCACAGACATTTGGAAGAGGTCAAACAGACACAATAGCCATCACCTAAAGACTTACCACACTGTTTAGGCTCAATTCCAACTGCTTTTGGCAGCTAAACAGTGTTGAGCCTCTTTTGTAGTTTAATTTAAGCCCCCCTGCTAATATCATGTCCTGTAGGTCTTTTTACATTACCAACACATGATTTTTTTCAGTAAGCCAATACAGTTAGGAAACTTTTTTATTAGCTTACCTGGTGATAGAAGTAGAAGAGGGCAAAAAAGTGCCTGTATTTCACCTACAGCCATACCACATTGGATAGGCCCAATCTCGTCTGATCTTGGAAGCTAAGCAGTGTTGGGCCTGGTTAGTACTTGGGTGGGAGACCACATGGGAACACCAGGTGCTGTAGGTTTTTTCACATTACTGGCAAATTGTTTTTATTCTCTAGCTATTTAAATTGGAAACTTTTTCTTTTTATTGCCAGTACAGACATTTGGAAGAGGTCAAACAGACACAATAGCCATCACCTAAAGACTTACCACACTGTTTAGGCCCAATTCCAACTGCATTTGGCAGCTAAACAGTGTTGAGCCTGTTTAGTAGTTTAATTTAAGACCCCCTGCTAATATCATGTCCTGTAGGTCTTTTTACATTACCAACACATGATTTTTTTCAGTAAGCCAATACAGTTAGGAAACTTTTTTATTAGCTTACCTGGTGATAGAAGTAGAAGAGGGCAAAAAAGTGCCTGTGTCTCACCTACAGCCATACCACATTGGATAGGCCCAATCTCGTCTGATCTTGGAAGCTAAGCAGTGTTGGGCCTGGTTAGTACTTGGGTGGGAGACCACATGGGAACACCAGGTGCTGTAGGTTTTTTCACATTACAGGCAAATTGTTTTTATTCTCTAGCTATTTAAATTGGAAACTTTTTCTTTTTATTGCCAGTACAGACATTTGGAAGAGGTCAAACAGACACAATAGCAATCACCTAAAGACTTACCACACTGTTTAGGCCCAATTCCAACTGCTTTTGGCAGCTAAACAGTGTTGAGCCTCTTTAGTAGTTTAATTTAAGAACCCCTGCTAATATCATGTCCTGTAGGTCTTTTTACATTACCAACACATGATTTTTTTCAGTAAGCCAATACAGTTAGGAAACTTTTTTATTAGCTTACCTAGTGATAGAAGTAGAAGAGGGCAAAAAAGTGCCTGTATTTCACCTACAGCCATACCACATTGGATAGGCCCAATCTCGTCTGATCTTGGAAGCTAAGCAGTGTTGGGCCTGGTTAGTACTTGGGTGGGAGACCACATGGGAACACCAGGTGCTGTAGGTTTTTTCACATTACAGGCAATTTTTTTTATTCTCTAGCTATTTAAATTGGAAACTTTTTCTTTTTATTGCCAGTACAGACATTTGGAAGAGGTCAAACAGACACAATAGCCATCACCTAAAGACTTACCACACTGTTTAGGCCCAATTCCAACTGCTTTTGGCAGCTAAACAGTGTTGAGCCTCTTTAGTTGTTTAATTTAAGACCCCCTGCTAATATCATGTCCTGTAGGTCTTTTTACATTACCAACACATGATTTTTTTCAGTAAGCCAATACAGTTAGGAAACGTTTTTATTAGCTTACCTGGTGATAGAAGTAGAAGAGGGCAAAAAAGTGCCTTTAACTCACCTACAGCCCTACCACATTGGATAGGCCCAATCTCGTCTGATCTTGGAAGCTAAGCAGTGTTGGGCCTGGTTAGTACTTGGGTGGGAGACCACATGGGAACACCAGGTGCTGTAGGTTTTTTCACATTACTGGCAAATTGTTTTTATTCTCTAGCTATTTAAATTGGAAACTTTTTCTTTTTATTGCCAGTACAGACATTTGGAAGAGGTCAAACAGACACAATAGCCATCACCTAAAGACTTACCACACTGTTTAGGCCCAATTCCAACTGCTTTTGGCAGCTAAACAGTGTTGAGCCTCTTTAGTAGTTTAATTTAAGACCCCCTGCTAATATCATGTCCTGTAGGTCTTTTTACATTACCAACACATGATTTTTTTCAGTAAGCCAATACAGTTAGGAAACTTTTGTATTAGCTTACCAGGTGATAGAAGTAGAAGAGGGCAAAAAAGTGCTTTTAACTCACCTACAGCCATACCACATTGGATAGGCCCAATCTCGTCTGATCTTGGAAGCTTAGCAGTGTTGGGCCTGGTTAGTACTTGGGTGGGAGACCACATGGGAACACCAGGTGCTGTAGGTTTTTTCACATTACAGGCAAATTGTTTTTATTCTCTAGCTATTTAAATTGGAAACTTTTTCTTTTTATTGCCAGTACAGACATTTGGAAGAGGTCAAACAGACACAATAGCCATCACCTAAAGACTTACCACACTGTTTAGGCCCAATTCCAACTGCTTTTGGCAGCTAAACAGTGTTGAGCCTGTTTAGTAGTTTAATTTAAGACCCCCTGCTAATATCATGTCCTGTAGGTCTTTTTACATTACCAACACATGATTTTTTTCAGTAAGCCAATACAGTTAGGAAACTTTTTTATTAGCTTACCTGGTGATAGAAGTAGAAGAGGGCAAAAAAGTGCCTGTATCTCACCTACAGCCATACCACATTGGATAGGCCCAATCTCGTCTAATCTTGGAAGCTAAGCAGTGTTGGGCCTGGTTAGTACTTGGGTGGGAGACCACCTGGGAACACCAGGTGCTGTAGTTTTTTTCACATTACTGGCAAATTGTTTTTATTCTCTAGCTATTTAAATTGGAAACTTTTTCTTTTTATTGCCAGCACAGACATTTGGAAGAGGTCAAACAGACACAATAGCCATCACCTAAGGACTTACCACACTGTTTAGGCTCAATTCCAACTGCTTTTGGCAGCTAAACAGTGTTGAGCCTCTTTTGTAGTTTCATTTAAGACCCCCTGCTAATATCATGTCCTGTAGGTCTTTTTACATTACCAACACATGATTTTTTTTAGTAAGCCAATACAGTTAGGGAACTTTTGTATTAGCTTACCTGGTGATAGAAGTAGAAGAGGGCAAAAAAGTGCCTGTATCTCACCTACAGTCATACCACATTGGATAGGCCCAATCTCGTCTGATCTTGGAAGCTTAGCAGTGTTGGGCCTGGTTAGTACTTGGGTGGAGACCACATGGGAACACCAGGTGCTGTAGGTTTTTTCACATTACAGGCAAATTGTTTTTATTCTCTAGCTATTTAAATTGGAAACTTTTTCTTTTTATTGCCAGTACAGACATTTGGAAGAGGTCAAACAGACACAATAGCCATCACCTAAAGACTTACCACACTGTTTAGGCCCAATTCCAACTGCTTTTGGCAGCTAAACAGTGTTGAGCCTGTTTAGTAGTTTAATTTAAGACCCCCTGCTAATATCATGTCCTGTAGGTCTTTTTACATTACCAACACATGATTTTTTTCAGTAAGCCAATACAGTTAGGAAACTTTTTTATTGGTACTTGTGAGTTATCCGGACGCCCGATTTCAAAATCGGGTCGGATCGGGCACATCGCATCGCGTGCGACCATCGGATGCGATGCGATGCGATGCGATGCGATGACCCGATTTTTCCATAGGAATCAATGTTAAAATGGACTGAGTCCATTTTAACATGGAATTCAATGGGAAAAAGGGGTCCTTTTCATACCCCTACTATCCAAGTGGGCATGGAGTTGGATATAAACCTGTGGCGAGCGTAGCGAGCCACCGAGCCCGAAGCGTGGCGAGCGTAGCGAGCCCCGCGAGGGGACACGGAATACCGTCCCCTCGCGGGGCTCGCTTCGCTCGCCACGCTTCGGGCTCGGTGGCTCGCTACGCTCGCCACAGGTTTATATCCAACTCCATGCCCACTTGGATAGTAGGGGTATGAAAAGGACCCCTTTTTCCATAGGAATCATTTTAACATTGATTCCTATGGAAAAATCGGGTCATCGCATCCAATGGTCGCATGCGATGCGATGCGATGCGATATCGCATCGCATCGTATCTGATTGTATGCCTTATCTTAAGGCATACAATGAAAAAATCGGGCGTCCAGATAACTCACAAGTACCTTTTTATTAGCTTACCTGGTGATAGAAGTAGAAGAGGGCAAAAAAGTGCCTGTATCTCACCTACAGCCATACCACATTGGATAGGCCCAATCTCGTCTAATCTTGGAAGCTAAGCAGTGTTGGGCCTGGTTAGTTCTTGGGTGGGAGACCACCTGGGAACACCAGGTGCTGTAGTTTTTTTCACATTACTGGCAAATTGTTTTTATTCTCTAGCTATTTAAATTGGAAACTTTTTCTTTTTATTGCCAGCACAGACATTTGGAAGAGGTCAAACAGACACAATAGCCATCACCTAAGGACTTACCACACTGTTTAGGCTCAATTCCAACTGCTTTTGGCAGCTAAACAGTGTTGAGCCTCTTTTGTAGTTTCATTTAAGACCCCCTGCTAATATCATGTCCTGTAGGTCTTTTTACATTACCAACACATGATTTTTTTTAGTAAGCCAATACAGTTAGGGAACTTTTGTATTAGCTTACCTGGTGATAGAAGTAGAAGAGGGCAAAAAAGTGCCTGTATCTCACCTACAGTCATACCACATTGGATAGGCCCAATCTCGTCTGATCTTGGAAGCTAAGCAGTGTTGGGCCTGGTTAGTACTTGGGTGGGAGACCACATGGGAACACCAGGTGCTGTAGGTTTTTTCACATTACTGGCAAATTGTTTTTTATTCTCTAGCTATTTAAATTGGAAACTTTTTCTTTTTATTGCCAGTACAGACATTTGGAAGAGGTCAAACAGACACAATAGCCATCACCTAAAGACTTACCACACTGTTTAGGCCCAATTCCAACTGCTTTTGGCAGCTAAACAGTGTTGAGCCTCTTTAGTAGTTTAATTTAAGACCCCCTGCTAATATCATGTCCTGTAGGTCTTTTTACATTACCAACACATGATTTTTTTCAGTAAGCCAATACAGTTAGGAAACTTTTTTATTAGCTTACCTGGTGATAGAAGTAGAAGAGAGCAAAAAAGTGCCTGTATCTCACCTACAGCCATACCACATTGGATAGGCCCAATCTCGTCTGATCTTGGAAGCTAAGCAGTGTTGGGCCTGGTTAGTACTTGGGTGTGAGACTACATGGGAACACCAGGTGCTGTAGGTTTTTTCACATTACAGGCAAATTGTTTTTATTCTCTAGCTATTTAGATTAGAAACTTTTTCTTTTTATTGCCAGTACAGACATTTGGAAGAGGTCAAACAGACACAATAGCCATCACCTAAAGACTTACCACACTGTTTAGGCCCAATTCCAACTGCTTTTGGCAGCTAAACAGTGTTAAGCCTGTTTAGTAGTTTAATTTAAGACCCCCTGCTAATATCATGTCCTGTAGGTCTTTTTACATTACCAACACATGATTTTTTTTAAGTAAGCCAATACAGTTAGGAAACTTTTTTATTAGCTTACCTGGTGATAGAAGTAGAAGAGGGCAAAAAAGTGCCTGTATCTCACCTACAGCCATACCACATTGGATAGGCCCAATCTCGTCTGATCTTGGAAGCTAAGCAGTGTTGGCCCTGGTTAGTACTTAGGTGGGAGACCACCTGGGAACACCAGGTGCTGTAGGTTTTTTCACATTACTGGCAAATTGTTTTTATTCTCTAGCTATTTAAATTGGAAACTTTTTCTTTTTATTGCCAGCACAGACATTTGGAAGAGGTCAAACAGACACAATAGCCATCACCTAAAGACTTACCACACTGTTTAGGCTCAATTCCAACTGCTTTTGGCAGCTAAACAGTGTTGAGCCTCTTTTGTAGTTTAATTTAAGACCCCCTGCTAATATCATGTCCTGTAGGTCTTTTTACATTACCAACACATGATTTTTTTCAGTAAGCCAATACAGTTAGGAAACTTTTGTATTAGCTTACCTGGTGATAGAAGTAGAAGAGGGCAAAAAAGTGCCTGCATCTCACCTACAGCCATACCACATTGGATAGGCCCAATCTCGTCTGATCTTGGAAGCTAAGCAGTGTTGGGCCTGGTTAGTACTTGGGTGGGAGACCACCTGGGAACACCAGGTGCTGTAGGTTTTTTCACATTACTGGCAAATTGTTTTTATTCTCTAGCTATTTATATTGGAAACTTTTTCTTTTTATTGCCAGCACAGACATTTGGAAGAGGTCAAACAGACACAATAGCCATCACCTAAAGACTTACCACATTGTTTAGGCTCAATTCCAACTGCTTTTGGCAGCTAAACAGTGTTGAGCCTCTTTTGTAGTTTAATTTAAGACCCCCTGCTAATATCATGTCCTGTAGGTCTTTTTACATTACCAACACATGATTTTTTTCAGTAAGCCAATACAGTTAGGAAACTTTTTTATTAGCTTACCTGGTGATAGAAGTAGAAGAGGGCAAAAAAGTGCCTGTATCTCACCTACAGCCATACCACATTGGATAGGCCCAATCTCGTCTGATCTTGGAAGCTAAGCAGTGTTGGGCCTGGTTAGTACTTGGGTGGGAGACCACCTGGGAACACCAGGTGCTGTAGGTTTTTTCACATTACTGGCAAATTGTTTTTATTCTCTAGCTATTTAAATTGGAAACTTTTTCTTTTTATTGCCAGCACAGACATTTGAAAGAGGTCAAACAGACACAATAGCCATCACCTAAAGACTTACCACACTGTTTAGGCTCAATTCCAACTGCTTTTGGCAGCTAAACAGTGTTGAGCCTCTTTTGTAGTTTAATTTAAGACCCCTTGCTAATATCATGTCCTGTAGGTCTTTTTACATTACCAACACATGATTTTTTTCAGTAAGCCAATACAGTTAGGAAACTTTTGTATTAGCTTACCTGGTGATAGAAGTAGAAGAGGGCAAAAAAGTGCCTTTAACTCACCTACAGCCATACCACTTTGGATAGGCCCAATCTCGTCTGATCTTGGAAGCTAAGCAGTGTTGGGCCTGGTTAGTACTTGGGTGGGAGACCACATGGGAAAACCAGGTGCTGTAGGTTTTTTCACATTACTGGCAAATTGTTTTTATTCTCTAGCTATTTAAATAGGAAACTTTTTCTTTTTATTGCCAGCACAGACATTTGGAAGAGGTCAAACAGACACAATAGCCATCACCTAAAGACTTACCAAACTGTTTAGGCCCAATTCCAACTGCTTTTGGCAGCTAAACAGTGTTGAGCCTGTTTAGTAGTTTAATTTAAGACCCCTGCTAATATCATGTCCTGTAGGTCTTTTTACATTACCAACACATGATTTTTTTCAGTAAGCCAATACAGTTAGGAAACTTTTTTATTAGCTTACCTGGTGATAGAAGTAGAAGAGGGCAAAAAAGTGCCTGTATCTCACCTACAGCCATACCACATTGGATAGGCCCAATCTCGTCTGATCTTGGAAGCTAAGCAGTGTTGGGCCTGGTTAGTACTTGGGTGGGAGACCACATGGGAACACCAGGTGCTGTATGTTTTTTCACATTACAGGCAAATTGTTTTTATTCTCTAGCTATTTAAATTGGAAACTTTTTATTTTTATTGCCAGTACAGACATTTGGAAGAGGTCAAACAGACACAATAGCCATCACCTAAAGACTTACCACACTTTTTAGGCCCAATTCCAACTGCTTTTGGCAGCTAAACAGTGTTGAGCCTGTATAGTAGCTTAATTTAAGACCCCCTGCTAATATCATGTCCTGTAGGTCTTTTTACATTACCAACACATGATTTTTTTTAAGTAAGCCAATACAGTTAGGAAACTTTTTTTATTAGCTTACCTGGTGATAGAAGTAGAAGAGGGCAAAAAAGTGCCTGTATCGCACCTACAGCCATACCACATTGGATAGGCCCAATCTCGTCTGATCTTGGAAGCTAAGCAGTGTTGGGCCTGGTTAGTACTTGGGTGGGAGACCACCTGGGAACACCAGGTGCTGTAGGTTTTTTCACATTACTGGCAAATTGTTTTCATTCTCTAGCTATTTAAATTGGAAACTTTTTCTTTTTATTGCCAGCACAGACATTTGGAAGAGGTCAAACAGACACAATAGCCATCACCTAAAGACTTACCACACTGTTTAGGCTCAATTCCAACTGCTTTTGGCAGCTAAACAGTGTTGAGCCTCTTTTGTAGTTTAATTTAAGACCCCCTGCTAATATCATGTCCTGTAGGTCTTTTTACACTACCAACACATGATTTTTTTCAGTAAGCCAATACAGTTAGGAAACTTTTGTATTAGCTTACCTGGTGATAGAAGTAGAAGAGGGCAAAAAAGTGCCTGTATCTCACCTACAGCCATACCACATTGGATAGGCCCAATCTCGTCTGATCTTGGAAGCTAAGCAGTGTTGGGCCTGGTTAGTACTTGGGTGGGAGACCACATGGGAACACCAGGTGCTGTAGGTTTTTTCACATTACTGGCAAATTGTTTTTATTCTCTAGCTATTTAAATTGGAAACTTTTTCTTTTTATTGCCAGCACAGACATTTGGAAGAGGTCAAACAGACACAATAGCCATCACCTACAGACTTACCACACTGTTTAGGCCCAATTCCAACTGCTTTTGGCAGCTAAACAGTGTTGAGCCTCTTTAGTAGTTTAATTTAAGACCCCCTGCTAATATCATGTCCTGTAGGTCTTTTTACATTACCAACACATGATTTTTTTCAGTAAGCCAATACAGTTAGGAAACTTTTTTATTAGCTTACCTGGTGATAGAAGTAGAAGAGGGCAAAAAAGTGACTGTATCTCACCTACAGCCATACCACATTGGATAGTCCCAATCTCGTCTGATCTTGGAAGCTAAGCAGGGTTGGGCCTGGTTAGTACTTGGGTGGGAGACCACATGGGAACACCAGGTGCTGTAGGTTTTTTCACATTACTGGCAAATTGTTTTTATTCTCTAGCTATTTAAATAGGAAACTTTTTCTTTTTATTGCCAGCACAGACATTTGGAAGAGGTCAAACAAACACAATAGCCATCACCTAAAGACTTACCACACTGTTTAGGCCCAATTCCAACTGCTTTTGGCAGCTAAACAGTGTTGAGCCTCTTTAGTAGTTTAATTTAAGACCCCCTGCTAATATCATGTCCTGTAGGTCTTTTTACATTACCAACACATGATTTTTTTCAGTAAGCCAATACAGTTAGGAAACTTTTTTATTAGCTTACCTGGTGATAGAAGTAGAAGAGGGCAAAAAAGTGCCTGTATCTCACCTACAGCCATACCACATTGGATAGGCCCAATCTCGTCTGATCTTGGAAGCTTAGCAGTGTTGGGCCTGGTTAGTACTTGGGTGGGAGACCACATGGGAACACCAGGTGCTGTAGGTTTTTTCACATTACAGGCAAATTGTTTTTATTCTCTAGCTATTTAAATTGGAAACTTTTTCTTTTTATTGCCAGTACAGACATTTGGAAGAGGTCAAACAGACACAATAGCCATCACCTAAAGACTTACCACACTGTTTAGGCCCAATTCCAACTGCTTTTGGCAGCTAAACAGTGTTGAGCCTGTTTAGTAGTTTAATTTAAGACCCCCTGCTAATATCATGTCCTGTAGGTCTTTTTACATTACCAACACATGATTTTTTTCAGTAAGCCAATACAGTTAGGAAACTTTTTTATTAGCTTACCTGGTGATAGAAGTAGAAGAGGGCAAAAAAGTGCCTGTATCTCACCTACAGCCATACCACATTGGATAGGCCCAATCTCGTCTAATCTTGGAAGCTAAGCAGTGTTGGGCCTGGTTAGTACTTGGGTGGGAGACCACCTGGGAACACCAGGTGCTGTAGTTTTTTTCACATTACTGGCAAATTGTTTTTATTCTCTAGCTATTTAAATTGGAAACTTTTTCTTTTTATTGCCAGCACAGACATTTGGAAGAGGTCAAACAGACACAATAGCCATCACCTAAAGACTTACCACACTGTTTAGGCTCAATTCCAACTGCTTTTGGCAGCTAAACAGTGTTGAGCCTCTTTTGTAGTTTCATTTAAGACCCCCTGCTAATATCATGTCCTGTAGGTCTTTTTACATTACCAACACATGATTTTTTTTAGTAAGCCAATACAGTTAGGAAACTTTTGTATTAGCTTACCTGGTGATAGAAGTAGAAGAGGGCAAAAAAGTGCCTGTATCTCACCTACAGTCATACTACATTGGATAGGCCCAATCTCGTCTGTTCTTGGAAGCTAAGCAGTGTTGGGCCTGGTTAGTACTTGGGTGGGAGACCACATGGGAACACCAGGTGCTGTAGGTTTTTTCACATTACTGGCAAATTGTTTTTTATTCTCTAGCTATTTAAATTGGAAACTTTTTCTTTTTATTGCCAGTACAGACATTTGGAAGAGGTCAAACAGACACAATAGCCATCACCTAAAGACTTACCACACTGTTTAGGCCCAATTCCAACTGCTTTTGGCAGCTAAACAGTGTTGAGCCTCTTTAGTAGTTTAATTTAAGACCCCCTGCTAATATCATGTCCTGTAGGTCTTTTTACATTACCAACACATGATTTTTTTCAGTAAGCCAATACAGTTAGGAAACTTTTTTATTAGCTTACCTGGTGATAGAAGTAGAAGAGGGCAAAAAAGTGCCTGTATCTCACCTACAGCCATACCACATTGGATAGGCCCAATCTCGTCTGATCTTGGAAGCTAAGCAGTGTTGGGCCTGGTTAGTACTTGGGTGTGAGACTACATGGGAACACCAGGTGCTGTAGGTTTTTTCACATTACAGGCAAATTGTTTTTATTCTCTAGCTATTTAGATTAGAAACTTTTTCTTTTTATTGCCAGTACAGACATTTGGAAGAGGTCAAACAGACACAATAGCCATCACCTAAAGACTTACCACACTGTTTAGGCCCAATTCCAACTGCTTTTGGCAGCTAAACAGTGTTAAGCCTGTTTAGTAGTTTAATTTAAGACCCCCTGCTAATATCATGTCCTGTAGGTCTTTTTACATTACCAACACATGATTTTTTTTAAGTAAGCCAATACAGTTAGGAAACTTTTTTATTAGCTTACCTGGTGATAGAAGTAGAAGAGGGCAAAAAAGTGCCTGTATCTCACCTACAGCCATACCACATTGGATAGGCCCAATCTCGTCTGATCTTGGAAGCTAAGCAGTGTTGGCCCTGGTTAGTACTTAGGTGGTAGACCACCTGGGAACACCAGGTGCTGTAGGTTTTTTCACATTACTGGCAAATTGTTTTTATTCTCTAGCTATTTAAATTGGAAACTTTTTCTTTTTATTGCCAGCACAGACATTTAGAAGAGGTCAAACAGACACAATAGCCATCACCTAAAGACTTACCACACTGTTTAGGCTCAATTCCAACTGCTTTTGGCAGCTAAACAGTGTTGAGCCTGTTTAGTAGTTTAATTTAAGACCCCCTGCTAATATCATGTCCTGTAGGTCTTTTTACATTACCAACACATGATTTTTTTCATTAAGCCAATACAGTTAGGAAACTTTTGTATTAGTTTACCTGGTGATAGAAGTAGAAGAGGGCAAAAAAGTGCGTGCATCTCACCTACAGCCATACCACGTTGGATAGGCCCAATCTCGTCTGATCTTGGAAGCTAAGCAGTGTTGGGCCTGGTTAGTACTTGGGTGGGAGACCACATGGGAACACCAGGTGCTGTAGTTTTTTTCACATTACTGGCAAATTGTTTTTATTCTCTAGATATTTAAATTGGAAACTTTTTCTTTTTATTGCCAGTACAGACATTTGGAAGAGGTCAAACAGACACAATAGCCATCACCTAAAGACTTACCACACTGTTTAGGCCCAATTCCAACTGCTTTTGGCAGCTAAACAGTGTTGAGCCTCTTTAGTAGTTTAATTTAAGACCCCCTGCTAATATCATGTCCTGTAGGTCTTTTTACATTACCAACACATGATTTTTTTCAGTAAGCCAATACAGTTAGGAAACTTTTTTATTAGCTTACCTGGTGATAGAAGTAGAAGAGGGCAAAAAAGTGCCTGTATCTCACCTACAGCCATACCACATTGGATAGGCCCAATCTCGTCTGATCTTGGAAGCTAAGCAGTGTTGGGCCTGGTTAGTACTTGGGTGGGAGACCACATGTGAACACCAGGTGCTGTAGGTTTTTTCACATTACAGGAAAATTGTTTTTATTCTCTAGCTATTTAAATTGGAAACTTTTTCTTTTTATTGCCAGTACAGACATTTGGAAGAGGTCAAACAGACACAATAGCCATCACCTAAAGACTTACCACACTGTTTAGGCCCAATTCCAACTGCTTTTGGCAGCTAAACAGTGTTGAGCCTGTTTAGTAGTTTAATTTAAGACCCCCTGCTAATATCATGTCCTGTAGGTCTTTTTACATTACCAACACATGATTTTTTTTAAGTAAGCCAATACAGTTAGGAAACTTTTTTATTAGCTTACTTGGTGATAGAAGTAGAAGAGGGCAAAAAAGTGCCTGTATCTCACCTACAACCATACCACATTGGATAGGCCCAATCTCGTCTGATCTTGGAAGCTAAGCAGTGTTGGCCCTGGTTAGTACTTGGGTGGGAGACCACCTGGGAACACCAGGTGCTCTAGGTTTTTTCACATTACTGGCAAATTGTTTTTATTCTCTAGCTATTTAAATTGGAAACTTTTTCTTTTTATTGCCAGCACAGACATTTGGAAGAGGTCAAACAGACACAATAGCCATCACCTAAAGACTTACCACACTGTTTAGGCTCAATTCCAACTGCTTTTGGCAGCTAAACAGTGTTGAGCCTCTTTTGTAGTTTAATTTAAGACCCCTTGCTAATACCATGTCCTGTAGGTCTTTTTACATTACCAACACATGATTTTTTTCAGTAAGCCAATACAGTTAGGAAACTTTTGTATTAGCTTACCTGGTGATAGAAGTAGAAGAGGGCAAAAAAGTGCCTGTATCTCACCTACAGCCATACCACATTGGATAGGCCCAATCTCGTCTGATCTTGAAAGCTAAGCAGTGTTGAGCCTGGTTAGTACTTGGGTGGGAGACCACCTGGGAACACCAGGTGCTGTAGGTTTTTTCACATTACAGGCAAATTGTTTTTATTCTCTAGCTATTTAAATTGGAAACTTTTTCTTTTTATTGCCAGTACAGACATTTGGAAGAGGTCAAACAGACACAATAGCCATCACCTAAAGACTTACCAAACTGTTTAGGCCCAATTCCAACTGCTTTTGGCAGCTAAACAGTGTTGAGCCTCTTTAGTAGTTTAATTTAAGACCCCCTGCTAATATCATGTCCTGTAGGTCTTTTTACATTACCAACACATGATTTTTTTCAGTAAGCCAATACAGTTAGGAAACTTTTTTATTAGCTTACCTGGTGATAGAAGTAGAAGAGGGCAAAAAAGTGCCTGAATCTCACCTACAGCCATACCACATTGGATAGGCCCAATCTCATCTGATCTTGGAAGCTAAGCAGTGTTGGGCCTGGTTAGTACTTAGGTGGGAGACCACATGGGAACACCAGGTGCTGTAGGTTTTTTCACATTACAGGCAAATTGTTTTTATTCTCTAGCTATTTAAATTGGAAACTTTTTCTTTTTATTGCCAGTACAGACATTTGGAAGAGGTCAAACAGACACAATAGCCATCACCTAAAGACTTACCACACTGTTTAGGCCCAATTCCAACTGCTTTTGGCAGCTAAACAGTGTTGAGCCTCTTTAGTAGTTTAATTTAAGACCCCCTGCTAATATCATGTCCTGTAGGTCTTTTTACATTACCAACACATGATTTTTTTCAGTAAGCCAATACAGTTAGGAAACTTTTGTATTAGCTTACCTGGTGATAGAAGTAGAAGAGGGCAAAAAAGTGCCTTTAACTCACCTACAGCCATACCACATTGGATAGGCCCAATCTCGTCTGATCTTGGAAGCTAAGCAGTGTTGGGCCTGGTTAGTACTTGGGTGGGAGACCACATGGGAACACCAGGTGCTGTAGGTTTTTTCACATTACTGGCAAATTGTTTTTATTCTCTAGCTATTTAAATAGGAAACTTTTTCTTTTTATTGCCGGCACAGACATTTGGAAGAGGTCAAACAGACACAATAGCCATCACCTAAAGACTTACCACACTGTTTAGGCCCAATTCCAACTGCTTTTGGCAGCTAAACAGTGTTGAGCCTCTTTAGTAGTTTAATTTAAGACCCCCTGCTAATATCATGTCCTGTAGGTCTTTTTACATTACCAACACATGATTTTTTTCAGTAAGCCAATTAGTGATGAGCGGGTCCGGATCTCCGAGATCCGGATCCGCACGGACGTCCTGAATCCGAATCCGGATCCAGGACGTCCGCGGACTCCCGCGCAGGCCCGGAGCCGAAATCGAGGCCCGACGTCACATTGGTGACGTCGGATTCTCGCGAGATCCGGATTACATAAAAGCCGGGACCCGCCGCCGCCATCTTCATTCTGTGGGGCGACGCAGAGCAGGCAGCAGTGCTGCCAGAGAGGGGGGTTTTATTTATTGCTCCGTGAGGGGGGTTTGCTGGAGCGTTGTGTGTGTCACTGTGCTGCTTGCTGCTAAAGAGCTGCAAGTACAGAGGGGGTTTAATCATTTTTATTGTGCTGCTGGAGAGTGATTTTTTTTTCTATATTGCTGTAGCCTGCTCATCTGTAATTTGTGTCACTGCTGCTGCTACAGAATACTACAGACAGAGGGGGGTTTATTGTACTGCCGCAGAGGGGGTTTTCTTTCTATATTGCTATAGCCTGCTCATCTCTAATTGTGTCACTGCTGCTGCTAGCCTGCTACAGAATACTACAGACAGAGGGGGGTTTAATAATTTTTATTGTGCTGCCAGAGAGGGTTTTTGTGCTGCCTGGCTACCTGTTATATGGTTGTAAACACCTACCAGGCAGTCACCTCTGTTGTTGCCAGTGCCACTACCTTGTACCTACCTCTCAGAGTATATAAAAAAAAATAAAAAAAAAATTAAAAATATATAAAAATATAAAAAAAAATAATTAAGTTGTTGTTGTTGCTGACACCACTGGCTGCCGTTAGATATCGCAGACTCAGTAATTAAATTTTTAACTGTGGTTTGCTGACGCCACTTGTTGTGTTACCTACCAGTGTATCCACTTTTGTATCTTGCTGCTGTTGTCACTGGCTAGTGACAACAACCAGCTGATATCTGGGTATCCAGTTTGCTGCCACCGCTGCCGTTACATATATCGCAGTAAATAACTCCGGTTTGCTGACGCCACTTGTTGTGTTACCTACCAGTGTATCCACTTTTGTATCTTGCTGCTGTTGTCACTGGCTAGTGACAACAACCAGCTGATATCTGGGTATCCAGTTTGCTGCCACCGCTGCCGTTACATATATCGCAGTAAATAACTCCGGTTTGCTGACGCCACCTGTTGTGTTACCTACCAGTGTAACTATCCACAAAATAAATATTGTATCTTGCTGCTGTTGTCACTGGCTAGTGACAACCAGCTGATATCTGGGTATCCAGTTTGCTGCCACCGCTGCCGTTACATATATCGCAGTAAATAACTCCGGTTTGCTGACGCCACTTGTTGTGTTACCTACCAGTGTAACTATCCACAAAATAAATATTGTATCTTGCTGCTGTTGTCACTGGCTAGTGACAACCAGCTGATATCTGGGTATCCAGTTTGCTGCCACTGCTGCCGTTACATATATCGCAGTAAATAACTCCGGTTTGCTGACGCCACTTGTTGTGTTACCTACCAGTGTAACTATCCACAAAATAAATATTGTATCTTGCTGCTGTTGTCACTGGCTAGTGACAACAACCAGCTGATATCTGGGTATCCAGTTTGCTGCCACTGCTGCCGTTACATATATCGCAGTAAATAACTCCGGTTTGCTGACGCCACTTGTTGTGTTACCTACCAGTGTAACTATCCACAAAATAAATATTGTATCTTGCTGCTGTTGTCACTGGCTAGTGACAACAACCAGCTGATATCTGGGTATCCAGTTTGCTGCCACCGCTGCCGTTACATATATCGCAGTAAATAACTCCGGTTTGCTGACGCCACCTGTTGTGTTACCTACCAGTGTAACTATCCACAAAATAAATATTGTATCTTGCTGCTGTTGTCACTGGCTAGTGACAACAACCAGCTGATATCTGGGTATCCAGTTTGCTGCCACCGCTGCCGTTACATATATCGCAGTAAATAACTCCGGTTTGCTGACGCCACCTGTTGTGTTACCTACCAGTGTAACTATCCACAAAATAAATATTGTATCTTGCTGCTGTTGTCACTGGCTAGTGACAACAACCAGCTGATATCTGGGTATCCAGTTTGCTGCCACTGCTGCCGTTACATATATCGCAGTAAATAACTCCGGTTTGCTGACGCCACTTGTTGTGTTACCTACCAGTGTATCCACTTTTGTATCTTGCTGCTGTTGTCACTGGCTAGTGACAACAACCAGCTGATATCTGGGTATCCAGTTTGCTGCCACTGCTGCCGTTACATATATCGCAGTAAATAACTCCGGTTTGCTGACGCCACTTGTTGTGTTACCTACCAGTGTATCCACAAAATAAATATTGTATCTTGCTGCTGTTGTCACTGGCTAGTGACAACAACCAGCTGATATCTGGGTATCCAGTTTGCTGCCACCGCTGCCGTTACATATATCGCAGTAAATAACTCCGGTTTGCTGACGCCACCTGTTGTGTTACCTACCAGTGTAACTATCCACAAAATAAATATTGTATCTTGCTGCTGTTGTCACTGGCTAGTGACAACAACCAGCTGATATCTGGGTATCCAGTTTGCTGCCACTGCTGCCGTTACATATATCGCAGTAAATAACTCCGGTTTGCTGACGCCACTTGTTGTGTTACCTACCAGTGTATCCACTTTTGTATCTTGCTGCTGTTGTCACTGGCTAGTGACAACAACCAGCTGATATCTGGGTATCCAGTTTGCTGCCACCGCTGCCGTTACATATATCGCAGTAAATAACTCCGGTTTGCTGACGCCACTTGTTGTGTTACCTACCAGTGTATCCACAAAATAAATATTGTATCTTGCTGCTGTTGTCACTGGCTAGTGACAACCAGCTGATATCTGGGTATCCAGTTTGCTGCCACCGCTGCCGTTACATATATCGCAGTAAATAACTCCGGTTTGCTGACGCCACTTGTTGTGTTACCTACCAGTGTAACTATCCACAAAATAAATATTGTATCTTGCTGCTGTTGTCACTGGCTAGTGACAACCAGCTGATATCTGGGTATCCAGTTTGCTGCCACCGCTGCCGTTACATATATCGCAGTAAATAACTCCGGTTTGCTGACGCCACTTGTTGTGTTACCTACCAGTGTATCCACTTTTGTATCTTGCTGCTGTTGTCACTGGCTAGTGACAACAACCAGCTGATATCTGGGTATCCAGTTTGCTGCCACCGCTGCCGTTACATATATCGCAGTAAATAACTCCGGTTTGCTGACGCCACCTGTTGTGTTACCTACCAGTGTAACTATCCACAAAATAAATATTGTATCTTGCTGCTGTTGTCACTGGCTAGTGACAACAACCAGCTGATATCTGGGTATCCAGTTTGCTGCCACTGCTGCCGTTACATATATCGCAGTAAATAACTCCGGTTTGCTGACGCCACTTGTTGTGTTACCTACCAGTGTATCCACTTTTGTATCTTGCTGCTGTTGTCACTGGCTAGTGACAACAACCAGCTGATATCTGGGTATCCAGTTTGCTGCCACTGCTGCCGTTACATATATCGCAGTAAATAACTCCGGTTTGCTGACGCCACTTGTTGTGTTACCTACCAGTGTATCCACAAAATAAATATTGTATCTTGCTGCTGTTGTCACTGGCTAGTGACAACAACCAGCTGATATCTGGGTATCCAGTTTGCTGCCACCGCTGCCGTTACATATATCGCAGTAAATAACTCCGGTTTGCTGACGCCACCTGTTGTGTTACCTACCAGTGTAACTATCCACAAAATAAATATTGTATCTTGCTGCTGTTGTCACTGGCTAGTGACAACAACCAGCTGATATCTGGGTATCCAGTTTGCTGCCACTGCTGCCGTTACATATATCGCAGTAAATAACTCCGGTTTGCTGACGCCACTTGTTGTGTTACCTACCAGTGTATCCACTTTTGTATCTTGCTGCTGTTGTCACTGGCTAGTGACAACAACCAGCTGATATCTGGGTATCCAGTTTGCTGCCACCGCTGCCGTTACATATATCGCAGTAAATAACTCCGGTTTGCTGACGCCACTTGTTGTGTTACCTACCAGTGTATCCACAAAATAAATATTGTATCTTGCTGCTGTTGTCACTGGCTAGTGACAAACAGCTGATATCTGGGTATCCAGTTTGCTGCCACCGCTGCCGTTACATATATCGCAGTAAATAACTCCGGTTTGCTGACGCCACTTGTTGTGTTACCTACCAGTGTAACTATCCACAAAATAAATATTGTATCTTGCTGCTGTTGTCACTGGCTAGTGACAACCAGCTGATATCTGGGTATCCAGTTTGCTGCCACCGCTGCCGTTACATATATCGCAGTAAATAACTCCGGTTTGCTGACGCCACTTGTTGTGTTACCTACCAGTGTATCCACTTTTGTATCTTGCTGCTGTTGTCACTGGCTAGTGACAACAACCAGCTGATATCTGGGTATCCAGTTTGCTGCCACTGCTGCCGTTACATATATCGCAGTAAATAACTCCGGTTTGCTGACGCCACTTGTTGTGTTACCTACCAGTGTAACTATCCACAAAATAAATATTGTATCTTGCTGCTGTTGTCACTGGCTAGTGACAACAACCAGCTGATATCTGGGTATCCAGTTTGCTGCCACTGCTGCCGTTACATATATCGCAGTAAATAACTCCGGTTTGCTGACGCCACTTGTTGTGTTACCTACCAGTGTATCCACTTTTGTATCTTGCTGCTGTTGTCACTGGCTAGTGACAACAACCAGCTGATATCTGGGTATCCAGTTTGCTGCCACCGCTGCCGTTACATATATCGCAGTAAATAACTCCGGTTTGCTGACGCCACTTGTTGTGTTACCTACCAGTGTATCCACAAAATAAATATTGTATCTTGCTGCTGTTGTCACTGGCTAGTGACAACCAGCTGATATCTGGGTATCCAGTTTGCTGCCACCGCTGCCGTTACATATATCGCAGTAAATAACTCCGGTTTGCTGACGCCACTTGTTGTGTTACCTACCAGTGTAACTATCCACAAAATAAATATTGTATCTTGCTGCTGTTGTCACTGGCTAGTGACAACAACCAGCTGATATCTCGGTATCCAGTTTGCTGCCACCGCTGCCTACCGTTAGATATCGCAGTACATAACTCTGGTTTGCTGACGCCACTTGTTGTGTTACTGATATATATCCACTTTTGTATCTTGCTGCTGTTGTCACTGGATAGTGACAACAACCAGCTGATATCTCGGTATCCAGTTTGCTGCCACCGCTGCCTACCGTTAGATATCGCAGTACATAACTCTGGTTTGCTGACGCCACTTGTTGTGTTACTGATATATATCCACTTTTGTATCTTGCTGCTGTTGTCACTGGATAGTGACAACAACCAGCTGATATCTCGGTATCCAGTTTGCTGACACCGCTGCCTACCGTTAGATATCCAAAATATGGAGGATAAAAAAAAAGGAAAAGATGAGGAGCCACTTCGTCGTGCTTCTGAAGCTGATGCCACTAGTCATCATGACATAGGCGATGAAATGCCATCGACGTCGTCTGCCAAGGCCGATGCCCAGTGTCAAAGTAGAGGGCATGTAAAATCCAAAAAGCCAAAGTTGAGTAAAAGGCCCTTAAAAAGAAAAAGCAAATCATTGGAGGAGAAACTTAAAGTTGCCAGTGTGCCATTTACAATGCAGAGTGGCAAGGAACGGCTACGGCCATGGCCTATGTTCATGACTAGTGGCTCAGCTTCACAAGATGATCAAAGTCCTCCTCCTCCTCCTCCTCCTCCTCCTCCTCCTCCTTCTCCCACTTTAAAATTTAAGAGATTTAAGGTGTCACCAACAAAAATCCAGCAAACAACTCTGCCTTCCAAAGAAGACATGGTATCACAAATCCCAGTGGAGAGTCCAAGGGTGTTGGTGGTTGCGATGCCTGACCTTCCCATCACTGTACGGGAAGAGGATGCTCCTTTCAGCATTCGCAGCACACCCTCTGCATGTGCTGGAAGGATCACAGACAGTGCAGTTGCAGATGTCGATAATGAAGGTGTCAGTGTTGTACACCAGGAGGAGGATATTGATGAAGCTGGTGCTGAGGGAGAAATTGACGAGGAGGACGATGCTGATGCGGTTTGCTTAAATGAGGCACCGGGCAAGACAGTTGTTGTCCGTGAGATCCCAAAGGGCATCACCATGCCTGGACAGAAGACCAATAAATCCACCTCTTCGGTCTGGAATTATTTTTATCCCAAACCGTCCAACAATTGTTTTGCCATATGTAGCTTATGCAAAGCTCAAATAAGCAGGGGTAAGGACGTTTCCCACCTAGGGACATCCTCCCTTCTACGTCACTTGAAGAGCGTTCATAAGTTGCTGTTTAGTTCAGAAACTGTGGCTAAGAATGTACACAGTCCAGGGACAACTAAATCCCTTTGTCCTGTTGTGTCCACGTGCCCAACTACACCGCAAAGTCCCTCCTCGTCAATTTCTTCCTCAATGAGGATTGGGAGTAGTCCTATAGGCCATGTTACTTGCCTGACTGACTCCTCTCCTATCCGGGATTCTTCTGGAGGATCCTGCATTGCTACGCCTCCTACTGCTGCCGCTGCTGCTGTTGCTGCTGGGAGTCATTCATCATCCCGGAGGGGAAGTCGGAACACTTATTTCACTAAGCAATTGACTGTCCAACAGTCCTTTGCCATGAAGATGAAGTATGACAGCAGTCATCCAATGGCAAAGCGGGTAACTGAGGCCTTAGCAGATCTGATTGTATTAGATGTGCTTCCGGTGTCCATAACTGCTGGAGTAGGATTTAGACGATTGATGGACTTAGTGTGTCCCCGTTACAAAATACCGTCAAGATTCCACTTCGCTAGACAGGCGATACCGAAGCTGTACAGTAAAGTGCATAAAAGTGTTCTCAGTGCCCTGAAAAATGCGGTCATACCCACTGTCCACTTAACAACGGACATGTGGACAAGTGGAAAAGGGCAGACTAGGGATTACATGACCGTGACAGCCCACTGGGTAGATGAATCACCTTGTCCAGCAGCAACAACAGCAGCAGCACCAGTAGTAGGACCTGGGAAATGCCAGCTCCTTCCTAGGCAGGCTACGTTGTGTGTAACCGCTTTCCGTAAGAGGCACACCGCCGATAACCTCTTACAGAAACTGAGGGTAATCATTGGGCAATGGCTTACCCCTCTTAGACTCTCCTGGGGATTTGTGGTGTCAGACAATGCCTGCAATATCGTGCGGGCATTAAAGCAGGGCAAATTCCAGCATGTGCCCTGTTTTGCTCACACGATAAATTTGGTGGTCCAGAGTTTTCTAAGAGACAACAGAGCTGTGCAGGGGACTCTTTCGGTGGCCCGAAAAATTTGTGGCCACTTTCGTCATTTGGCGGCTGCATGCCAAAGACTGGAGCGGCAGCAAACACTGTTGAACCTGCCCCTCCATCAGCTGAAGCAAGAGGTCGTAACGCGGTGGAACTCAACCCTCTATATGCTTCAGAGGATGGAGGAGCAGCAAAGGGCCATTCAAGCCTATACATCCACCTATGACATAGGCAAAGGAGGGGGTATGCACCTGACTCAAGCACAGTGGAGAATGATTTCAGTGTTGTGCAAGATTCTCCAACCCTTCGAACTTGCCACACGTGAAGTCAGTTCAGACACGGCCAGCTTGAGTCAGGTCATTCCCCTCATCAGGCTTTTGCAGAAACAGTTGGAGAAAGTGAAGGAGGAGCTGAGACGGAGCGAGTCCTCTAAGCATGTGGGACTTGTGGATGAAGTCCTTCATACGCTTTGCCAGGATTCGAGGGTGGTACAAATTTTGAAATCAGAGGAGTACATTTTGGCCACCGTGCTCGATCCTCGGTTTAAAGCCTACGTGGTGTCACTCTTTCCGGCGGACACAAGCCTGCAGAAGTGCAAAGAACTGCTGGTTAGAAAACTGTCATCTTCTGAAGTGGAAAGTGACTCAGCAGCACCTTCTCCTTCATTTTCTCCAGCAACTGGTTCTGCAAGGAAACAACTGCGATTTCCTAAACCCCCCGCTGGTGGTGATAAAGGACCAAGTTTGGACATTTGGTCTGGGCTGAAGGACCTTCCAACAATTTCTGACATGTCTACTTCCACTGCCTATGATGCTATCACCATTGACAGAATGGTGGAGGATTATATGGGTGACAGCACCCAAGTAGGCATGTCAGAGAGTCCTTACCAGTACTGGCAGAAAAAAAAGGAAATTTGGAAGCCCCTGTACAAACTGGCTCTATATTACCTCAGTTGCCCTTCCTCCAGTGTGTACTCCGAAAGAGTTTTTAGTGCAGCTGGGAACCTTGTCAGCAATAAGCGTAGGAGGTTGCTTCCAAAAAATGTGGAGAAGATGATGTTCATAAAAATGAATTATCAATTCTACGAGAAAGACCAGCGTCCACAAAGTACACAGGAACCTGTGGTGGTGGATTCCAGCGGGGACGAATTAATACTCTGTGAGGGTGAGGAAGAACAAGATACTGATGGTGGTGAGGAATCGCTGGATGAGGATGAGGACGACCTTTTGCCTCTGTAGAGCCAGTTTGTGCAGGGACATATTAAATGGCAGCTTGTGATGTGGGGGCCCAAACGAACCAATCATTTCAGCCACAGTCATGTGGCAGACCCTGTGGCTGAAATGATTGGTTTGTTAAAGTGTGCGTGTCCTGTTTATACAACATAAGGGTGGGTGGGAGGGCCCAAGGACAATTCCATCTTGCACCTCTTTTTTGTCTTTTGAATAATGTGCTCTTTGGGGCCTAGTTTGGGTGGGAGTGCCGTAGGACAATTCCATCTTGCACCTCTTTTTTGTCTTTTGAATAATGTGCTCTTTGGGGCCTAGTTTGGGTGGGAGTGCCCTTGGACACTTCCATCTTGCACCTCTTTTTTGTCTTTTGAATAATGTGCTCTTTGGGGCCTAGTTTGGGTGGGAGTGCCGTAGGACAATTCCATCTTGCACCTCTTTTTTGTCTTTTGAATAATGTGCTCTTTGGGGCCTAGTTTGGGTGGGAGTGCCGTAGGACAATTCCATCTTGCACCTCTTTTTTGTCTTTTGAATAATGTGCTCTTTGGGGCCTAGTTTGGGTGGGAGTGCCCTTGGACACTTCCATCTTGCACCTCTTTTTTATCTTTTGAATAATGTGCTCTTTGGGGCCTAGTTTGGGTGGGAGTGCCGTAGGACAATTCCATCTTGCACCTCTTTTTTGTCTTTTGAATAATGTGCTCTTTGGGGCCTAGTTTGGGTGGGAGTGCCCTTGGACACTTCCATCTTGCACCTCTTTTTTGTCTTTTAAATAATGTGCTCTTTGGGGCCTAGTTTGGGTGGGAGTGCCCTTGGACACTTCCATCTTGCACCTCTTTTTTGTCTTTTGAATAATGTGCTCTTTGGGGCCTAGTTTGGGTGGGAGTGCCGTAGGACAATTCCATCTTGCACCTCTTTTTTGTCTTTTGAATGATGTGCTCTTTGGGGCCTAGTTTGGGTGGGAGGGCCCTTGGACACTTCCATCTTGCACCTCTTTTTTTCTTTTGAATAATGTGCTCTTTGGGGCCTAGTTTTTCTATCTGCCACTGCAGTGCCACTCCTAGATGGGCCACGTGTTTGTGCCGCCCATTTGTCTTGCTTATCATAGTCATCCAGCTACCTCGGTGCAACATTTTGGCCTAAAAACAATATTGTGAGGTGTGAGGTCTTCAGAATAGACTGTAAATGAGTGGAGAAGAAAGCTGATGGGGTTAATAATAGCATAGGAGCAAAAAAACACCTAAATTATGCAATGTTAACCATTTTTATGCTTTTTTCAAAAAAATCAGAACCCAAAACCCAAAACCCAAAACCCAAAACCTTTAGGGGGTGTTTTGGCAAAACCCATTAGAACCCAAAACCTGAAGGTAATCAGAACCCAAAACCCAAAACCCAAAACGCGAAAAAGTGTCCGGTGCACATCTCTAAAGCCAATACAGTTAGGAAACTTTTTTATTAGCTTACCTGGTGATAGAAGTAGAAGAGGGCAAAAAAGTGCCTGTATCTCACCTACAGCCATACCACATTGGGTAGGCCCAATGTCATCTGATCTTGGAAGCTAAGCAGTGTTGGGCCTGGTTAGTGCTTAGGTGGGAGACCACATGGGAACACCAGGTGCTGTAGGTTTTTTCACATTACTGGCAAATTGTTTTTATTCTCTAGCTATTTAAATTGGAAACTTTTTTCTTTTTATTGCCAGTACAGACATTTGGAAGAGGTCAAACAGACACAATAGCCATCACCTAAAGACTTACCACACTGTTTAGGCTCAATTCCAACTGCTTTTGGCAGCTAAACAGTGTTGAGCCTCTTTTGTAGTTTAATTTAAGACCCCCTGCTAATATCATGTCCTGTAGGTCTTTTTACATTACCAACACATGATTTTTTTCAGTAAGCCAATACAGTTAGGAAACTTTTTTATTAGCTTACCAGGTGATAGAAGTAGAAGAGGGCAAAAAAGTGCCTGTATCTCACCTACAGCCATACCACATTGGATAGGCCCAATCTCGTCTGATCTTGGAAGCTAAGCAGTGTTGGGCCTGGTTAGTACTTAGGTGGGAGACCACATGTGAACACCAGGTGCTGTAGCTTTTTTCACATTACTGGCAAATTGTTTTTATTCTCTAGCTATTTATATTGGAAACTGTTTCTTTTTATTGCCAGCACAGACATTTGGAAGAGGTCAAACAGACACAATAGCCATCACCTAAAGACTTACCACATTGTTTAGGCTCAATTCCAAATGCTTTTGGCAGCTAAACAGTGTTGAGCCTCTTTTGTAGTTTAATTTAAGACCCCCTGCTAATATCATGTCCTGTAGGTCTTTTTACATTACCAACACATGATTTTTTTTCATTAAGCCAATACAGTTAGGAAACTTTTGTATTAGTTTACCTGGTGATAGAAGTAGAAGAGGGCAAAAAAGTGCGTGCATCTCACCTACAGCCATACCACGTTGGATAGGCCCAATCTCGTCTGATCTTGGAAGCTAAGCAGTGTTGGGCCTGGTTAGTACTTGGGTGGGAGACCACATGGGAACACCAGGTGCTGTAGTTTTTTTCACATTACTGGCAAATTGTTTTTATTCTCTAGCTATTTAACCCCTTCCTGACAGAGCCAGTTTTTGCGTTCCTGACAGAGCCCTTTTTTTCAAATCTGACATGTCTCACTTAAGTGGGGATAACTTTTTTTTGCTTTTACTTATCCCAGTGATTTTGAGATTGTTTTTTCGTGACACATTGTACTTCAAATTAGTGGTAAATTTGGGTCGATACAGTCTGTGTTTTTTTGTGAAAAATACCAAAATATCGTGAAAAAATGGAAAATTTAGCGATTTGCAAAATGTTAAATTTTCTGCTTGTGAGACAAATAATCTTACCACTCAAAATAGTGAATAACTAACATAGACCATATGTCTACTTTATGTTGACATCATTATTTCAACTTCCTTTTAATTTTTTGGGACACTAGGAGGCTTACAATATGAATAGCAAATTCTCAAATTTTCAAGAAAATTTCAAACACTGATTTTTTTAGGGACCAGTTCAGTTCTGATGTGACTTTGAGGGACTTGTATGTGAGACACCCCCATAAATGATGCCATTTCAAAAACTGCACCCCTCACAGTATTCAAAACAGCATTTTGGAAGTTTGTTAACCCTTTAGGTGTTTCACAGGAATTAAAACAAAGTGTAGGTGAAATTTCAAAATTTCTTTTTTTTTGCAGATTTGCAATTTTAATACATTTTTCTAAGGAACACAGTACATTTTACTAGAGAAATGTGACTGAAAATTGATTCCCCCAATTCTTTTGTTTTCATAAATATCCTATATGTGGCCCTAGTGTGCACGGTGACCAAACCACAGGCTTCATAATAGAAGGAGCACCTACTTGATTTTGGAGCCTCCTTTTTATGAGATTATTTTTTAGGCACCATGTAGGTTTCTAGGCACCATAAGATGCTAAAAGTTAGGAACCCCCCCACAAGTGACCCCATTTTGCAAACTACACCCCTCAGGGAATTCATCTAGGGGTATAGTGTACATTTCAAACCCCCAGGGGTTTCACCAATTGTGGTACAACTGGGCAGTGAAAATGAAAAATTATTTTTTTTACACAAAAATACAGTTCTGGCTCCAAATTTGTCATTTTCAGAAGGTATGAAGGAGACAAAGCACCCCAAAATCTGTGCCCCAATTTCTCCCGAGTACGGCAATGCCTCACATGTGACCAAAAAATACCAGTTGGGTGCATGGCAGGACTCAGAAGGGAAGGAGTGATTTTTGGATTTTGCAGCTCAGATTCTGGTGGAATTTTGGTGGGTGCTATGTCGCATTAGCAAGACCCCCAAAGCACCAATACAGTGGAACCCCCCCACAAGTGACCCCATTTTGCAAAGTACACCCCTCAGGGAATTCATCTAGGGGTATAGTGTACATTTCAAACCCCCAGGGGTTTCACCAATTTTGATACAAGTGGGCAGTGAAAATGAAAAATTACATTTTTTTACACAAAAATGCAGTTCTGGCTCAAAATTTTTCATTTTCAGAAGGTATGAAGGAGAAAAAGCACCCCAAAATCTGTGCCCCAATTTCTCCCGAGTACGGCAATGCCTCACATGTGACCAAAAAATACCAGTTGGGTGCATGGCAGGACTCAGAAGGGAAGGAGTGATTTTTGGATTTTGCAGCACAGATTCTGGTGGAATGAATGGTGGGTGCTATGTTGCACCAATACAGTGGAACCCCCCCACAAGTCACCCCATTTTGCAAAGTACACCCCTCAGGGAATTCATCTAGGGGTATAGTGTACATTTCAAACCCCCAGGGGTTTCACCAATTTTGATACAAGTGGGCAGTGAAAATGAAAAATTACATTTTTTTACACAAAAATGCAGTTCTGGCTCAAAATTTTTCATTTTCAGAAGGTATGAAGGAGAAAAAGCACCCCAAAATCTGTGCCCCAATTTCTCCCGAGTACGGAAATGCCTCACATGTGACCAAAAAATACCAGTTGGGTGCATGGCAGGACTCAGAACGGAAGGAGTGATTTTTGGATTTTGCGGCTCAGATTCTGGTGGAATTTTGGTGGGTGCTATGTCGCATTAGCAAGACCCCCCAAGCACCAATACAGTGGAACCCCCCCACAAGTCACCCCATTTTGAAAACTACACCCCTCAGGGAATTCATCTAGGGGTATAGTGTACATTTCAAACCCCCAGGGGTTTCACCAATTTTGATACAAGTGGGCAGTGAAAATGAAAAATTACATTTTTTACACAAAAATGCAGTTCTGGCTCGAAATTTTTCATTTTCAGAAGGTATGAAGGAGAAAAAGCACCCCAAAATCTGTGCCCCAATTTCTCCCGAGTACGGCAATGCCTCACATGTGACCAAAAAATACCAGTTGGGTGCATGGCAGGACTCAGAACGGAAGGAGTGATTTTTGGATTTTGCAGCTCAGATTCTGGTGGAATTTTGGTGGGTGCTATGTCGCATTAGCAAGACCCCCCAAGCACCAATACAGTGGAACCCCCCCACAAGTCACCCCATTTTGAAAACTACACCCCTCAGGGAATTCATCTAGGGGTATAGTGTACATTTCAAACCCCCAGGGGTTTCACCAATTTTGATACAAGTGGGCAGTGAAAATGAAAAATTACATTTTTTTACACAAAAATGCAGTTCTGGCTCAAAATTTTTCATTTTCAGAAGGTATGAAGGAGAAAAAGCACCCCAAAATCTGTGCCCCAATTTCTCCCGAGTACGGAAATGCCTCACATGTGACCAAAAAATACCAGTTGGGTGCATGGCAGGACTCAGAACGGAAGGAGTGATTTTTGGATTTTGCAGCACAGATTTTGGTGGAATGAATGGTGGGTGCTATGTTGCACCAATACAGTGGAACCCCCCCACAAGTCACCCCATTTTGCAAAGTACACCCCTCAGGGAATTCATCTAGGGGTATAGTGTACATTTCAAACCCCCAGGGGTTTCACCAATTTTGATACAAGTGGGCAGTGAAAATGAAAAATTACATTTTTTTACACAAAAATGCAGTTCTGGCTCAAAATTTTTCATTTTCAGAAGGTATGAAGGAGACAAAGCACCCCAAAATCTGTGCCCCAATTTCTCCCGAGTACGGCAATGCCTCACATGTGACCAAAAAATACCATTTGGGTGCATGGCAGGACTCAGAAGGGAAGGAGTGATTTTTGGATTTTGCAGCTCAGATTCTGGTGGAATTTTGGTGGGTGCTATGTCGCATTAGCAAGACCCCCCAAGCACCAATACAGTGGAACCCCCCCACAAGTGACCCCATTTTGCAAACTACACCCCTCAGGGAATTCATCTAGGGGTATAGTGTACATTTCAAACCCCCAGGGGTTTCACCAATTTTGATACAAGTGGGCAGTGAACATGAAAAATTACATTTTTTACACAAAAATGCAGTTCTGGCTCAAAATTTTTCATTTTCAGAAGGTATGAAGGAGAAAAAGCACCCCAAAATCTGTGCCCCAATTTCTCCCGAGTACGGCAATGCCTCACATGTGACCAAAAAATACCAGTTGGGTGCATGGCAGGACTCAAAAGGGAAGGAGTGATTTTTGGATTTTGCAGCTCAGATTCTGGTGGAATTTTGGTGGGTGCTATGTCGCATTAGCAAGACCCCCCAAGCACCAATACAGTGGAACCCCCCCACAAGTGACCCCATTTTGCAAACTACACCCCTCAGGGAATTCATCTAGGGGTATAGTGTACATTTCAAACCCCCAGGGGTTTCACCAATTTTGATACAAGTGGGCAGTGAACATGACAAATTACATTTTTTACACAAAAATGCAGTTCTGGCTCAAAATTTTTCATTTTCAGAAGGTATGAAGGAGAAAAAGCACCCCAAAATCTGTGCCCCAATTTCTCCCGAGTACGGCAATGCCTCACATGTGACCAAAAAATACCAGTTGGGTGCATGGCAGGACTCAGAAGGGAAGGAGTGATTTTTGGATTTTGCAGCACAGATTCTGGTGGAATGAATGGTGGGTGCTATGTTGCACCAATACAGTGGAACCCCCCCACAAGTCACCCCATTTTGCAAAGTACACCCCTCAGGGAATTCATCTAGGGGTATAGTGTACATTTCAAACCCCCAGGGGTTTCACCAATTTTGATACAAGTGGGCAGTGAAAATGAAAAATTACATTTTTTTACACAAAAATGCAGTTCTGGCTCAAAATTTTTCATTTTCAGAAGGAATGAAGGAGACAAAGCACCCCAAAATCTGTGCCCCAATTTCTCCCGAGTACGGCAATGCCTCATGTGTGACCAAAAAGTGGCAGGACTCAGAAGGGAAGGAGTGATATTTGGATTTTGCAGCACAAATTCTGGTGGAATGATGGTGGGTGCTATGTCGCATTAGCAAGACCCCCAAAGCACCAATACAGTGGAACCCCCCCACAAGTGACCCCATTTTGCAAACTACACCCCTCATGGAATTCATCTAGGGGTATAGTGTACATTTCAAACCCCCAGGGGTTTCACCAATTTTGATAAAACTGGGCAGTGAACATGAAAAATTACATTTTTTTACACAAAAATGCAGTTCTGGCTCAAAATTTTTCATTTTCACAAGGAATGAAGGAGACAAAGCACCCCAAAATCTGTGCCCCAATTTCTCCCGAGTACGGCAATGCCTCACATGTGACCAAAAAATACCAGTTGGGTGCATGGCAGGACTCAGAACGGAAGGAGTGATTTTTGGATTTTGCGGCTCAGATTCTGGTGGAATGAATGGTGGGTGCTATGTGGCATTAGCAAGACCCCCGAAGCACGGTGAAATTATGAACCTAATATTCCATAGATGTGTGGTATATTTTAAAACACTCCTTTATACATAGGCCGGGTTTGTCGGGGCAAGTGTCACACTGGAAAATAGTTTGCTTTCTTATTCCCTTTTTATAGCAAACTTTGCACCTTTTTTGTGTCCTGCCCTTTTTTCCAGTGGAGGGGATTTCATCAGGAAAATGCTGCCCTGGTACAATACGGGGGCCAGTACTAGAAGTACTGGGGCCCTCTGCCTGCTGGTTCCCAAATATTAGGCCCTTTATGACTTCCTCTTGAAAGTGCATAAATGTCCCCCTCTGGCCGGTAGAACGGAATAGCACGTAAGCGTTATACAGTGCCATCTGGATGATATACACGGCCACCTTCTTGTACCAGATTTTTGTTTTCCGCAGGGCACTGTATGGCTTCAGTACCTGATCTGAAAGATCCACTCCGCCCATGTACCTATTGTAATCCAGGATACAATTAGGTTTTGAGGTGTGGGTACTGGTACCTCGTACAGGGACGGAGGTGGTACTGTCTCCGTGAATTGTTGTCAGTATAAGGACATCCCTCTTGTCCTTATATTTGACCAACAACATATTTTCGTTGCATATTCCCCTGCTTTCACCCCTTCTCATTACTTGGGCAATGTGCGTTTTTGGGAGGCCTCTTTGGTTCTTGCGCACAGTACCGCAAGCTGCTGTACCTCTTGAACCAAGGGCCTTAAACAGGGGGATGCTAGTGTAAAAGTTATCCACATAGAGGTGATAACCTTTATCCAGGAAGGGGTGCACTAAATCCCAGACAATTTTCCCACTAACACCTACGAGGGAGGGGGGGCATTCTGGCGGTTGAATTCTTGAATCCTTCCCTTCATAAACCCTAAACCTGTGGGTGTACCCTGAGGTGCTTTCACACAGTTTATACATTTTTATGCCATACCTTGCCCTCTTACTGGGAAGGTACTGGCGGAATTTAACCCTTCCTTTAAAATGTATAAGGGACTCGTCGATACAAATAAATTTTTCAGGGATGTACACCTCTTCAAATTTGGCACTGAAATGATCAATGACCGGCCTGACTTTGAATAGCCGGTCAAAGGTGGGATCATCTCTGGGTGGGCACTGTGCATTATCGGTGTAATGTATAAATTTAAGAATTGTCTCAAATCGAGTCCGGGGCATGGCCATACGGTAAAATGGAGTACTGTACAGAACATCTGTACTCCAATATTGCCTAATTTCTGGCTTTTTTACTATGCCCATATGAAACACCAGACCCCAAAACGTCATCATCTCTACTGCATCTACAGGGGTCCACCTAGCAAATGATGACGTGGGGTTTTGAGCAATAAACTGCTGGGCATATAAATTAGTTTGGTCCACCATTAAATTTATAAAATCATCAGAGAAAAATAATTTGAAAAAGTCAATTTCTCTGAGACCTGTGGAATCAAATTGGATTCCTGGCATGGCCAAAAACTCAGGAACCTGGGGCTCAAAATTGTCTGGTGGTGGGGTCCATACTAGATCAATTATTGGGGGGGGAATCTCAGCTGATCTACGGGGGCGTCTTTGAGGGGGTCCCTCATCACCAGAGGAGGAAGAGGAGCTTAAGACGAATCCTTCAAATTCCCCGCTTGCATCACTGCCTGTGTCAGAGTCAGAGGCAAGCATGGCATATGCCTCCTCCACTGAATACATTCTCCTGGATGACTGGGAGGACATTTGGGAGGACATTTGGGAGGACATTTGGGATGCCATTTTTATTTTTGTGTTACTGGTAGTGAAATGTTTCAACACGTGTATAGTGTAGGGGGGGGTACAAACTTTATTTCAATCCGGGGGGTATGTAGTGTGTAGTGTGTATGTGGTGCAGAAAAAAAAAATACTTTATACCAATAAAAAAAAAAAAAAATGAAGGGGTTAAAAATAAAAAATTGAAGGGGTTAAAAAAAAAAAAAAAGGTCCTGCGCCAAAAATTGAGCACAGATGTTGGTCAGTAACGTCTGTCACTGAACAGCGCTCAAAGGCAACAGGAATCTGATCAAAAAAATAAAAATAAATTGATCAACCCTGTGCCGAAAAAGCTGATCAGTGATGTACGTCACTGATCGGCGCACAGTGGCCACAGGACACCCACAAAATCAGTGTGTGTAAAAAAAAAATTAAAAAAAGACCCCACAGCACTCACAAAAAAAAAAAAAGGTGATCAGTGATGCGACACTGATTACCAGTGAGGGACAGCAGGTGCACAACCTTTGGTGCAACTGACAGTGCAACTGGCAGCAACTGACAGGTATATATATAAAAAAAAAACCTCTGCGCCCCCAAAAAGTTGCTGATCAGCACAGATATACTGATCAGCACAAAAGGGGGGGTAGCAGACACAAAATATACACTCTCTATCACTCTCTGTCACTATCTCTCTCTATCTCTCACTATCTCTCACTATCTATCACTCTAGGACACTGCAGCAGCAGCACTGACAGTTATATGTATAAAAAAAAACTGCACCCCCAAAAAGGGGGGGTAGCAGACACAAAATATACACTCTCTATCACTCTCTGTCACTATCTCTCTCTATCTCTCTATCTCTCACTATCTATCACTATCTATCACTCTATGACACTGCAGCAGCAGCACTGACAGTTATATATATAAAATAAAACCCCTGCACCCCCAAAAAGGGGGGGTAGCAGACACAAATCTCTCTATCTCTCTACCTCTCACTATCTATCACTATCTATCACTATCTATCACTGTATGACACTGCAGCAGCAGCACTGACAGTTATTTATATATAGAAAACCCCTGCACCCCCAAAAAGGGGGGGTAGCAGACACAAAATATAGCTCTCTCTGTCACTATCTCTCTATCTCTCTCTATCTCTCTCTATCTCTCTCTCTATCTCTCTATCTCTCTATCACACTGCAGCAGCAGCAGGAAGTCTCAGGAAGTCAGATCCAGGAAGCGTCCAGCACGCTACAAGCAGTGATAAGGTGATCAGGTAAGGTATTTGCAAGGATCAGGTAAGTATTAGCAAGGATCAGGTCGGTATTCACGGCAGGCAGGCACGGTGACCGTTCTGCACGCTATTCCAGACCGGAATGGCGTCTGCAGCGCAGTCACCGTCAGTTTAAATGTCGCGCCTTGGCTGTGATTGGTCCGTGGGTCCCACGGACCAATCACAGCCTTGGGGGCAGGTGGGGTGAGGGTGGGGTGAGGTGTCATCGTCACCGATGACCCCCTCATGCCCCCTGACGCCCGGCGGTGATTGACACCTGTGTTACCGAGCGTCCGATTCGCTGGTAACACAGGAAAACGCTGTGAATGGCTGTTCACACTGAACAGCCAATCACAGCGATCGCCGACGGGGGGGCGACATCGCAGCCCCCCCTGGGCATGCAGGGACATGTCTGCTGTCAGGGACAGCAGACATCGTCCCTCTGTCACTGCGTCTCGAGACGCAGTGACAGTTTAAACTCATGACGTACATTTATGCCATGTGTCGGGAAGTACCTCCCGGCCATGACGTAAATGTACGTCAAATGTCGGGAAGGGGTTAAATTGGAAACTTTTTCTTTTTATTGCCAGTACAGACATTTGGAAGAGGTCAAACAGACACAATAGCCATCACCTAAAGACTTACCACACTGTTTAGGCCCAATTCCAACTGCTTTTGGCAGCTAAACAGTGTTGAGCCTCTTTAGTAGTTTAATTTAAGACCCCCTGCTAATATCATGTCCTGTAGGTCTTTTTACATTACCAACACATGATTTTTTTCAGTAAGCCAATACAGTTAGGAAACTTTTTTATTAGCTTACCTGGTGATAGAAGTAGAAGAGGGCAAAAAAGTGCCTGTATCTCACCTACAGCCATACCACATTGGATAGGCCCAATCTCGTCTGATCTTGGAAGCTAAGCAGTGTTGGGCCTGGTTAGTACTTGGGTGGGAGACCACATGTGAACACCAGGTGCTGTAGGTTTTTTCACATTACAGGAAAATTGTTTTTATTCTCTAGCTATTTAAATTGGAAACTTTTTCTTTTTATTGCCAGTACAGACATTTGGAAGAGGTCAAACAGACACAATAGCCATCACCTAAAGACTTACCACACTGTTTAGGCCCAATTCCAACTGCTTTTGGCAGCTAAACAGTGTTGAGCCTGTTTAGTAGTTTAATTTAAGACCCCCTGCTAATATCATGTCCTGTAGGTCTTTTTACATTACCAACACATGATTTTTTTTAAGTAAGCCAATACAGTTAGGAAACTTTTTTATTAGCTTACCTGGTGATAGAAGTAGAAGAGGGCAAAAAAGTGCCTGTATCTCACCTACAACCATACCACATTGGATAGGCCCAATCTCGTCTGATCTTGGAAGCTAAGCAGTGTTGGCCCTGGTTAGTACTTGGGTGGGAGACCACCTGGGAACACCAGGTGCTCTAGGTTTTTTCACATTACTGGCAAATTGTTTTTATTCTCTAGCTATTTAAATTGGAAACTTTTTCTTTTTATTGCCAGTACAGACATTTGGAAGAGGTCAAACAGACACAATAGCCATCACCTAAAGACTTACCAAACTGTTTAGGCCCAATTCCAACTGCTTTTGGCAGCTAAACAGTGTTGAGCCTCTTTAGTAGTTTAATTTAAGACCCCTTGCTAATACCATGTCCTGTAGGTCTTTTTACATTACCAACACATGATTTTTTTCAGTAAGCCAATACAGTTAGGAAACTTTTGTATTAGCTTACCTGGTGATAGAAGTAGAAGAGGGCAAAAAAGTGCCTGTATCTCACCTACAGCCATACCACATTGGATAGGCCCAATCTCGTCTGATCTTGGAAGCTAAGCAGTGTTGAGCCTGGTTAGTACTTGGGTGGGAGACCACCTGGGAACACCAGGTGCTGTAGGTTTTTTCACATTACAGGCAAATTGTTTTTATTCTCTAGCTATTTAAATTGGAAACTTTTTCTTTTTATTGCCAGTACAGACATTTGGAAGAGGTCAAACAGACACAATAGCCATCACCTAAAGACTTACCAAACTGTTTAGGCCCAATTCCAACTGCTTTTGGCAGCTAAACAGTGTTGAGCCTCTTTAGTAGTTTAATTTAAGACCCCCTGCTAATATCATGTCCTGTAGGTCTTTTTACATTACCAACACATGATTTTTTTCAGTAAGCCAATACAGTTAGGAAACTTTTTTATTAGCTTACCTGGTGATAGAAGTAGAAGAGGGCAAAAAAGTGCCTGAATCTCACCTACAGCCATACCACATTGGATAGGCCCAATCTCATCTGATCTTGGAAGCTAAGCAGTGTTGGGCCTGGTTAGTACTTGGGTGGGAGACCACATGGGAACACCAGGTGCTGTAGGTTTTTTCACATTACATGCAAATTGTTTTTATTCTCTAGCTATTTAAATTGGAAACTTTTTCTTTTTATTGCCAGTACAGACATTTGGAAGAGGTCAAACAGACACAATAGCCATCACCTAAAGACTTACCACACTGTTTAGGCCCAATTCCAACTGCTTTTGGCAGCTAAACAGTGTTGAGCCTCTTTAGTAGTTTAATTTAAGACCCCCTGCTAATATCATGTCCTGTAGGTCTTTTTACATTACCAACACATGATTTTTTTCAGTAAGCCAATACAGTTAGGAAACTTTTGTATTAGCTTACCTGGTGATAGAAGTAGAAGAGGGCAAAAAAGTGCCTTTAACTCACCTACAGCCATACCACATTGGATAGGCCCAATCTCGTCTGATCTTGGAAGCTAAGCAGTGTTGGGCCTGGTTAGTACTTGGGTGGGAGACCACATGGGAACACCAGGTGCTGTAGGTTTTTTCACATTACTGGCAAATTGTTTTTATTCTCTAGCTATTTAAATAGGAAACTTTTTCTTTTTATTGCCGGCACAGACATTTGGAAGAGGTCAAACAGACACAATAGCCATCACCTAAAGACTTACCAAACTGTTTAGGCCCAATTCCAACTGCTTTTGGCAGCTAAACAGTGTTAAGCCTCTTTAGTAGTTTAATTTAAGACCCCCTGCTAATATCATATCCTGTAGGTCTTTTTACATTACCAACACATGATTTTTTTCAGTAAGCAAATACAGTTAGGAAACTTTTGTATTAGCTTACCTGGTGATAGAAGTAGAAGAGGGCAAAAAAGTGCCTGTATCTCACCTACAGCCATACCACATTGGATAGGCCCAATCTCGTCTGATCTTGGAAGCTAAGCAGTGTTGGACCTGGTTAGTACTTGGGTGGGAGACCACCTGGGAACACCAGGTGCTGTAGGTTTTTTCACATTACTGGCAAATTGTTTTTATTCTCTAGCTATTTAAATTGGAAACTTTTTCTTTTTATTGCCAGCACAGACATTTGGAAGAGGTCAAACAGACACAATAGCCATCACCTAAAGACTTACCAAACTGTTTAGGCCCAATTCCAACTGCTTTTGGCAGCTAAACAGTGTTGAGCCTCTTTAGTAGTTTAATTTAAGACCCCCTGCTAATATCATGTCCTGTAGGTCTTTTTACATTACCAACACATGATTTTTTTCAGTAAGCCAATACAGTTAGGAAACTTTTTTATTAGCTTACCTGGTGATAGAAGTAGAAGAGGGCAAAAAAGTGACTGTATCTCACCTACAGCCATACCACATTGGATAGGCCCAATCTCGTCTGATCTTGGAAGCTAAGCAGGGTTGGGCCTGGTTAGTACTTGGGTGGGAGACCACCTGGGAACACCAGGTGCTGTAGGTTTTTTCACATTACAGGCAAATTGTTTTTATTCTCTAGCTATTTAAATTGGAAACTTTTTCTTTTTATTGCCAGCACAGACATTTGGAAGAGGTCAAACAGACACAATAGCCATCACCTAAAGACTTACCACACTGTTTAGGCCCAATTCCAACTGCTTTTGGCAGCTAAACAGTGTTGAGCCTCTTTAGTAGTTTAATTTAAGACCCCCTGCTAATATCATGTCCTGTAGGTCTTTTTACATTACCAACACATGATTTTTTTCAGTAAGCCAATACAGTTAGGAAACTTTTGTATTAGCTTACCTGGTGATAGAAGTAGAAGAGTGCAAAAAAGTGCCTGTGTCTCACCTACAGCCATACCACATTGGATAGGCCCAATCTCGTCTGATCTTGGAATCTAAGCAGTGTTGGTCCTGGTTAGTACTTGGGTGGGAGACCACATGGGAACACCAGGTGCTGTAGGTTTTTTCACATTACTGGCAAATTGTTTTTATTCTCTAGCTATTTAAATAGGAAACTTTTTCTTTTTATTGCCAGCACAGACATTTGGAAGAGGTCAAACAAACACAATAGCCATCACCTAAAGACTTACCACACTGTTTAGGCCCAATTCCAACTGCTTTTGGCAGCTAAACAGTGTTGAGCCTCTTTAGTAGTTTAATTTAAGACCACCTGCTAATATCATGTCCTGTAGGTCTTTTTACATTACCAACACATGATTTTTTTCAGTAAGCCAATACAGTTAGGAAACTTTTTTATAAGCTTACCTGGTGATAGAAGTAGAAGAGGGAAAAAAAGTGCCTGTATTTCACCTACAGCCATACCACATTGGATAGGCCCAATCACGTCTGATCTTGGAAGCTAAGCAGTGTTGGGCCTGGTTAGTACTTGGGTGGGAGACCACATGGGAACACCAGGTGCTGTATGTTTTTTCACATTACAGGCAAATTGTTTTTATTCTCTAGCTATTTAAATTGGAAACTTTTTATTTTTATTGCCAGTACAGACATTTGGAAGAGGTCAAACAGTCACAATAGCCATCACCTAAAGACTTACCACACTGTTTAGGCCCAATTCCAACTGCTTTTGGCAGCTTAACAGTGTTGAGCCTGTTTAGTAGCTTAATTTAAGACCCCCTGCTAATATCATGTCCTGTAGGTCTTTTTACATTACCAACACATGATTTTTTTTAAGTAAGCCAATACAGTTAGGAAACTTTTTTATTAGCTTACCTGGTGATAGAAGTAGAAGAGGGCAAAAAAGTGCCTGTATCTCACCTACAGCCATACCACATTGGATAGGCCCAATCTCGTCTGATCTTGGAAGCTAAGCAGTGTTGGGCCTGGTTAGTACTTGGGTGGGAGACCACCTGGGAACACCAGGTGCTGTAGGTTTTTTCACATTACTGGCAAATTGTTTTCATTCTCTAGCTATTTAAATTGGAAACTTTTTCTTTTTATTGCCAGCACAGACATTTGGAAGAGGTCAAACAGACACAATAGCCATCACCTAAAGACTTACCACACTGTTTAGGCTCAATTCCAAGTGCTTTTGGCAGCTAAACAGTGTTGAGCCTCTTTTGTAGTTTAATTTAAGACCCCCTGCTAAGATCATGTCCTGTAGGTCTTTTTACATTACCAACACATGATTTTTTTCAGTAAGCCAATACAGTTAGGAAACTTTTGTATTAGCTTACCTGGTGATAGAAGTAGAAGAGGGCAAAAAAGTGCCTGTATCTCACCTACAGCCATACCACATTGGATAGGCCCAATCTCGTCTGATCTTGGAAGCTAAGCAGTGTTGGGCCTGGTTAGTACTTGGGTGGGAGACCACCTGGGAACACCAGGTGCTGTAGGTTTTTTCACATTACTGGCAAATTGTTTTTATTCTCTAGCTATTTAAATTGGAAACTTTTTCTTTTTATTGCCAGCACAGACATTTGGAAGAGGTCAAACAGACACAATAGCCATCACCTAAAGACTTACCAAACTGTTTAGGCCCAATTCCAACTGCTTTTGGCAGCTAAACAGTGTTGAGCCTCTTTAGTAGTTTAATTTAAGACCCCCTGCTAATATCATGTCCTGTAGGTCTTTTTACATTACCAACACATGATTTTTTTCAGTAAGCCAATACAGTTAGGAAACTTTTTTATTAGCTTACCTGGTGATAGAAGTAGAAGAGGGCAAAAAAGTGACTGTATCTCACCTACAGCCATACCACATTGGATAGGCCCAATCTCGTCTGATCTTGGAAGCTAAGCAGGGTTGGGCCTGGTTAGTACTTGGGTGGGAGGCCACCTGGGAACACCAGGTGCTGTAGGTTTTTTCACATTACAGGCAAATTGTTTTTATTCTCTAGCTATTTAAATTGGAAACTTTTTCTTTTTATTGCCAGCACAGACATTTGGAAGAGGTCAAACAGACACAATAGCCATCACCTAAAGACTTACCACACTGTTTAGGCCCAATTCCAACTGCTTTTGGCAGCTAAACAGTGTTGAGCCTCTTTAGTAGTTTAATTTAAGACCCCCTGCTAATATCATGTCCTGTAGGTCTTTTTACATTACCAACACATGATTTTTTTCAGTAAGCCAATACAGTTAGGAAACTTTTGTATTAGCTTACCTGGTGATAGAAGTAGAAGAGTGCAAAAAAGTGCCTGTATCTCACCTACAGCCATACCACATTGGATAGGCCCAATCTCGTCTGATCTTGGAAGCTAAGCAGTGTTGGGCCTGGTTAGTACTTGGGTGGGAGACCACATGGGAACACCAGGTGCTGTATGTTTTTTCACATTACAGGCAAATTGTTTTTATTCTCTAGCTATTTAAATTGGAAACTTTTTATTTTTATTGCCAGTACAGACATTTGGAAGAGGTCAAACAGTCACAATAGCCATCACCTAAAGACTTACCACACTGTTTAGGCCCAATTCCAACTGCTTTTGGCAGCTTAACAGTGTTGAGCCTGTTTAGTAGCTTAATTTAAGACCCCCTGCTAATATCATGTCCTGTAGGTCTTTTTACATTACCAACACATGATTTTTTTTAAGTAAGCCAATACAGTTAGGAAACTTTTTTATTAGCTTACCTGGTGATAGAAGTAGAAGAGGGCAAAAAAGTGCCTGTATCTCACCTACAGCCATACCACATTGGATAGGCCCAATCTCGTCTGATCTTGGAAGCTAAGCAGTGTTGGGCCTGGTTAGTATTTGGGTGGGAGACCACCTGGGAACACCAGGTGCTGTAGGTTTTTTCACATTACTGGCAAATTGTTTTCATTCTCTAGCTATTTTAATTGGAAACTTTTTCTTTTTATTGCCAGCACAGACATTTGGAAGAGGTCAAACAGACACAATAGCCATCACCTAAAGACTTACCACACTGTTTAGGCTCAATTCCAAGTGCTTTTGGCAGCTAAACAGTGTTGAGCCTCTTTTGTAGTTTAATTTAAGACCCCCTGCTAAGATCATGTCCTGTAGGTCTTTTTACATTACCAACACATGATTTTTTTCAGTAAGCCAATACAGTTAGGAAACTTTTGTATTAGCTTACCTGGTGATAGAAGTAGAAGAGGGCAAAAAAGTGCCTGTATCTCACCTACAGCCATACCACATTGGATAGGCCCAATCTCGTCTGATCTTGGAAGCTAAGCAGTGTTGGGCCTGGTTAGTACTTGGGTGGGAGACCACCTGGGAACACCAGGTGCTGTAGGTTTTTTCACATTACTGGCAAATTGTTTTTATTCTCTAGCTATTTAAATTGGAAACTTTTTCTTTTTATTGCCAGCACAGACATTTGGAAGAGGTCAAACAGACACAATAGCCATCACCTAAAGACTTACCAAACTGTTTAGGCCCAATTCCAACTGCTTTTGGCAGCTAAACAGTGTTGAGCCTCTTTAGTAGTTTAATTTAAGACCCCCTGCTAATATCATGTCCTGTAGGTCTTTTTACATTACCAACACATGATTTTTTTCAGTAAGCCAATACAGTTAGGAAACTTTTTTATTAGCTTACCTGGTGATAGAAGTAGAAGAGGGCAAAAAAGTGACTGTATCTCACCTACAGCCATACCACATTGGATAGGCCCAATCTCGTCTGATCTTGGAAGCTAAGCAGGGTTGGGCCTGGTTAGTACTTGGGTGGGAGGCCACCTGGGAACACCAGGTGCTGTAGGTTTTTTCACATTACAGGCAAATTGTTTTTATTCTCTAGCTATTTAAATTGGAAACTTTTTCTTTTTATTGCCAGCACAGACATTTGGAAGAGGTCAAACAGACACAATAGCCATCACCTAAAGACTTACCACACTGTTTAGGCCCAATTCCAACTGCTTTTGGCAGCTAAACAGTGTTGAGCCTCTTTAGTAGTTTAATTTAAGACCCCCTGCTAATATCATGTCCTGTAGGTCTTTTTACATTACCAACACATGATTTTTTTCAGTAAGCCAATACAGTTAGGAAACTTTTGTATTAGCTTACCTGGTGATAGAAGTAGAAGAGTGCAAAAAAGTGCCTGTATCTCACCTACAGCCATACCACATTGGATAGGCCCAATCTCGTCTGATCTTGGAAGCTAAGCAGTGTTGGGCCTGGTTAGTACTTGGGTGGGAGACCACATGGGAACACCAGGTGCTGTAGGTTTTTTCACATTACTGGCAAATTGTTTTTATTCTCTAGCTATTTAAATAGGAAACTTTTTCTTTTTATTGCCAGCACAGACATTTGGAAGAGGTCAAACAAACACAATAGCCATCACCTAAAGACTTACCACACTGTTTAGGCCCAATTCCAACTGCTTTTGGCAGCTAAACAGTGTTGAGCCTCTTTAGTAGTTTAATTTAAGACCCCCTGCTAATATCATGTCCTGTAGGTCTTTTTACATTACCAACACATGATTTTTTTCAGTAAGCCAATACAGTTAGGAAACTTTTGTATTAGCTTACCTGGTGATAGAAGTAGAAGAGGGAAAAAAAGTGCCTGTATTTCACCTACAGCCATACCACATTGGATAGGCCCAATTTCGTCTGATCTTGGAAGCTAAGCAGTGTTGGGCCTGGTTAGTACTTGGGTGGGAGACCACATGGGAACACCAGGTGCTGTAGGTTTTTTTCACATTACAGGCAAATTGTTTTTATTCTCTAGCTATTTAAATTGGAAACTTTTTCTTTTTATTGCCAGCACAGACATTTGGAAGAGGTCAAACAGACACAATAGCCATCACCTAAAGACTTACCACACTGTTTAGGCTCAATTACAACTGCTTTTGGCAGCTAAACAGTGTTGAGCCTCTTTTGTAGTTTAATTTAAGACCCCCTGCTAATATCATGTCCTGTAGGTCTTTTTACATTACCAACACATGATTTTTTTCAGTAAGCCAATACAGTTAGGAAACTTTTGTATTAGCTTACCTGGTGATAGAAGTAGAAGAGGGCAAAAAAGTGCCATTAACTCACCTATAGCCATACCACATTGGATAGTCCCAATCTCATCTGATCTTCGAAGCTAAGCAGTGTTGGGCCTGGTTAGTACTTGGGTGGGAGACCACATGTGAACACCAGGTGCTGTAGGTTTTTTCACATGACTGGCAAATTGTTTTTATTCTCTAGCTATTTATATTGGAAACTTTTTTATTTTTATTGCCAGCACAGACATTTGGAAGAGGTCAAACAGACACAATAGCCATCACCTAAAGACTTACCACACTGTTTAGGCTCAATTCCAACTGCTTTTGGCAGCTAAACAGTGTTGAGCCTCTTTTGTAGTTTAATTTAAGACCCCCTGCTAATATCATGTCCTGTACAGTACTTATTCACCCTATTTTGTTAATTGGACTCATTTCTCATTTGAAATGCCCATTTTTGGGGGGAAAGAAATGTGCGTCTTTAAAAGGTGATTTCTACGATACCCCACTTTTGTGCGTCGGACCTCAACTTTTCCCGTAAACGCAGAAAAAACGCAATTTTCAGGAGAAACGAGACAGACATCCCCTCCCTCTGCCACCCACCCGCCCAACTGACAGCCATTCATTAGACATGCACAGATAGTTCTGAGGGTCTGTCTGTGATGTCATAAAGGGCCTGCTGATCAATGGGCAGCTTTCTGATTGGCTGATGTATTTGATTGACAGATGGAAGCTGGCAGCTGAATGGCTGTCTAGCCTAAAGTGCTTTACACACCTCCCTGATGGTACCACTGGCTAAGACTCCACCTCAGCTCATTGGGTAATGAAAAAATTAGAACAATTGATGGATGAAAGCAGGCAGGCCGGCCATTTTGGGACGCTCATTGGACTTGTTTAATGCAATGCACCTTTGTATATTCACATGCATTCGCTTCATGCTGTAACCACTGTGCATAAAAATTTGGAAACATGGCATACAGTGTATCATTTGGTGTCTAAGTCATGTTTCCCATATTTTCCCTTCCCAGATACAAGCCTGTTTGAGTGTTTGGGGCACTTTTTAGCTAAAATCATCCTACAGGGCCTAACTGCAAATGCTAAAGCCTGCCTATTTTGAATGGTGTAGTGGCCCCTGCAACCTCCAAAAATATCAGGACTTACTTCCGCAATAACCTGCTAACTCACCCCTGAAATACATACTTATTCACACTATTTTGTTCATTGGACTCATTTCTCATTTGAAATGCCCATTTTTGGGGGGCCAGAAATGTGCGTCTTTAAAAGGTGATTTATACGATACCCCACTTTTGCGCGTCGGACCTCAACTTTTCCCGTAAACGCAGAAAAACCGCAATTTTCAGGAGAAACGAGACAGACATCCCCTCCCTCTGCCACCCACCCGCCCAACTGACAGCCAGCCATTAGACATGCGCAGGTAGTTCTGAGGGTCTGTCTGTGATGTCATAAAGGGCCTGCTGATCAATGGGCAGCTTTCAAATTGGCTGCTGTATTTGATTGACAGATGGAAGCTGGCAGCTGATTGGCTGTCTAGCCTAAAGTGCTTTACACACCTCCCTGATGATACCACTGGCTAAGACTCCACCTCAGCTCATTGGGTAATGAAAAATTTAGAACAATTGATGGATGAAAGCAGGCAGGCCGGCCATTTTGGGACGCTCAGTGGACTTGTTTAATGCAATGCACCTTTGTATATTCACATGCGTTCGCTTCATGCTGTAACCACTGTTCATAAAAATTTGGAAACATGGCATACAGTGTATCATTTGGTGTGTAAGTCATGTTTCCCATATTTTCCCTTCCCAGATACAAGCCCGTTTGAGTGTTTGGGGCACTTTTTAGCTAAAATCATCCTACAGGGCCTAACTGCAAATGCTAAAGCCTGCCTATTTTGAATGGTGTAGTGGCCCCTGCAACCTCCAAAAATATCAGGACTTACTTCCCCAATAACCTGCTAACTGACCCCTGAAATACATACTTATTCACCCAATTTTGTTCATTGGACTCATTTCTCATTTTAAATGCCCATTTTTGGGGGGCCAGAAATGTGCGTCTTTAAAAGTTGATTTCTACGATACCCCAGTTTTGCACGTCGGACCTCAACTTTTCCCGTAATTGCAGAAAAACCGCAATTTTCAGGAGAAAGGAGACAGACATCCCCTCCCTCTGCCACCCACCCGCCCAACTGAAAGCCAGCCATTAGACATGCACAGATAGTTCTGAGGGTCTGTCTGTGATGTCATAAAGGGCCTGCTGATCAATGGGCAGCTTTCTGATTGGCTACTGTATTTGATTGACAGATGGAAGCTGGCAGCTGATTGGCTGTTTAGCCTAAAGTGCTTTACACACCTCCCTGATGGTACCACTGGCTAAGACTCCACCTCAGCTCATTGGGTAATGAAAAATTTAGAACAATTGATGGATGAAAGCAGGCAGGCCGGCCATTTTGGGACGCTCATTGGACTTGTTTAATGCAATGCACCTTTGCATTTTCACATGCATTCGCTTCATGCTGTAACCACTGTGCATAACAATTTGGAAACATGGCATACAGTGTATTATTTGGTGTCTAAGTCATATTTCCCATATTTTCCCTTCCCAGATACAAGCCCGTTTGAGTGTTTGGGGCACTTTTTAGCTAAAATCATCCTACAGGGCCTAACTGCATATGCTAAAGCCTGCCTATTTTGAATGGTGTAGTTGCCCCTGCAACCTCCAAAAATATCAGTATTTAATTCCCCAATAACCTGCTAACTCACCCCTGAAATACATACTTATTCACCATATTTTGTTAATTGGACTCATTTCTCATTTGAATTGCCCATTTTTGGGGGGCCAGAAATGTGCGTCTTTAAAAGGTGATTTCTACGATACCCCACTTTTGCGCGTCGGACCTCAACTTTTCCCGTAAACGCAGAAAAACCGCAATTTTCAGGAGAAACGAGACAGACATCCCCTCCCTCTGCCACCCACCCGCCCAACTGACAGCCAGCCATTAGACATGCACAGATAGTTCTGAGGGTCTGTCTGTGATGTCATAAAGGGCCTGCTGATCAATGGGCAGCTTTCTGATTGGCTGCTGTATTTGATTGACAGATGGAAGCTGGCAGTTGATTGGCTGTCTAGCCTAAAGTGCGTTACACACCTCCCTGATGGTACCACTGGCTAAGACTCCACCTCAGCTCATTGGGTAATGAAAAATTTAGAACAATTGATGGATGAAAGCAGGCAGGCCGGCCATTTTGGGACGCTCAGTGGACTTGTTTAATGCAATGCACCTTTGTATATTCACATGCATTCACTTCATGCTGTAACCACTGTGCATAAAAATTTGGAAACATGGCATACAGTGTATCATTTGGTGTCTAAGTCATGTTTCCCTTATTTTCCCTTCCCAGATACAAGCCCGTTTGAGTGTTTGGGGCACTTTTTAGCTAAAATCATCCTACAGGGCCTAACTGCATATGCTAAAGCCTGCCTATTTTGAAGGGTGTAGTTGCCCCTGCAACCTCCAAAAATATCAGGATTTACTTCCCCAATAACCTGCTAACTCACCCCTGAAATACATACTTATTCACCCTATTTTGTTAATTGGACTCATTTCTCATTTGAAATGCCCATTTTTGGGGGGAAAGAAATGTGCGTCTTTAAAAGGTGATTTCTACGATACCCCACTTTTGCGCGTCGGACCTCAACTTTTCCCATAATTGCAGAAAAACCGCAATTTTCAGGAGAAACGAGACAGACATCCCCTCCCTCTGCCACCCACCCGCCCAACTGAAAGCCAGCCATTAGACATGCACAGATAGTTCTGAGGGTCTGTCTGTGATGTCATAAAGGGCCTGCTGATCAATGGGCAGCTTTCTGATTGGCTACTGTATTTGATTGACAGATGGAAGCTGGCAGCTGATTGGCTGTTTAGCCTAAAGTGCTTTACACACCTCCCTGATGGTACCACTGGCAAAGACTCCACCTCAGCTCATTGGGTAATGAAAAATTTAGAACAATTGATGGATGAAAGCAGGCAGGCCGGCCATTTTGGGACGCTCATTGGACTTGTTTAATGCAATGCACCTTTGTATATTCACATGCATTCGCTTCATGCTGTAACCACTGTGCATAAAAATTTGGAAACATGGCATACAGTGTATCATTTGGTGTCTAAGTCATGTTTCCCATATTTTCCCTTCCCAGATACAAGCCCGTTTGAGTGTTTTTTGGCACTTTTTAGCTAAAATCATCCTACAGGGCCTAACTGCATATGCTAAAGCCTGCCTATTTTGAATGGTGTAGTTGCCCCTGCAACCTCCAAAAATATCAGGATTTACTTCCCCAATAACCTGCTAACTCACCCCTGAAATACATACTTATTCACCCTATTTTGTTCATTGGACTCATTTCTCATTTGAAATGCCCATTTTTGAGGGGAAGGAAATGTGCGTCTTTAAAAGGTGATTTCTACGATACCCCACTTTTGCGCGTCGGACCTCAACTTTTCCCGTAAACGCAGAAAAACCGCAATTTTCAGGAGAAACGAGACAGACATCCCCTCCCTCTGCCACCCACCCGCCCAACTGACAGCCAGCCATTAGACATGCACAGATAGCTCTGAGGGTCTGTCTGTGATGTCATAAAGGGCCTGCTGATCAATGGGCAGCTTTCTGATTGGCTGCTGTATTTGATTGACAGATGGAAGCTGGCAGCTGATTGGCTGTCTAGCCTAAAGTGCTTTACACACCTCCCTGATGGTACCACTGGCTAAGACTCCACCTCAGCTCATTGGGTAATGAAAAATTTAGAACAATTGATGGATGAAAGCAGGCAGGCCGGCCATTTTGGGACGCTCATTGGACTTGTTTAATGCAATGCACCTTTGTATTTTCACATGTATTCGCTTCATGCTGTAACCACTGTGCATAAAAATTTGGAAACATGGCATACAGTGTATCATTTGGTGTCTAAGTCATGTTTCCCATATTTTCCCTTCCCAGATACTAGCCCGTTTGAGTGTTTGGGGCACTTTTTATCTAAAATCATCCTACAGGGCCTAACTGCATATGCTAAAGCCTGCCTATTTTGAATGGTGTAGTTGCCCCTGCAACCTCCAAATATATCAGTATTTACTTCCCCAATAACCTGCTAACTCACCCCTGAAATACAGACTTATTCACCCTATTTTGTTAATTGGACTCATTTCTTATTTGAATTGCCCATTTTTGGGGGGCCAGAAATGTGCGTCTTTAAAAGTTGATTTCTACGATACCCCAGTTTTGCGCGTCGGACCTCAACTTTTCCCGTAATTGCAGAAAAACCGCAATTTTCAGGAGAAACGAGACAGACATCCCCTCCCTCTGCCACCCACCCGCCCAACTGACAGCCAGCCATTAGACATGCACAGATAGTTCTGAGGGTCTGTCTGTGATGTCATAAAGGGCCTGCTGATCAATGGGCAGCTTTCTGATTGGCTGCTGTATTTGATTAACAGATGGAAGCTGGCAGCTGATTGGCTGTCTAGCCTAAAGTGCTTTACACACCTCCCTGATGGTACCACTGGCTTAGACTCCACCTCAGCTCATTGGGTAATGAAAAATTCAGAACAATTGATGGATGAAAGCAGGCAGGCCGGCCATTTTGGGACGCTCATTGGACTTGTTTAATGCAATGCACCTTTGCATTTTCACATGCATTCGCTTCATGCTGTAACCACTGTGCATAAAAATTTGGAAACATGGCATACAGTGTATTATTTGGTGTCTAAGTCATATTTCCCATATTTTCACTTCCCAGATACAAGCCCGTTTGAGTGTTTGGGGCACTTTTTAGCTAAAATCATCCTACAGGGCCTAACTGCATATGCTAAAGCCTGCCTATTTTGAATGGTGTAGTTGCCCCTGCAACCTCCAAAAATATCAGGATTTACTTCCCCAATAACCTGCTAACTCACCCCTGAAATACATACTTATTCACCCTATTTTGTTAATTGGACTGATTTCTCATTTGAAATGCCCATTTTTGGGGGGCCAGAAATGTGCGTCTTTAAAAGGTGATTTCTACGATACCCCACTTTTGCGCGTCGGACCTCAACTTTTCCCGTAATTGCAGAAAAACCGCAATTTTCAGGAGAAACGAGACAGACATCCCCTCCCTCTGCCACCCACCCGCCCAACTGAAAGCCAGCCATTAGACATGCACAGATAGTTCTGAGGGTCTGTCTGTGATGTCATAAAGGGCCTGCTGATCAATGGGCAGCTTTCTGATTGGCTACTGTATTTGATTGACAGATGGAAGCTGGCAGCTGATTGGCTGTTTAGCCTAAAGTGCTTTACACACCTCCCTGAAGGTACCACTGGCTAAGACTCCACCTCAGCTCATTGGGTAATGAAAAATTTTGAACAATTGATGGATGAAAGCAGGCAGGCCGGCCATTTTGGGACGCTCAGTGGACTTGTTTAATGCAATGCACCTTTGTATATTCACATGCATTTGCTTCATGCTGTAACCACTGTGCATAAAAATTTGGAAACATGGCATACAGTGTATCATTTGGTGTCTAAGTCATGTTTCCCTTATTTTCCCTTCCCAGATACAAGCCTGTTTGAGTGTTTGGGGCACTTTTTAGCTAAAATCATCCTACAGGGCCTAACTGCATATGCTAAAGCCTGCCTATTTTGAAGGGTGTAGTTGCCCCTGCAACCTCCAAAAATATCAGGATTTACTTCCCCAATAACCTGCTAACTCACCCCTGAAATACATACTTATTCACCCTATTTTGTTAATTGGACTCATTTCTCATTTGAAATGCCCATTTTTGGGGGGAAAGAAATGTGCGTCTTTAAAAGGTGATTTCTACGATACCCCACTTTTGCGCGTCGGACCTCAACTTTTCCCGTAAACGCAGAAAACCCGCAGTTTTCAGGAGAAACGAGACAGACATCCCCTCCCTCTGCCACCCACCCGCCCAACTGAAAGCCAGCCATTAGACATGCACAGATAGTTCTGAGGGTCTGTCTGTGATGTCATAAAGGGCCTGCTGATCAATGGGCAGCTTTCTGATTGGCTACTGTATTTGATTGACAGATGGAAGCTGGCAGCTGATTGGCTGTTTAGCCTAAAGTGCGTTACACACCTCCCTGATGGTACCACTGGCTAAGACTTCATCTCAGCTCATTGGGTAATGAAAAATTTAGAACAATTGATGGATAAAAGCAGGCAGGCCGGCCATTTTGGGACCCTCATTGGACTTGTTTAATGCAATGCACCTTTGCATTTTCACATGCATTCGCTTCATGCTGTAACCACTGTGCATAAAAATTTGGAAACATGGGATACAGTGTATTATTTGGTGTCTAAGTCATATTTCCCATATTTTCCCTTCCCAGATACAAGCCCGTTTGAGTGTTTGGGGCACTTTTTAGCTAAAATAATCCTACAGGGCCTAACTGCATATGCTAAAGCCTGCCTATTTTGAATGGTGTAGTTGCCCCTGCAACCTCCAAAAATATCAGGATTTACTTCCCCAATAACCTGCTAACTCACCCCTGAAATACATACTTATTCACCCTATTTTGTTAATTGGACTGATTTCTCATTTGAAATGCCCATTTTAGGGGGGCCAGAAATGTGCGTCTTTAAAAGGTGATTTCTACGAACCCCACTTTTGCGCGTCGGACCTCAACTTTTCCCGTAATTGCAGAAAAACCGCAATTTTCAGGAGAAACGAGACAGACAACCCCTCCCTCTGCCACCCACCCGCCCAACTGAAAGCCAGCCAATAGACATGCACAGATAGTTCTGAGGGTCTGTCTGTGATGTCATAAAGGGCCTGCTGATCAATGGGCAGCTTTCTGATTGGCTACTGTATTTGATTGACAGATGGAAGCTGGCAGCTGATTGGCTGTTTAGCCTAAAGTGCTTTACACACCTCCCTGAAGGTACCACTGGCTAAGACTCCACCTCAGCTCATTGGGTAATGAAAAATTTTGAACAATTGATGGATGAAAGCAGGCAGGCTGGCCATTTTGGGACGCTCAGTGGACTTGTTTAATGCAATGCACCTTTGTATATTCACATGCATTCGCTTCATGCTGTAACCACTGTGCATAAAAATTTGGAAACATGGCATACAGTGTATCATTTGGTGTCTAAGTAATATTTCCCTTATTTTCCCTTCCCAGATACAAGCCCGTTTGAGTGTTTGGGGCACTTTTAGCTAAAATCATCCTACAGGGCCTAACTGCATATGCTAAAGCCTGCCTATTTTGAAGGGTGTAGTTGCCCCTGCAACCTCCAAAAATATCAGTATTTACTTCCCCAATAATCTGCTAACTCACCCCTGAAATACATACTTATTCACCCTCTTTTGTTAATTGGACTCATTTCTCATTTGAAATGCCCATTTTATGGGGGAAAGAAATGTGCGTCTTTAAAAGGTGATTTCTACGATACCCCACTTTTGCGCGTCGGACCTCAACTTTTCCCGTAAACGCAGAAAAACCGCAATTTTCAGGAGAAACGAGACAGACATCCCCTCCCTCTGCCACCCACCCGCCCAACTGACAGCCAGCCATTAGACATGCACAGATAGTTCTGAGGGTCTGTCTGTGATGTCATAAGGGGCCTGCTGATCAATGGGCAGCTTTCTGATTGGCTGCTGTATTTGATTGACAGATGGAAGCTGGCAGCTGATTGGCTGTCTAGCCTAAAGTGCTTTACACACCTCCCTGATGGTACCACTGGCTAAGACTCCACCTCACCTCATTGGGTAATGAAAAATTTAGAACAATTGATGGATGAAAGCAGGCAGGCCGGCCATTTTGGGACGCTCATTGGACTTGTTTATTGCAATGCACCTTTGTATTTTCACATGTATTCGCTTCATGCTGTAACCACTGTGCATAAAAATTTGGAAACATGGCATACAGTGTATCATTTGGTGTCTAAGTCATGTTTCCCATATTTTCCCTTCCCAGATACTAGCCCGTTTGAGTGTTTGGGGCACTTTTTATCTAAAATCATCCTACAGGGCCTAACTGCATATGCTAAAGCCTGCCTATTTTGAATGGTGTAGTTGCCCCTGCAACCTCCAAAAATATCAGTATTTACTTCCCCAATAACCTGCCTACTCACCCCGGAAATACATACTTATTCACCCTATTTTGTTAATTGGACTCATTTCTCATTTGAATTGCCCATTTTTGGGGGGCCAGAAATGTGCGTCTTTAAAAGTTGATTTCTACGATACCCCAGTTTTGCGCGTCGGACCTCAACTTTTCCCGTAATTGCAGAAAAACCGCAATTTTCAGGAGAAACGAGACAGACATCCCCTCCCTCTGCCACCCACCCGCCCAACTGAAAGCCAGCCATTAGACATGCACAGATAGTTCTGAGGGTCTGTCTGTGATGTCATAAAGGGCCTGCTGATCAATGGGCAGCTTTCTGATTGGCTACTGTGTTTGATTGACAGATGGAAGCTGGCAGCTGATTGGCTGTTTAGCCTAAAGTGCTTTACACACCTCCCTGATGGTACCACTGGCTAAGACTCCACCTCAGCTCATTGGGTAATGAAAAATTTAGAACAATTGATGGATGAAAGCAGGCAGGCCGGCCATTTTGGGACGCTCATTGGACTTGTTTAATGCAATGCACCTTTGTATTTTCACATGTATTCGCTTCATGCTGTAACCACTGTGCATAAAAATTTGGAAACATGGCATACAGTGTATCATTTGGTGTCTAAGTCATGTTTCCCATATTTTCCCTTCCCAGATACTAGCCCGTTTGAGTGTTTGGGGGACTTTTTATCTAAAATCATCCTACAGGGCCTAACTGCATATGCTAAAGCCTGCCTATTTTGAATGGTGTAGTTGCCCCTGCAACCTCCAAAAATATCAGTATTTACTTCCCCAATAACCTGCTAACTCACCCCGGAAATACATACTTATTCACCCTATTTTGTTAATTGGACTCATTTCTCATTTGAATTGCCCATTTTTGGGGGGCCAGAAATGTGCGTCTTTAAAAGTTGATTTCTACGATACCCCAGTTTTGCGCGTCGGACCTCAACTTTTTCCGTAATTGCAGAAAAACCGCAATTTTCAGGAGAAACGAGACAGACATCCCCTCCCTCTGCCACCCACCCGCCCAACTGAAAGCCAGCCATTAGACATGCACAGATAGTTCTGAGGGTCTGTCTGTGATGTCATAAAGGGCCTGCTGATCAATGGGCAGCTTTCTGATTGGCTACTGTATTTGATTGACAGATGGAAGCTGGCAGCTGATTGGCTGTTTAGCCTAAAGTGCGTTACACACCTCCCTGATGGTACCACTGGCTAAGACTTCATCTCAGCTCATTGGGTAATGAAAAATTTAGAACAATTGATGGATAAAAGCAGGCAGGCCGGCCATTTTGGGACCCTCATTGGACTTGTTTAATGCAATGCACCTTTGCATTTTCACATGCATTCGCTTCATGCTGTAACCACTGTGCATAAAAATTTGGAAACATGGGATACAGTGTATTATTTGGTGTCTAAGTCATATTTCCCATATTTTCCCTTCCCAGATACAAGCCCGTTTGAGTGTTTGGGGCACTTTTTAGCTAAAATAATCCTACAGGGCCTAACTGCATATGCTAAAGCCTGCCTATTTTGAATGGTGTAGTTGCCCCTGCAACCTCCAAAAATATCAGGATTTACTTCCCCAATAACCTGCTAACTCACCCCTGAAATACATACTTATTCACCCTATTTTGTTAATTGGACTGATTTCTCATTTGAAATGCCCATTTTAGGGGGGCCAGAAATGTGCGTCTTTAAAAGGTGATTTCTACGATACCCCACTTTTGCGCGTCGGACCTCAACTTTTCCCGTAATTGCAGAAAAACCGCAATTTTCAGGAGAAACGAGACAGACAACCCCTCCCTCTGCCACCCACCCGCCCAACTGAAAGCCAGCCATTAGACATGCACAGATAGTTCTGAGGGTCTGTCTGTGATGTCATAAAGGGCCTGCTGATCAATGGGCAGCTTTCTGATTGGCTACTGTATTTGATTGACAGATGGAAGCTGGCAGCTGATTGGCTGTTTAGCCTAAAGTGCTTTACACACCTCCCTGAAGGTACCACTGGCTAAGACTCCACCTCAGCTCATTGGGTAATGAAAAACTTTGAACAATTGATGGATGAAAGCAGGCAGGCTGGCCATTTTGGGACGCTCAGTGGACTTGTTTAATGCAATGCACCTTTGTATATTCACATGCATTCGCTTCATGCTGTAACCACTGTGCATAAAAATTTGGAAACATGGCATACAGTGTATCATTTGGTGTCTAAGTAATGTTTCCCTTATTTTCCCTTCCCAGATACAAGCCCGTTTGAGTGTTTGGGGCACTTTTTAGCTAAAATCATCCTACAGGGCCTAACTGCATATGCTAAAGCCTGCCTATTTTGAAGGGTGTAGTTGCCCCTGCAACCTCCAAAAATATCAGTATTTACTTCCCCAATAACCTGCTAACTCACCCCTATAATACATACTTATTCACCCTCTTTTGTTAATTGGACTCATTTCTCATTTGAAATGCCCATTTTTTGGGGGAAAGAAATGTGCGTCTTTAAAAGGTGATTTCTACGATACCCCACTTTTGCGCGTCGGACCTCAACTTTTCCCGTAAACGCAGAAAAACCGCAATTTTCAGGAGAAACGAGACAGACATCCCCTCCCTCTGCCACCCACCCGCCCAACTGACAGCCAGCCATTAGACATGCACAGATAGTTCTGAGGGTCTGTCTGTGATGTCATAAGGGGCCTGCTGATCAATGGGCAGCTTTCTGATTGGCTGCTGTATTTGATTGACAGATGGAAGCTGGCAGCTGATTGGCTGTCTAGCCTAAAGTGCTTTACACACCTCCCTGATGGTACCACTGGCTAAGACTCCACCTCAGCTCATTGGGTAATGAAAAATTTAGAACAATTGATGGATGAAAGCAGGCAGGCCGGCCATTTTGGGACGCTCATTGGACTTGTTTAATGCAATGCACCTTTGTATTTTCACATGTATTCGCTTCATGCTGTAACCACTGTGCATAAAAATTTGGAAACATGGCATACAGTGTATCATTTGGTGTCTAAGTCATGTTTCCCATATTTTCCCTTCCCAGATACTAGCCCGTTTGAGTGTTTGGGGCACTTTTTATCTAAAATCATCCTACAGGGCCTAACTGCATATGCTAAAGCCTGCCTATTTTGAATGGTGTAGTTGCCCCTGCAACCTCCAAAAATATCAGTATTTACTTCCCCAATAACCTGCCTACTCACCCCGGAAATACATACTTATTCACCCTATTTTGTTAATTGGACTCATTTCTCATTTGAATTGCCCATTTTTGGGGGGCCAGAAATGTGCGTCTTTAAAAGTTGATTTCTACGATACCCCAGTTTTGCGCGTCGGACCTCAACTTTTCCCGTAATTGCAAAAAAACCGCAATTTTCAGGAGAAACGAGACAGACATCCCCTCCCTCTGCCACCCACCCGCCCAACTGAAAGCCAGCCATTAGACATGCACAGATAGTTCTGAGGGTCTGTCTGTGATGTCATAAAGGGCCTGCTGATCAATGGGCAGCTTTCTGATTGGCTACTGTGTTTGATTGACAGATGGAAGCTGGCAGCTGATTGGCTGTTTAGCCTAAAGTGCTTTACACACCTCCCTGATGGTACCACTGGCTAAGACTCCACCTCAGCTCATTGGGTAATGAAAAATTTAGAACAATTGATGTATGAAAGCAGGCAGGCCGGCCATTTTGGGACGCTCATTGGACTTGTTTAATGCAATGCACCTTTGTATTTTCACATGTATTCGCTTCATGCTGTAACCACTGTGCATAAAAATTTGGAAACATGGCATACAGTGTATCATTTGGTGTCTAAGTCATGTTTCCCATATTTTCCCTTCCCAGATACTAGCCCGTTTGAGTGTTTGGGGCACTTTTTATCTAAAATCATCCTACAGGGCCTAACTGCATATGCTAAAGCCTGCCTATTTTGAATGGTGTAGTTGCCCCTGCAACCTCCAAAAATATCAGTATTTACTTCCCCAATAACCTGCCTACTCACCCCGGAAATACATACTTATTCACCCTATTTTGTTAATTGGACTCATTTCTCATTTGAATTGCCCATTTTTGGGGGGCCAGAAATGTGCGTCTTTAAAAGTTGATTTCTACGATACCCCAGTTTTGCGCGTCGGACCTCAACTTTTCCCGTAATTGCAGAAAAACCGCAATTTTCAGGAGAAACGAGACAGACATCCCCTCCCTCTGCCACCCACCCGCCCAACTGAAAGCCAGCCATTAGACATGCACAGATAGTTCTGAGGGTCTGTCTGTGATGTCATAAAGGGCCTGCTGATCAATGGGCAGCTTTCTGATTGGCTACTGTATTTGATTGACAGATGGAAGCTGGCAGCTGATTGGCTGTTTAGCCTAAAGTGCGTTACACACCTCCCTGATGGTACCACTGGCTAAGACTTCATCTCAGCTCATTGGGTAATGAAAAATTTAGAACAATTGATGGATAAAAGCAGGCAGGCCGGCCATTTTGGGACCCTCATTGGACTTGTTTAATGCAATGCACCTTTGCATTTTCACATGCATTCGCTTCATGCTGTAACCACTGTGCATAAAAATTTGGAAACATGGGATACAGTGTATTATTTGGTGTCTAAGTCATATTTCCCATATTTTCCCTTCCCAGATACAAGCCCGTTTGAGTGTTTGGGGCACTTTTTAGCTAAAATAATCCTACAGGGCCTAACTGCATATGCTAAAGCCTGCCTATTTTGAATGGTGTAGTTGCCCCTGCAACCTCCAAAAATATCAGGATTTACTTCCCCAATAACCTGCTAACTCACCCCTGAAATACATACTTATTCACCCTATTTTGTTAATTGGACTGATTTCTCATTTGAAATGCCCATTTTAGGGGGGCCAGAAATGTGCGTCTTTAAAAGGTGATTTCTACGATACCCCACTTTTGCGCGTCGGACCTCAACTTTTCCCGTAATTGCAGAAAAACCGCAATTTTCAGGAGAAACGAGACAGACAACCCCTCCCTCTGCCACCCACCCGCCCAACTGAAAGCCAGCCATTAGACATGCACAGATAGTTCTGAGGGTCTGTCTGTGATGTCATAAAGGGCCTGCTGATCAATGGGCAGCTTTCTGATTGGCTACTGTATTTGATTGACAGATGGAAGCTGGCAGCTGATTGGCTGTTTAGCCTAAAGTGCTTTACACACCTCCCTGAAGGTACCACTGGCTAAGACTCCACCTCAGCTCATTGGGTAATGAAAAATTTTGAACAATTGATGGATGAAAGCAGGCAGGCTGGCCATTTTGGGACGCTCAGTGGACTTGTTTAATGCAATGCACCTTTGTATATTCACATGCATTCGCTTCATGCTGTAACCACTGTGCATAAAAATTTGGAAACATGGCATACAGTGTATCATTTGGTGTCTAAGTAATGTTTCCCTTATTTTCCCTTCCCAGATACAAGCCCGTTTGAGTGTTTGGGGCACTTTTTAGCTAAAATCATCCTACAGGGCCTAACTGCATATGCTAAAGCCTGCCTATTTTGAAGGGTGTAGTTGCCCCTGCAACCTCCAAAAATATCAGTATTTACTTCCCCAATAACCTGCTAACTCACCCCTGAAATACATACTTATTCACCCTCTTTTGTTAATTGGACTCATTTCTCATTTGAAATGCCCATTTTTGGGGGGAAAGAAATGTGCGTCTTTAAAAGGTGATTTCTACGATACCCCACTTTTGCGCGTCGGACCTCAACTTTTCCCGTAAACGCAGAAAAACCGCAATTTTCAGGAGAAACGAGACAGACATCCCCTCCCTCTGCCACCCACCCGCCCAACTGACAGCCAGCCATTAGACATGCACAGATAGTTCTGAGGGTCTGTCTGTGATGTCATAAGGGGCCTGCTGATCAATGGGCAGCTTTCTGATTGGCTGCTGTATTTGATTGACAGATGGAAGCTGGCAGCTGATTGGCTGTCTAGCCTAAAGTGCTTTACACACCTCCCTGATGGTACCACTGGCTAAGACTCCACCTCAGCTCATTGGGTAATGAAAAATTTAGAACAATTGATGGATGAAAGCAGGCAGGCCGGCCATTTTGGGACGCTCATTGGACTTGTTTAATGCAATGCACCTTTGTATTTTCACATGTATTCGCTTCATGCTGTAACCACTGTGCATAAAAATTTGGAAACATGGCATACAGTGTATCATTTGGTGTCTAAGTCATGTTTCCCATATTTTCCCTTCCCAGATACTAGCCCGTTTGAGTGTTTGGGGCACTTTTTATCTAAAATCATCCTACAGGGCCTAACTGCATATGCTAAAGCCTGCCTATTTTGAATGGTGTAGTTGCCCCTGCAACCTCCAAAAATATCAGTATTTACTTCCCCAATAACCTGCCTACTCACCCCGGAAATACATACTTATTCACCCTATTTTGTTAATTGGACTCATTTCTCATTTGAATTGCCCATTTTTGGGGGGCCAGAAATGTGCGTCTTTAAAAGTTGATTTCTACGATACCCCAGTTTTGCGCGTCGGACCTCAACTTTTCCCGTAATTGCAGAAAAACCGCAATTTTCAGGAGAAACGAGACAGACATCCCCTCCCTCTGCCACCCACCCGCCCAACTGAAAGCCAGCCATTAGACATGCACAGATAGTTCTGAGGGTCTGTCTGTGATGTCATAAAGGGCCTGCTGATCAATGGGCAGCTTTCTGATTGGCTACTGTGTTTGATTGACAGATGGAAGCTGGCAGCTGATTGGCTGTTTAGCCTAAAGTGCTTTACACACCTCCCTGATGGTACCACTGGCTAAGACTCCACCTCAGCTCATTGGGTAATGAAAAATTTAGAACAATTGATGGATGAAAGCAGGCAGGCCGGCCATTTTGGGACGCTCATTGGACTTGTTTAATGCAATGCACCTTTGTATTTTCACATGTATTCGCTTCATGCTGTAACCACTGTGCATAAAAATTTGGAAACATGGCATACAGTGTATCATTTGGTGTCTAAGTCATGTTTCCCATATTTTCCCTTCCCAGATACTAGCCCGTTTGAGTGTTTGGGGGACTTTTTATCTAAAATCATCCTACAGGGCCTAACTGCATATGCTAAAGCCTGCCTATTTTGAATGGTGTAGTTGCCCCTGCAACCTCCAAAAATATCAGTATTTACTTCCCCAATAACCTGCTAACTCACCCCGGAAATACATACTTATTCACCCTATTTTGTTAATTGGACTCATTTCTCATTTGAATTGCCCATTTTTGGGGGGCCAGAAATGTGCGTCTTTAAAAGTTGATTTCTACGATACCCCAGTTTTGCGCGTCGGACCTCAACTTTTCCCATAATTGCAGAAAAACCGCAATTTTCAGGAGAAACGAGACAGACATCCCCTCCCTCTGCCACCCACCCGCCCAACTGAAAGCCAGCCATTAGACATGCACAGATAGTTCTGAGGGTCTGTCTGTGATGTCATAAAGGGCCTGCTGATCAATGGGCAGCTTTCTGATTGGCTACTGTATTTGATTGACAGATGGAAGCTGGCAGCTGATTGGCTGTTTAGCCTAAAGTGCGTTACACACCTCCCTGATGGTACCACTGGCTAAGACTTCATCTCAGCTCATTGGGTAATGAAAAATTTAGAACAATTGATGGATAAAAGCAGGCAGGCCGGCCATTTTGGGACCCTCATTGGACTTGTTTAATGCAATGCACCTTTGCATTTTCACATGCATTCGCTTCATGCTGTAACCACTGTGCATAAAAATTTGGAAACATGGGATACAGTGTATTATTTGGTGTCTAAGTCATATTTCCCATATTTTCCCTTCCCAGATACAAGCCCGTTTGAGTGTTTGGGGCACTTTTTAGCTAAAATAATCCTACAGGGCCTAACTGCATATGCTAAAGCCTGCCTATTTTGAATGGTGTAGTTGCCCCTGCAACCTCCAAAAATATCAGGATTTACTTCCCCAATAACCTGCTAACTCACCCCTGAAATACATACTTATTCACCCTATTTTGTTAATTGGACTGATTTCTCATTTGAAATGCCCATTTTAGGGGGGCCAGAAATGTGCGTCTTTAAAAGGTGATTTCTACGATACCCCACTTTTGCGCGTCGGACCTCAACTTTTCCCGTAATTGCAGAAAAACCGCAATTTTCAGGAGAAACGAGACAGACAACCCCTCCCTCTGCCACCCACCCGCCCAACTGAAAGCCAGCCATTAGACATGCACAGATAGTTCTGAGGGTCTGTCTGTGATGTCATAAAGGGCCTGCTGATCAATGGGCAGCTTTCTGATTGGCTACTGTATTTGATTGACAGATGGAAGCTGGCAGCTGATTGGCTGTTTAGCCTAAAGTGCTTTACACACCTCCCTGAAGGTACCACTGGCTAAGACTCCACCTCAGCTCATTGGGTAATGAAAAATTTTGAACAATTGATGGATGAAAGCAGGCAGGCTGGCCATTTTGGGACGCTCAGTGGACTTGTTTAATGCAATGCACCTTTGTATATTCACATGCATTCGCTTCATGCTGTAACCACTGTGCATAAAAATTTGGAAACATGGCATACAGTGTATCATTTGGTGTCTAAGTAATGTTTCCCTTATTTTCCCTTCCCAGATACAAGCCCGTTTGAGTGTTTGGGGCACTTTTTAGCTAAAATCATCCTACAGGGCCTAACTGCATATGCTAAAGCCTGCCTATTTTGAAGGGTGTAGTTGCCCCTGCAACCTCCAAAAATATCAGTATTTACTTCCCCAATAACCTGCTAACTCACCCCTGAAATACATACTTATTCACCCTCTTTTGTTAATTGGACTCATTTCTCATTTGAAATGCCCATTTTTGGGGGGCCAGAAATGTGCGTCTTTAAAATGTGATTTCTACGATACCCCACTTTTGCGCGTCGGACCTCAACTTTTCCCGTAAACGCAGAAAAACCGCAATTTTCAGGAGAAACGAGACAGACATCCCCTCCCTCTGCCACCCACCCGCCCAACTGACAGCCAGCCATTAGACATGCACAGATAGTTCTGAGGGTCTGTCTGTGATGTCATAAGGGGCCTGCTGATCAATGGGCAGCTTTCTGATTGGCTGCTGTATTTGATTGACAGATGGAAGCTGGCAGCTGATTGGCTGTCTAGCCTAAAGTGCTTTACACACCTCCCTGATGGTACCACTGGCTAAGACTCCACCTCAGCTCATTGGGTAATGAAAAATTTAGAACAATTGATGGATGAAAGCAGGCAGGCCGGCCATTTTGGGACGCTCATTGGACTTGTTTAATGCAATGCACCTTTGTATTTTCACATGTATTCGCTTCATGCTGTAACCACTGTGCATAAAAATTTGGAAACATGGCATACAGTGTATCATTTGGTGTCTAAGTCATGTTTCCCATATTTTCCCTTCCCAGATACTAGCCCGTTTGAGTGTTTGGGGCACTTTTTATCTAAAATCATCCTACAGGGCCTAACTGCATATGCTAAAGCCTGCCTATTTTGAATGGTGTAGTTGCCCCTGCAACCTCCAAAAATATCAGTATTTACTTCCCCAATAACCTGCCTACTCACCCCGGAAATACATACTTATTCACCCTATTTTGTTAATTGGACTCATTTCTCATTTGAATTGCCCATTTTTGGGGGGCCAGAAATGTGCGTCTTTAAAAGTTGATTTCTACGATACCCCAGTTTTGCGCGTCGGACCTCAACTTTTCCCGTAATTGCAGAAAAACCGCAATTTTCAGGAGAAACGAGACAGACATCCCCTCCCTCTGCCACCCACCCGCCCAACTGAAAGCCAGCCATTAGACATGCACAGATAGTTCTGAGGGTCTGTCTGTGATGTCATAAAGGGCCTGCTGATCAATGGGCAGCTTTCTGATTGGCTACTGTGTTTGATTGACAGATGGAAGCTGGCAGCTGATTGGCTGTTTAGCCTAAAGTGCTTTACACACCTCCCTGATGGTACCACTGGCTAAGACTCCACCTCAGCTCATTGGGTAATGAAAAATTTAGAACAATTGATGGATGAAAGCAGGCAGGCCGGCCATTTTGGGACGCTCATTGGACTTGTTTAATGCAATGCACCTTTGTATTTTCACATGTATTCGCTTCATGCTGTAACCACTGTGCATAAAAATTTGGAAACATGGCATACAGTGTATCATTTGGTGTCTAAGTCATGTTTCCCATATTTTCCCTTCCCAGATACTAGCCCGTTTGAGTGTTTGGGGGACTTTTTATCTAAAATCATCCTACAGGGCCTAACTGCATATGCTAAAGCCTGCCTATTTTGAATGGTGTAGTTGCCCCTGCAACCTCCAAAAATATCAGTATTTACTTCCCCAATAACCTGCTAACTCACCCCGGAAATACATACTTATTCACCCTATTTTGTTAATTGGACTCATTTCTCATTTGAATTGCCCATTTTTGGGGGGCCAGAAATGTGCGTCTTTAAAAGTTGATTTCTACGATACCCCAGTTTTGCGCGTCGGACCTCAACTTTTCCCGTAATTGCAGAAAAACCGCAATTTTCAGGAGAAGCGAGACAGACATCCCCTCCCTCTGCCACCCACCCGCCCAACTGAAAGCCAGCCATTAGACATGCACAGATAGTTCTGAGGGTCTGTCTGTGATGTCATAAAGGGCCTGCTGATCAATGGGCAGCTTTCTGATTGGCTACTGTATTTGATTGACAGATGGAAGCTGGCAGCTGATTGGCTGTTTAGCCTAAAGTGCGTTACACACCTCCCTGATGGTACCACTGGCTAAGACTTCATCTCAGCTCATTGGGTAATGAAAAATTTAGAACAATTGATGGATAAAAGCAGGCAGGCCGGCCATTTTGGGACCCTCATTGGACTTGTTTAATGCAATGCACCTTTGCATTTTCACATGCATTCGCTTCATGCTGTAACCACTGTGCATAAAAATTTGGAAACATGGGATACAGTGTATTATTTGGTGTCTAAGTCATATTTCCCATATTTTCCCTTCCCAGATACAAGCCCGTTTGAGTGTTTGGGGCACTTTTTAGCTAAAATAATCCTACAGGGCCTAACTGCATATGCTAAAGCCTGCCTATTTTGAATGGTGTAGTTGCCCCTGCAACCTCCAAAAATATCAGGATTTACTTCCCCAATAACCTGCTAACTCACCCCTGAAATACATACTTATTCACCCTATTTTGTTAATTGGACTGATTTCTCATTTGAAATGCCCATTTTAGGGGGGCCAGAAATGTGCGTCTTTAAAAGGTGATTTCTACGATACCCCACTTTTGCGCGTCGGACCTCAACTTTTCCCGTAAACGCAGAAAAACCGCAATTTTCAGGAGAAACGAGACAGACATCCCCTCCCTCTGCCACCCACCCGCCCAACTGACAGCCAGCCATTAGACATGCACAGATAGTTCTGAGGGTCTGTCTGTGATGTCATAAGGGGCCTGCTGATCAATGGGCAGCTTTCTGATTGGCTGCTGTATTTGATTGACAGATGGAAGCTGGCAGCTGATTGGCTGTCTAGCCTAAAGTGCTTTACACACCTCCCTGATGGTACCACTGGCTAAGACTCCACCTCAGCTCATTGGGTAATGAAAAATTTAGAACAATTGATGGATAAAAGCAGGCAGGCCGGCCATTTTGGGACCCTCATTGGACTTGTTTAATGCAATGCACCTTTGCATTTTCACATGCATTCGCTTCATGCTGTAACCACTGTGCATAAAAATTTGGAAACATGGGATACAGTGTATTATTTGGTGTCTAAGTCATATTTCCCATATTTTCCCTTCCCAGATACAAGCCCGTTTGAGTGTTTGGGGCACTTTTTAGCTAAAATAATCCTACAGGGCCTAACTGCATATGCTAAAGCCTGCCTATTTTGAATGGTGTAGTTGCCCCTGCAACCTCCAAAAATATCAGGATTTACTTCCCCAATAACCTGCTAACTCACCCCTGAAATACATACTTATTCACCCTATTTTGTTAATTGGACTGATTTCTCATTTGAAATGCCCATTTTAGGGGGGCCAGAAATGTGCGTCTTTAAAAGGTGATTTCTACGATACCCCACTTTTGCGCGTCGGACCTCAACTTTTCCCGTAAACGCAGAAAAACCGCAATTTTCAGGAGAAACGAGACAGACATCCCCTCCCTCTGCCACCCACCCGCCCAACTGACAGCCAGCCATTAGACATGCACAGATAGTTCTGAGGGTCTGTCTGTGATGTCATAAGGGGCCTGCTGATCAATGGGCAGCTTTCTGATTGGCTGCTGTATTTGATTGACAGATGGAAGCTGGCAGCTGATTGGCTGTCTAGCCTAAAGTGCTTTACACACCTCCCTGATGGTACCACTGGCTAAGACTCCACCTCAGCTCATTGGGTAATGAAAAATTTAGAACAATTGATGGATGAAAGCAGGCAGGCCGGCCATTTTGGGACGCTCATTGGACTTGTTTAATGCAATGCACCTTTGTATTTTCACATGTATTCGCTTCATGCTGTAACCACTGTGCATAAAAATTTGGAAACATGGCATACAGTGTATCATTTGGTGTCTAAGTCATGTTTCCCATATTTTCCCTTCCCAGATACTAGCCCGTTTGAGTGTTTGGGGCACTTTTTATCTAAAATCATCCTACAGGGCCTAACTGCATATGCTAAAGCCTGCCTATTTTGAATGGTGTAGTTGCCCATGCAACCTCCAAAAATATCAGTATTTACTTCCCCAATAACCTGCCTACTCACCCCGGAAATACATACTTATTCACCCTATTTTGTTAATTGGACTCATTTCTCATTTGAATTGCCCATTTTTGGGGGGCCAGAAATGTGCGTCTTTAAAAGTTGATTTCTACGATACCCCAGTTTTGCGCGTCGGACCTCAACTTTTCCCGTAATTGCAGAAAAACCGCAATTTTCAGGAGAAACGAGACAGACATCCCCTCCCTCTGCCACCCACCCGCCCAACTGAAAGCCAGCCATTAGACATGCACAGATAGTTCTGAGGGTCTGTCTGTGATGTCATAAAGGGCCTGCTGATCAATGGGCAGCTTTCTGATTGGCTACTGTGTTTGATTGACAGATGGAAGCTGGCAGCTGATTGGCTGTTTAGCCTAAAGTGCTTTACACACCTCCCTGATGGTACCACTGGCTAAGACTCCACCTCAGCTCATTGGGTAATGAAAAATTTAGAACAATTGATGGATGAAAGCAGGCAGGCCGGCCATTTTGGGACGCTCATTGGACTTGTTTAATGCAATGCACCTTTGTATTTTCACATGTATTCGCTTCATGCTGTAACCACTGTGCATAAAAATTTGGAAACATGGCATACAGTGTATCATTTGGTGTCTAAGTCATGTTTCCCATATTTTCCCTTAACCAGATACTAGCCCGTTTGAGTGTTTGGGGCACTTTTTATCTAAAATCATCCTACAGGGCCTAACTGCATATGCTAAAGCCTGCCTATTTTGAATGGTGTAGTTGCCCCTGCAACCTCCAAAAATATCAGTATTTACTTCCCCAATAACCTGCTAACTCACCCCGGAAATACATACTTATTCACCCTATTTTGTTAATTGGACTCATTTCTCATTTGAATTGCCCATTTTTGGGGGGCCAGAAATGTGCGTCTTTAAAAGTTGATTTCTACGATACCCCAGTTTTGCGCGTCGGACCTCAACTTTTCCAGTAATTGCAGAAAAACCGCAATTTTCAGGAGAAACGAGACAGACATCCCCTCCCTCTGCCACCCACCCGCCCAACTGAAAGCCAGCCATTAGACATGCACAGATAGTTCTGAGGGTCTGTCTGTGATGTCATAAAGGGCCTGCTGATCAATGGGCAGCTTTCTGATTGGCTACTGTATTTGATTGACAGATGGAAGCTGGCAGCTGATTGGCTGTTTAGCCTAAAGTGCGTTACACACCTCCCTGATGGTACCACTGGCTAAGACTTCATCTCAGCTCATTGGGTAATGAAAAATTTAGAACAATTGATGGATAAAAGCAGGCAGGCCGGCCATTTTGGGACCCTCATTGGACTTGTTTAATGCAATGCACCTTTGCATTATCACATGCATTCGCTTCATGCTGTAACCACTGTGCATAAAAATTTGGAAACATGGGATACAGTGTATTATTTGGTGTCTAAGTCATATTTCCCATATTTTCCCTTCCCAGATACAAGCCCGTTTGAGTGTTTGGGGCACTTTTTAGCTAAAATAATCCTACAGGGCCTAACTGCATAGCCTAAAGCCTGCCTATTTTGAATGGTGTAGTTGCCCCTGCAACCTCCAAAAATATCAGGATTTACTTCCCCAATAACCTGCTAACTCACCCCTGAAATACATACTTATTCACCCTATTTTGTTAATTGGACTGATTTCTCATTTGAAATGCCCATTTTAGGGGGGCCAGAAATGTGCGTCTTTAAAAGGTGATTTCTACGATACCCCACTTTTGCGCGTCGGACCTCAACTTTTCCCGTAATTGCAGAAAAACCGCAATTTTCAGGAGAAACGAGACAGACAACCCCTCCCTCTGCCACCCACCCGCCCAACTGAAAGCCAGCCATTAGACATGCACAGATAGTTCTGAGGGTCTGTCTGTGATGTCATAAAGGGCCTGCTGATCAATGGGCAGCTTTCTGATTGGCTACTGTATTTGATTGACAGATGGAAGCTGGCAGCTGATTGGCTGTTTAGCCTAAAGTGCTTTACACACCTCCCTGAAGGTACCACTGGCTAAGACTCCACCTCAGCTCATTGGGTAATGAAAAATTTTGAACAATTGATGGATGAAAGCAGGCAGGCTGGCCATTTTGGGACGCTCAGTGGACTTGTTTAATGCAATGCACCTTTGTATATTCACATGCATTCGCTTCATGCTGTAACCACTGTGCATAAAAATTTGGAAACATGGCATACAGTGTATCATTTGGTGTCTAAGTAATGTTTCCCTTATTTTCCCTTCCCAGATACAAGCCCGTTTGAGTGTTTGGGGCACTTTTTAGCTAAAATCATCCTACAGGGCCTAACTGCATATGCTAAAGCCTGCCTATTTTGAAGGGTGTAGTTGCCCCTGCAACCTCCAAAAATATCAGTATTTACTTCCCCAATAACCTGCTAACTCACCCCTGAAATACATACTTATTCACCCTCTTTTGTTAATTGGACTCATTTCTCATTTGAAATGCCCATTTTTTGGGGGAAAGAAATGTGCGTCTTTAAAAGGTGATTTCTACGATACCCCACTTTTGCGCGTCGGACCTCAACTTTTCCCGTAAACGCAGAAAAACAGAAATTTTCAGGAGAAACGAGACAGACATCCCCTCCCTCTGCCACCCACCCGCCCAACTGACAGCCAGCCATTAGACATGCACAGATAGTTCTGAGGGTCTGTCTGTGATGTCATAAGGGGCCTGCTGATCAATGGGCAGCTTTCTGATTGGCTGCTGTATTTGATTGACAGATGGAAGCTGGCAGCTGATTGGCTGTCTAGCCTAAAGTGCTTTACACACCTCCCTGATGGTACCACTGGCTAAGACTCCACCTCAGCTCATTGGGTAATGAAAAATTTAGAACAATTGATGGATGAAAGCAGGCAGGCCGGCCATTTTGGGACGCTCATTGGACTTGTTTAATGCAATGCACCTTTGTATTTTCACATGTATTCGCTTCATGCTGTAACCACTGTGCATAAAAATTTGGAAACATGGCATACAGTGTATCATTTGGTGTCTAAGTCATGTTTCCCATATTTTCCCTTCCCAGATACTAGCCCGTTTGAGTGTTTGGGGCACTTTTTATCTAAAATCATCCTACAGGGCCTAACTGCATATGCTAAAGCCTGCCTATTTTGAATGGTGTAGTTGCCCCTGCAACCTCCAAAAATATCAGTATTTACTTCCCCAATAACCTGCCTACTCACCCCGGAAATACATACTTATTCACCCTATTTTGTTAATTGGACTCATTTCTCATTTGAATTGCCCATTTTTGGGGGGCCAGAAATGTGCGTCTTTAAAAGTTGATTTCTACGATACCCCAGTTTTGCGCGTCGGACCTCAACTTTTCCCGTAATTGCAGAAAAACCGCAATTTTCAGGAGAAACGAGACAGACATCCCCTCCCTCTGCCACCCACCCGCCCAACTGAAAGCCAGCCATTAGACATGCACAGATAGTTCTGAGGGTCTGTCTGTGATGTCATAAAGGGCCTGCTGATCAATGGGCAGCTTTCTGATTGGCTACTGTGTTTGATTGACAGATGGAAGCTGGCAGCTGATTGGCTGTTTAGCCTAAAGTGCTTTACACACCTCCCTGATGGTACCACTGGCTAAGACTCCACCTCAGCTCATTGGGTAATGAAAAATTTAGAACAATTGATGGATGAAAGCAGGCAGGCCGGCCATTTTGGGACGCTCATTGGACTTGTTTAATGCAATGCACCTTTGTATTTTCACATGTATTCGCTTCATGCTGTAACCACTGTGCATAAAAATTTGGAAACATGGCATACAGTGTATCATTTGGTGTCTAAGTCATGTTTCCCATATTTTCCCTTCCCAGATACTAGCCCGTTTGAGTGTTGGGGGACTTTTTATCTAAAATCATCCTACAGGGCCTAACTGCATATGCTAAAGCCTGCCTATTTTGAATGGTGTAGTTGCCCCTGCAACCTCCAAAAATATCAGTATTTACTTCCCCAATAACCTGCTAACTCACCCCGGAAATACATACTTATTCACCCTATTTTGTTAATTGGACTCATTTCTCATTTGAATTGCCCATTTTTGGGGGGCCAGAAATGTGCGTCTTTAAAAGTTGATTTCTACGATACCCCAGTTTTGCGTGTCGGACCTCAACTTTTCCCGTAATTGCAGAAAAACCGCAATTTTCAGGAGAAACGAGACAGACATCCCCTCCCTCTGCCACCCACCCGCCCAACTGAAAGCCAGCCATTAGACATGCACAGATAGTTCTGAGGGTCTGTCTGTGATGTCATAAAGGGCCTGCTGATCAATGGGCAGCTTTCTGATTGGCTACTGTATTTGATTGACAGATGGAAGCTGGCAGCTGATTGGCTGTTTAGCCTAAAGTGCGTTACACACCTCCCTGATGGTACCACTGGCTAAGACTTCATCTCAGCTCATTGGGTAATGAAAAATTTAGAACAATTGATGGATAAAAGCAGGCAGGCCGGCCATTTTGGGACCCTCATTGGACTTGTTTAATGCAATGCACCTTTGCATTTTCACATGCATTCGCTTCATGCTGTAACCACTGTGCATAAAAATTTGGAAACATGGGATACAGTGTATTATTTGGTGTCTAAGTCATATTTCCCATATTTTCCCTTCCCAGATACAAGCCCGTTTGAGTGTTTGGGGCACTTTTTAGCTAAAATAATCCTACAGGGCCTAACTGCATATGCTAAAGCCTGCCTATTTTGAATGGTGTAGTTGCCCCTGCAACCTCCAAAAATATCAGGATTTACTTCCCCAATAACCTGCTAACTCACCCCTGAAATACATACTTATTCACCCTATTTTGTTAATTGGACTGATTTCTCATTTGAAATGCCCATTTTAGGGGGGCCAGAAATGTGCGTCTTTAAAAGGTGATTTCTACGATACCCCACTTTTGCGCGTCGGACCTCAACTTTTCCCGTAATTGCAGAAAAACCGCAATTTTCAGGAGAAACGAGACAGACAACCCCTCCCTCTGCCACCCACCCGCCCAACTGAAAGCCAGCCATTAGACATGCACAGATAGTTCTGAGGGTCTGTCTGTGATGTCATAAAGGGCCTGCTGATCAATGGGCAGCTTTCTGATTGGCTACTGTATTTGATTGACAGATGGAAGCTGGCAGCTGATTGGCTGTTTAGCCTAAAGTGCTTTACACACCTCCCTGAAGGTACCACTGGCTAAGACTCCACCTCAGCTCATTGGGTAATGAAAAATTTTGAACAATTGATGGATGAAAGCAGGCAGGCTGGCCATTTTGGGACGCTCAGTGGACTTGTTTAATGCAATGCACCTTTGTATATTCACATGCATTCGCTTCATGCTGTAACCACTGTGCATAAAAATTTGGAAACATGGCATACAGTGTATCATTTGGTGTCTAAGTCATGTTTCCCATATTTCCCTTCCCAGATACTAGCCCGTTTGAGTGTTTGGGGGACTTTTTATCTAAAATCATCCTACAGGGCCTAACTGCATATGCTAAAGCCTGCCTATTTTGAATGGTGTAGTTGCCCCTGCAACCTCCAAAAATATCAATATTTACTTCCCCAATAACCTGCTAACTCACCCCTGAAATACATACTTATTCACCCTCTTTTGTTAATTGGACTCATTTCTCATTTGAAATGCCCATTTTTGGGGGGAAAGAAATGTGCGTCTTTAAAAGGTGATTTCTACGATACCCCACTTTTGCGCGTCGGACCTCAACTTTTCCCGTAAACGCAGAAAAACCGCAATTTTCAGGAGAAACGAGACAGACATCCCCTCCCTCTGCCACCCACCCGCCCAACTGACAGCCAGCCATTAGACATGCACAGATAGTTCTGAGGGTCTGTCTGTGATGTCATAAGGGGCCTGCTGATCAATGGGCAGCTTTCTGATTGGCTGCTGTATTTGATTGACAGATGGAAGCTGGCAGCTGATTGGCTGTCTAGCCTAAAGTGCTTTACACACCTCCCTGATGGTACCACTGGCTAAGACTCCACCTCAGCTCATTGGGTAATGAAAAATTTAGAACAATTGATGGATGAAAGCAGGCAGGCCGGCCATTTTGGGACGCTCATTGGACTTGTTTAATGCAATGCACCTTTGTATTTTCACATGTATTCGCTTCATGCTGTAACCACTGTGCATAAAAATTTGGAAACATGGCATACAGTGTATCATTTGGTGTCTAAGTCATGTTTCCCATATTTTCCCTTCCCAGATACTAGCCCGTTTGAGTGTTTGGGGCACTTTTTATCTAAAATCATCCTACAGGGCCTTACTGCATATGCTAAAGCCTGCCTATTTTGAATGGTGTAGTTGCCCCTGCAACCTCCAAAAATATCAGTATTTACTTCCCCAATAACCTGCCTACTCACCCCGGAAATACATACTTATTCACCCTATTTTGTTAATTGGACTCATTTCTCATTTGAATTGCCCATTTTTGGGGGGCCAGAAATGTGCGTCTTTAAAAGTTGATTTCTACGATACCCCAGTTTTGCGCGTCGGACCTCAACTTTTCCCGTAATTGCAGAAAAACCGCAATTTTCAGGAGAAACGAGACAGACATCCCCTCCCTCTGCCACCCACCCGCCCAACTGAAAGCCAGCCATTAGACATGCACAGATAGTACTGAGGG